>NC_134355.1:398728206-399423206 GCF_048569485.1 Anomaloglossus baeobatrachus
TTGCCAACTTCGTGAGAACGTGGCTGCTCAAATATTTGGGCATCTGTACATACGATCTCCTCATGACCCACTTCAACATGAGCTGACGAGAGGCCAGAATGTGCGAATTGAAACGTGAACAGCTCTTCCGAGTGTCCAAGTGTGGGATCATTAATGTCCGAGGACGTGTACTCAGCCTTGTGGTAGGAAGGAGGATCAGGTTCTGAAATGTGCGGTGCAGTATCACGGCTACTGACACTTGACCGTGTGGAAGACAGAGTGTTTGTGGTGGTGCCAATCTGACTGGAAGCATTATCCGCTATCCAACTAACAACCTGTTGACACTGGTCTTGGTTCAAGAGCGGTGTACTGCTGCGGTCCCCAAGAATTTGGGACAGGACGTGCGAGCGACTAGATGTGGCCCTTTGTTGTGGCGAAATTAGAGATTGCCCACGACCTCGGCCTCTGCCTGCACCACCATCACGTCCACTTCCTTGTTCCTTGCCAACGCCCTTGCGCATTTTGCAATGCTGTGCTGACGTGTATTCACTAGACTTGTGCGTTATATAATTGTGCTTCTTACTGCCTGTTGGGATGCTACGCCTCCCTCCCCCTGTGCACTGCTGTCCTCGCTCTGCATATCCTCCTGCCAGGTTGGGTCAGTTACTGGATCATCCACCACGTCGTCTTCCTCTTCCGCACCCTGCTCCTCCTCCTGACTTCCTGACAATTGTGTCTCATCATCGTCCACCCCTTGTTGAGACACGTTGCCAACTTCGTGAGAACATGGCTGCTCAAATATTTGGGCATCTGTACATACGATCTCGTCATGGCCCACTTCAACAGGAGCTGGCGAGAGGCCAGAATGTGTGAATGGAAACGTGAACGAACAGCTCTTCCGAGTGTCCAAGTGTGGGATCAGTAATGTCCGTGGACGTGTACTCGGCCTGGTGGTAGGAAGGAGGATCAGGTTCTGAAATGTGCGGTGCAGTATCACGGCTACTGACACTTGACCGTGTGGAAGACAGAGTGTTTGTGGTGGTGCCAATCTGACTGGAAGCATTATCCGCTATGCAACTAACAACCTGTTGACACTGGTCTTGTTTCAAGAGCGGTGTACTGCTGCGGTCCCCAAGAATTTGGGACAGGACGTGCGAGCGAGTAGATGTGGCCCTTTGTTGTGGCGAAATTAGAGCTTGCACACGACCTCGGTCTCTGCCTGCACCACCATCACGTCCACTTCCTTGTTCGTTGACAACGCCCTCGCGCATTTTGCAATGCTGTGATGATGTGTATTCACTAGACTTGTGCGTTATATTCAAGTTTTTGCAAAACGCACACAAGTGCAGCGGAAAGCTGCCACCAACAGGCACACACGTGCGGTTTTTAAATGCAAGCACGGAGGCACTAAGAACCTAACAGGTCTCTATCCAGGGACAACGTGGAGCCTCCCAATTTTTGGCTGCCCTGCCAAAGGGCTATACTACAATAGACCCACTTCCTTACAATAGGCACTTCAGGTTTACAGGCCCTCATGCACGTCTCTATCCAGGGACAACGTGGAGCCTCCCAATTTTTGGCTGCCCTGCCAAAGGGCTATACTACAATAGACCCACTTCCTTACAATGGGCACTTCAGGTTTACAGGCCCTCATGCACGTCTCTATCCAGGGACAACGTGGAGCCTCCCAATTTTTGGCTGCCCTGCCTAAGGGCTATACTATAATACACCCACTTCCTTCCAATGGGCACTTCAGGTTTACAGGCCATCAAGCACGTCTCTATCCAGGGACAACGTGGAGCCTCCCAATTTTTGGCTGCCCTGCCTAAGGGCTATACTATAATACACCCACTTCCTTCCAATGGGCACTTCAGGTTTACAGGCCCTCATGCACGTCTCTATCCAGGGACAACGTGGAGCCTCCCAATTTTTGGCTGCCCTGCCTAAGGGCTATACTACAATAGACCCACTTCCTTCCAATGGGCACTTCAGGTTTACAGGCCCTCATGCACGTCTCTATCCAGGGACAACGTGGAGCCTCCCAATTTTGGCTGCCCTGCCTAAGGGCTATACTACAATAGACCCACTTCCTTCCAATGGGCACTTCAGGTTTACAGGCCCTCATGCACGTCTCTATCCAGGGACAACGTGGAGCCTCCCAATTTTTGGCTGCCCTGCCTAAGGGCTATACTACAATAGACCCACTTCCTTCCAATGGGCACTTCAGGTTTACAGGCCCTCATGCACGTCTCTATCCAGGGATAACGTGGAGCCTCCCAATTTTTGGCTGCCCTGCCAAAGGGCTATACTACAATAGACCCACTTCCTTACAATAGGCACTTCAGGTTTACAGGCCCTCATGCACGTCTCTATCCAGGGACAACGTGGAGCCTCCCAATTTTTGGCTGCCCTGCCTAAGGGCTATACTACAATAGACCCACTTCCTTCCAATGGGCACTTCAGGTTTACAGGCCCTCATGCACGTCTCTATCCAGGGACAACGTGGAGCCTCCCAATTTTTGGCTGCCCTGCCAAAGGGCTATACTACAATAGACCCACTTCCTTACAATAGGCACTTCAGGTTTACAGGCCCTCATGCACGTCTCTATCCAGGGACAACGTGGAGCCTCCCAATTTTTGGCTGCCCTGCCAAAGGGCTATACTACAATAGACCCACTTCCTTACAATGGGCACTTCAGGTTTACAGGCCCTCATGCACGTCTCTATCCAGGGACAACGTGGAGCCTCCCAATTTTTGGCTGCCCTGCCTAAGGGCTATACTATAATACACCCACTTCCTTCCAATGGGCACTTCAGGTTTACAGGCCATCATGCACGTCTCTATCCAGGGACAACGTGGAGCCTCCCAATTTTTGGCTTCCCTGCCTAAGGGCTATACTATAATACACCCACTTCCTTCCAATGGGCACTTCAGGTTTACAGGCCCTCATGCACGTCTCTATCCAGGGACAACGTGGAGCCTCCCAATTTTTGGCTGCCCTGCCTAAGGGCTATACTACAATAGACCCACTTCCTTCCAATGGGCACTTCAGGTTTACAGGCCCTCATGTACGTCTCTATCCAGGGACAACGTGGAGCCTCCCAATTTTTGGCTGCCCTGCCTAAGGGCTATGCTACAATAGACCCACTTCCTTCCAATGGGCACTTCAGGTGTACAGGCCCTCATGCACGTCTCTATCCAGGGACAACGTGGAGCCTCCCAATTTTTGGCTGCCCTGCCTAAGGGCTATACTACAATAGACCCACTTCCTTCCAATGGGCACTTCAGGTTTACAGGCCCTCATGCACGTCTCTATCCAGGGACAACGTGGAGCCTCCCAATTTTTGGCTGCCCTGCCTAAGGGCTATACTACAATAGACCCACTTCCTTCCAATAGGCACTTCAGGATTACAGGCCCTCATGCACGTCTGTATGCAGGGTCATTGGTGAACCTCACAATTTTGGACTGCCCTGGCAAAGGAAAATACTACAAAGACTCAGTTCCTCAAAATGGGCACATTAGACTCAGAGGCCTTTATGTACGTCTCTTCTCAGGGACATCGGAGTGCCACACAATGTTTTACGTAAAATCTTTCATGTATTGATCTCAAAAAGTAACATACATTAGCTCTATCTCACTATTGGGTATGTGCCCTTAACATTTCCGCAATGAAATTTCATTTTGGTGTCATTTTGGAAGGTTTTCTGGTGAGTCCGTAAAAATGGCGTAAAACGCGGACAAAATTGTTCACAGCTGTGACTTTTGAGTGATAAATGCTTCAAGCGGTCTTCCCCATGCTGTTGCCATGTCATTTGAGCACTCTTCTGAGACTTTTTTGCCATTTTTAGGGATTCTACATGCTGCCGGTGGTCATTTCACAAAAATACTCTGGTCTCCCATAGTATAACATTGGGCTCGGTGCTCGGGCCGAGTACACGAGTATCTTGGGATGCTCGGCCCGAGCCTCGAGCACCCGAGCTTTTTACTACTCGCTCATCACTAATAAGTATATGTACAAGTACATTGTATATTCAGACTGAAGACAAGAAAACAATGAAGGAAGACATGTGGAACAAAAGAGTTAACCCCATTACGACCGCATTACGTTTTAAAACGGCACTAAAAAAGGGTACTTATTCCTTTCTGCCGTTTTAAAACGGCGGTCGGAAAAAAGGGTCTAGCGCCCCCCAGAGTCAGAAAATTTCCGGGGTCTCAGCTGCCGGGGGTAGCTGAGACCCTGGAGATCATGATTCGGGCCGGTTTTTCCGGTCCCCGTTCACCTGATGACCAGTATACACCGTATACCGATGATCAGGTTACAGTAAATGACCGCGCCGGTAAAAAATGATTTATCTCCCATCTGGCATCATCAAACATGTCAGATGGGAGATAAATCTTTTTCCCGGTTCCCTCCGGTCCCCTCGGTATCCCCAAAGTGCCCCCCCCGACCCCCAACCCCCTCCCGAAAATCCAAGATGGCCGCGCGCATCTGAGAGCACAGCAGCGCGCCGGCCACATTTACAGTGTTCCTATGGTTTCTGTCGTATGTGCCATAACACATACGACAGAAACCTGCTCCCTAGGCCCTGCCGGGTCCCCCCCCACCCCCCCCCGGTGTTCCCCGGTGTCATACATACCGGAGCGCTGATCCCCCGCGGCCCCCTCCTCCGGCTCCTTCTCAGCAGACGCCGGTCACATGTGCAGAGCGCGGCTGTCAGCTTCCTGTGTTCAGAGAGCTGTGCTGGCTGCTCGGCACTCTGCAGCTGTGACCCGGGGAGAGTGGGTGCAGATTCTTTGCACCCACTCTCCTCAAATGGAGGGTCTGCCCTCCTAGAAAATGGGGGATACGTTCCCTGAACGTGTCCCCCATATTCTAGAAGGTCCAGAGTCGACGTGGGACGTCCAAATGGATTATAGTGGATTTTTTTTTTTTTCTTTTCAATAAATTGGTCAATCAGGGAATGTTTTGGGGAGTGTTTTTTCAAATAAATTTTTTTTTGTTGTCAATTTTTTTTCTTATTACTGTCAATTAGTTATGTCGGGTATCTGATAGACGCCGTGACATAACTAATTGCTGGGCTTGATGCCAGGTGACATTACACACCTGGTATCAACCCCATTCATTACCCCGTTAGCCAACGCACCAGGGCGCGGGATGAGCTGGGGCGAAGCGCCAGAATTGGCGCATCTATTGGATGCGCCACTTCTGGGGCGGCTGCGGCCTGCTATTTTTAGGCTGGGAAGAGTCCAATAACCATGGCTCTTCCTATCCTGAAAATACCAGACCCCAGCTGTCAGCTTCACCTTGGCTGGTGATCTAATTTGGGGGGACCCCACGTTTGTTTGTTTTTTTTAATTATTTATTTATAAATAATTAAAAAAAAAAACCAGCTTGGGGAGCCCTCCAAATTGATCACCAGACAAGATGAAGCTGTCAGCTGTGGTTTGCAGGCTACAGCTGTCTGCTTTACCCTAGCTGGCTATCAAAAATAGGGGGGACCCCACGTCATTTATTTTAATTTTTTTTTTTTTTTTGGGCTAAATACAAGGCTAGGCATCCTTTAGTGTCACATGAAAGGCACTAAAGGGCGCCAGCTTAGAATATGCAGGGGGTGGGACGTTATATATGTTTGACATCTATCCATTCATCCATTGTAGCATTTTACGCTGTGTGCCCACAATCAGGGTTTGCAACGCTTTGGGCGCAGAGTGTTTTCCCTGCGTCCATAACGCTGCGTTGTGCAGTAGAAGCACAGTGGCAGGATTTTTAGAAATCCCGTGCCCACTGTGTTTCTTTTCTCCGCAGCATAAATCGACCTGTGGCGCAGCTTCCCGAGCCTCAGCATGTCAATTTATGCTGCGGAGATGAGTGTTCTTTGCAGGTAGAATAGAACTAAAGTCCACAGCAGCCTGAACCCAAATCGTGGGCATGGGCAGCTGCGTTCTCCTGTGGACAACACTCACATTTCTGCAGGAGGCTGACACTGGGTACTAGACGCCGTGTCACTGGATCATGGCCACATAGCCTAAAGGCTACTTTACACGCTGCGATATCGGTCCTGATATCGCTAGCGTGGGTACCCGCCCCCATCTGTTGTGCGACACGGGCAAATCACTGCCTGTGCCGCACAACATCGCGCAGACGCATCACACATACTTACCTGCCCGGTGACATCGCTGTGACCGGCGAACCGCCTCCTTTCTAAGGGGGCGGTCCGTGTGGCGTCACAGTGATGTCACTGAGCGGCCGCCCAATAGAAGCGGAGGGACGGAGATGAGTGGCCGGAACATCCCGCCGACCTCCTTCCTTCCTCATAGCGGCCGGGAGGCAGGTAAGGAGAGGTTCCTCGTTCCTGCGGCGTCACACATAGCGATGTGTGCTGCCGCAGGAGCGACAAACTACATCGTTACTGCTGCAGTAACGATAATCGAGAATGGACCCCCATGTGACCGATGAGCGATTTTGCACGTTTTTGCAACGATGCAAAATCGCTCATCAGTGTCACACGCAGCAACATCGCTAATGCGGCCGGATGTGCGTCACCAATTCCGTGACCCTAACGACTCCGCATTAGCGATGTCGCAGCGTGTAAAGCCCCCTTAACAGTGAGAAATTTGTTGCTACAGCAACATTTTTGTGAAGTACCTGTGGATTCAAAATGTTTACTATACTCCTGAATAAAATACTTGAGGGGTCCAGTTTCCAAAATGAGGTCACTTGTGGGGGGTTTCTGATGTATAGGTGCCCAAGGGGCCCTGCTAATGTGACATGGTGCGCGCAATTTACTTCAACTTTTCCAAAATTCAAATGGTGCTCCTTCCATTCCAAGCCCTCCCATTTATCCAAACAAAGGTTTTTGGCCACATGTGGGGTATCCCTGCGCTCACAAGAAATTAGATAACAACCTGTGGGGTACACGTTTTGTTGTTGCCTCTTGAAAAAGTGAAAAATGTGTCGCTAAATCAACATTTTTGTGAAAAAAATGAAAATTTCAATATGGCAACCTAAGCTTATCAAATTCTGTGAAGTATTCGTGGATTCAAAATGCTCAATATACACCTAGATTAAAGCCTTGAGGGGTCTTATTTCCAGAATGGGGTCACTTGTGGGGGACCTCCACTGCTTAGGCACCTCAGGGGCTCTCCTAATGCAACATGGCGTCCGCTATTGATTCCAGCCAATTTTGCAGTCAAATTGCACTCCTTCTCTTCTGAGCCCTGTAGTGTGCCCAAACAGTTGATTTCCACCACATACAAGATATCAACAAACTCAGGAGAAATTGCGCAATAAATTTCATGGTGATTTTTTTCCTGTTACCCTTGTGAAAAAAAAAGCTACCTGGTTGAAGTAACAATTTTGTGGTAAAATTTTATTTTTTTATTTTCATGGCTCAACGTTATAAACTTCTGTAAAGCACCTGGAGGTTCAGGGTACTCACCAAACATCAAGATAAATTCCTTGAGGGGCCTAGTTTCCAATATGGGGTCACTTGTGGTGTTTGTTTGCTGTTTACGTACCTTAGGGGTCCTCCAAATGCGACATGGTGCCCGCAATCTTTTTCAGCCAAATTTCCTTTCCAAAATTCAAATATTGCTCCTTCCGTTCCAAGCCCTCCCATTTCTCCAAACAAAGGTTTCAGACCACAAGTGAGGTATCACCGCGCTCATAAAAAAGTGGGTAACAAACATTGGGGTCAAATTTTTGGAATTACCTCTTGAAAAAGTGAAAAAATTGATGCTAAAGCAACATTTTTGAGAAAAAAATGAAAATCTTCAATGTGACAACATAACGTTATCAAAATCTGTGAAGTACTTGTGGATCCAAAATGCTCACTATACCCCTAGATAGAAGCCTTAAGGGGTCTAGTTTCCAAAATGGTGTCACT
Organism: Anomaloglossus baeobatrachus; assembly: GCF_048569485.1. NCBI lineage: Eukaryota > Metazoa > Chordata > Amphibia > Anura > Aromobatidae > Anomaloglossus > Anomaloglossus baeobatrachus. Next base: position 398,736,074 of record NC_134355.1, read on the forward strand.
TGTGAGGGGTTTCTGCTGTTTAGGTACCTTAGCGGACCTGTAAATGCAACATGGTGCCCGCAATCTATTTCAGCCAAATTTGCTTTCCAAAATTCAAATATTGCTCCTTCTGTTCCGAGCCCTCCCATTTGTCCAAACAAAGGTTTCGGACCACATGTGGGGTATTGGCGCGTTCATAAGAAAGTGGGTAACAAGTTTTGGGGTTCATTTTTTTGTGTTATTTCTTCTAAAAGTGAATAAATTTGGGGTAGAGCAACATTTTAGGTAAAATTTTATTTTTTGCTTTTTTCATTCCACTTTGTTTTAGTTCCTGTGAAGCACCTGAAGGGTTAATAAACTTCTTGGATATGGTTTTGAGTACTTTGAGGGGTGCAGTTTTGAGAATGGTGTCACTTTTAGGTATTTTCTGTCACTTAGGCCTCTCAAAGTCACTTCAAATGTGATGTGGTCCCTAAAAAAATGGTTTTGTGAATTTTGTTGAAAAAATGGGAAATTGCAGATGAACTTTGACCCCTTCTAACTTCCTAACCCCAAAACATTTTGTTTCAGAAATTGCGCTAATGTAAAGTAGACATGTGGGAAATGTTATTTATTAACTGTTTTGTGTGACATAACTCTGTGGGTTAAGGGCATAAAAATTAAAAGTTTGAAAATTGCAAAATTTTCAAAATTTTCATCAAATTTCCGATTTTTTCACAAATAAAAGCAAAAAATATCGTTCTAAATTTATAACTATCATGAAGTACAATATGTCACGAAAAAACAATGTCAGAATCACCGGGATCCGTTGAAGCGTTCCAGAGTTATGAACTCATAAAGTGACACTGGTCAGAATTGCAAAAAATGGCCTGGGCATTAAGGACAAAACTGGCTTCGTCCTTAAGGGGTTAAGAAACACATGAGAAACAAACTAGAATATGTGATAAACCTTACATTCCTCAAGCTACACATGTTTAATTCTGTTAAGAATTTTACACACCCTTGGCATTCTCTCAAAGTGCTTCTTCAGGAAAACACTTTGTATCGCTTCCAATGAACAGGTTTACCCTGTCAAAAGTCCATTTTGGGAAATTTCTGACCTTCAAAAAGCATTTGCCATCATCAAGAATATTTTGTAGAGGCATTGGTGGCAAATGGAGAAGAGCCACCCCCCTGGAGTTCGAGTTCGGTTCGTCGAACGGTGCCCCGTTCGACGAGCCGTTCGACAAACCTCTCGAACCCCATTGAAAACAATGGGAGGCAATCACAAACACATAAAAACACATTATAAATGTACAAATACAGTTAATAAATATTGCCATAACACTTACCGGTGCCCGCGATCCCTCCTGCACTCTGTCTCCCGCCGATTTTCCATCGGTAATTGCTGCGTCCTCCCGGTAACCAGCAGTGATGCAGGACCTATCGTGACGTCAAAATAGCCATGTGACCAGTCACATGTCTATTATCTCATTGGCTACAGACTGGTCACATGGCTTTGACGCCATGTCCTGTCCTAGGTCCTGTCATTGCACTCTCTGGTACACTGTGCACGTTTGTGTATCGCCGTGTACCGGCGACATGCTCTGGCACACAATCGACTCCTCATTCTGCTTCCCCATTCCATTATTGACCGGCTGACACAGCCGGTAAATAACGGAGATCACCGTTGGCATAGCAATGCGCCTGTTAGTGGTGATGTCATTGCTAACAGCCACAGTGGCACCGGGAATCACGTGATCAGAGCACCATTGCTATGGCAACCCGTCTGTCAGCAGTGACGGTACCGCTAATAGCCAGCAGCACTGATCACTCATGGAGTGAAAAGCCTGCACGGGGAGCAGCGTCTTTCCCCCATGCAGTGCTGCTGATGGAGCAGAGCTGCATGTGTAGAAGGAGAAAGAAGACAGAAGACCATGGATCGTGGAGGGATAAGAGGGAGTAATAAACATGGAGTCTCTTAAGCGGGCTTTACACGCTGCGACATCGCTAGCCGATGCTAGCAATGGTGAGTGTGATAGCACCCACCCCTATCGTTATGCCGATATTTGGTGATCGCTGCCGCAGCGAACATTATCGCTACGGCAGCATCACATGCACTTACCTGGTCGGCGGTGGCGCTGTGACTGCCAAACAATCCCTCCCTCAAGGAGGAGGGGCGTTCGGCATCACAGCGACGTCACCGCGACGTCACTAAGCGGCCGGCCAATAAAGCGGAGGGATGGAGATGAGCGGCACGAACATCCCGCCCACCTCCTTCCTTCCTCATTGCTGGCGTGTGGCAGGTAAGGAGAGGTTCCTCGTTCCTGCGGCGCCACATGTAGCGATGTGTGCTGCCTCAGGGACGAGGATCAACTTCGCCCACGCCGCAGCAGCGATATTTGAGAATAAAACCCCATGTCAACGAGGAGTGATTTTGGACGTTTTTGCAACGATCCAAAATTGCTCCTAGGAGTCACACACAACGAGATCACTACAGCGGCCAGATGTGCATCACAAAATCCGTGGCCCCAACGAGATCGCTGTAGCGATCTTGTAGCGTGTAAAGCCCGCTTAAGTGTGTCTGTGTATTTATTTCTATTAAAGTATATTTTCTCTGTGTGGTGTCTTTTTTTTAACCCTTTTTTGGAGATTCTTAATGGCTGGGTCAAACTTACCTGACATTTAAGAACCTCTGGCTTAATACTAGCTAGTAAAACAAAGCTAGTATTAACTCATTACTACCCAGCAAGCCACCCGGCTTCAGGGCTGCTGGAAGAGTTGGATACAGCGCCAGATGATGGCGCTTCTATGAGAGCACCATTTTCTGGGGCGGCTGCAGACTGAAATTCGCAGCAGAGGGGCCGAGAAACCTCGGGCTAACCTGTGCCGCGGATTCCAATCCCCAGCTGCCTAGTTGCACTCGGCTGGACACAAAAATGGAGCGAAGCAGTTTTTTTTTTTTAATTATTTCGTGAAATTTATGAAATAATTAAAAAAAGGGCTTCCCTATATTTTTAGTTCCCAGCCGGGTACAAATAGACAGCTGGGGTTTGGGGGCAGCCGTACCTGCCTGTTGTACCTGGCTAGCATACAAAAATATGGCGAAGCACACGTAATTTTTTTGTAGTTTTTTGGCAAAAAAAATAAAAAATGCTTCCCTGGATTTTCCATTTCCAGTGAAGGTAACACCAAGCAGTGGGGGTTGGCAGCCAGTAGCTGCTTGGATTACCCTTAGCTAGCAATACAACAAAATGCAGCGGGAGCCCATATATATTATTTTAATTTATTTATTTAAATAACTAAAAAAAAGGGCTTTCCTGTATTTTTATTGCTGGACATCACAGTGCTGTAAAAATCTTTACAAAAAAGATGTAGCGCTCCACGGTATTTTTGATTCTCAGCGCAGATAAAGCAGACAGCTACGGGTTGCCACCCCCATCTGCCTGGCATTACCTTGGCTGGCAATCAAAATACAGGGAACCCAATTGATTTTTTTTATTTAAAAAACGTTAAAAAAAAATGACATTGGGTCCCCCCATTTATGATATCCAGCTAGGGTAAAGCAGACGGCTGTAGCCTGAAAACCCCAGCTGCAGCTTTACCGTGGTTGGGGATCCAATGTGGAGGTCACCCCAGGCTCTTTTTTTATAATTATTTTATAAATATTAATAATTACAAAAAAAAAGTATGGTTCCCCCCCCAAATTGGATCACCAGCCAAGGTAAAGCGGACAGCTGTGGTCTGGTATTCTCAGGGTGGAAAGGTCCATAGTTATTGGCCCTTCACTGCCTAAAACTAGCAGGCCGCAGGCGCCCCAGAAGTGGCGCATCCACTAGATGCGCCAATCCTGGCGCCTCACCCCAGCTCATCCCGTGCCCTGGTGCAGTGGCAAACAGGGTAATAAATGGGGTTGATACTAGCTGTAAGGTCACCTGACATCAAGCCCAGCAGTTTGTGATGTCAAGGCGTCTATCACATATCCAACATCACAAACTGTCAGTACTAACAAAACAAATAGACAAAAAATAGTATTTGAAAAAACACTCCCAAAACATTCCCTCTTTCACCAGTTTATTGTAAGAAAAAAAAAAAGGGGGTTCCACGATGACTCTGGACCATCTAGAATATGGGGGGACACACTCAGGGAACGTATCCCCGATTTTCTAGGAGTGCAGACCCTCCATGTGAGGAGTGTGGGTGCAATGAATCTGCACCCACTCTCCCCGGGTCCACAACAGCAGAGTCCATGTCGTAACTGTTGCTACCAAAACTGCAATGCCCAGCTCATGAGGTAAGGGCATGCCTAATCAGGAGAACTATTCTACATTTCCAAATATTGGTATTTGCTGATATTATTGCTATTCCACCTACTATATATTGGGGATAGGATCTTGGAGAGGAAATACCCCTTTAATTCCAGTTATCCAGCTGAATGAATACTAAACAACAGAGCTCGCTATTTAGACATGTCTTCTTGTGGCGTATAACGGACTCTCATGTTTGGTAGTCATTCAGCAGGGCAATTATAAAATAAAATACCTCCATTTGGAAATGTAGTATAGCTCTCCTGATAAACTATGTTCCTTACCTCATGAGCAGGGCATTGCAGTAGCTTACAGATGCATGGTTACCACCATTCACTGTGTCTGAACACAGTAAGCTGAGCTGACAGCCGCTCTATGCATGCGGCAGCGTCTATTGTGAAGGAGGGGGCCACGGGGGATCAACGCTGCACAGGTACCGTGGGACACCAGGGAACACCGGTGGAGTTATAGGGGGTGACCTGGCAGGGCTTGGGAAGGAGTTTTCTGTCGCATGTGTCATGGCACGTGCGACAGAAATGAGAGGAGATGGTTGAATGCGGTCGGCGCTCTGCTGTGCGCGTGGCCATCTTGGATTTCTGGGAGGGGGCGCACTTTGGCGAGACCGGGGGACCGGCGGGGACCGGGGAGGAGATTTATCTCCCATCTGACATGTTTGTTCATGCCAGATGGGAGATAAATAATTTTTTACCGGCGCTGTCATTTACTGTAACGTGATCATAGGGTATACGGTGTATACCTGTGATCACGTGAGCGGGGACCGGAAAAAACAGCCTGAATCATGATCTCCAGGGTCTCAGCTACCCCTGAGACCACGGAGATTTTCTGACGCTGGGGGCGCTATTCACTTATTTCTGCCTGCTGTTTATAAATGGCAGATCAGAATAAGGCTTCATTCACACGACCGATCCGTTTTTGCGGTTCGCAAAAAACGGTCCCTTTTTTTCACGGGTGCATCCGTGTGCCATCCTTTTCCGTTCCATATACGGTTCGTATGTCATCCGTTTGTCATCCGTGTGCCTTCCGTTTTTTTTGCGTACTGCAAAAAAACTGAAGGAGTGAAAATACATAAATTTACCCAGGATCCATAGCTTCAACCTACATGAGGCGGTCACGTGTTCACTCCAGTGCCATTTTCTACTGCTTTTCACAGTGTAGAGCGCTCTGGTGATTTTCTTGTGCTTCTACACTTCATATCAGTCTTTTCTGTCATTATAATGGTAGAAAGACACATCATGTCCCACTCTCCTGCATTTTGTAATTTTGCACCCTTTGGTGCCTTTCATGTGGCACTAAGGGATGCTTAGCTTTGTATTTACCAAAAAAAAAAATTAAAAAAAAATGACGTGAGGTTCCCCCTATTTTTGATAGCCAGCTACTGTAAAGCAGACGGCTGCAGCCTGCAGACCACAGCTGGCATCTTCACCTTGGCTGGTAATTCAAAACTGAGGGCACACCTCGCTGATATTTTAAATAAATAAATAATTAAAAAAAAAAAAACACACGTCTGGGTCCCCCCAAAATTGGATCACCAGCCAAGGTAAAGTGGACAGCTGGGGTCTGATATTCTCAGACTAGGGAGGGCCATGGTTCTTGGACTCTCCCCAGCCTAAAAATAGCAGGCCGCAGCCGCCCCAGAAGTGGCGCATCTATTAAATGCGCCAATCCTGGTGCTTTACCCCAGCTCATCCCGTGCCCTGGTGCGGTGGCAAACGGGGTAATATATGGGGTTAACACCAGATGTGTAATGTCACCTGGCATCAAGCCCTGGGGTTCGTGAGGTCAGGCATCTATCAGATACCCGACATCACCAACCCAGTCAGTAATAAAAAAAAATAGACGACAAACACATTTTTATTTGAAAAAACACTGCCGAAACATTCCCTCTTTCACCAATTTATTAGAAAGAAAAACAAATCCAGGGGGTTCCCATGACGATCCATACTATAGTCACTGTCCCAGTCATTGAAGAACAGAATGTTCCCCATTGGCTGGGAGAGCAATGCAGTGACCTGAGCTAACATCTATAGGTCAGCCCAGGTCACTGCAGGGCATGACGAGTGCTGCTGTCAGGAGCGAGGTACAATACCTGCGGTGACGATCTCCTGCACTGCTGACAGCAGACCTGTCACTGCCTTCAATGACCGCCGCCTTCACAGCCAAGTATTGCGGGAGCCTGTGACGTCACCGCTAGTCACAGTCTTGGGTTGTCAGAGAGAGGAAATGTGAAGCGGCAGCCATGGAGGACAGTGACAGCGCTGAGGTCAGGAGGGCAGGACTTCATCACAGCAGGTAAGCCGAGCGGGGCCATGTGTGCGAAGTGCGAGGTGGGTGGAGCCTAGCGTGGTAATGTGTGCGGAGTGTGAGGTGGGTGGAGCTAAGTGGGGTAATGTGTGCGGAGTGCAAGGTGGGTGGAGCTAAGCGGGACCATGTGTGCGGAGTGTGAGGTGGGTGGAGCCTAGTGGGGCCATGTGTGCGGGCGGCAGAGTTTGAAGTGGGTGGAGCCTAGCGGGGTCATGTGTGCGGGTGGCAGAGTTCGAAGTGGGTGGAGCCTAGCGGGGCCATGTGGCGCTGAGGACGTCAGTGCCGGGGACTGCATGGCTGGGGACAGGTGAGTGTGAGGGTGTGTGCGTGTACGTGCAGGAGGGGGCGGAGCCCAGCGGGGAAGTGTCGGCTCCCTGCACACGTAACCAGGGTGAATATTGGGTTACCAAGCAAAGCGCTTTGCTTGGATACCTGATATTTATCTTGGTTACCAGCTTACGCAGGCTGCCAGCGATGGCTCCCTGCACACTGTAGCTATAAAAAGCCCTGCTTTTGGGGATCGAGCCATTCTTGAACGTAACTCAAACTGTCGAGCTTTTAGCAAAAAGCTTGAGTTCGATCTCAAGCACCCCCAAAATCACTCGAACATGAAATTGGCGAACCTTGAACCTCGAACATCGCTCATCTCTAGTGGCAAACAGTCCAATAAAGTGCTAGTCCATTTTCCACAACTATTCGAAGGCAGTATATGGCAAGAACCACTATAGGAGAGAAAAAGATATATAGTATATGAAGGTTAGGCAGTCTAAGAAATTGCTAGAACCTTAAAAGGTATCCTCAAGTACAGTCATGAAAACCTTCAATCGCTACAATGAAACAGGCTTTCATGACGACAAAGCCAGGAAAAAGTGACGAGTAATTACCTTTCATGCAGGGAACAAGTTAATCAGGTAGACCAGCTTCAGATATTACAAATTGAAAACATTTTTAATAGCAGGCATGTTCGTATTAACTGCGCAAAGGTGACTGTGAGAAGCAGGCCTTTATTGTCAAATGGCTGCAAAGAAGCCACTGCTGAGGAAGGCTAAGAAGAAGATACTCGATTGAGTCAAGAAACACAAGAACTGGATGTTAGTTCAATGGAAATCTGTACACAGGACTAATGAGTTGAAATTTTAGATTTTTGTTAGGCCTTCTCTTTTTTAAGATGCAAAAAATGCTTTTACCTTAGTGGTGCCCATTACGAATTATTGAGTGGCAGGTGTGATGATGTAAAGGTTCTTTGTTGGGAACATTGTTTGTGCCTTAAATTTGAAAAAAATAACCCTTATAGACGTGGCTACCATAGCATTCTGAAATGACATGCCATCTCATCTGGTTTGCACTTATGGACCATGAGACAAACCCCACATCCATGCTATGTGAACAAGAAGTATATGGAATGATGTCAGATGACATGGCCTTTACAGTCATGTGAGCTCAACAACATAGATATGTTTTTAGATGAGTTGGACCATCAAAAGATGCAAACACATACCCATCACCTCTGGTAACTTCTTCTAGACTTTTGGAAATCCATTCCAATGGTCCACCTGATAAAGCTGCTTGAGAAAATACTAAAAGTGTAAAGCTGTCATCAGAGTCAAATGGCAGGACTTTTGAGGACTCTAAAGTTTAATACATATTCTGGTTTACTTCACATGTTTTGTTACTATTTGTTTCCATATACAGTTGTGCTCAAAAGTTTACATACCCCAGCAGATTTGAGTTTTTGCTTTCTTGGCCTTTTTTTTCAGAAAAATGAATCATAACAAAAAAAAACAATTTTTCCACTCGTGGTAGTGGTAGGGTGAAGCCATTTATTGTCAAACTACTGTTTTCTCTTTTTAAATGATAATGACAACCAAAAACTTCCAAATTACTTTGATCAAAAGTTCACATACCCTGGGGATTTTGGCCTGATAACATGCATAGAAGTTGAAATAAATGGGTTTGAATGGCTAATAAAGGTAACGCCCTCACCTGTGACCTGTTTGCTTGTAATCAGCGACTGTGCATAAAAGCTGAGTGAGTTTCTGGAATCCAGACAGACTCTTGCATCTTTCATGCAGTCACTGACATTTCTGGATTGTGAGTCATAGGGAAAGCAAAATAATTGTCAATGGATCAATGAGAAAAAATAGTTGAACTGTATAAAACAGGAAAGAGATTCAAAAAGATATTCAAAGAATTGATCATGCCAGTCAACAGTGTTCAAACTGTGATTAACAAATGGAATATCAGGAGATCTGTAAAAAACAAACCATGATCAGGTAGATAAACAAAAATCTCAGCCACACCTGCCAGGAAAATTGTTTGGGAAGCAAAGGAAAACCCACAAATAACATTAGCTGAAGTACAGGACTCACTGAAAATTAGCGGTCTGGCTGTTTCAAGATGCACAATAAGAAGGCACTTGAATAAAAATGGGCTGCATGGTTGAGTCACCAGAAGAAAGACATTACTGCCACAAAGTATCTCACCTACAATATGCCAAAGAGCACAGAGACAAGCTTCCAAACTTATGGAGCAAGGTAATGTGGAGTGATAAAACCAAAAAATAACTTTTTGGCCATAATCATAAGTGTTGCATTTGGAGAGGTGTCAACAAGGCCTATGATGAAAGGAATACCATTCCTAGTGTAAAGCACAGAGGTGGGATAGCTGATGATGTGGGAATGTATGAGATAGAAAAGCCCAGAAAACTAGGTAAAAGTTGAAGGAAAGAAGAATGCAGCACGTTATCAGCAAATACTGGAGGCAAATTTGCACTCATCAGCCTGGAAGCTGCACATGGGACATACTTGGACGTTCCAACATGACTACGATCCAAAACACAAGGCCAAGTCAACCTGTCATTGGCTACAGCAAAACAAAGGGAAGGTTCTGGAGTGGCCGTTTCAGTCTCCGGACCTCAATATCATTGAGCCACTCCTGGTAAAACCGAAGCGCAGTTCATACAAGAAAGCACAGGAATTTACAGGAACTGGAGATTTTTTGCCAAGAAGAAGGGCAGCTTTACCATCTGAGAAAATGAAAAGCCTAATCCATAACTGCCACAAAGACATCAAGCTGTCATGATGTTTGAGAGGGCAATACACGGTATTAAGAACTGGGGTATGTGAACTTTTGATCAGGGTCATTTGGATGTTTTTGGTTGTCATTATGATTTAAAAAGAGAAAACACACTAATTTGACAATAAATGGCTTCACCCAACCACTAACCATGAGAGGAAAAAAATATTTTGTCTTATCATTCATAGTCTCTGAAAAAAGACCAAAAAAGCGAAAAACATGCTGTGGTATGTAAACTTTTGAGCACAACTGTATGTTCCTCTGTGGTTTTTCTTCATTAATTCTAAATCTACAATGTGCACATTCCAATAAGAACATGGAATACCATGACAAAAACTAATGTTTCTAAACTTTTGAAAGGTACTGCACATAAATAAAAAGATGACTAAAAGCATTCCATGGACGGGTCCTGCAAACTTTCTCTATCAGCACTTGAATTGGATACCAGCAACCTGGATGGCATTGGCATGATGTCATGAACTGTGTCCCTACATCCAATGTAGATGTGGTGGTAGGATAAAGTGGCAAGGTATTATTTTTCTCTCTCCTTTTCTAGCCTTTGCATATCAGCAAAATTATTGCTGGTTAGGGTAATTTGAAGTAAGCAAATCACAAAAACATTGGATTCAGGAGAATTCAGTGTTTTCATAAAATTTGAGGCAATTTGTCTAGATGTGATCCTTTAATCTCTACAATAATCCTAAATTCCTGGAGAATCATTTTAACCAAAAGAAAAAAATAGAAAAGGGTTGTCTTTGCTAGGCAGTTTGTAATACAAATCAGAAAATCCAAAACGTATCAAAATAAAGCATTGTAAATACAGTATATTGTTTTAGTACATTAACTTTTGTCTCTTTGTAACATGTTTTAACATGATCTGTTCTGACTTTGAGATACAACATAAGTTGTCAAATTACATGATAATAGGATGATGTTACATATCCCGTAAACTAATTAGTCACAAATCCTGCCTGACTTCTGAAGGTTTTAGAATTAAACCATTTATCTTGTTTTGTATCAAAATTCATTTGATGCCATTTTCTTTCAAATTTTCACAGTGCATTACATTGCTTTTTTACTCTACTTTTGTAGTTCTGACAGAGTGATTGTGTCAAAATGTTTATAGTTAAAAAAAAATCTAAAAATGGAACTAGATAAAAGAATGTTCTCCTATGAGCTTAGACACAACAGTGAAGGCTGGCTTCTTTAAGATGTATATAGTGCCTTAAAAAACATCCATTCCATGTAAGCTTTTCCACATTTTTAGTACACCAAGCTTAAATCTATTTTATTTTCAGTTTATGTGATATACAACACAAAATAGCAAATATTTGTGAACTGTAAAGAAAATATGTTTCTGTAAATATTTTAAAAACATAACTGAAAATTGTGACATGCATTTGTATTTAGCCCCCTGAGTCAATATTTTGTAGGACCACCTTTTGTTGCAATTGCTGCTACAAGTCTTATAGGGTATCTATACTAGTATTGCACATCTAGAGTAGGAATTTTTGCTCATTCTTCCATGCAAAATAGCTCTAGCTTAGGGTACCTTCACACTTAGCGATGCAGCAGCGATCCGACCAGCGATCTGACCTGGTCAGGATCGCTGCTGCATCGCTACATGGTCGCTGGTGAGCTGTCAAACAGGCAGATCTCACCAGCGACCAGTGAACAGCCCCCAGCCAGCAGCGACGTGCAAGCGACGCTGCGCTTGCACAGAGCCGCCGTCTGGAAGCTGCGGAGACTGGTAACTAAGGTAAACATCGGGTATGGTTACCCGATGTTTACATTAGTTACCAGTGTGAGCAGGGAGCAGGGAGCCGCGCACACTGAGCGCTGGCTCCTTGCTCTCCTAGCTACAGTACACATCGGGTTAATTAACCCGATGTGTAATGCAGCTACATGTGCAGAGAGCAGGGAGCCGCGCACACTGCTTAGCGCTGGCTCCTTGCTCTCCTAGCTGCTGTACACATCGGGTTAATTAACCCGATGTGTACAGCAGCTACATGTGCAGAGAGCCGGAGCCGGCAGCACAGGCAGCGTGAGAGCTGCAGAGGCTGGTAACTAAGGTAAATATCGGGTAACCACCTTGGTTACCCGATGTTTATCTTGGATACAGCTTACCTCAGCTGTCAGACGCCGGCTCCTGCTCCCTGCTCGCTTCATTTGTCGCTCTCTTGCTGTCACACACAGCGATCTGTGTGTCACAGCAGGAGAGCGGCTTTGAAGAAAACGAACCAGGGCTGTGTGTAACGAGCAGCGATCTCGCAGCAGGGGCCAGATCGCTGCTCAGTGTCACACACAGCAAGATCGCTAATGAGGTCACTGCTGCGTCACAAAAAGCGTGACTCAGCAGCGATCTCGGCAGTGAGCTCGCTGTGTGTGAAGCACCCCTAAGTGAGCTTGGATGAAGTTTGTCCATGATTACCACATTTTAAGTCTTTCCACAGACTCTCAATTGGAGTTAAGTATCTACTTTAACTGGGTAATTAAAACACTTGAATATGCTTTGATCTAACAAATCCCATTGAAGTTCTTGCAATAAAAGCCCTGTCACACACAACGAGATTGCTAACGAGATCGTTGCTGAGTCACCGTTTCTGTGACACAGCAAAGATCTCGCCAGTGATCTTGTTATGCGTGCCACCTACCAACCATCAGGCTCTTGCTGCGAGATTGCTAGTCTTTGCCGAATGGTCCGGATCATTTTCTTCAAAGCCGATGTCCTGCTGGGCAGGACGCATTGCTGTATTTGATGCATACCAACAACCTCCTAACATGGTCCCAAGATCGTTATACAGGTCGCTGACGTTACTGCATCGTTGGTAAGTTCTAACTGTGTGACATCTCACCAGTGACCCCCCAGCGACTTAACAGCGATCCTTATCAGGTTGAATCGTTGTCGGGATTGCTGGTAAGTCGTTGTGTGTGACTGGGCCTTAAGTGTAGAGTCCTCATGCTGGAATGTAAACCTATGGTTCAGTCTCAAGTTTCCAGTTTGGAGTGTGGCACACATGGCACAGTTCATGTCTTACTGCCTTTCTCATGACTGTCGGCTAGTCTACATTTTGGTAGACAACAAATAATGGTTCCTTGACCCACGCTACAAAGACAAATTCACTTCACTACTTGTCGAGGCAAAAAAGGATTGTACTACGGAAACATTCAAGAGGCCTGTAGTGGACCAGTTGATGAAACTATTACCCTCCGATCATGCTGGCGTCAGAGGTAGCGTGTCATCTCACGCAACAGGATTACAAGAGAGGGCTACGCATAGTAGGAGCAACACAGGCGGTGAACTAATGTGCCAAAACTGGTCCATTTTCCACAAACCGTCAACTTCGAATCAGATACCGGTTGGGGAAACTATGACAAGGAGGGAACACTTAAGTAAGATGGTCAGGGACTATGTAGGTGACCATATCAGCATGCTTTCAGAGTCTACAGTTCCCTTTAACTATTGGGTTTCCAAGCTCAACACTTGGCCAGACCTTGCTTTATACGCTTTGGAAGTGCTAGCTTGCCCTGCTGCGAGTGTGTTGTCTGAGAGCGTGTTTTCAGTTCAGCGGGGCCAATAATAACAGATACTCGCTGTGGCGGGGTCCTTCTCCCATATCACACAATCAACAGAGCGAGAGATGGCTATTGTCACTCAGATATCCCACAGCTGTTCGCTGATTTCACCAACACGACTACTCTCTATCGCCCCCTTTGTCGGCAGGCCACTTTTGGTACTGCAGGACAGGGCAGAAAATGAGGCTGCTGAGCTGATAATGCCAAATATTGGAGGTCTCACAGCAAGGGTAAATGTATATATCACCGATTCCCGCTAATGGAACATATATATACCTCGGTACCCTTAATGATAGCACTCCAATAATTCTATGCAATAATAATTACTCTGCCACCACCCAGACTTTCTACAGGGAGCTGGGGACCCGTTTCAGATAGCATATGGCCCTTCGGGTTGTGGATTCATAAATACAGAGCATGAGGAAAGAAACTGTTAAATTTTATATATTTAATCCAAAATAGAAGGCAGTGTTTATAAAAATATAGAAGAATTTACAAAAGGGAACAATACACATGCAGTATACAATTACATAAAATAAAAAGGAAAAAAATCAAAGATTACTACACCTGGTCACAGATTATGGCTCAGCTATAGGGGGAGAGGCAGCCCCTGGGAACTAGACAATCCTATGCACAGAATGCATATCCTCTGGCATTGACCTAGTGTGTACTAAGACACTCGCTTTTATCAACTTCTGCCCCACCCGCGGACGCACCTCTGCTGACATCATGAAAGGGAGGGGGTTTTCCCCTCTTCCAAAATTATAAAATCCTCCTGGTCCTCATATCTCCATGTGGGAGCGTCCCACGTGGACGATATTACCTTCATTTTTTATATTATAATTTTAGCAGAAGGTGGATACTACACAAGGTAGATTTGGTATGTACTGGGTTGCAGATATTAATTTGTGGCTCTTCCGTATGTACTACGATTAAGCTGAAATATGTGAGATGTGGAATTTCGAGATCAGCGATATGCCCGCCATATCTGGGTGACATATGTATCGTGCAATCTTAATACTTCCCCAACGGAGACAATACGGCTGCTCCAGCCCTTTGTTCAGCAAAGCTATATTCCTGTAGGAAACTTGTACTCCTCCCCTGTGTATACAGATTCCAGACAGAGCTGGCTACGCAGGGGGTCTTTGAAGAACTGGTGAAGGTGTCATAAGCTAATTCAAAGGTATCTGTTCCATCTCCTGACAAGAAAATCTTGTCCAGGCTGTTAATTTGGCAGGGCTCTGGAGGGAGGGGGGGGGTCACTCCTGAGCCAGAGACCCTGAAAACATATCTGCTTATTATATTTTCATGACACCTCCCCCTTCTTGACTGTGCTATGGAGGCAGGACCTCTCGGTACTCCTCCAAGCGCTGCTCCGCAGTCTCGTGCTCGGCTTGGGCCCAGCAGGGTGTGCTCTGTGATCCGTGAAAACATATATGCTTATTATATTTTCATGACAGCTGTACAATCGAAAGAACATTTATTCCAAGCAAATCAAATGGTCCATAACATAATCCACAAAACAGAGTATAAAATTAGTCCAGGAACACAAATTTAGTGATAAATATCCAGGTCTCTCTGAGAAGCCAGTTTCTCCCAGAGGTTCAATCTTCCTGCTTCACTCTTGAAGTTCTCAAACAGACTGACTCAATCTCCCAGGTAAGCAGAGAGTTTACAGTAGGTGCACTCTAGGCCCACTTCCCCCCACACCCAGGGACTAAAGCGCATCAAGAGGCTATAAACTTGCACTTTAGGGGGTGATTACTTACTAACAATACAATGTACACAGAAGCAGTACAAATAATGGACAGTGAACCAAGCTTAAAATAGGAATCTGTACAGCGAGATACACCTCCCCTCATGTCCCACCATCACACTCGCACACGACTATCCACGGAAAAATGAACCATAGATGGATTATCCCAGAGTATCTCAAGCCACCTGTTAACAAGACCCAATAATAACTGTAGCCCCAAAATTTGTATTTAAGTTCAAATAAGTTTCATCGTTTTTCATTCATGACTATTTTGTCTTCTATCATCTAATGAGACCGCATGACTAATTTAACTTGTTATGCTGCTGTGAGGGGAATATTTTTCTAGCCTTTGTACATTATGCACTGGAATAACCACTGTCGAGGCTACACTGTCTATAAGAATTGGTAAGGCAGTCTCTATTTGTGTTCTATATTCATGTTGTGCTCCATGGTGTCTGAACCATTCACGCCTGGGGAAACTGATTTTTTTTTAACTCAATAGCATGTTATGGACTGCTGCAAATCCGCCCAAGCTTTTAAAAAAAAAAAAACAGTTGGGAGTACCTTCTGATGCTGTGCTTCATGGCTTCTGAACCTTGCCCCCTGGGGAAACTGAAATTTTTAAACTCCTTGGCATGTTAGGCACTGTTGCAAATCCTCCCAATTTAAAAAAAAAAAGCAGTTGGGAGTTCCTTCTGATGCTGTGCTCCATAGTGTCGGAATCATTCCCCCTGGGGAAACTGATTTTTTTTTAACTCCTTGGCATGTTATGCATTGTTGCAAATCCTCCAAATTTAATAAAAAAAAAGCAGTTGGGAGTGTCTTCTGATGTTGTGTTCCATGGTGTCTGAACCATTCCTCCTTGGGGAAACTGAATTTTTTAAATCCTCAGTGTTAGATAGTGGTATAAAGCCTGAGTTCCAGAGTAAAACAACTGCCACTTCCACGGTGCTGCATGCTTCACAAACTGCGGTCTAAGAAGCAGGCCATAATGCTTCCTACTCCCAACCTGCTTTTGGCCAGATGCAATTGACATCAGCTTCAATTTCCCAACGTGGCGTTCATTTGTCCATAAAAAAGACATTACTGAATAATTTGAATAGAATTTGAATAGAGGGCCACTGGAGCCAGTGATGTTGGTGGAGGAGGAGGAGGAGGGCAACGCCAAAATCCCAACGAACACATTGCAGCTGACCTTTTAAAGTGCTGTCAAATATGTCCCAAAAAAGGAGGTGCGAGACAGATACCAATATAATGTACAAGTTAGACCCCTTTCTAATAGAAAAAGAGAGAAAAATGTAAAAAAACAAATCGTGTGAACATATGCTAAAGTGTTTGTTTTTTTAAGTCGGGGCTTGATTTTGCATTTTATTAAAGTGATTAGGCACTACAACCTGTTTCTTCTCAATTTCCCCTCTTTTACTTTGGTTTAAGAACTGCTCTGGTGACTACGTAAAAGTCGTGTACTGCTCTAAGCACGTTATTCCAAGACACCAGCAATGTAGTCACGACCTTCTACAGGTTGTGCCCATACTGTTTCTGCCTTTTCCCATCCATTTCAGCCTTTTCCTCAGTCACCACAGCTCGCCATTAGGTCCAACGTGAAATTGTTCGGGTTTCCCATAGACTTACATTGCGCATCGAGTATTCATAAATAGTCGAATAGCGGTGACCTATTTTAGTTGGATATTTTGGTATTCAATCATCCCTAGTGATATGGTCCCTAAAAAAATAATTTTCTAAATTTTGTTGGAAAAATGAGAAATTGCTGATGAACTTTAAACCTTTCTAACTTCTTATTCAAAAAAAATTATGTTTCAAAAATTGTGCATATGTAAAGTAGACATGTTGGAAATGTTATTTATTAACTATTTTGTGTAACATGACTTTCTGGTTTAAGGGCACACAAATTCCAATTTTGAACATTGCAAAATTGTCTCTAAATTTATATTTTCACAAATAAATGAAAAATGTCATCTAAAATTTATCAGTAACAAAGTCTAATATGTCTCGAAAAAAACAATTTCAATATCACTGGGATCTGTTGAAGCATTCCAGAGTTGTCACCTGTCAAAGTGACACTGGTTAGAATGGGAAAAAATGGCCAGGTCGCGAAGGTGAAAACCTTGCTCTGGGGAAAAGTAAAATTTATTATTAATTATTCTTTAATTATTTTTTGTCCTTTTATATCATTGGAAAGTATCCTTACTATCAATAGGAATCTCCTATTCATCAGCAGTGACTATTTATGAAAACCATCACATTTAAATAAATTGCAAATACCTAGCAGTGGACAGAATATCCAATCTCTAAAGGAAAAGACAATTAATGATTATATTTTACATTAACAATGTTGGCAGATTGAGTCCTGCCAACCTATGAGAGATCCAATATTGTTTATCTCATCCACACAAGCTAAGCCTATGCTATATTATTGTAATAAACTCCTATTTGCTGAATGCTAACATGACAATAAAATAATTTCCATTTATTATGCGATTAAATACTGCTGATATAATTGCTAGTCTGTATGGATTTCTCTCACCCATTTGTTGGTGGGCATATCAGGAGAGTAATACTGCACATTGGCACCATAGTCTCTGATGACAACTCTGGTGCCAATATTGGCACAGTGCTATGTGGATAAGCGAAAAACATTAAGACTAACAACTACAGTATATCAGCAGTATTAAATCGCATCTGGGGATAATAAATGGAAATTAGTATATTGTTATTTTAATATTCAGCAAATAGCAGCTTATTACAATCGTATAATTCTGGGTTAGCAAAATGCATAAAACAGTTACCAATGATTCTAAAAATAATTTCCCAAACTATTTTTTTTGTCACTTTTATATTGTCGGGTTCCAGGAGCTATAACTTTTTTTTTTACTGACATAGTCATGTCAGGGTTTGTTTATTTTGGGATGAGTTGCATTTGTCTGGGGCTTCTTCATTTTTGGTTACTAATACCTAATCAATAGTGATTGGCCAACACTACCATGCTAAGGTGCTCCGTACTCGTAACGAGCATTTGAATGCTTGGACAGCCTCGATTCGTACACTGAGTATAATGGAAGTCAACAGGGAACTATAGCATTTTTCTGCAGGATCTTTCAAAAAAATGCTTCAGTTCCTCGCTGACTTCTATTATACTCGATAAATGAGTCAAACCTATCCAAGCATCAAAATGCTCACTACAAGTACTGAGCACCTAAGCATGGTAGTTCTCACTCATCATTACATATTAACATAATTTTAACCCCTTCTGCCCCCAGCCTATTTTGTCCCTAAAGACTAGAGATAAGCGAACCGGTCGCGGTTCGGCTCCAGTTCGGTTCGCCGAACGGGCGTCTCGTTCGAGTTCGGTTCGGCGAACGTTCGACGAACCGAACTCGAACCGCATAGGAAACAATGGCAGGCAATCACAAACACATAAAAACACCTAGAAAACACCCTCAAAGGTGTCCAAAAAGTGACAAACAACTCACAACACAACACAAACACATGGGAAAGTGACAAGGACATATACTCATGCGAAAACAAAAGAGCTGGACAAGGAAAAAGAGGAGGAGACACAGATATAGGCATGGCACGCCCTTCTGAAATCATGTAAAACACCGCAAGGTGACTCCCTTTTTTCCAAAAATTGGGCCACACACACACCCACCCCTTCAGTGGCAGCACTTGTGCCCCAGTTGTACACTTCACAGCTAGATTTGCATCAAGCACATTCAAAAATATGCCATACTTAACCGTCCCCAGGATGACCCCGGGGTAGGTAGCAAAGTCTTTCCTGATCCCAGCTCTGTTCATCTTGGATCATTTTTAAAAACAATGTAAGCAAGGGTTACTCCAAGCGGAGTCTCCCTTTTTTCCAAAAATTGGGCCACACAGACACTCACCCCTTCAGTGGCAGCACTTGTGCCCCAGTTGTACACTTCACAGCTAGATTTGCATCAAGCACATTCAAAAATACGCCATACTTAACCGTCCCCAGGATGACACCGGGGTAGGTAGCAAAGTCTTTGCTAAACCATGACTTGTTCATCTTGGCTCCTTTTAAAAAACACAGCAAGCAAGGGTTACTCCAAGCGGAGTCTCCCTTTTTTCCAAAAATTGGGCCCCATACACACCCACCCCTTCAGTGGCAGCACTTGTGCCCCAGTTGTACACTTCACAGCTAGATTTGCATCAAGCACATTGTTACGGTTGCTGTGGCACTGGAGTCTATGTCCAGATTTCTTGCTACTGCACATGTGCGAGCACTGGAGACTATGTCCAGATTTCTTGCTACTGCACATGTGCAAGCGCTGGAGACTAAGTTCTATCTTGGAGCCATTGCACATGTGCGGGTGACATCATCGCTGACATGAGGTCACATGTCTCTGACACTTTCAATGCCGATTGGTCGCTGGTCATGTGCTTGTGACGCTTTGCTCGGTGATAGGCCAGCGTGACGTCATTCCTGTCGTTCCGGCAGCGGATTGGCTCTGGTGTCCTCCATCTTGGATGAGGCACAGAGTCTATATAAGACCCTGATGCACGCCGCACGGCGCTCAGTCCTCTTGGTTCATGCATGAGAGTAGACGCTCTGTGCACGTTCCTCTAGGCATCTCTCTGTCTATGCTAGGTGAGCGCTACCGGCAGGGTAGCGTTCTTATACCTTACAGCTTTGGCTGCAGTCCGTATCCTTACCTCTTAGGGGAGCGGACATAGGCAGGTGCCTGAGGCACATGGTCCGGCTGGGCCTTGTGATTCTACTCGTAGGTGGACGTTGCCGCTAGGGTAACGTTCCTTATACTGCGTCTGGCAGTTGTTCGTATCCTCGCACACTAGGGGAGCGAACAGAGGTAGGAGCTTTGTGCGGCTTATGCTGCTGTCCGTCTCTTTTGCACTACTAGAAGAGCGGACCTAGGCAGGTGCCATATCTAGTGGTTCGTGTCCTCGCACACTAGTGGAGCGAACGCAGGTAGGAGCTTTGTGCGGCTTATGCTGCTGTTCGTCTCTTTTGCACCACTAGAAGAGTGAACCTAGGCAGGTGCCATATCTAGTGGTTCGTGTCCTCGCACACTAGTGGAGCGAACGCAGGTAGGAGCTTTGTGCGGCTTACGCTGCTGTCCGTCTCCTGGCACCACTAGAGGAACGGACCTAGGTAGGTGCCATTTCACACTCACTGCCTTTGTCTCTGTGATTATTAACAGAGACCATTCCACACACCCTCCAAGTAAGGGAGGAATTGCCTTATTTACTAATTATATTCCTCTGTGAGTTTAACAGAGGTATTGCACTCTGCCATAGTCTGCAGCAGAGTCTTTGCACGGTGGACCCTGACTGTCTGATACTCCTTTAGGTGTTATTATCAGACAGCCCCCCGTAACATTAGGACTGAGCCAAGGGTCTGGCAGTTATGGCAGAATATCAGCAGTTACACCGTTACATACAAGTACTTGAGTCACGGCTCAAGAGTATAGAGGATAAACCTCAGACCATGGTGACATCTGCACATGATCCTCGACTTGCTCTGCCAAACAGATATTCTGGCGATGCCAGATCATGTCGTGGTTTCATTAGTCAGTGTCAGATACACCTAGAGGTCAACTCTTCTCGCTTCTCTACGGAGAAGTCCAGAGTAGGCTTTATCATCTCCTTACTTCAGGACAAAGCCTTAGAATGGGCGACTCCCCTATGGGAGCGCTCTGATGTGGTTACTCTGAGACATCAAGACTTTCTTGATGCTCTTAAGGCAGTATTCATGGGTCCGCAGGTTACCCATGATGCGGCCCTGAGACTGTTAGATCTATCTCAGGGTTCTTTATCCACTAGTTCTTATGCCATTGCTTTTAGAACTCTGGTGGCAGAACTAGATTGGCCAGAGAAGGTGTTGATTCCTATCTTCTGGAGAGGGTTGGCAGGCTATGTCAAGGATGCTCTTGCTACTCGTAAGGTCCCTGCTTCTCTGGAAGACTTGATCACAGTAGCAACGAGGATCGACGTACGCCATAGGGAACGTAGACTCGAGGTCTCTTCCTCACGCCCTAAGCATCGGGCTATTCCAGTTGTTGAGGGTCCACTACCATCTTCCTCAGCATCTGAAACATCTCCCACTCCTATGGAGTTAGGTCATACGTCCTCCAGACTACGCAAGTCTGGTCCTCCTATATGTTACGTATGTCGTCAGGCTGGGCACTATGCCAACAAGTGTCCTAGCCGTCAGGGAAACTCCCAGGCCTAGTAACCATTAGAGGGGGGTTACTAGAGACGTCTTCTGCACCCTCTAAGTGTAGTATCCCAGGTCAGCTCTCATTCTCTGAGAATACATGGCCTATTATGGCTTTTGTGGATTCCGGAGCTGACGGGACTTTTGTGTCCTCAGGATTTGTAAAGAGACACAATATTCCCTCTATCATGTTAGAGGCGCCTATTCCTGTCCGTGTTGTTAATGGGACTATGTTGTCTGACTCCATTACATTGAGGACAGTTCCCTTGCGCCTTTCCCTGCCTCAGGGTCACATAGAGGAGATTTCTTTTCTTGTTTTGCCTGAGGGTATAGACGACGTCCTTCTGGGTCTCCCATGGCTTCGGACTCATGCTCCTCACATTGACTGGGAGTCCGACAGCATTATTAGTTGTGGTTCGAAATGTCAGTCCCGATGTCTTCCCTTACCACCTAAGGTCGTTGCGGTTGCATCAACTGATCTCTCTCCCATACCTACACCCTATTTGGATTTCACTGACGTGTTCTCCAAACAGGGTGCTGAGGTTCTTCCACCCCATAGGCCGTATGACTGTGTCATAGACCTTATCCCAGGTTCGGTTCCACCTAAGGGCAGGGTTTACCCCTTGTCGATACCTGAGTCGGAGGCCATGTCGACCTATATAAGAGAAAGTTTAGAGAAGGGGTTCATTCGTAAGTCTGTCTCTACCGCGGGAGCTGGGTTTTTCTTTGTTCGGAAGAAAGAGGGTGATTTGCGTCCCTGCATAGATTACAGGGGTCTCAACGCAATCACAATAAAGAACAAATACCCGTTACCTTTAATTTCGGAGCTCTTTGACAGACTGAGGGGAGCTCAAGTTTTTACGAAGTTGGATCTGCGGGGTGCGTATAACTTGGTACGAATTCGAGAGGGTGACGAATGGAAGACCGCTTTTAACACCCGAGACGGTCACTATGAATACCTCGTCATGCCTTTTGGTTTATGTAATGCACCCGCAGTATTTCAGGACTTCGTAAATGATGTGTTCAGGGATTTACTGTTATCCTCTGTAGTGGTGTATCTGGACGACATCCTGATTTTTTCTCCTCATCTGGAGACTCATCGTCAGGATGTCGTTCGTGTCCTTTCCCGTTTAACCTCATAACGACGGCCGTACGACTTAAAGCGGCGGCAAAACAGGGTACTTATTCTGTTCCGCCGCTTTAAAGCGGCGGCCCGAAAAAACCCTGTAGCGCCCCCCAGCGACCGAAAATCTCGGGGGTTTCAGCTACCGGGGGTAGCTGAGACCCCCCAGATTATGAATCGGGGTGTTTTTTTTGGACCCCGATCATGTGATCGGCGGTATACACTGTATACCGACGAACACATGAAAAAAAAAGAAATGGCCGGTAAAACTGATTTCTTTTTCATCTGACATGATCAAACATGTCAGATGAGAAAGAAATCTAACCCCCTAGTGCCCCCAAAGCCCCCGGTACCGGAGAGTCCCCCCACCCCCACCCCTACCCCCACCGGACATCCAAAATGGCGCCGAAGCGCACAGAAAACTGCCGCCGGCGCCGGCTCTGCAGTCATTTCCCTCCGATCTGAAATGATCAAACATTTCAGATCGGAGGGAAATGTCCTCCCCCTGACCCCTCCTCCGGTCCACCGGAGCCCTCTGGTCACCGGAGCCCCCTCCGGTTCTCCAGAGCCACCACCCCCCTCCCCCCTCCGGAGCGTGGAAGATGGCGGCGCACAGCGCGCGGCCGCCTTCATTCTGCTCTTTCTGCCGCATGTGACACGTCACATGCGGCAGAAAGGTGTCCCCAGGTCCCACTAGGTCACCCCCCGTCACCCCCCCCCAAGCCCCCGGTTATACGTTACCTGTCTGCCGCTCCGGGCCCGCGATCGCCGCCTCCTTCTTCAATGCTGGCGGCGCATGCGCAGACAGCGGCTGTCAGCTGGATCCCTGCAAGCAGGGATCCTGCTGACGTCGCTGATGCACAGGCTCCACTGTGGACCGGGGGAGGGTGAGTGCAGTGATCTGCAGCCACACTCCTCACATGGAGAGGCTGCTGTTCCAGAAAATGGGGGGTACGTTCTGTGAGCGTGCCCCTCATATTCTGGAATGAGGTTACTGCAGGTCACTCTGCCCTAGGTTAGACCGGGGCAGTGTGAGTGCAGTATTCTCAGATTACTGCACCCACACTGCTCATGGAGAGCTTGCTCTTCCAGAAAATGGGGGATACGTTCCCTGAACGTGCCCCCCATATTCTAGAAGATCCAGAGTCGGCGCGGGACCTCCAAAATGGATTACAGCGACCGGAATTTCTTTATTTTCAATAAATTGGTAAAAGAGGAATGTTTCGGGGAGTGTTTTTTCAAATAAATTTTTTTTTTGTCTTTTTTTTTTCTATTACTGACTGGGTTAGTGATGTCGGGTATCTGTTCAGATGCCGTGACATCACTAACCCCAGGGCTTGATGCCAGGTGACATTACAGCTGGTATCAACCCCATATATTACCCCGTCTGCCACCGCACCAGGGCGCGGGATGAGCTGGGGCGAAGCGCCAGGATTGGCTCATCTAATGGATGCGCCACTTCTGGGGCGGCTGCGGCCTGCTATTTTTAGGCTGGGAAGAGTCCAATAACCATGGCTCTTCCCACCCTGAGAATACCAGACCCCAGCTGTCCGCTTCACCTTGGCTGGTGATCTAATTTGGGGGGGACCCCACGTTTTTTTTTTTTTTTAAAAAACGCCTGGGGAGCCCTCCAAATTGATCACCAGCCAAGGTGAAGCTGTCAGCTGTGGTTTGCAGGCTACAGCTGTCTGCTTTACCCTAGCTGGCTATCAAAAATAGGGGGGACCCCACGTCGTTTATTTTAATTATTAATTTTTTGGGGGGCTAAATACAAGGCTAGGCACCCTTTAGTGCCACATGAAAGGCACTAAAGGGCGCCAGCTTAGAATATGCAGGGGAATGGGACGTTATATTTGTTTGACATCTATCCATTCATCCATTGTAGCATTTTACGCTGTGTGCCCACAATCAGGGTTTGCAGCGTTTTGGGCGCAGAGTGTTTTCCCTGTGTCCATAATGCTGCGTTGTGCAGTAGAAGCACAGTGGAAGGATTTTTAGAAATCCCATGCCCAATGTGCTTCTTTTCTCCGCAGCATAAACCGACCTGTGGCGCAGCTTCCCGAGCCTCAGCATGTCAATTTATGCTGCGGAGATGAGTGTTCTCTGCAGGTAGCATAGAGCTCCACAGCGGCCTGAACCCAAATCGTGGGCTTGGGCAGCTGCGTTCTCCCGTGGACAACACTCACATCTCTGCAGGAGGCTGACACTGTGTACTAGATGCCGTGTCGCTGGATCATGGCCACAGAGCCTAACAGTGAGACATTTGTTGCTACAGCAACATTTTTGTGAAGTACCTGTGGATTCAAAATGCTTACTATACTCCTGAATAAAATCCAGTTTCCAAAATGGGGTCACTTGTGGGGGTTTTCTGATGTAAAGGTACCCAAGGGGCCCTGCTAATGTGACATGGTGCGCGCAATTTATTTCAACTTTTCCAGAATTCAAATGGTGCTCCCTCCATTCCAAGCCCTCCCATTTATCCAAACAGAGGTTTTTGGCCACATGTGGGGTATCCCTGTGCTCATAAGACATTGGATAACAACCTGTGGGGTCCACGGTTTGTTGTTGTCTCTTGAAAAAGTGAGAAATTTGATGCTAAAGCAACAGTTTTGTGAAAAAAATGAAAATTTTCAATATGGCAACCTAAGCTTATCAAATTCTGTGAAGTACTCGTGGATTCAAACTGCTCACTATACACCTTGATAAAAGCCTTGAGGTGTCTTGTTTCCAGAATGAAGTCACTTGTGGGGGACCGCCACTGTTTAGGCACCTCAGGGGCTCTCCAAATGCAACCTGGCGTCCGCTATTGATTCCAGCCAATTTTGCAGTCAAATGGCACTCCTTCCCTTCCGAGCCCTGCCATGCGCCCAAACAGTTGATTTCCACCACATATAAGGTATCGCCAAACTCAGGAGAAATTGCACAATAAATGTTATGCTGAATTTTTTCCTTTTACTCTTGTAAAAAAAAAGCTACCTGGTTGAAATAACAATTTTGTGGTAAAATTTTATTTTTTTTTTTTCATGGCTCAACGTTATAAAATTCTGTGAAGCACCTGAGGGTTCAGGGTACTCACCAAACATCTAGATAAATTCCTTGAGGGGCCTAGTTTCCAAAATGGGGCCACTTGTGCGGGGTTTCTGCTGTTTAGGTACCTTAGGGGACCTCCAAATGTGACATGGTGCCCGCAATCTTTTTCAGCCAAATTTCCTTTCTAAAATTCAAATATTGTTCCTTTCGTTCCAAGCCCTCCCATTTGTCCAAACAAAGGTTTCAGACCACATGTGAGGTATCACTGCGCTCATAAAAAAGTGGTTAACAAACCTTGAGGTCAAATTTTTGGAATTACCTCTTGAAAAAGTGAGAAAATTGATGCTAAAGCAACATTTTTGAGAAAATTATTAAAATTTTCAATATGACAACGTAACGTTAACAAAATCTGTGAAGTACCTGTGGATCTAAAATGCTCACTATACCCCTAGATAGAAGCCTTGAGGGGTCTAGTTTCCAAAATGGTGTCACTTGTGAGGGATTTCTTCTGTTTAGGTACCTTAGCGGACCTGTAAATGCAACATGGTGCCCGCAATCTATTTCAGCCAAATTTGCTTTCCAAAATTCAAATATTGCTCCTTCTGTTCCGAGCCCTCCCATTTGTCCAAACAGAGGTTTCTGACCACATGTGGGGTATCGGCGCGCTCATAAGAAAGTGGGGAACAAGTTTTGAGGTCCATTTTGTTGTGTTATTTCTTCTAAAAGTGAATAAATTTGGGTTAGAGCAACATTTTTAGGTAAAATTTAATTTTTGCTTTTTTTCATTCCACATTGCTTTTGTTCATGTGAAGCACCTGAAGGGTTAATAAACTTCTTGAATGTGGTTTTGAGTACTTTGGGGGGTGCAGTTTTTAGAATGGTGTCACTTTTGGGTATTTTCTGTCATCTAGGCCTATTGAAGTCACTTCAAATGTGATGTGGTCCCTAAAAAACTGGTTTTGTAAATTTTGATGTAAAAATGAGAAATCGCTGATAAACTTTGAACCCCTCTAACTTCCTAACAAAAAAAAATTTTGTTTCCAAAATTGTGCTGATGTAAAGTAGACATGTGGGAAATGTTATTTATTAACTATTTTGTGTCACAGAAATCTCTGGTTTAACGGTATAAAAATTCAAAAGTTGAAAATTGCTAAATTTTCAAAATTTTTGCCAATATTCAATTTTTTTTCATAAATAAACACAAAAAATATTGTCCTAAATTTGGTACTAACATAAAGTCCAATATGTGACGAAAAAACAATCTCAGAATCACCGGGATCCGTTGAAGCGTTCCAGAGTTATAACCTCATGAAGTGACACTGGTCAGAATTGCAAAATTTGGTCTGGTCATTAAGGTGAAAATTAGCTCCGTCACTAAAGGGTTAAGGGAGCACTCATTGTTTGCTAAAATCGAAAAATGTGTATTCAAGCAGTCATCCTTACCTTTTTTGGGCTACATTATCTCACAAGAGGGTCTGGCTATGGATCCTGCGAAGCTCTCTGCTGTCCTGGAATGGTCCGAACCTCATTCCTTGAAGGCGGTGCAACGCTTCTTAGGATTCATAAATGATTACAGGCAGTTCATATCCCATTTTTCTACTTTGGTGGCCCCTTTGGTGGCCTTGACTAAGAAAGGTGCTAATCCCAAAGTCTTGTCTACTGAGACATCTCAGGCTTTTGAGGCAGTAAAAAGACACTTTTCAACTGCTCCCGTTCTTCAAAGACCCGATGAGAATAAGCCCTTCCTCTTGGAGGTTGATGCCTCTTCAGTGGGTGCTGGTGCGGTCTTGTATCAAAAGAACGGTGCAGGTAGAAAAAGGCCATGTTTCTTCATTGCTAAAACCTTTTCACCGGCAGAGAGAAACTATACCATTGGGGATAGGGAACTGCTCGCCCTGAGATTAGCCTTGGAGGAGTGGCGTCACTTGCTGGAAGGAGCGAAACATCCTTTCCAGGTCTATACAGACCATAAGAATCTGACGTACTTACAAACTGCTCAGCGTCTGAATCCTCGCCAAGCCCGCTGGTCCTTGTTTTTCTCCCGCTTTCACTTCTCCATCAACTATCTGTCTGGGAGTAAGAATAACAAGGCAGACGCCCTGTCTCGCTCTATGGTTTCTACCCAGGAAGAGATTGACGAACCTCGTCTTATCCTTCCCTCCAGGGTTTTTCATACGCTCTCCCCTGTGACGTTAGACCAAATCCCACCGGGCAAGACCTTTGTTCCGCCTGATCAACAGAATGATATACTGTCATGGGTCCATACCTCAAAGGTGGGTGGGCATTTTGGTATTAGGCAGACACGAGAGTTACTGGAGAGGTGGTATTGGTGGCCACACTTAGCCAGCCACATCAAGAGATATGTTGGTTCCTGCTACTCGTGTGCTCGCAACCGTCCATTACGGCAGAGACCGGCTGGTCTCTTGCATCCTTTACCAGTGTCAGATAGACCATGGGAGGTGGTAGGCATGGACTTTGTGGGTGATCTTCCGTGTTAAAAGGGACATAGATTTGTGTGGGTCATTACGGACCATTTCTCCCGGATGGTTCATCTCGTACCATTATCGAGAATCCCATCTTCCAGGGTACTAGCCAAACTATTCCTCAAGCATGTCTTTAGGCTTCACGGGATGCCAGATCGTATCATTTGTGATAGAGGCCCGCAATTTGCTTCCCGTTTCTGGCGAGATCTTTGTAGCCTTCTGCAAATTGAGTTGAATCTCTCTTCGGCATACCATCCGGAGACCAATGGTTTGGTTGAGCGTACCAATCAATCCATGATTATATACCTTCGACACTTTGTTGCTGAGAACCACGATAACTGGTCCTCCCTCCTACCCTGGGCAGAATTTGCCCTTAACAATTCGCTGGCTGAGGCCACTGGGCAGACACCGTTCGTACTCAATAATGGGCAACACCCTAGGGTACCGGTACCGTTTCCCGCTGCTGCACCTCCTCCTCTTGTGGCCGACTGGGCAACTAATGCCAGAGAGGTTTGGGATCGGACTCAAGAGTCGATCCAAGCAGCTAAGGACCGTATGAAGACGGTGTCCGATCGGTTTCATCGCCCGGCTCCTGTCTATTCTCCGGGGGACTTTGTGTGGCTCTCTGTAAAACACGTGAGACTTAGAGTGAGCTCTGTCAAATTTGCTCCTCGCTTCCTGGGTCCTTATGAGGTTCTTCGACAGGTAAATCCTGTAGTCTACGAATTGAAGTTACCCGTCCATCTTAGGATCCATGACAAATTCCATGGCTCACTGCTAAAGCCGGCTATTTTACCTCACACTCGTGAAGTGCACTCTCCTGCCTCTGATTCCTCTCGCTCTAGCTATGAGGTACGAGCCATAGTTGGTTCTAAGATGGTTAGAGGGCGCAGGTTCTTCTTGATAGATTGGGAGGGCTATGGCCCAGAACATCGCTCTTGGGAGCCTGAGGAGGCTGTCCATGCTCCCAACTTAGTTGCCGATTACCTGCGTCGCCGGGAGGGGGGCCCTTGAGGGGGAGGTACTGTTACGGTTGCTGTGGCACTGGAGTCTATGTCCAGATTTCTTGCTACTGCACATGTGCGAGCACTGGAGACTATGTCCAGATTTCTCGCTACTGCACATGTGCAAGCGCTGGAGACTAAGTCCTATCTTGGAGCCATTGCACATGTGCGGGTGACATCATCGCTGACACGAGGTCACATGTCTCTGACACCTTCTATGCCGATTGGCCACTGGTCATGTGCTTGTGACACGTGGTCACATGTCTCTGACACCTTCTATGCCGATTGGTCGCTGGTCATGTGCTTGTGACGCTTTGCTCGGTGATAGGCCAGCGTGACGTCATTCCTGTCGTTCCGGCAGCGGATTGGCTCTGGTGTCCTCCATCTTGGATGAGGCACAGAGTCTATATAAGACCCTGATGCACGCCGCACGGCGCTCAGTCCTCTTGGTTCATGCATGAGAGTAGACGCTCTGTGCACGTTCCTCTAGGCATCTCTCTGTCTATGCTAGGTGAGCGCTACCGGCAGGGTAGCGTTCTTATACCTTACAGCTTCGGCTGCAGTCCGTATCCTTACCTCTTAGGGGAGCGGACATAGGCAGGTGCCTGAGGCACATGGTCCGGCTGGGCCTTGTGATTCTACTCGTAGGTGGACGTTGCCGCTAGGGTAACGTTCCTTATACTGCGTCTGGCAGTTGTTCGTATCCTCGGACACTAGGGGAGCGAACAGAGGTAGGAGCTTTGTGCGGCTTATGCTGCTGTCCGTCTCTTTTGCACCACTAGAAGAGTGGACCTAGGCAGGTGCCATATCTAGTGGTTTGTGTCCTCACACACTAGTGGAGCGAACGCAGGTGGGAGCTTTGTGCGGCTTACGCTGCTATTCGTCTCTTTTGCACCACTAGAAGAGCGGACCTAGGCAGGTGCCATATCTAGTGGTTCGTGTCCTCGCACACTAGTGGAGCGAACGCAGGTAGGAGCTTTGTGCGGCTTACGCTGCTGTCCGTCTCCTGGCACCACTAGAGGAACGGACCTAGGTAGGTGCCATTTCACACTCACTGCCTTTGTCTCTGTGATTATTAACAGAGACCATTCCCCACACCCTCCAAGTAAGGGAGGAATTGCCTTATTTACTAATTATATTCCTCTGTGAGTTTAACAGAGGTATTGCACTCTGCCATAGTCTGCAGCAGAGTCTTTGCACGGTGGACCCTGACTGTCTGATACTCCTTTAGGTTTTATTATCAGACAGCCCCCCGTAACACACATTCAAAAATACGCCATACTTAACCGTCCCCAGGATGACCCCGGGGTAGGTAGCAAAGTCTTTCCTGATCCCAGCTCTGTGCATCTTGGATCATTTTTAAAAACAATCTAAGCAAGGGTTACTCCAAGCGGAGTCTCCCTTTTTTCCAAAAATTGGGCCACACAGACACTCACCCCTTCAGTGGCAGCACTTGTGCCCCAGTTGTACACTTCACAGCTAGATTTGCATCAAGCACATTCAAAAATACGCCATACTTAACCGTCCCCAGGATGACACCGGGGTGGGTAGCAAAGTCTTTCCTGATCCCAGCTCTGTTCATCTTGGATCATTTTTAAAAACAATGTAAGCAAGGGTTAC
The DNA here is from genome assembly GCF_048569485.1 of Anomaloglossus baeobatrachus. Lineage (NCBI taxonomy): Eukaryota > Metazoa > Chordata > Amphibia > Anura > Aromobatidae > Anomaloglossus > Anomaloglossus baeobatrachus. The sequence continues at coordinate 398,766,548 of NC_134355.1, forward strand.
TCCAAGAGGAGTCTCCCTTTTTTCCAAAAATTGGGCCCTACACACACCCACCCATTCAGTGGCAGCACTTGTGCCCCAGTTGTACACTTCACAGCTAAATTTGCATCAAGCACATTCAAAAATGCGCCATACTTAACCGTCCCCAGGATGACCCCGGGGTAGGTAGCAAAGTCTTTCCTGATCCCAGCTCTGTGCATCTTGGATCATTTTTAAAAACAATGTAAGCAAGGGTTACTCAAAGCGGAGTCTCCCTTTTTTCCAAAAATTGGGCCACACAGACACTCACCCCTTCAGTGGCAGCACTTGTGCCCTAGTTGCAAACAGGATGTTTTGATTTGCATCAAGTACATTCCAAATCCACAAGCATTTACTCTCCCCAAGATTACACAGGGGTAGTAAATTCCTTGTGGATCCATGACTTGTTCATTTTGATGAACGTTAGCGTTACGAACCGGCGCCGCCATAGCCGCAAGCAGTCTGCTGCAGTTCCTGTTGCGCCCAGGCGCCGGCTGCCATTCTTGGCCGTGCCTCGGGTCGTCCAGTTGGCTGTTCCTTCCACCACGTCTAAGTGTTGAGAGGCGGCTAGTGCGCATGCGTGCGCCGATTTACCCCAGCCAGAGTCGAATCCCGCTGTTTTGCCTAGTGAGCATGCTCAGACTGTTTGTGTTATGTCTGAGACTAAGTCCTCAGTTCAGGCTACTGAGCATGCTCCCACAATTAACCCTAATAGCCTCTTTGCACAGGTACTTGGACTTCGTGCTGTGTCTAAGTTCTGGTATGTGCCTACTGAGAATGCTCAAACTGATAGTCTGCTTTCTAAGCCTGTTGCTCAGGCTACTGAGCATGGTCAGGCACTTAGTGCATCAGAGGCTAGGTCCGGTAAGGACCTCACTGAGCATGTTCGTGAGGTGGCAGGCCCTGATAGGGCAGAGGGTGTCAGGTGTCCTGATGACGTGGCAACTCCGGACTGGCTCACAGAGGCCCGCCCCTATGATCTGGCACCTCACCATTGGTCGTCAGACGATGACTGGTGAAGTGTTTGGGGCGTGGCTGCCATGAGATCATCAATGACGTGGCGGTTTCGGATAGGTCGCATGTTACGTCACTGATGACATGGCACTCTGCTATTGGACCTTGGTGGTTCCACCCTGGGTTTGGGGCGGACCCAGGTTATAAAAGGGGCTGGAGACAACATGGAGGTGTGCAGTCTTCATTTAGAGTTCTTGGTGGCATAAGTCTTGTTGGAAGCGGTAGGTAGGGCTAGGCGAAAGGTGCCTTTCACGCCAAGATTCGTGGCTCAGCACATGAGGGTCAGGCGCCGTGCTTCCTTGCTACCGTTCCTGTTGTGCTAGAGCAGTCCAGTGGCGTTAACTGGGCTGCGGCTGCTGCGTCACCTGTTCAGTTGAGCCTCCTACGCACACGGACAGAATACCTGTTGCGTCACCTGTCCGAGAGTGCCCTCTACGCACACAGACAGTGTACCTGCTGCGCCACCTGTCCGGTTGTGCCCTCTACGTGCACGGAAAGCGCACCCCAGAACCCCTGTGAAGTTAACAGGGTGTTCCTGGATTGGGTGTGTGAACCCTATTATCCTCCTCGGCTTCCCAGTCAAATGCTACTGGTGTGACTACCTGGTCTGACGTGTCCTTTACACACGTGGCCAGTCGAGTGGTGGCCAGAAACGCTAATCGGAGGACCGCTCGGCCTTTGTCTTACACACGTGGCCAACAGGGCGCTGTTGCAGCGGTCTTCTCGGTCGACGCTAACTGCTTACCATCCGGCCTGACGTGTTGTTACACACGTGGTCAGAGTAGCGTCCGCTCCACCAAACCGCTAACTGGGTTGTCGTCCCGTCTGACGTGTCCCTACACACGTGACCGGTTCCTTGAGTTATCTCAGAGCCATTCAGCTCTATAGTCTCCGCCTAACCCACAGGGTGTCAGCAGCTCCATTACCATCTGGAGCACGGTGGGCCCCGACTGGCGATTGGGATATATACCCCTGGTCCTAATCTGCCGGTTCCCCCGTAACAGTTAGTCTGTCCACATTGTCACTGGACAGACGCGTGCGCTTATCTGTCAGCACACACCCAGCAGCACTGAAGACACGTTCAGAGACAACGCTGGCAGCTGGACACGACAAAATCTCCAAGGTGTAAGTGGAGAGCTCTGGCCATTTTTCAAAATTTGAAGCCCAAAATGAGCAAGACTCCATTTGCAAAGTCATGGCATCGATGTTCATTTGGAGATACTCCTGTATCATCCTCTCCAGCCGTTGGCTATGTGTCAGACTTGTTGTCTCTGGTGGCCTTGCAAAGGACGGTCTAAAAAAATTATGAAAAGATTCAATAAAATTGCTGTTACCAGCACCAGATACGGTGCTACTGGTACGGGTAGACTGTTGAAGATGACGAGACCGTCCCATGTTTGTCAAGTTACAACTGGGAGATTCACTCCCTGCACCTGCACGGTTGTTTGGTGAAAAAGCTGAGCTAAGATCGAGTAAGAGCTTCTGCTGATACTCCTGCATACGTGCGTCCCTTTCTTTGGCTGGAATTATGTCACAAAATTTGGACTTGTACCGGGGATCTAATAGTGTGGCAAGTCAGTAGTCATCATCACTTCTAATTTTGACAATACGAGGGTCATGTTGGAGGTAATGCAGCAAGAAGGCACTCATGTGTCTTGCGCAGCCATGCGGACCAAGTCCACGCTGTGTTTGTGGCATAGAGGGGCTAACCGTTCTTTCTTCCTCTGACATCTCCCCCCAACCTCTTTCAACTGAAATTTGACCAAGGTCACCCTCATACGCTGAGTCTTCCATGTCCATGGACAGTTCGTCCTCCATTTCTTCATGTTCTCCTGCACCTTCCTCAACATTTCGCCTGCTACCATGCGCCCTTGTTGATCCATGTCCCCCATGGTCCCATGCCTGCCGCGTTGGTGATGATGAACGTCTGGACCTTGGTGATGTTGTTGTGTCTTGCGCATATGAATCCTCCTGTTGTCCCACCCCTGACGCCGAATAGTGTTTAGCGTGTGCTCCAGCATGTAAATGACTAGAATTGTCATGCTGATAATGGCATTGTCAGCGCTAGACATATTCGTCGCCATGTCGAAACTGTGCAGAAGGGTGCATAGGTCCTTGATCTGAGACCACTCCATCAGGGTGATCTGCCCCACCTCTGCATCTCGTTGGCCCAGGCTATACGTCATGACGTATTGCACCAGGGCTCGGCGGTGCTGCCACAGTCGCTGTAACATGTGGAGAGTCGAATTCCAGCGTGTCGGCACATCGCATTTCAGGCGATGAACCGGCAGGCCGAAAGACTTCTGGAGCGATGCAAGTCGCTCAGCTGCGGCGGTTGAACGGCGGAAGTGAGCAGACAATTTTCGTGCCCTGGTCAGAAGGCCATCTAGGCCAGGATAGTGTGTTAAAAATCGCTGGACAACAAGGTTCAACACGTGAGCCATACAAGGCACGTGTGTCACCTTGCCCAGGCAAAAGGCTGCACCCAGGTTTGCAGCATTGTCGCACACGGCCTTACCAGGCTGCAGGTTGAGTGGAGACAACCATTTATTAAACTCAGTCTCCAGAGCTGCCCACAACTCAGCCACTGTGTGACTCCTATTTCCAAGACATGTCAAGCTAAAGACCGCCTGATGCCATTGCGCTCTGCTGCCAGCATAGTAATGAGGGGTGCGTGATTCCTTCTGCGCAGTGAGAACGCTGGTAACCTGACCAGGCAGGCTTGGGACGGAGGTGGAGGACCCAGATGAGGTGGAGGAGGCAGAAGCAGTGGCGGAACTTGGACAGACAGAGGATTGACACACAAGTCGTTGGGACGGCAAGACTTGTGCAGCAGACCCTTCATTATCTATCACCATAGTTAAACAGTGCCCAGTCAGCAACATGTAACGTCCCTGTCCATGCTTACTGGTCCAAGTATCGGTGGTGAAATGCACCCGCTCACACACAGAGTTTCTCAAGGAAGCGGTGATGTTGTGTGCGACATGCTGGTGTAGCGCGGGCACACCTTTCTTAGAGAAGTAGTGGCGACTGGGCATCTGGTACTGGGGCACAGCGACAGACATAAGGTCTCTAAAATCCTGTGTGTCCACCAGGCGGAAAGGCAGCATTTCGGTAGCCAAGAGCTTACAGAGGGATAAAGTCAACCTCTTCGCTTTGTCATGGGTCGCAGGAAATGGCCTTTTATTTGTCCACATCTGAGGGACAGAGATCTGGCTGCTGTGTGTAGACGGTGTTGAGTAGGGTGTCCCTGGAAAAATGCAGGTTTGTGAGGAAAGTGCAGGCGTTGACATGATGTTGCCTTCATCCAACGTTGGTGCTATTAATGTCTGAGAGAGCTGTACACACGCACTTGTTTCCCCTTCCAAACCAACTGACGACCTACCAAGCAATCTGCCTGTTGCGGTTACAGTGGTAGAAGTTGTGCGTGGAAAACCAGGTGTGACAGCTGTCCCCGCAGTCCTAAAAGATGAAGAGCGCGCGGATGGACTGGGCAGGCGGTGGATGGTTCGCTCCGCTAGGCCGCATTGCAGCACGGTGAGCTTCCCACTGGGACATATGATATTTATTCATGTGACGATTCATGGAAGAAGTTGTCAAACTGCTGAGGTTTTGCCCTCTACTAACAGAATCACGACAAATTTTACAGATCACATAATTTGGGCGATCTTTTGCTATGTCAAAAAAAGGACCAGGCTAGGCAAGGCTTAGAGGGCATGCGACCTGCTGATCCACCCCGACTAGTGCTCAGATGCACAGTGGTGGCTGAGGATGCAGTTGTAGACGTGCTACCAGTACTCAGACTCTGTCCAGGAAGGCGCAAGGTAACTTCGTCGTCAGTTGCATCCTCCTCCACCGTCTCTGTTGACCTCCTCGAGGGCCTGACTGTGGGTTGACAGTAGGTGGGATCTAGAACTTCCTCATCAATTGTTGTGTTTGCACTCCCCTCACCCTCAGACCGAGCCTCTTCTTGCCCTGACCGAATATTTAAGTTGTCATCCCAATCTGGTATCTGCGTCTCATCGTCATCAGGATATTCCTCATTGTCTATAACAACAGGTGTTACAGTTTGTGAAAAAGGGTCAACATTATGCTCAGAAACTTGGTCCTCACGGCCTGAATCAGAGTCACAAAGGTTCTGGGCATCACTGCAGGCCATTTCCTGGTCTGTACTCTCTGTAGCTTGGGAGCAGACCTCTGATTCCCAGGCTATAGTGTGACTGAACAGCTCTGCAGACTCAGCCATCTCAGTTCCACCATACTGTGCAGGGTGGATGGAGACTTCAGAGCTGGGAGAAAGCAAGTTTGATTGGGATGACAACTCAGAGGACTGGTGTTTTTTGGATGCGATAGTTGAGGTGGCGGAGAGGGCACTTGTTGGACCACTTGAGATCCATTCAAGCATTTTCCTTTTTTGGCCATCATCTACCTTTGTTCCAGTTGTTCGTGTCCGTAAAAAAGGGAGCACATCGGATTATCCACGGAAAGTAGTAGACATCTTACTTTTGCTGGAAGATGGTCTATCTTCAGCAGATGTTAATGGAGCTTTGCCACGTTCCCCACGGACAAACCCTTTTTTTCCTTTTCCAACAAGCCTCTTCCCCTTTCCACCAGCATCTGTCATTTTGCCACTCATTTTGATTGCGACAAGATTGTGCACTTAAAATGTGGTAGTAAAAATTGAGAGGTGGTGTAGATGGCAGCGGTGGTATATCTTTATTACCAGCAGAATAAACAACAATAACTATCCCTGACAATGCAACTACGGCCCTTAAACTGGCAGCATAGTTTGCTAGTATAATGGCTTGGTAACAATGAGTTTGAGTGTGCAATGCAGAGATGCTGCAAATATCTTTGCACTAGTGGGACTATATTGAAGTCCAACAGCCACTTTTAGGATGCCACTACGTTTACTCAGTGTTTTCTAGTATAATGGCTTAGTAACAATGCGTTTGAGTGTGCAATGCAGAGGTACTGCACATAGGTTTGCACCAGTGGGACACTAATGGAAGTCCAACAGCCACTTTTAGGATGCCACTAAGTTTCCTCAGTGTTTGCTAGTATAATGGCTTAGTAACAATGAGTTTGAGTGTGCAAAGGGCAGGAGGGTACAGTGGCAGGGTTGTGGGTCTGGGTACAGGAAAGGAAGCCTCCCTTTCTATCCCTCCTAATGGGGAAATGCAGCGAGGAAATCCCTGACCTTAGCTACACAGACGCTGTCATCTTGTGTAGCTGTTAAAATCTGTTTTCACGGACCTGACTGTCACCTATGGCTCTGACCCTGCCGGTATTAGCCCTTACAAGGACTAATAGAAACTTCTATCCCTATTCTGTATAGCGCTGTGTATAGAGCATACTCAGCAGTATCAGAGACAGGAGCTACGCCAGCGGTGACTGACACCAAGACGCAGAAGGCAGATAATGGCGTGCTGGAGGAAAATGTCCGTTTTTATAATGCATGGACATGTGACATGGACATCCTATCACACATGCCGTTGCTTCTCTGGCTAAAAGTCCACTTAGCTGTGTGTGTGTCTGGGATTGGCTGACATGCTGGCCTGCCCCACTACACGCGCGCGCTTAGGGAAGGAAGACAAGGAAAAAAAAAAAAATGGCGATCGCCATTATCCAAACAGCAGTGATCTGAATGCGCTGTTCCCGCACACTATACACTGAAATTTCATAATAGTGTGAGTCACAGAGTGACTTACACTATTACAGCGGAAAGCCAGCTAGTAATTAGCTTGTCTTTTTGCTGCTAGAACCGTTCTCGAATGCATCTAAAACTATCTAGCTTTAGCAAAAAGCTCGAGTTCTAGTTCGATCTAGAACAGCCCCCAAAATCACTCGAGCCGCAAACTGGAGAACCTCGAACCGTGAACCGCGCTCAATTCTACTAAAGACCAGGCCACTTTTTGCAATTTTGACCAGTGTCACTTCATGAGGTTATAACTCTGGAACGCTTCAACGGATCCCGGTGATTCTGAGACTGTTTTTTGTGACATATTGGGCTTCATGTTAGTGGTAAATTTAGACCGATATTTTTTGTGTTTCTTTGTGAAAAAAAACAGAAATTTCACAAAAATTTTGTAATTTTCAAACTTGGAATTTTTATGCTCTAAAACCAAAGACATATGGCAAAAAATAATTAATAAATAACATTTCCCACATGTCTACTTTACATCAGCACAATTTTGGAAAAAAAAAATTAAGGAAGTTGTAGGGGTTCAAAGCTTATGAGCAATTTCTCATTTTTACAACAAAATTTACAAATTTGCAAAGTCACTTTTTTTAGGGACCACATCATATTTGAAGCGATTTTGAGAGGTCTACATGACACAAAACACACAAAAGTGACACCATTCCAAAAACAGCACCCCTCAGGCTACTCAAAACCACATCCAATAAGGTTATTAACCCTTCAGGTGCTTCACAGTAACTACAGCAATGGGGAAGGAAAAAATGAACATTTTACTTTTTGCAACAAAAATGTTAATTTAGCCTCAAATATTGCACTTCACAAGAGTAGCAGGATTAAATTAACCCCCAAATGTTGTTGGGCAATATCTTCTGAGCACGCAGATACCTCATATGTGGCTAAAAAACACTGTTTGGGCGCACGGCAGGACTTGGAAGGCAACAAGCATCAATTGACTTTTTAAACAGAAAATAAAAAAATTATTTTACCACGAAATTGTTACTTCGACCAAGTAGCTTTTTTTTCACAAGGGTATCAGGAAAAAATGCTCCATAAAATGTATGGTTCAATTTCTACACAGATACCTCATATGTGGTGGAAATAAAATGTTTGGGTGCACAGCAGGTCTCGGAAGACAAGGAGCGTCATTTGACTTTTCAAACGCAAAATTGTCTGGAATAATTAGTGTATTCCATGTTGTGTTTGGGGATAGTTAGAAAAGAGCCATGAACAATACTTACAGGATGGATCAGAACATTAGGATCACAGGAGAGATGACAGCAGATGGGGGGGCAGCAGATGGGGGGCAGCGGCAGATAAAGGGAGCATTGGTGGATGTGAGACGGCGGCGGCTGGGAGAGGGTGGCTGCGGATGGGAGAGGGCGCAATGGATGCAGGAGCGGCGGAGGATGTGGGGGGGAAGGAGGGGAAGGGGAGTGGAAGGTGAAATTGGGGATAGTTACCTTACAGGATGGATCTATGCAGCAGGATCACAGGAGATGAAGGAGGCAGCAGATGAAGGAGGCAGCAGATTGGGAAGGGTGTGAGGTGGCAGAGGGGGCAGCAGATCATGGGGGTGAGAGGTGGGGTGAGAGCGGACAGCAGATCACAGGGGTGAGAAGTGAAGGAGTGCAGATCACGGGGGTGAGAGGTGGGGAGTGCGGACAGCAGATTACAGGGGTGAGAGGTGGGAAGAGAGCGGACAGCAGATCACGGGTGAGAGGTGAGGGAGCACAGATCATGGGGGTGAGAGGTGGGGAGAGAGCGGAGAGCAGATCATGGGTGAAAGGTGAGGTAGCACAGATCACGGGGGTGAGAGGTGGGAGGGAGCAGGCAGCAGATCACAGAAGTGAGAGGCGGGGAGAGAGTGGACAGCAAATCATGGGTGAGAGTTTGGGAGAGAGCGGACAGCAGATCTAGCCGATCACGGATGTGAGAGGTGAGGGGGCAAAAAGCCAATCACAGAAGGTGAGGGGGAGGGCAGCCGATGATGGGTGAGAGAGGTGAGGGGACGGGCAGCCGATCACGGAGGTGAGGGGGAGGGCGCGGGCAGCCGATCACGGGGGTGAGAGGTGAGGGGGTGGGCAGCCGATCATGGAGGTGAGAGGTAGGGGGCAGGCAGCAGATCGCGGAGGTGAGGGGGAGGGGTCGGGCAGCAGATCACGGAGGTGGGGTGTGGGCAGCCGATCACGGGAGTGAGAGGTGAAGGTGCGGGCAGCAGATCGGGGAGAGCAGTGACAGATTGAGGAGGGCAGCGGCGGCCGATCGGGAGGCTTTTTGCCAGTTTGATATAGTACAATGACAACTTCCGGGTCACATAACAGTATGGGACCGGAGCTTATCGCCCTGCCATTGTACTGTATACACTGTACTGGTGTGCTCCAGGACTGACAAGTGAAGCTGAGTGGGGCAGTCACCGGCCCCAGGTCCACGGTGATTGGAGAGATCGGTAACAAGGCCGGTCTCTCCAATCAGAGCTTCTGGAGCTGAGGTAGGGTGATCCAGCTGAGGTCACCCAGCTCCAGCCAATGACCCGTGCTACGGCTGAACTGTTCATGGTTGGATTTCAATGTTTTAGCCATTTTCAATGGCTGAAACATTACAGTGGCTGTGATTGGCTGAGCGGCGTTCGTCAGCCAATCACAGCCTCCGTAGGTCTGGGGAGGAGGCACTACCCCTCCTGAGGTCAGGCACAGGTCCCCTCCTTCCTGAATCTGTGGTTTGTGTGAACCGATAGCAGTCACCGGGGCTCCGGTGCCGCAATTTCGCCATGATGGATACATCCGTCATGGGTCTTTAAGTACCAGGGCACCATGACGGATGTATCCATCAAAGGTCATGAAGGGGTTAATAATTCTTTATTAGTGATGAGCAAATGTGCTTGGCATGCTCGGTACTTGATCGAGAATCCTTGTGCTCAGGTGCCTAGCTCTAATCCCCACCTTGCATGTTTCATGGCTGTTTTTCAGCCACAATCAGAGTAATGCCGTAGACATGGTGGCTATTTGCATTACTGAGATTGGCCAGCCGCATTGCATCATCGGGTCCATATAAAACCTGGTGATATCATGCTTGGTGCACTGTACCACAGAAATAGAGAAGGGATATCTGCTGGAGAAGGGAAATAGTGCATTAGAATGATTATTGCGTTACATTCATTGCTACTGCCACATTAAACCAAAAGTCCTTTTCAAGGCTAAAGAAAATATATTCTATTCTCTAATAATGCCACTTTTAGTTGCAACTAGAGTAGGGAGAGCCTCTGGAGAAGGGACAGTGTATTAGAGGCATCTAGGAATAAGGGATTATTGCATTACAATCCTTGCTGTAGCTACATTGGCCCAAATGCTTGGGTGCTCGTTACTCCACTTGAGCAGTTTTTAATGCTCCACTGCCTGTCACGAGTAATGCACATGATTGAAGTCAATGTTAAACATGAGCATTTTTACGGCAAACCAACGGAAGGTCTGAGGGTGGCCTGGAAATCATTGAAATGGATACAAACTCCCCTATAATGATATGGGAGCAGTATGGTAAAGTTGCCTGTATGCATCTCTGACTCCCAGGTCGCTGTTGGGAACAATGTTGTCAGAGTACTATGCCTCTTTAATGGACTGATAATAAAACAGTTAAAGCTGAAAATAAAATAGACTTGGACAAAATTTAAGGAAAAATTCTTTTTTGTACACTACAGTTCAAAAGTTTGGGGTCACGCAGACAATTTTGTCTTTTCCATGAGAAATCATACTTTTATTTATCAAATGAGTTGCATAATGAATAGAAAATATAGTCCAGACATTGACAAGGTCAGAAATAAAGATTTTTACTTGAAATAATAATTTTCTCCTTCAGACCTTGCTTTCGGCATAGAATCCTCCTTTGCAACAATTACAGCTTTGCAGACCTTTGGCATTCTAGTTGGTAATTTGCAGAGGTAATCTAGAGATATTTCACCCCATGCTTCCCCCCCTCCCACAAGTTGGATTGGCTTGATTGGTACTTTTTGCGTACCATACAGTCAAGCTGCTCCCACAACAGCTCAATAGGGTTGAAATCTGGTGACTGGGCTGGCCACTCCATTACAGATAGAATACCAGCTGCCTCCTTCTTCCCTAAATAGTTCATGCATAGTTTGGAGGTGTGCTTTGGGTCATTGTCCTGTTGTAGGATGAAATTCGCTCCAGTCAAGCGCTGTCCACAGAGTATGGCATGGCATGCAAAAAAGAGTGAAAGCTTTCCTTTTTAAAAATCCCTTTTACCTTGTACAAATCTTCCCCTTTACCAGCACCAAAGCAACCCCAGACCATCACATTACCTCCACCATGCTTGACAGATGGCGTTAGGCACTCTTCCAACATCTTTTCAGTTGTTGTGTGTCTCAAAAATGTTCTTCTGTGTGATCCAAACACCTCAAACTTCGATTTGTCTGTCCATAACACTTTTTTCCAATCTTCTTCAGTCCATTGTCTGTGTTCTTTTGCTCATATTAATCTCTTCCTTTTATTAGCCAGTCTCAGATATGACTTTTTCTTTGCCACACTGCCTTGAAGGCCAGCATCTCAGAGTCGCCTCTTCGCTGTAGACATTGACACTGGTGTTTTGTGGGTACTATTTAATTAAGCTTCCAGTTGAGGACCTGTGAGGCATCGATTTCTCAAAATAGAGACTCTAATGTACTTGTCTTGTTGCTCAATTGTGCAGCGGGGCCTCCCACGTCTCTTTCTACTCTGGTTAGAGCCTGTTTGTGCTCTCCTCTGAAGGGAGTAGTACACACTGTTGTAGGAAATCTTCAGTTTCTTGGCAATTTCTCGCATGGAATATTCTTCATTTCTATGAACAAGAATAGACTGCCAAGTTTCACATGAAAGTTCTCTTTTTCTGGCCGTTTTGAGAGTTTAAAGGAACCAACAAATGTAATGCTCCAGATTCTCAACTAGCTCAAATGCAGGTCAGTTTTATAAATTCTCTAATCATCAAAACTGTATTCCGCTGTGCTAACATACTTGCACAAGGGTTTAAAAGGGATTTCTAGACATCCATTAAGCTTCTAACACAGTTAGCAAACACAATGTATCATTAGACTACTGGAGTGGTGATTGTTGGAAATGGGCCTCTATACACTTATGTAGCTATTGCATTAAAAACCAGACGTTCGCAGCTAGAATAGTCATTTATCACATTAACAATGTATAGCGTGTATGTCTGTTTAATTTAATGTTCGCTTCATTGAAAACAATGTGCTTTTCTTTTAAAAATAAGGAAATATCTAAGTGACCCTAAACTTTTGAACTGTAGTGTATATAATTACATGTTTCTAACATTAATTTAACTAGAAGAAAAAAAAACACCTGCTAAAACCGTTTAGCTATATTCATACTTGGGATTCTTTTAAAATTGCAGCAATTTCCCATTTCAGTTTGGCGAAATATAAAATCATATGCATTAGCTTTATGAAATCTCATCACTTTTGCTGGGACTTTTAAGGCCCCGTCACACACAGAGATAAATCTTTGGCAGATCTGTGGTTGCAGTGAAATCATGGACATATTGTTCCATTTGTACACAGCCACAGACCTGGCACTGATTGTCCACAATTTCACTGCAACCACAGATCTGCCGCAGATTTATCTGTGTGTGTGACAGGGCCATTAGGCTATGTGCGCACGTTGCATAATTTCATGCATTCACGCTGTATCTAGCACTGCAGCGTAAATGCATGCATCCTGCGTCCCCTGCACAATCTATGAAGATTGTGCATAATCCTTGTGCACGATGCTTTTTTGAGCGCAGCGTTTTCAGAGTCAAAAATTTGACAAAATCTCTACGTTCAAAAAAGCAGAATATCACTTCTTTTGTGCGCTTTGGATGCTGCTCCCACTCTGTCTATGGGAGAGGCAGCATCCCGAGCGCATGAAATTGGCATTTTTTCTGCAGAAACACTGCATCCATTATGCAGTTTTTCTGCAGCGATTTGAAGTGCAAATGAGCTGTCAAATCACTGCAGAATTTTCTGCAGTGACACGATGCAATGTGTGCACATGCCCTTAGTGTGCATCAAATGCATTAAAAAATCTGCCAAAAAAAGGGCAAAAATGCAACATCTGAACACAGCCTTAATAACCAGGCTATCACTCACAATATTTAGCCAACACCTATGACTAAAGTAGATGACACAATATAAGACTGGGATGTCAAACTCAAATAAAAAGAGAACCAAAATAAAAGAATTGGTCAGTTGAGTGCCAGCCAAGTCAAAGGCCCCACGTAGTTCTTTATACAGAATAATGTAACCCACATAGCCCTTCATACAGAAAAATGTGCTCCATATAGGCCTCCATACAGAATAATTAGCATCATACAGTCCGTCATACACAATAACGTGCACATATAGCCCTCTATGCGGAATAATGTTCCCCACATAGTCCTCTATATAGAATAATGTACCCAACATAGTCCACCAAATAATGTTATGTGCCCCACATAGCCCTCCAAAGTCAAGAGACAACTGAGTCAAAGGCCTCACATAGTCCATAGTCCTTTTTCCAGAATAAGGTGCTCTACATAGTCCTCTATAAACAATGTACCCCACATGGTAAACCAAACAGTATAATGTGTCCCACATAGCCCTCCATACAGAATAATATGCCTCACATAGACTTCAATACAGAATAATGTGGCCAACATAGCCCTCAATACAGAATATTGGGCCCCACTTAGTTCTAAATACAAAATAATGTGCCTCACATAGCTCTCCATACAGAATAATGTGGCCCACATAGCGCTCCACACAGAATAATGTGCCTTACCTAGCCTATCCATACAGAAAAACGTGCCTCACATAGTCCTCCAAACAGAATAATGTGTCCCACATAGCACTCCATACAGAATAATGTGCCGCAAATAGTCCTCCATATAAAATAATGTGCCCCACATAGTCTTAATTGCAGAAAAATGTGCCTCGCATAGTCTGAAATGCAGAAAAAGGTGCACCACGTAGCCCTCCCCACAGAATAATGTGCATCACATAGTCCTCCAAACAGAATAATGGACCCACATAGTCCTTCATACAGAATCATGGGCCCCACATAGTCCTCAATACAGAATGTGCTCCACATAGCCATCCATCTATATATATAATTGCCTTATTCTGTCTGTCTGTCTGTCTGTCTGTCATGCTCCAAAATTGTGTCCTTATGGTGACACAAAGCTGATTGGCCGCTGGGCTCGCCATGGCCCCGCCCCCCCACACGGATTGGCCTCTCGCCCCGGCTCTCTGCAGGCCCCGCCCCCCTCACGCAATGCACGCTCGCTCTTGCCCAACTGACACGTAGCTCCGACTCCCAGGTGAGTACACACACACACACATCAGATCACACTCACTTTCACACACACCTCACACATCACATCCACACACTCACAACATCCTGGGATATCGCTTGCTTCTACACCGGCTCCGTCACGATCCCAGCAGCGCCAGACATAACCTTGCGATGCTGGGAGCTTCACGGATCCCGTGAATGCTGTTAACCATTATACACATCGGTTAACTAAGGTCCCTTGGTTACCCGATGTGTATCATAGTTAACAGTGTACATCGGCTCACACTCACTCTCACACACACCTCACACATACATCACATCGCATCCACACACTGACAGCATCTGGCGATATCGCTTGCTTCTCGGCCTCGATACTGTGCTGTTGTGACCTTCCAGGACCTGTCGGAGGATCACATGGCCAGAAGCATGTGGTATCTCCGGATGTTGTGAGTATGAGCGCGTATGTGCGATATCGTCAATGTGTGTGTGCGTGAGTGTATGCGATCGGGTGTGTGTGGGTGTGTGTGAGTGTATGCGATCGGGTGTGTGAGTGTCGGCAGAGGAGCATGGCGTGCTGGAAGAGGCTGGGAGGAGAGAGAGGCTGATCCTGGGGAAGGCTGGGATGGAGAGGCTGATGCTGGGGACAGAGAGGCTGATGCTGGGATGAGAGAGACTGATGCTGGGGACAGAGAGGCTGATGCTGGGGACAGAGAGGCTGATGCTGGGGACAGAGAGGCTGATGCTGGGGACAGAGAGGCTGATGCTGGGATGAGAGAGGCTGATGCTGGGGACAGAGAGGCTGATGCTGGGGACAGAGAGGCTGATGCTGGGGACAGAGAAGCTGATGCTGCGGGGAGAGAGGCTGATGCTGGGAGGAGAGAGGCTGATTCTGCGGGCAGAGAGGCTGATGCTGCGGGTAGAGAGGCTGATGCTGGCGCAGCATGGCGGATGGAGCACGTTTGGGAGTGCACAGCATGGCGGATGGAGCACGTTTGGGAGTGCGCAGCATGGCGGATGGAGCACGTTTGGGAGTGCGTAGCATGGCGGATGGAGCACGTTTGGGTGTGCACAGCATGGCGGATGGAGCACGTTTGGGAGTGCGCAGCATGGCGGATGGAGCACGTTTGGGAGTGCGCAGCATGGCGGATGGAGCACGTTTGGGAGTGCGCAGCATGGCGGATGGAGCACGTTTGGGAGTGCGCAGCATGGGAGATGCAGCACGATGGGGAGTGCGGAGTATGGCGGATGGAGCATGTTTGGGAGTGCGCAGCATGGCGGATGGACCACGTTTGGGAGTGCGCAGCATGGCGGATGGAGCACGTTTGGGAGTGCGCAGCATGGGAGATGGAGCACGATGGGGGGTGCGCAGCATAGGGGATGGAGCACGATGGGGAGTGCGCTGCATGGGGGATGGAGCACGATGGGGAGTGCGGAGTATGGCGGATGGAGCACGTTTGGGAGTGCGCAGCATGGCGGATGGAGCACGTTTGGGAGTGCGCAGCATGGTGGATGGAGCACGTTTGGGAGTGCGCAGCATGGGAGATGGAGCACGATGGGGAGTGCGCAGCATGGCGGATGGAGCACGTTTGGGAGTGCGCAGCATGGGGGATGGAGCACGATGGGGAGTGCGCAGCATGGCGGATGGAGCACGTTTGGGAATGCGCAGCATGGCGGATGGAGCACGTTTGGGAGTGCGCAGCATGGCGGATGGAGCACGTTTGGGAGTGCGCAGCATGGGAGATGGAGCACGATGGGGGGTGCGCAGCATAGGGGATAGAGCACGATGGGGAGTGCGCTGCATGGGGGATGGAGCACGATAGGGAGTGCGGAGTATGGCGGATGGAGCACGTTTGGGAGTGCGCAGCATGGTGGATGGAGCACGTTTGGGAGTGCGCAGCATAGCGGATGGAGCACGTTTGGGAGTGCGCAGCATGGGAGATGGAGCATGATGGGGAGTGCGCAGCGTGGCGGATGGAGCACATTTGGGAGTGCGCAGCATGGGGGATGGAGCACGATGGGGAGTGCGCAGCATGGCGGATGGAGCACGTTTGAGAGTGCGCAGCATGGCGGATGGAGCACATTTGGGAGTGCGCAGCATGGCGGATGGAGCACGTTTGGGAGTGCGCAGCATGGGAGATGGAGCACGATGGGGGGTGCGCAGCATAGGGGATAGAGCATGATGGGGAGTGCGCTGCATGGGGGATGGAGCACGATAGGGAGTGCGGAGTATGGCGGATGGAGCACGTTTGGGAGTGCGCAGCATGGTGGATGGAGCACGTTTGGGAGTGCGTAGCATGGCGGATGGAGCACGTTTGGGAGTGCGCAGCATGAGGGATGGAGCACGATGGGGAGTGCGCAGCATGGCGGATGGAGCATGTTTGGGAGAGCGCAGCATGGCGGATGGAGCACGTTTGGGAGTGCGCAGCATGGCGGATGGAGCACGTTTGGGAGTGCGCAGCATGGGAGATGGAGCACGATGGGGGGTGCGCAGCATAGGGGATAGAGCACGATGGGGAGTGCGCTGCATGGGGGATGGAGCACGATAGGGAGTGCGGAGTATGGCGGATGGAGCACGTTTGGGAGTGCGCAGCATGGTGGATGGAGCACGTTTGGGAGTGCGCAGCATGGCGGATGGAGCACGTTTTGGAGTGCGCAGCATGGGAGATGGAGCATGATGGGGAGTGCGCAGCGTGGCAGATGGAGCACATTTGGGAGTGCGCAGCATGGGGGATGGAGCACGATGGGGAGTGCGCAGCATGGCGGATGGAGCACGTTTGGGAGTGCGCAGCATGGCGGATGGAGCACATTTGGGAGTGCGCAGCATGGCGGATAGAGCACGTTTGGGAGTGCGCAGCATGGGAGATGGAGCACGATGGGGGGTGCGCAGCATAGGGGATAGAGCACGATGGGGAGTGCGCTGCATGGGGGATGGAGCACGATAGGGAGTGCGGAGTATGGCGGATGGAGCACGTTTGGGAGTGCGCAGCATGGTGGATGGAGCACGTTTGGGAGTGCGTAGCATGGCGGATGGAGCACGTTTGGGAGTGCACAGCATGGGGGATGGAGCACGATGGGGAGTGCGCAGCATGGCGGATGGAGCACGTTTGGGAGTGCGCAGCATGGCGGATGGAGCACGTTTGGGAGTGCGCAGCATGGCGGATGGAGCACGTTTGGGAGTGCGCAGCATGGCGGATGGAGCACGTTTGGGAGTGCGCAGGATGGGAGATGTAGCACGATGGGGGGTGCGCAGCATAGGGGATGGAGCACGATGGGGAGTGCACACCTCCCCCCAACACACACACACGCGCACGCGCACTGCACAACACACCACACACACACACACACTGGGAACCACAAACAACTGCCCTACACAGACACCCACACACAGACAACGCTGCACACACAAATATACGCACATACCGCACAACACACACATTGCACAAAACATACCTCCCCCCAAAACACACCACACACACACAAACCGCGCAACACACACACAACGCTACAGACACACAGCGCTCCACAAACAACGCAACACACAAACAACACCGCTCTGACCCCCCGCCACACCCAGACAACACCCAGAACATGTACAGCGCCCTACACAAACACTTGGTAACTACACACAACAACATCTATATATATATATATATAACAAAAATCATACATGAACTACACAATACGTAAATTCTAGAATACCCGATGCGTAGAATCGGGCCACCTTCTAGTACTCAATAATGTGCCCAACATAGCTATCCATACAGAGTAATGTGCCCGACCTAATGTTGGGGGCCAATCGACCAGCGGGCCATATATGCCCATGCGCCAGAGTGACATGTGGTATAGAGGCAAATATAACTGCATCCACCAGTAGTCACTTGTAAATGTACTTTTTCTACTTTTTCTGTGCATGTGGTGTGTGTGACATGGTCAGACACATCCTGTTTAATTTATGGAGGAGAGAGGCTGAATCTTACAAAGACGATGCGGACAATGCAAGAGCTGTAAAAAGCAGAAAGAAGAGGGACTCCGATACACCCTGTATTGGACATTAAGAAAGGCCTCATACGTACGTATTGTTAAAATGGTTAGCTAGTGGTTATGCTACATTCATAAAGGCTATGCACTAAGCTCAAGGGCTGCCAAAAAGTAGAAGGGACTAGCATATAGCCAGCAAGAGACAGAGAAGAGACTGAAATTCAATTATAGTACAATATTAGAAAGATTCAGACTGCAAAACTTGCAACAGCTATGCACTCAGTGTAAGGCCTAGCTAGAATTCTAAGGACAGATTATAATACATGCAGTAAGAGATGGAGAGGGTGGCCTGTGACTATATTTTGTGTCAATTTCAAAAGATTCACCCTTCTACCCTGGTACAAGCTGTGCATTTATTGCAAGGGCTATCTGGAACTCCAAGAAGGGATTGTACACGCAACAAGAGACACAGAAGAGTTCCTGTGACTACATTTTGTGTCAATTCTAAAATTATTCAGACTCCTACCCTAGTACAGCCTATGAACTTATTGCAAGGACTAACAAGAATCCAAAGGAGGACTTGTACATGCAGAAAGAGATAGAAAGATGAGACTCATTACATTTTGGGATAATTTAAAAAAAAAATAATATATATGTATCTGGCAAAAACAGACAACCTTTTGGCACTGTCGACCTTCAGGATTGTTGTCTCCCACCACCCTGTTAAAGGGAACCTGTCTGCCCTCTTAGCATGTTAGCACTCCCACAGTGCACATAATCAGTAGTCACCACATTTCCAGTCATGTGCACTATGAAGCCAGGTGTACACGTCTCGGCTTCAGGGAGGTCTAGTGCACATCACCGGAAGTGCGGGGACATCTGATCATGCACACTGACCCTAAACCCAGCATTATGAAGCAATGACAATGGACACAGGTACACGCGTCACCACTGTCACCACCAATACATGCTGGGCACTGGGCATTGAATAGCATGTTAGCACGCCATGCTAAGAGGGCAGACTAGTCAGGGGAAGTAACGCCCTTGCGATTAGTCCTGCGCTAATAGTATATCATAAAGGATTTTTTTAAACATTTTTTCTACACATCTCTTTATGTATGCTGCTAGATACTGGGACGATTAGGCAGGGAATAGCAATGTGCACCCAGAACTGCTCATGATTCTGGATGCATATTGCACCTGACAGGTTTCCTTTAAGTGGCACAGTAAGGATGGCCTTGAGTATGAGCATTTTTGCTATAGTAATGCAGCAATCACAGTTTCACTTGCCCAACTATCTTGACCAAGGTTAGACTAGCCCACCAGAGGACAGGAAGATCCTCATGTGTGCCCAGGCACTGGCACCTCCTGGCATCACATAGATCTGAGTGGGCCCAGGCACTGGCACCTGCTGGCAGCAAATAGATATTACACTTCTCTGTCAGTGATGAATTCACTGCTCTCCCAGGTTGTCTAACTCTGGGAAGAGCAGTGATAAGAAAAATTAGGGTGGAACAGTGTTCTGTTCCTAACCGCTAGTGAGCGGCATCTGCAGCAGACAATTCTGTCAACATTGACTCGCATTGCTCTCCGATGTGGTCTAACGATGGGAGGAGTTGTGTGCAGTATGCCACTACTCCCCTTCTGGCATCAGACAACATTGAAGAGCAGTCTGAGCCCCTGCTGAAAGGATTGTCTGCTGCAGATGCCGATCACTAGAGGTAAGGAATAGAATGCTGTTCCGCCCTGATTTCTTGCTATCACAGCTCTTCCCTGCATTGAACAAGCTGGGAGAGTGATGTTGCAACTGACAATGTTAACATTGATTGTCCACAGCACAGCCAGTCACTGTTAGTTTTGTTTGTGTCCTCTTCTCCATCGCTGCACAGCACAGCTCAGGGGTGGGAATAGATAGCAACACCCAATCCACATATTCCTTCCCCTTGTTGCTCCTGTCAAACAGCAGTGCATTGCTGTAACTTTACTTGCTCATATTTCTGAAATAAAACACCCGATATCTGAATCAAAGGTATGCTTACATTCAGCATCCTAACACCAGTATAGCACTGGCTTTACTTTATATATGAAAACCCTTCTGGTTGGTTCCCTTTAAGCCCATATTGACTATATAGCTGTGGTTTGAATATGTTTTGGCAAAAAGATAAAATGCCAAAAACTTGTGTCACTGGCCAAATATTTCTGCAACTAAACGTTCATGATAGCATGTATAGATAGATAATTTGAAAAAAAATTAAATCTCAAACTTAAATTGTTGGCAAGTTAAAACACAATAAGCTTATTTTAAACTATTTTGAAATACTTGATGCAAGCCAAAATTCATGAAGTGCACCACTGAACTATTGAGTTCAAATATATAGTTACTGATTTAAAGTGGGGAATATTCCCATTAGGCTTACAATACACTTTATATCTGATGTGCACCATCATTATTTTTAACTCTCAGTACATAGGAATTCCACATTGACTTTCTGCCTTAAAACACAAAGCTTTTTAATTTGCTTTCTTAGGGCTCAATGAACAGTAAGAGATTATTGGAGTTCTTCACGTTCTTTAACAGGCACAATGAAGCAATACAATGTCCGCTGTTTACTGTGTTCAGTTACTTGTATATATTATTTTTGCTTTACAGTCTAAGATAATGAAACCACCATTTTATAACACTGCTTAATCTTACACAGAAAAGTGTGATAATATTAAGCATTAATTGGTCATTAGGAACTAAAATTAGATAGATAGATTTCTTATAATTGTGATTTGTAATGAAAAATTGAGCAGAGATACAAGTAATATACAAGTATTTGGATTCTGGACTCTGTACTATTCTTCATGGTGAAGGTCAAATTAGTAATAGAGATATCTCTTAAGATGTCTCAATGGAGTAGAATTCATATTTCACCAATTTTTAAACAAATTGGTAATACATTTCAATAAAGCTATATCTATGATTGTTAAAAAATATATACAAAAATTTTAATACAATGAGTATTGTAAATTTTTAAATGCTTTAGTACAAGATAAATCATACTGCAATGTTTATCAGGCCTAACATTACGTGTGTATTTTGGGTTTTTACGAGAGATGAGTGGATCAGTCCATGAAAGATAGATTTTAAGTTGAATTAACTAATTTTGTCAGGTACTCATGAAATTGAACACTCTGCATTTGGATTTGAGAGCACAGACCCCCCCAAAATAATACCCAGTGCCATTCCATAAAGATAAGTTTTTCCATAATGCAATGCTGTAATCATATCACATGGTCTAGTGCAGCCAATCGAAAAGGAGTGCCATTTGCTGCTCTTATGGTGACCGAGTGGTGATGACCGTCTGGAGATGAACGCACTGGACTGTGCACCAGCCTCCCCGAAGGAGCAACCAGCAGCGAACCCTTATACAGGGATTGTGTGGTGCTCCCAACAGTAGGCCTAAATGCATGGCAGCCAAGGACTGGAGGTCATAGTCTCTAGTCTCAATGTCCAGTGCAGGAGTCCACACACGTGGCGGCACAGAGGTGGAGGTTGAGATGAGGAGGCACTGTGGTGATGGTTCCAATGAGACGGTTCTGTGGTGACGGCTCAGGTTTGGCAGCACTCAGGTGATGGTTCAAACATGACAGTACTGCGGTATAGGCTGAGATGTCGCAGCACTCTGGTGAAGGTTCAGATGTGGCATACAGGCAATGGTGGAGAGCAGGCTCTAGGACAACACAGAGGTTAGCAACAGAAAACTGGTACTGGGACTTAGACACAGTAACATACGGGGATCTGAAAACTAGCAACACACTATAGTCAATGTTGCTAAGGCATCTACTGTCAGGGTAGGCGGTCTTAAATACCTTTAGGGTAATAGGATGCCGGCCCTTTAAGAAATAGGGCATGGCCATGCGTGCACCCTACGGGCACTTACTGAAACCATGCGCATTGCCTGTAAGCAGGAAGAGGTTGCAACAGACTCTGGAACAGGAGAGGAAGAAATGGAGCCGTTGGACAGGTGAGAAGGAGGATGCCCCCGCCGTGGTCTGGGAGCGGGGAGGTGTGGAGATACCATGCTGGAGCTGGAGGCTGCAGAGTTGCTGGACAGGTAAGAGAGGGGACGTACCCACCAGACTCTGGGAGCAGGGGCACGCCTGGATGCCACGCTGGGACCGGAACTGGGTGCTACATGTGCTTTTTCAGTGTAGGTATAGGAGGTCAGAGCTCCCAGCTTATTCCATCTAGGGATAGAAAATACCTAATCTGACTGTGTTGTACTACATTTGGTGCTAAAGCAGATTGAAAAAGGGAGTGCTAATCTCAGTCTGTGAACATTATTCTAAACATTCAATTTTGACAGGGAAGTGATTGATCTGAGAAATACTGCAGTAACAGAACCTCACTATCAGATTTTTTACTCTTCACACACAAACAATGAGGGCAGTATTAACCCCTAACTCCATAAACCAAATTTCCCCTTCCAGGGCCAAATTTTAAAATTCTGACCAGTGTCACTTTATGTGGTAATAACTCGCTTTAACAGATCCCAGGAATTCTGAGGCTGTTTATTTTGTGACATGTTGTACTTCATGGTAGTGGTAAATTTAGGTCGAACGTTTTTATGTGTATTTGTGAAAATATCGGAGATTGACAAATAATTTGAAAATTTCACATTTTAAAAATTTCAAATTTTATGCCTGTTGAAGTAAAGGGGGCTTTATACGCTAGCGAGCATACCCTCCCCCATCGTTTGTGCGTCACGGGTAAAACGCTGCCCGTGGCACACAATATCGTTAGGAGCCATCACACGGACTTATCTGCCTAGCGACGTCGCTGTGGCCGGCGAACCGCCTCCTTTCTAAGGCCAGCTTTGCACACTACGACATCGCAGGTGCGATGTCGGTGGAGTCAAATCGAAAGTGACGCACATCCGGAGTCACTTGCGATGTCGTAGTGTGTAAAACCTTTTTGATACGATGAACGAGTGCAAAAGTGTCGTTATCGTATCATCGGTGTAGTCTCCGACATTTCCATAATGCCGGTGCAGCGACAGGTACGATGTTGTTCCTCGTTCCTGCGGCAGCACACATCGCTGTGTGTAAAGCCGCAGGAGCGAGGAACATCACCTTACCTGCGTCCTGGCTGCTATGAGAAGGAAGGAGGTGGGATGTTTACATCCTGCTCATCTCCGCCCCTCTGTTGCTATTAGCCGCCTGCCGTGTGACATCGCTGTGACGCCGCACAGCCCGCCCCCTTAGGAAGGAGGCGGTTCGCCGGCCAGAGTGACGTCGCAGGACAGGTGAGTGCATGTGAAGCTGCCATAGTGATAATTTTCGCTACGGCAGCTATCACAAGATATCGCACGTACAACGGGGCGGGGACTATCGCACTCGACATCGCAGCATCGGCATGCGATGTCGTAATGTGCAAAGCCGGCCTTAGGGGGAGGTTCGTGTGGTGTCACAGCGGCATCACTAAGCGGCTTCCCAATAGAAGCGTAGGGGTGGAGATTAGCGGCTGTAACATCCCGCCCACCTCCTTCCTTCCTCATTGCCAGCGGCCGCAGGCAAGCTGTAGTTCTTCGTTTCCGAGCTGTCACACATAGCGATGTGTGCTGCGTTGGGAACGACAAACAACCTGCATCCTCAACAATCAACGGTTTTTTGAAAATAAATGACATGTCAACGATGGACGATAGGGTGAGTATTTTCCATCGTTAACGGCCGCTCGTTGGTATCACATGCAACGACATCGCTAACGATGCCGGATGTGCGTCACTGAATCCGTGACCCCAGCGATGTATCGTTAGATATGTCACTGCGTGTAACGGGGCCTTTACTCTTACTTCAACTAAAAGTGTCTGGGACTCATTCTACGGCACCAATGAGAATTAAAGAAATACATAGGCATGTGATTTCCACAGATCTTCAAAATTTTAATGAGCACCATCTCTTTTACAGTCCTAAGAGACATAGACATACCATGCAGAAATTTAGGTGTTTTTTACATGATAGCAAATAAGAGAATACTAACTGCATAGTAAATGCAGAACAGAGGAGAGTCTAGGCGTCTCTTGTCTGTATGTTACTTCATATGAACGGAGCACTGCTCCAGGGAAGACTTGTTCGCCCAAATATCAGAGAACATCTTGATGAGGAACTCAGCCTCAGGATTGCCGGAGGTGAGTGCAACTGGGAACAAGATTCTGAGTTGCTGTCCACACACGTTCTGAAAAGGAGACTTGGAGGAGGACTCACTTGCGTGGTTGTTATACGATATCACCGCACAAAGGAGGAGCTTGACCTAGTCACTATGATGCTCATTGACAAAATTTTGCAGAAAGTTTGTCAGAATCTGGTTCACACATTCCACTTGGCCATTTGACTGAGTATGGTAGGCCAATGAGAATTCCAGGGTAACATCCAGCAGCTTGCAGGAGGCCCCCCAGAATTGAGGCATGAGCTGGACACCTCTGTTGGACATGTTGGGGAGTGGTAGATCATGAAGATGTGTTGGATGAAGTGCTCAGTGAGCATGGGCACAGAGGGCAAATCGGTCAGTGGCGTAAAATGGGCCATCTTAGAGAATCTGTCCACTACCACCCAGATGACGGTGCAAGCGGAAGATTTCTGCAGATCTGTGATAAAGTCCAACCCAATGTGCTCCTTGGGGGCAAATGGTATTGACAAAGGGAGCAGTGGGCCAGCAGGGAGCTTCTTCTGTGTCTTGTTACGGACACATGAGGAACATGCTGATACAAATTCCAGGACATCTTGTCGCAATGTAGTCCACGAGTAGTGCTGCAACGTCATCTTCAATGACTTCTGTTCAGCATGACCAGCCAGCCAAAAAGAACGGCCAAACTTAAGAACTCGCTTCTTGGCTGCTTCAGCAGTAAGTGTCTTACTGGGACATGTCTATGGGAGCCACAATCACCATTCTGAACGGCTGGTGACAGCAGGGCAGAAGAGAGGAAGTGCAGCTCAAAGTCGAAGTGAGCAAAGAAAAGCAACCACTGCGCTTGGCATGAATTTAAACTCTGAGCCGACTATAGGTAAGCCAAGTTCTTGTGATCGGTGTAAATGATGACAGGGTGCATTGCTCCTTCCAGCAGATAATGCTACTCCTCTAGAGCCATCTTGATGGCCAACAGCTCCCGATCACCAATCAAATATTTACACTCAGCAGGAGAGAAAGCCCTGGAAAACAAACTGCAGGTTACAGTCTTACACATAGCCATCTTCTGTTTGAGAACTGCATCAACAACAGAAGACCAAGCATTTACTTTGAGGGTAAACTGTGAGTCTGGTATATGTAGCACTAGAGCCGAAATGAAGGCCTGTTTGAGAAATAAAAAGGTGTCTTCAGCCTCAGGAGTCCAAGCAAGCTTCTGGATTCACCCCTTTGGAGGTCAAGGTTGAGGTGGGAAGACCCAGTGACGAAAATCATAGGATGAACTGCCTGTAATAGTTAGCAAACCTGAGGAACCGCTGGATTGCTTTCAGACTGTCAGGATGTGGCCACTTCAGTACTACTAACAACTTGTCTGGAGCCATCCTCCGTCCAGTATCTGGGGTGATGTAGCATAGGAAAGGCAGGGACAACTGCTCGAATAGACCCTTCTCATATTTGGCTTAGAGACGGTTCTCCCTTAATCTATGTAGCACCTGACAAATATTTGTCCTGTGTGTTGGTAGGTCTGATGAGAATATGAGAATACACCACTACACATGTGTAGGAGCAGAGCTCAGAAAATGTCATTGACGAATTCCTGGAAGACCACCAGGGAATTGCTGAGTCAGAATGGCATTATCTGATACTCATAGTAGCCATCTCGGTTGTTAAAGACAGTCTTCCATTTCTCACCCGACCGTATACGAACCAGATTATACGCACCTCGGAGGTCCAACTTGGAGGAAATCCTGGATTCTCGGAGTCAGTGGAATTGTTTTGGTATTAGCTGCAGCGGGTATTTGTTTTTGACTATGATTTGATTGAGCCCTCTGTAGTCGATACGTGGCTGAAGAGACCTGTCCTTTTTATTAACAAAGAAGAAACCGGCTCTGGCTGGAGAGTAAAACTTCTGAGTGAAACATCTTGCCCGATTCTCCTTTATGTATTCAAACATACCTTGGGTCTCAGACTGAGACAGGGGAAAGATACAACCACAGGGAGGAGTAGCCCCAGGGAGGAGGTCAATCGGCAGTCATATTTTTCATGTGGCACATGTGCCGCATAGGCCCAGTATGCAGATGGCAGACCCGGTAGGTTAGAGGGTCTCACAGGCGGTTGAGAAGGTTGCATAGAAACAAGACAACTTTCATGGCAGGTGTGGCCCCACCTGAGTACATCTCCAGATCTCCAGTCTAGAACTTGTTCGTGTTTCTGCAGCCACGGAAGGCCCAGCAACAGCAGGTGCGACATTCCCGGTAGGACATGGAAGGGGATTCTCTACATACGTAGCATTCCCACTCGTAGGACAACCTCCTTGGTGACAAACTGGATGGCCTCAGGCAAAGGCTTTTTGTCCACAGATACCACAGAAATGGGAGTTGGCAGCTGGCGCACAGGAATTTGGTACCAATCCACTAAAGCTTGTTGAAATTCCTGCCAGCACCAGAGTCCAGAGGAGCTAATTCAGAGAACCAGGAGTCGCCACTGGTAATAGACATAGTCATATATAGAGGTGAAGAGATCTTGCATTCATCTATGGTAGCCTCTCCTACAGACTCTAGGCAGGAAAGTTTTCTCAGCTTCTTGGGACAAAAGTGGATTAGATTTGCAGAGCTTCCACATTAGTAGCACCCTTCATTGGTATGCCGAATCTCTGGGCATCGGCGGGCTGGACGTCCATGAGCAATCTCCATTAGTTCTGGAACCACAGGTATGGAACACACACTAGCACGAGGTCCCGAGGACCTCAGGACAGAGGGTGCTGAGTGCGACGTCCTTCTCTCATGGGCCCTCTCACAGGCACGTTCCTGAAAGCGCAAGTCAATCTGAGGGAGGCTCCTGTAATGCCTTCTGGCTCTCCTTTCTTCTCTTTGAGATCAACACTCTGGCTGTTGGGACTGCAGAGCGTGCATTATGGGAGTGGAGAATGGACTCATTGCAGCAGGAGGACATATGTGGGCTGCACAATGCTGCTCCTTCACCTACTAGGCGCCCCAGACTGATGATCATTCATCATCATTCCTGCTGCAGTTTCTTCCTGCTGTTAGTTCCTGAGTAGAGATGAGTGAATCTGTTTGATAAAGGCTCGCCAAACTCAGGTTCAGTACAATCCTGAGCTTCTTTGTTCGGGTTTGGCAAACAAGAGCACTACATTTAAAAATCGGCATTTGGTTTGGTTTTCTCACAAACACTGCAGCATTTCCAAAAATACATTTGGAATCCGGTGCAAAGAGGTAGGAGTTTGGATAAAGGCTCGGATTTCGTACAAATTCAGTTGGATAAAGGTACACAAGCGCACCCCTTGCTCGGTTCGGTGAGCGGAGCCGTGGGGGGTTCGCTCATCTTTATTCCTGAGAAGCTGGAGGAGGCAACAACCCCCCCTCACCTTTTATCCTCCACCATAAACCTGCTCCCTTTCTTTACCCTCCAGTTCAAAACCCTGCAATTTCATCAGAATTGACCGGCATTTCACTCCTTTAAAAACTTTAACTGTTTCACTCCCTCTCATCTATATTGTCATGTAGCCTAGATGCCAGATTTTGACTTCCCCGGCCTTTATTTTCTGATTTTGTGAACTTATAGGACACTAAGACCTCGAAGACATGGACACAGCTGGAAGCCTTGACGTATAATGAAGAGGCTGCAGATGAGAATTAAGATTCTCTGGTCTGATGAGACAAATACAGAACTTTTTGGTGATAATTCTAAGTGTTGTGTATTGAGAAAACCAGGCACTGCTCATTACCTGCCCAATACAATCCCAACACTGAAACATGGTAGTGGCAGCATCATGCTATGGGGGTGTTTTTCAGCTGCAGGGACAGGATGACTGGTTGCAATTGAAGGAAAGATGAATGCGGCCAAATACAGAGATAACCTGGGAAAAAAACATCTTCCTCCCTTCTCTCTCAAGGGAGACTCCGCTTGGAGTAACCCTTGCATGCTGTGTTTTTAAAAAGGAGCCAAGATGAACAAGTCATGGTTCAGCAAAGACTTAGCTACCTACCCCGGTGTCATCCTGGGGACGGTTAAGTATGGCGTATTTTTGAATGTGCTTGATGCAAATCTAGCTGTGAAGTGTACAACTGGGGCACAAGTGCTGCCACTGAAGGGGTGGGTGTGTGGGGCCCAATTTTTGGAAAAAAGGGAGACTCCGCTTGGAGTAACCCTTCCTTACAGTGTTTGTAAAAATGATCCAAGATGAACAGAGCTGGGATCCGGAAAGACTTAGCTACCTACCCCGGTGTCATCCTGGGGACAGTTAAGTATGGCGTATTTTTAAATGTGCTTGATGCAAATCTACCTGTGAAGTGTACAACTAGGGCACAAGTGCTGCCACTGATGGGGTGTCTGTGTGGCTTAATTTTTGGAAAAAAGGGAGACTCCGCTTGGAGTAACCTTGTGGTGTTTTACATGATTTTAGAAGGGCATGCCATGCCTATATCTGTGTCTCCTCCTCTTTTTCCTTGTCCAGCTCTTTTGTTTTCGCATGAGTATATGTCCTTGTCACTTTCCCATGTGTTTGTGTTGTGTTGTGAGTTGTTTGTCACCTTTTGGACACCTTTGAGGGTGTTTTCTAGGTGTTTTTATGTGTTTTTGATTGCCTCCCATTGTTTCCTAAGCGGCTCGAGTGGTTCGCCGAACTGAACTCGAACGAGCCCTCCGTTCGGCGAACCGAACTCGAGCCGAACCGCGACCAGTTCGCTCATCTCTACTCAGAAGCATTAGTTCACGAATTCTAGTCCCGGTAAAATTTTTTATTTATTTTTAATTTTAAATTAGAATTATTTATTTATAATTATAATTTAATTTAATTTAATTATGCACTGAGGGGAGGAGCCGGACATGAGCTGTGAGCCACACCTCTAAAATTGGAGCAGTTCACGGAATGAGGCAGCATTACTCTCTCCTCTCTCTCTTTGTCTCTCTCAGTCATTCAGTCTCAGTCTCTCTCAGTCTCTCTCTCTCTTTCTCTCTCTCTTTTTCTCTCTCTCTTTTTCTCAGTCTCTCTTTTTCTCTCTCTCTTCTCTCTCTCTTCTCTCTCTCTCAATCTCTCTCAGTCTCTCTCTCAGTCTCTGTCTGTCTCTCTCTCCTTAAGTCTCTCTCTCTCAGTCTCTCTCAGTCTCTCTCTCTCTCTCTTTTTCTCTCTCTCTCTCTTTTTGTCTCTCTGTCTCTCAGTCTCAGTCTCTCTCAATCTCTCTCTTTTTCTCTCTCTTTTTCTCAGTCTCTCTTTTTCTCTTTTTCCCTCTCTCTCTCCTCGCTCCTCTCTCTCTCTTCTCTCTCTCTCTGCTCTCTCTCTTTTTTCTCTCTCTCTCTCCTCTCACTCTCCTCTCTCTCTTCTATCTCTCCTCTCTCTCTTCTCTCTCCTCTCTTAATCCTCTCTCTTCTCTCTCCTCTCGATCCCCCTCTCTCTCTCTTTTCTCTCTCTTTTTTCTCTCTCTCTTGTCTCTCTTTTTTCTCTCTCTTCTTTCTCTCTCTCTCTCTCAGACCTGGCGATGATCAGCTGATGCTGTCACCTGACGGGATCAGCTGACACTATAAGTCGAGCGGTGAGGCCGGCTTTTTACCACCCGGCCGGCTAAACTATCAGCTGATGCTGTCGGACAGTAGTCTGCACAGAAGTGTGTAGTTTGTTTTGTTTTTTATTTTTTTTTGCAGTGATGCATCATCTGATTGTGTAAAAGCCGTTTATACAATCAGCTGCTGTGTCATGTGATTCAGGCCCTTGAATCTGACACATCATCTGATCGCTTTGCCTTCCAGCAAACCGATCAGATGATATTGGATCTGGATTGGACGGTGCGGGACCCTTGACCCAGGATTACTGCAGAGGGGGGTTATTTATTTCAATAAAGATGGAGTAACTAATTGTGTTGTGTTTTATTTCTAATAAAAATATTTTTCTGTGTGTTGTGTTTTTTTTATCTGTACTAGAAATTCATGGTGACCATTAGAGATGAGCGAACCGGTCGTGGTTCGGCTCGAGTTTGGTTCGTCGAACGGAGGTCCCGTTCGAGTTCGGTTCGTCGAACGTTCGACGAACCGAACTCGAACTGCATAGGAAATAATGGCAGGCATTCACAAACACATAAAAACACCAAGAAAACACCCTCAAAGGTGTCCAAAAGGTGACAAACAACTCACAACACAACACAAACACATGGGAAAGTAACAAGGACATATACTCATGCGAAAACAAAAGAGCTGGACAAGGAAAAAGAGGAGGACACACAGATATATGAGTATATGCAAGGAAACGTCGATGCCATTATTGTGCAACTTGAGCCCTGCTCATTTTAGGCTTCCAATCTGGATAAATTGCCTGAGCTTGCCACGAACGCCTTGGGGATCTTGTCGTGTCCTGCAGCCAGCGTTCTCTCGGAACCTGTCTTCAGTGCTGCTGGGGGTCTGCTGGCAGATAAGCACACGTGTCTGTCCACTGACAATGTGGACATGGCTCTCAGAGGACTTTTCTTCCCCTGGGTCATCCAGGGGAGGCGAAAGGCACGCGTATTTTTGAGAGTGCTTCATGCAAAGCATCTGTTTTATTTTAAAAAGGGGGATCAAGTGATGCCAGTCAAGTGGGGTGTGTGTGGCCCAATTAGTGGAAACGAGGGAGACTGTGGTTGGAGTCCCCTCGCTGTGTTTCTAAAAGAACCAAAATGAACAAATCATGGCTCTCAGAGGACTTTTCTTCCCCTGGGTCATCCAGGGGAGGCGAAAGTCACGCGTATTTTTGAGAGTGCTTCATGCAAAGCATCTTTTTCTTTTTCAAAAGGGGGGTCAACTGATGCCAGTCAAGTGGGCTGTGTGTGGCCCAATTAGTGGAAACGAGGGAGACTGTGGTTGGAGTCCCCTCGCTGTGTTTCTAAAAGAACCAAAATGAACAAATCATGGCTCTCAGAGGACTTTTCTTCCCCTGGGTCATCCAGGGGAGGCGAAAGGCACGCGTATTTTTGAGAGTGCTTCATGCAAAGCATCTTTTTCTTTTTCAAAAGGGGGGTCAACTGATGCCAGTCAAGTGGGGTGTGTGTGGCCCAATTAGTGGAAACGAGGGAGACTGTGGTTGGAGTCCCCTCGCTTTTGAAAAAAGAACCAAGATGAACAAGTCATGGCTCTCAGAGGACTTTTCTTCCCCTGGCTCAGCCAGGGGAGGTGAAAGGCACACGTATTTTTGAGAGTGCTTCATGCAAAGCTTCTGTTTCATTTTGAAAAGGGGGATCAAGTGATGCCAGTCAAGTGGGTGTGTGTGGCCCAATTAGTGGAAACGAGGGAGACTGTAGTTGGAGTCCCCTCGCTGTGTTTCTAAAAGAACCAAAATGAACAAATCATGGCTCTCAGAGGACTTTTCTTCCCCTGGGTCATCCAGGGGAGGCGAAAGGCACGCGTATTTTTGAGAGAGCTTCATGCAAAGCATCTGTTTCATTTTGAAAAGGGGGATCAAGTGATGCCAGTCAAGTGGGGTGTGTGTGGCCCAATTAGTGGAAATGAGGGGGACTGTGTTTGGAGTCCCCTCGCTTTTGAAAAAAGAACCAAGATGAACAAGTCATGGCTCTCAGAGGACTTTTCTTCCCCTGGCTCAGCCAGGGGAGGCGAAAGGCACGCATATTTTTGAGAGTGCTTCATGCAAAGTATCTGTTTCATTTTGAAAAGGGGGATCAAGTGATGCCAGTCAAGTGGGGTGTGTGTGGCCCAATTAGTGGAAACGAGGGAGACTGTGGTTGGAGTCCCCTCGCTGTGTTTCTAAAAGAACCAAAATGAACAAATCATGGCTCTCAGAGGACTTTTCTTCCCCTGGGTCATCCAGGGGAGGCGAAAGGCACGCGTATTTTTGAGAGTGCTTCATGCAAAGCATCTTTTTCTTTTTCAAAAGGGGGGTCAACTGATGCCAGTCAAGTGGGGTGTGTGTGGCCCAATTAGTGGAAACGAGGGAGACTGTGGTTGGAGTCCCCTCGCTTTTGAAAAAAGAACCAAGATGAACAAGTCATGGCTCTCAGAGGACTTTTCTTCCCCTGGGTCATCCAGGGGAGGTGAAAGGCATGCGTATTTTTGAGAGTGCTTCATGCAAAGCATCTTTTTCATTTTGAAAAGGGGGTTCAACTGATGCCAGTCAAGGGGGGTGTGTGTGGCCCAATTAGTGGAAACGAGGGAGACTGTGGTTGGAGTCCCCTTGCTGTGTTTTACATGCTATTAGAAGGGCATGACATGGCTTAGAGGTTGACTTTCAGCATCTCCAAACTGTTGGCTACCAAAATGCTTCCTTTCCAACCTTTTTAACCGAGGATTTTCGAGACCTTATGCCCATCGCAGTGCCCCAAGAGCCGATGCCCAGGCACCACTCCTTCTCCAAAAAAGGCGTGCACGCGCTACACCAGCATGTCGCACCAAACATCACCGCTTCTTTGAGAAACTGTGTGACAGGGTGCATTTCACCACAGATACTTGGCCCAGTAAGCATGAACAGGGTCGTTACATGTCGCTGACTGGGCAATGGGTTACTATGGGGAGAGATGGAGAAGGGTCTGCTGTACAAGTCTTGCTGTCCCCACGAGTTGTATCAATCCTTCCTCTGTATGTAGAAGTTAATACACTGCTTCTGCCTCCTCAAACTCGTGTGGGTCCTTCACCTCGGCCCAAACCCTGTGTGGTCAGGGCACCCTTCCTTGTAACTGCGCACAAGGATAACCACACACCTCCTTACTATGCTGGCAGCAGAGCTCAATGCCATCATGCGGTCAAATGTTTACTTTGAAATGTATGGGAAATGTGAGTCACACCGCTGAGAAGTTGTGGACGGTTAGCTCTGGAGACCAAGTTTCATCAATGGTTGTCTCCACTCAACCAGCAGCCAGGGAAGGCCGGGTGTGACAATGATGCAAACATGGGTGCGGCCCTTCGCCGTGACAATGTGACACACGTGCCTTGTGTGGCTCACGTGTTGAACCTGGTTGTCCAGCAATTTTTAAAGCACTATCCTGGCCTACATGGCCTTCTGTAGAGGGCACGGTGTAACGCCTTCCTTAATCCACACACTCAAATGGGCTGTAAAGGATAGGCTAGAGGGAAGCCACTCACCAAGCAGGACCTCCAGAACCCTGAAACCCTTTAACCCCTATACAGGGATTAGGAATTACACAGGGCCGCCCAAGGTGATCAATACCTGTGGAAGGCTGCAGTTCCAGAGAATAGTAGTCAGGCAGGGACAAAACATTAATTGAGGAACAGGAACAGAATGGGACGGCCAGGACTTAATCAGAAAACAAGCAGAGGTGAAATGCGGATCGGCCAACAAGGTACCTAAACAGCAAGCAGGAAAAGTAGTCAGGTAACAGGCACACAAAATCATAAATCTGAACTGGGGGTAAAAGTAACCAGAGGTTCATAGCTATGTCTGGCAGTGGTCTGCAGACAGGATGGGCATAAAAAAGGGTGTGGTGTCTTCCCATTGGTTGTAGCTGAATGATGGTACTTCATCTGTGAGATACCCACCACCTACATTCAGCCAGAGATTCTGCATCTGCCAAGGTAATGCAGCCCAGTGGGTGAGCATAACCTGCGTCCACCTGCGCCGCTGGCATCAACTTCTCTCCCATCATCAGCACTATGCATGAAAGGAACACGTTGTCACCTTGCGACCGGAGTACAAATTGACGGAGCGTACTCCGTTGATGACTTAACCGCAGTGTGCGGCAATGATGCAAACCTGGCTGCGGGCCATCGTCAGGGCAATGTGACACACGTGCCTTGTATGGCTCACGTGTTGAATCTAATTCTCCAGCAATTTTTAAAACACCATCCCGGCCTACATGGCCTTGTGCAGTGGGCACGCTCGCTATGTGCTCACTTCCATCATTCGCACACAGCAGCTCAACAACTTTCGTCGCTACAGAAATCTTTAGGTCTGGTGGTTAAACTCCTGAAATGCGATGTGCCGACACGCAGGAATTTGAATCTGCACATGTTGCAGCGTTTGTGGCAGCACCGCCGAACCCTGCTGCAATACGTTATGACATATAGCCTGGCCTAACTTGATCCAGAGGTGGTGCAGATCACGCTGCTGGAGTGGTGTCAGATCAAGGACCTATGGACCCTTCTACACAGTTTACAAATGTCGACGAAGATGTTTAGCACTGGCAATGCCATTCTCAGCGTGACAATTCTGGTCATCTACATGATGGAGCACACTGTAAGCATTATTCGGAGTCAGGTGTTGGGACAAGAGGAAGGGGAGGAAGTACAGGAGAAGTCATATGTTGAAGGGATAACAAGATCTACGAGGTCCAGATGGTCAGCGGCACCTAGGCGCCAGTCATGGTGGGGGAGAGGGATTAACAAGGGCGCA
Source organism: Anomaloglossus baeobatrachus (assembly GCF_048569485.1). Lineage (NCBI taxonomy): Eukaryota > Metazoa > Chordata > Amphibia > Anura > Aromobatidae > Anomaloglossus > Anomaloglossus baeobatrachus. Next base: position 398,801,080 of record NC_134355.1, read on the forward strand.
TAGTTTTAGCAAAAAATTTTGAGGCAGGTGCAGGAGCCCATGAAGAAATGGAGGACGAACTGGCGATGGGCATGGAAGACTCAGCAGATGAGTGAGAGCTTGCTCACATTTCGGTTGTACGAGGTTGGGGGGAGAGGGCAGAGGAAGGAGGCATGATTCTCACCTCTCTGCCACCAACACACCAAGGACTTGGTCCTCCTGGATGCACAAGACACATGAGCGCCTTCTTGCTGCACTACCTACAAAATGACCCTTGGATTGTACGAATTCGAAGTAATGCTAACTACTGGGTTGCCACACTGTTAGATCCCCGGTACAAGACAAAATTTGGCAAAATAAGTCCTGCCATAGTAAAGGACGCACGTATACAGGAGTATCTGCAGAAGGTGGTACGCAATCTTAGATCTGCTTTTCCACTAAACACCAGTGCTGCACAGAGTGAATCTCAACGCTTTGTCATGGATAGGAGGAAATGGTCTTTTACTTGTCCACATCTGAGGGACCGAGGGCTGGCTGCTGTGCTGAGATGGCATTGAGTACGGTGTCCCTGCAGAGTTGCACTTTTGGTCATATACAAAATGAGTTGAAAAAGGACAGATGCTAGTGGAAAGGGGAACAGGTGTGTTGGAAAGGGAAAAAAAGTTTTTGTCCGTGTGTTTGGTGGTTAAGCAAAAGTAACATTTGCTGAAGAAACACCATCTGTTACGGTGGGACTGGCAGATTTGGATAAGGTGGTATATACTATGTTACCGATATATAACGAAAATTAATAAGAAAAGAAAGAGAAAGGTATATATCCCCATCAGCAGTCAATGTCCACCGTGCTCCCAGATGGAAAAGGAGAGGTTGGCAACTGGAAGGTTAGGTGGAGGATACAGATCTGTGTGGCTATGAAACTAATAGTTGCCTGAACCGAGTTAGACGCCACTCGGATCTTGAGACTGGGAGCCCTGTTAGCGTCACAGGGTCCACACGCCCACCCAGCCCAGGAACTCCCTGTTAACATCACAGGGGCCATTCAGTATGCTGACCGTGTGCATTGGGGCCACACCTGTGGACAGCAGGCGCATCAGCAGCAGCAGGCCTGTTAATGCCACTGGGCTGCACAAGCAGGACTTGTAGGACAGGAGCTGGTCTTAACCGTTCTGCGTTACCAACTGTGGTGGCGGCCTGCATCGACGCCCTATCCCTGCCTACCTCTGGCCTAAAGCCGCAATGGGTTCAACACATGGAGGTGTGCTCTTTCAGAGCATAATAGAAGACTGCGCACCTCCTTGTTGGCTCCAGCCCGTTTTATAACCTGGGTCCGCCCCAAACCAGGGTGGACCACAATGCACCTCCAGGAGACAAAAGCAGAGTGACACGTCATGAGTGGCATAACTAGCGTCCTATTTGGAACCGCAACTTCAATAATGACCTCATGGCTGCCACGACACAAACACCTCACCAGTCATTGTCTGACCATCAATAATGAGGTGACAAGTCATAGGGGCGGGCCTCTGCAAGCCATTTGGGAGTGGCCTGGCCACATCGTCAGGACACCTGATGCCCTGTGGTCTATATGGCCCCCCCACATCAGGGGCAGGGCCAAAGAGTTCATTACCGGACCTAGTCTCTGATGCAGTAAGTGCCTGAGCATGGTCAGTTGCATGAAATAGAGTCTCTGAAAAAAGACTATCAGCTTAAGCATGGTGTCTCGGCACAAAACAGGACTTAGACCCGGCACGGAATGCAAGTACCTGTGCAAAGAGGCTTTTCACACTAAGTGTGGGAGCATGCGATGTATCCCGAAATGAAGACTTAGCCTCAGGAATGGCACAGTCAGGCTGAGCATACTCACTAAGCGAAACACTGTAGTTAGGCTGCAGCTGGAGTAAATCGGCACACGCATGCGCACTAGCTGCCTCTCCACACTTACACGTGGAGGAGAAATTGCTCTTCGGGTGTGAACTTGGAGATGCTGTCTAGGAACAGAAGGAAAAGCTAAAGGAAGCCTCACTTTCTATCCCTCCGAATTATCAAATGCAGCAATTAATTCCCTGAGTTTGCTATAACATTTGCGTAGCAAAATGTGCATGAGGGTGTCATGCAGAGGTGCTAGAAATAGCTTGGCACCATTGGGCTACTAATGAAATACAACAGCCAGTTCTGTGATGCCACTAAATGGCAGTATTTTTTGCTATCATTATAGCTTATTAAAAACAGAGCAGGAGGGTGTCCTGCACAGGTACTAGAAATAGCTTGGCACCAGTGGGACAATAATGAAATACAACATCCAGTTCTATGATGCCACTAAATGGCAGCATTTTTTGCTATCATTATAGCTTATTTAAAACAGAGCAGGAGGGTGTCCTGCACAGGTGCTAGAAATAGCTTGACACCAATGGGACAATAATGAAATACAACATCCAGTTCTATGATGCCACTAAATGGCAGCATTTTTTGCTATCATTATAGCTTATTAAAAACAGAGCAGGAGGGTGTCCTGCACAGGTGCTAGAAATAGCTTGGCACCAGTGGGACAATAATGAAATACAACATCCAGTTCTATGATGCCACTAAATGGCAGCATTTTTTGCTATCATTATAGTTTATTAAAAACAAAGCAGGAGGGTGTCCTGCACAGGTGCTAGAAATAGCTTGGCACCAGTGGGACAATAATGAAATACAACATCCAATTCTATGATGCCACTAAATGGCAGCATTTTTTGCTATCATTATAGCTTATTAAAAACAGAGCAGGAGGGTGTCCTGCACAGGTGCTAGAAAAAGCTTGGCACCAGTGGGACAATAATGAAATACAACATCCAGTTCTATGATGCCACTAAATGGCAGCATTTTTTGCTATCATTATAGCTTATTAAAAACAGAGCAGGAGGGTGTCCGGCACAGGTGCTAGAAATAGCTTGGCACCAGTGGGACAATAATGAAATACAACATCCAGTTCTATTATGCCACTAAATGGCAGCATATTTTGCTATCATTATAGCTTATTAAAAACAGAGCAGGAGGGTGTCCTGCACAGGTGCTAGAAATAGCTTGGCACCAGTGGGACAATAATGAAATACAACATCCAGTTCTATGATGCCACTAAATGGCACAATTTTTTGCTATCATTATAGCTTATTAAAAACAGGGCAGGTGGGTGTCATGCAGAGGTGCTGCACATAGATTTGCACCAGTGGGGCACTAATGGAGTACAACAGCCACTTCTTGTATGCCACTAAGTTTACTCAACTTTTGGTATTATAATGTCTTAGTAAGTAAAAATGAGTTTGAGTGTGCAATGCAGGCAGACGTGCTGCAAATATCTTTGCACCAGTGGGACGATACAGAAGTCCAACAGCCACGTTTAGGATGCCACTAAGTTCACTGAGTGTTTGCTAGTATACTGGCTTAGTAACAATGAGTTTGAGTGTGCAATGCAGGAAGACGTGCTGCAAATATCTTTGCACTAGTGGGACAACACAGAAGTCCAACAGCCACTTTTTGGATGCCACAAAATTCACTCAGTGTTTGGTAGTATAATGGCTTAGTAACAGTGAGTTTGAGTGTGCAATGCAGGCAGACGTGCTGCAAATATCTTTGCACTTGTGGGACAATACAGAAGTCCAACAGACACGTTTAGGATGCCACTAAGTTCACTCAGTGTTTGCTAGTATAATGGCTTGGTAACAATGAGTATGAGTGTGCAATGCAGGCAGACGTGCTGCAAATATCTTTGCACTTGTGGGACGATACAGAAGTCCAACAGCCACATTTAGGATGCCACTAAGTTCACTCAGTGTTTGCTAGTATAATGGCTTATTAACAATGAGTTTGAGTGTGCAATGCAGGCAGACGTGCTGCAAATATCTTTGCACTTGTGGGACAATACAGAAGTCCAACAGTCACGTTTAGGATCCTACTAAGTTCACTCAGTGTTTGCTAGTATAATGGCTTAGTAACAATGAGTTTGAGTGTGCAATGCAGGCAGAGGTGCTGCAAATATCTTTGCACTTGTGGGACGATACAGAAGTCCAACAGCCACGTTTAGGATGTCACTAATTTCACTCAGTGTTTGCTAGTATAATGGCTTAGTAACAATGAGTTTGAGTGTGCAATGCAGGCAGACATGCTGCAAATATCTTTGCACTTGTGGGCCGATACAGAAGTTCAACAGCTACGTTTAGGATGCCACTAAGTTCACTCAGTGTTTGCCAGTATAATGGCTTAGTAACAATGAGTTTGAGTGTGCAATGCAGGCAGACGTGCTGCAAATATCTTTGCACTTGTGGGACGATACAGAAGTCCAACAGCCACGTTTAGGATGCCACTAAGTTCACTCAGTGTTTGCTAGTATAATGGCTTAGTAACAATGAGTTGGGGTGTGCAAAGGGCAGGAGGGTACAGTGGCAGGGTTGTGGGTCTCTGGGTAGAGGAAAGGAAGCCTGCCTTTCTATCCCTCCTAATGGGGAAATGCAGCGAGGAAATCCCTGACCTTAGCTACACAGACGCTGTCATCTTGTGTAGCTGTTAAACTCTGTTTTCACGGACCTGTCACCTATGGCTCTGACCCTGCCGGTATGAGCCCTTAAAAGGACTGATAGAAAGTGCTATCCCTATGCTGTACAGCGCTGTGTATGGAGCGTACACAGCAGTATCGGCGATAGGAGCTGAGCTGCGCCAGTGATGACTGACACCAAGGACGCAGAAGGCAGATAATGGCGTGCTGGAGGAAAATGTCCGGTTTTATAATGCAGTGACATGTGACATGGACATCCTATCACACATGCCGTTTTTTCTCTGGCTAAAAGTCCACTTAGCTGTGTGTGTGTCTGGGATTGGCTGACATGCTGGCCCGCCCCACTACACGCGCGCGCTTAGGGAAGGAAGACAAGGAAAAAAAAATGGGCATTATCCATACAGCAGTGATCTGAATGCGCTGTTCCCGCACACTATACACTGAAATTTTATAATAGTGTGAGTCACAGAGTGACTTACACTATTACAGCGGAAAGCCAGCTAGGAATTAGCTGGTCTTTTTGCTGCTAGAACCGTTCTCGAACGTATCTAGAACTATCGAGCTTTAGCAAAAAGCTCGAGTTCTAGTTCTATCTAGAACAGCCCCCAAAATCACTCGAGCCGCGAACTGGATAACCTCGAACCACGAACCGCGCTCAACTCTAGTGGCCATGTCTAATATTGGCGTGACACCATGATTTTCGGGCTTACGGCCAGTTGATAATATACAGCTAGCCTAAACCCATTATTACCCAGCAAGCCACCCGTCACCAGGGTAGCAGGAAGAGTTGGATACAGCGCCAGAAGATGGCGCTTCTGAGAAAGCGCCCTTTAATGGGGCAGCTGCGGAAAAAAAAAAAAAGCTTGGGGACTCTGAGCTGCGGATTCCAATCCTCAGCTGCCTAGTTGTACCTAGCTGGACACAAAAATTGGGCGAAGCCTACGTCATTTCTTTTTTTAATTATTTCATGAAATTCATGAAATAATTAAAAATAAAAAGGGCTTCCCTATATTTTTGGTTCCCAGCTGGATACAAATAGGCAGCTGGAGGTTGGGGGCAGCTCGTAGCTGCCTGCTGTACCTGGCTAGCATACAAAACATGGCGAAGCCCACGTAATGGATGGAGTATGCTGAGCCTTGTAGTTCTGCAGTTGCTGTCTGTCTGTATATAGGAGAGCAGAAAGCAGCTGCAGAACTACAAGGCTCAGCATGCTCCATTCACTAGTGTATGCAGGAGAGCAGACAGCAGCTGCAGAACTACAAGACTCAGCATACTCCATCCAGGACTGTATGCAGGAGTTTTTTGCTCACCAAAAATATGACGTGGGCTTCGCCATATTTTTGTATGCTAGCCAGGTACAGCAGACAAGTACGGCTGCCCCCAAACCCCAGCTGCCTATTTGTACCCGACTGGGAAGTAAAAAAATAGGGAAGCCCTTTTTTTTATTATTTCATGAATTTCATGAAATAATTAAAAAAAAAAAATCGACATGAGCTTCACCCAATTTTTGTGTCCAGCCAGGTACAACTAGGCAGCTGGGGATTGGAATCTGCAGCACAGGTTAGCCCGAGCTTTTTGGGCCCCTCTGCTGAAAATTGCAGTCTGCAGCCGCCCCAGAAAATGGCGCTTTCATAGAAGCGCCATAATCTGGCGCTGTATCCAATTCTTCCAGCTGCCCTGAAGCTGGGTGGCTCGCTGGGTAATAATGAGGGAATACTAGCTTTGTTTTACTAGCTAGAATTAAGCCAGAGATTCTTAATGTCAGGCAAGTTTGACCCGGCCATTAAGAATCTCCAATAAAGGGTTAAAAAAAAACCCACCACACAGAGAAAAAAATACTTTAATAGAAATAAATACTCAGACACACTTAGAGACTCCATGTTTATTACTCCCTGTCATCCCTCCACTATCCATGGTCTTCTGTCTTCTTTCTCCTTCAACCCATGCAGCTCTGCTACATCAGACAGCACTGCATGGGAGGAAGACGCTGCTGCTCCCCATGCAGTCTATTCACTCAGTGAGTGAGCAGAAGCTGCAGGCTGTTAGCAGTGACATCACCACTGACAGGCGGCTTACCATAGCAACGGTGCTCCGATTACGTGACTCCCGGTGCCGCTATTTACCAGCTGTGACAGCTAGTCCCTGCATGTGGGCTGACTCTATAAAGAGCGCACACATGCAGGAACGGGGAGTCGACCATGTGCCAGAGCATTTCGCCGGTACACGGAAATGCTGGAACGATCACCACATACTGGAGAGATGCACTGAGAGGACCTAGCATGATGTCATAGCCATGTGACCAGTCTGTTGCCAATGAGATAATAGACACTTGGCTGGTCACATGCTATTTTGACGTCACGATAGGTCCTATCATCAGTGCTGGTTACCGGGAGGACGCAGCGATTATCGGAAGGAAAAGCGGCGGGAGACAGAGTGCAGGACGCGTCGCAGGGACCTGTAAGTGTTATGGCAATGTTTATTAACTGTATGTGTACATGTATAATGTGTTTTTATGTGTTTGTGTTTGCCTCCCATTGTTTTCAATGGGGTTTGAGAGGTTCGTCGAACGGTTCGACGAACCGAACTGAACTCCAGCTTTCAGAGGCTCACTCATCTCTACTGTTCAGTATGATATGAATGGGGCACAAGCGAACAAGAAAATATATAATTGGGTATTATTTATTCAAGTGAGGCACTTTCTGTAAATATTTATACTTTTTTAGGAGCTTTTAACAGCAAAGTTTGTCATGGCAAAACCCCTTTAAAAGGAACCTGTCACCAGATTTGGGGCCTATAAGCTGTGGCAATCACCACTGGGCACTTATATACAGCATTCTAACATGCAGCATTAAGGTACTGCGCAGGCGCACTACAATAATTTGATCTGTCCTGTTCAGGGCAGATCAAAGTGTACCTGCGAAGGACCTCAATGCCGGTGCATATGCATGACATAGGACTCGACAAGCACCCCCTCTGAAGAAGGGGGACAAAGATGGCCGAAAGAGGAGGCGCCTCACCTGGAGAACAGACACCCATCTGACCCGTCTGTACTGCAGCGACCGTTTAGGTAAGAATTATAAAGTCATTTTTACATTCTACACAGCGTCCTGGGCTCTTATATGCAGCATGTTAGAATGCTGTATATAAGAGCGCAATGGTGGTTGCCGCAGCTGAAGACCAGTTCGTCGGCACATGGCTATATGTGCAAACTACATATGAATGATTGGTCATATGACTACTCAAAAGCACTTTATGGGGGGGGGCACGACAGTGAATTCTTACACTGGGTGCTGGAAAACCTAGATACTCCTTTTCTATTGCATGGGAAAATCTCCATTCTCCATTATCAGCTTCCCTAAATAGGCTATTAATCACCCAATGAACAAGCAAGCCATTTGTTTACCTGGTGCAATGATCTTTAAGCAGAGTTAAGCTGGTGTCACACACAGCGACAACGACAACGACGTCGCTGCTACGTCACCATTTTCTGTGACGTTGCAGCAACGTCCCGTCGCTGTCGCTGTGTGTGACATCCAGCAACGACCTGGCCCCTGCTGTGAGGTCGCCGGTCGTTGCTGAATGTCCAGCTTCATTTTTTGGTCGTCACTCTCCCGCTGTGACACACACATCGCTGTGTGTGACAGCGAGAGAGTGACGAAATGAAGCGAGCAGGGAGCAGGAGCCGGCATCTGGCAGCTGCGGAAAGCTGTAACCAGCATAAACATCGGGTAACCAAGGGAAGACCTTTCCCTGGTTACCAGATATTTACCTTCGTTACCAGCCTCCGCTCTTGCTGCCAGTGCCGGCTCCTGCCCTGTGCACATGTAGCTGCAGTAGACATCGGGTAATTAACCCGATGTATACTGTAGCAAGGAGAGCAAGGAGCCAGCGCGCCGCTAAGCAGTGTGCGCGGCTCCCTGCTCTCTGCACTGTGACATGTAGCTGCGGCACACATCGGGTTAATTAACCCGATGTGTACTGTACCTAGGAGAGCAAGGAGCCAGCGCTAAGCGCGGCTCCCTGCTCTCTGCACATGTAGCACAGCGACGTTATGATCGCTGCTTCTGCTGTGTTTGACAGCTAAGCAGCGATCATAACAGCGACTTACAAGGTCGCTGTTACGTCACCGAAAATGGTGACGTAACAGCGACGTCGTTGTCGCTGTCGCTTAGTGTGAACCCAGCTTTAGAAATCATCATTCTCCACAGCACATAACCCTGAGTAAAGAGTGTGTTGGTGATAAAATGCTTTTGATCACAGAATGATTATATTAAAGAATGCTCTGTGTGAATAGAACATTGGTCAACCAGTGTAAGCAACCATTGAATGACTAGTGATCGATATGCATGCATCCAATCAGCTGTAATTTAACTGCCGTGATCATGCCTTGTAAACCTCTTCTTAATCCAGCCATAAAACAAAAACAAAAAATAACAAACAGTAATAAATGTGAATTGATGTAAAAACAAACTCAAATGATAATGTGTCAAATGCATTCCAGAAAAGTAATATATGAATGTAATTGTTATGAATAACCTTGCTACCTCATGTTCTGTCATAAACTGGATTTAAAAAATAAAAACTGCATGAAAAACTCCCCTGAATCTGTAAATAAATGGAGTAAGCAATAGTGATGGGCAAACGTACTGAATGGTACTCATTTGAGCAATAGCATGCTTGATGTGCTTGGTACTCGATTGAGCAGGGATTCTAGCTCTACAGACCTTGCTGGTGCTAGCTAAAACATCTATTGTATTATCTAATAATACAGCTCTTTGTTTGCAATTAGTGTCGGGTGATATTCTGCAGAATGGATCGTGTATAATGGGGCTGTAGGCAGGTATTCTAGCCTTACACAGCGTGCTGTTGCTAGCTAAGAAATCTATTATATTATCTAATATTACCGCTATTATTCTCCATTTAGTGTAGGGTAAGTTTCTGGAGAAGGGTTAGTGTATTAGTGGCCTGTAGGCAGGGATTGTAGCTTTACAGACTGTGCCACTGATACCTAACATGTTTATGTACTTTTTAACAATAATGCTATTAGCTGCATACATAATTTGAAATCTAAAAGGTCTGTGGTAAGGGACATGGAAGTGGGCTTTCCACTGATGGTGGAGCATACAGAGGCCATGGGTGTGAGCCAGGGCAATTTGGGACTGCAGTGAAAGCACAGTAGACACACTAATCATCTAGACCTAGCTTCTTGCCTCACTTTGCAGGGGGGAGCAGAACAGAACTGTTGAAGCCAGACCAGTGTGAGCACATAGTGGGCTGGATGGCAGATAATGCTTCCAGTCTGTTTACCACCACCACCCTGTCTTCCACACAGTCCAGTCTGACTGATCAAGACTCAAAACTACATAATCCTCATCTTGACCCTCCTTCCTTCCAACATAGTGAGTCTAAGGAGACAAGTGACCCCAATCTTGGACAATCCAATAAGCTTTTTACCTTTCTACTTATGGATTCTTCTGGCTTCTCAATGTACACAATTCAAGAGGCATATGATGAAATGGTGTATGGTGATGCCCAGTTAAATGAGCAGCCACTGTGAGAAGAAAGCAACAGTGAGGAATGGCAATTACTGCTGGAAGAGGTGGCTGATGATGTGGTACAGTTGCCAGAAGGCATGTGAAGTCTAGAATAGAGATGAGCGAACCTCCCAAGGTTTGATTCTATTTATGTTTGCTGAATTCACCTGTGTTCACCGAACAGTTCACCGAACATATTCAAATCCCATTGAATTCAATGTGAGGCAAAAATAAATGCATAGACATCACCTTTAGGGGGGCCATAAGCTGCCAAAACAGTTCAAACCATTTTACAGTGCAGCCACACTGTTGTGGTACAGCCATTAGCTTCCTAGACTATTAACATAAGAAATATTGAGGTGGATGACTGACAGGTGTAGGCCTGATGCTCTGAGATCCCTGCCCCTACAGACAACACACAATTTGGAGGGCCAACTTGGAGTCTCCACATTTCCAAAACCTAAGGGCAGACACCAGGAAAAGTGGCATCAATTGCCCAAGAGAACAAATAGTAAAATGACGCAGCATGGATACATGGGTCATGACGTATGAGTACATCATAGGTTGTTAAGGGGGAACATCTTGGACAGTTAATGTGTGTATTTTAACTCCACGTATGTTTTGTGACCTTGTTGATTTGCAAAGAAACTTTTGATGGCTATATAATTACACAATAATATCTCAGCAATTTCAAGAGTGCGGTAGCTCTTTGTATGACTTTTAAGTTAAATCTCTTTATTGGCCCATTTTGCCTGAATAAGAAGGTACCTAATAATTCTGCACTCCTTGATAATGGATGTTGATATCCTTAGGTTACACCTCCCTCATTATAGAAACATACATCATAGACATGACCTATTACACTTCAAGCCAATAAGCATTCATGTTTATGAAGCTTGTAGTTGGAAAATATGTATATAAACGATGATCTGGTCAAAGTACTCACTTGCATTATAATAATGTTATATTAATAATATTTTCTGGATGGAGGAAATGATGAGCCAAGCGACAGATGCAGAAGTGAAAGTAATACTGTTATACATGATCCTAACTCCAGAATCTCACCCGACACAAATTTCTAACTAAGGCCCCCTTCACATGTCCGTGAAAATCATGCACGTTTTTCACGGACGTGTCAAAGGTGCGTATTTTCCTCCGTGTGCCATTTTTATGGCACACGTGTGTTCTCATGTGTTATCCGTGATAACACACGGAGACCGGGAATTTTCTGCTCACCTGTCCCTGGCGTTTCTCTCCGTGGTGCTGATCTTCGGTCTCCGGTCCTGCCGACTCCCCGCTGGTGCTGCTTCCGCCCGCAGTGAAGTGAATATTCAATGATCATAATGAACAGGGGTCAGAAGCAAGTGACAGCAGCGGTAGAGATTGCAGGGCTGGAGAAGGTGAGTATAGATTTTTTTTTTTTTTACAAACGTGTGTTTTCTCCGGTGCGTGTCACACGGATCACATCAGTGCAGTCCGTGTGCGGGCCGTATGATACCCGTGATGCCGGAGAAAAACAGACATGTCAACGTGTGGAGCACGCGGGCATAGGTATGCTCCACATGTACACATGGTCCATAACAAAACACGCACGTGTGTGCAGACCAATTTATTTTAATGGGTCTACATGTACCCGCGTCTCCAGCACATGAGGAAATGGACCAAACATGTACCGGAGACACGAACGTGTGAAGGGGGCCTATGAGTGTTATTTATGGAGAATAGAATAGATTTATTATCTAGCAGCTGCATTCTCTGTGAAGCTCGAATACCTGCCTACAGGCCAGTAATACACAATCTCTACTCCAGAATCTTACTGGACACTAATTACAAAGTAAGAGTGGTATTTCAAGAGAATAGATTTTTTTAGCTAGAAGCAGAAGCACGCTGTGTAAGGCCTCTTTCACACGTTCGTGAAAAACCACGCACATTTTTTCACGGACGTGTCAGAGGTGTGTTTTGCCCTCTGTGAGCCGTGTTTATTGCCTACGTGTGTTCTCCGTGTGTTATCCGTGATAACACATGAAGAACGGGAACTTTTTACTCACCTGTCCCTGGCTTTGCTGTCCGTGGTGCTGAACTTTGGTCTCCGGTCCTGCCACCTCCCCGCTGCTGCAGCTACCAGTCACAGTGAAGTGAATATTCAATTAGCATAATGAGCGGCGGTCGGCAGCAAGTGACAGCGGTGGCAGAGACTGCAGGGCTGGAGAAGGTGAGTAAAGTTTTGTTTTTTTTTTCTTGCAGACACATGTCTTTTCTCCGGCGCGTGTCACACGGAACACATCCGTGTGGTCCATTTGTGTTACGTGTGACATCCGTGATGCCGGAGAGAAAACAGACATGTAGCCGTGAGAACCACACGAACACATGTATGTACGGAACGGACACACGTTCCATGCGTAAATACATAGGTGTATCAAAATTCATTGGAATACCTAGGTCTACGAGGTCTACGTGTGTACGTGTCTCCGGTACCTGCGGAAACTGACCAAACATGCACCGGAGGCACGTACGTGTGAAAGAGGCCTAAGGCTGCAATCCCTGCCAACATGCCTCTAATACACACTGCCTACTCCAGAAGCTTGCCCTACAGTAAAAGAGCAGTATTATTTTAGAACAGATTTATTTTATAGGTATCAGCAGCACAATTTGTAAGGCTAGAATCACTGCCTATAGGCCTGTAAAACACAATTCCTACGTTAGCAGCTTGCCTTACACTAAATACAACTAAAGAGTGGTATTATTAGAGAATAGATTACATTTTTTAGGTATTAGTATCATTGTTTGTAATGCTAGAATCCCTGCCTATATACTTCTAATACACTATTCCTCCTCCAATAGCTGACTATACATTAACTGCAGAATAAGAAAGGTATTAGAAAATATAATCTATTTTAATTAGCCCTGAAAAGGATTGTTTGTTTACTGTTTTACCAGCAGGTAGTGTCACACTATAACACACTGTTCCTTCACCAGCAGAATCTTTTCCTAGTCCCTATACTTATTTTCTGAACGAGGCTCCAAAGATTGTAATACGGATTCACGGGATGTTTTGGGACCACTACACACAACATTACATCAGATCTTCTTGGTTTTTTTTTCTAAATAAATTGTTGAACACAGGAAAGTGTGGGGGAGTTTTTATTAAAAAAAAACTGTTTAACTGTGGTAATGTGTTTTTTTACTTTACACTTACCGGGTTAAGAATAGGGGTGTCTGATAGATGTCTCCCATTACTAACCCCGGGGCTTGATGCAGCATACAATTTACACGTGACATCAACCCAAAAAAATATTACCCCAATTGCCACCACACCACATCAATTGGGAAGAGGCAGGGTGAAGCGTCAGAACTGGTGCAACTAATGAATGTGCCAATTCTTTGGCAGCTGCGGGCTGCTATCCTTAGGATGTAAGGGGCCAAATAACCATGGACTCTCCCAGCCTGATAATAGCAACCCATAGCTGTCTGCTTTACCTTGGATAGTTAACAAAAATGGGGGGACCCCACACCATTTTTTAAATTGTTTTATTTATGTATTTATTTATTAAATTGAATCAGCCATATGAAAGACACGGAAGGGTGCAAGTGTACCACCCTGCTTATATGCCTGCAAAATTCTAAGCTGTGCTTCCTAGATCAAGTCTCCCTGAGCTACACTGTGGCAATCATTGCACCCCCAGGTTTCATATAAGAGCAGATGATCTGATGTGGCCAGCCAATCACAGTAATGCCAGTTGCCAAAATGGTTACACCATTTCCATGATTGGCAGACAATCCCTACATATTTAGTGGTTAAAAAACAGCTGCAAAACATGTGTGGTAGAAATGCGTCATGGCACTTGAGCACCCCGACTGAGAATTAAGATGCTTGAAATACTTGGGCAAGTATTGAGCATGATGAGCACCCCGACCCCGATGCTTGATCGAGTAACAAGCTGTGCCGAGGCCCACTCACCACTAGTTATAATGATTCAATTTTTTTGTAAAATTCGGTAAACAATAGATATAAATAATTTATGTAATATACATAGCATTGTCTTTCTAATTACCATGCAGATATTTGTTTTCCATTCAGATTCTCATAGATTAAACATTTCACAAACACTGAATGCATAGATCCTTTTGTCCAAAGACAACGTCTAAATGATGTACAATATGGCTCATTTAATGTCCCTTGTGAATGCACTCAGCATTCCTGTAAGCAATTTAAATAGTAATGATCCATTAAGCCACCTGCACAGAGGTTGCAGAACAATTCCAGGCAGTAATATGTCCTAGAAGAACATCATAGTTCTCCAAAATGATGTAGCTTCACAAAATGTCACAGAGTCCTGCACAGGTAATCAACAGAACACAGATATAGTATACAATAACTGCACACACCTGTGTTTCTTACAGTTTAAGTAAAATACATTTTCATCAGAATATTTCAATAAATATTGTTTACATTTTAGTTATATTTAACATTTAACATGTAACTTTCTCCCAAGGAGTTATCTTTTAAACAAATTTCAATTTTTGTGCACTGCCTTACAAGATAAATTAGCAAGACACATGGGAAAATTGAAATATATACTGTTTTACCACATGCTGTATGTAGTTTTTCTCAAAAGCTCTAATAGCAGAGTTCAATGAAACACAAAAAGGAAATTCCCAAAGTGTTTCATTTAATTTTCCACTGGTCTATTTAGCTGACCTTGCAGAAACATAAGGACAAAGCAGTCCTACTTCACTTTCAGGATCTTGAATTTAAAATCATACATTTATCTGAGGATATATAAAAATTAAATGAATGCATTAACAAAAACTGGTCTATCTCCTACTAGCTATGCTAGTTGAGTCTACACACACTACATAGATTAAAGTTTTTTGTTTTTTTGGGGGGTACAATTGATAACCTCCAAATCTGACAATCTCCCTAATATTCTAAAAATATTATGGTAATGTTTACTTTTATAGTTTGGAAGAACTCTGATAGATTTCCCTTTTCTATTACCTTTTTTTAATATTAGGAAAAAAAATAGATAAAAACGTTTGACCTCAATCTCTCATCATTTTGTGATATTGTAATTTTGTACATTTGTACTAGAGATGAGCAATCCTGCCAAGGATCGGATTGGTTCAACCTCGCCAAACTCGCTTGGGCAATCAACAAAAGCCGGGTAAAGTTCTGGAATTGTTGCATCTAATGCATGTGGCAATCCTGGGTGGCTGCATGCTGCTATTTTTAGGCTGAGGGGCCCAATAACCATGGGTCTCCCCAGGCTACGAATACCAGCTCCCAACTGTCAGGCTTTATCTTGGCTGGGCACCAAAATTGGGGAAACCACATGCCATTTTTGTTAAATTTTTTATTTAATAATTTAAAATAAAGCCACATGGGGTACTCTTATTTTGATGCTCAGCCATAGCCATAATAAGCACACAGCTGGGGGCTGCAACCTGTATCTGAGGGCTTTATCTGTGCTATTATCAATATATAGGAGGACCACACAACATTTTTTCATTTATTTTACACCAGCAGTATAACACTACCAGAGAGGGTGGGGGCGCAGTCTTACTGCATCAAATCAGAGACACCGGTGGGCGGGGTAAGCAGTAAATATATATGAGGGATAATTATTGGCCCCATAAGTAGCACTGCAGCGGGGAGACTCTAAGTATGTACTGCTTTAACCCTCTTGCTTCCTTTTTTTTTTACTACGGACAATCACAGCTATGCTAATACTTGACATGGCCATGATGGGCAGTGTCAGGATGTGTTTTGCCATCCAAACACTTACCGATCCTTGGCAAGATCTCTGACTTTTGTGGTAAATGTTCAGATGTCTGATCCCGATCTGATCCAGCCAATAATCATACAATTTGAACATTTTCCGATATTTGCCTATCAGGATCCTTTATCTTTACTAGTAACAACTCCCAGTGTCTAATTACCATTTTTATGGACTTAATAGCAATATAAATGTACATTGTGGGGGCAGATCTGATAATGAAATGATTGCTGTACTAACTTTGATTATGCATACATGCACTGATGATAGTTCTCATGATATATCCATACAGTGATGGTGGTTATGGGGATTTATTCATGTACTAATGATGGCTCCAGCATTGTATTTTTGTAATGATGGCTGTCCTGGTGCTATATCCATTCACTGATGGTTATAGTGCTATATTTCTATTTTGATAATGGTTCTTTTGATGTATTGCTGTATTCATGTACTGATGTTGTTTATAGTGATGGACTCATCTACAGATGTTTTTTCTGCTGCTGTATTTATGTGCTAATGGTGGTTTTGATTATGTATTCATGTTGGTCCTTGTGATGTTGTTATGTACAGCCCTATATGTACTATTTATTGATATATAATTATTTTGGTGATGTATTAATATACTAGTGAAAATGAAAATTAAGGTGATGAATTCATATATTGGTGATAGTTCTGGTGCTGTGTTTCTGTACTTATAGTGGTTCTGGTGCTATATTAATTTACTGATGGTGGTTCTGGTGCTGTGTTCCTGGGGTGTTTGTGGTGAGATGAATCTGCATCAATAAGGAAAATCTGGCAATTGGTATGGGGGTGAACTATCCTTAATTATACCAGATGTGTCCCTTTTTGGATGCTAATTTGTGGAATGCTTGCTGATTCTGAATTTCCTCAGCCCCCTGCTAGTGTTCTAGTCTGCATTATTTGATGGACAATTATGCAGTATAATTTAATCAGCGAACAGTGAGGCAGCAGCCATGTTTATCTCCCCTCCAATCATGTGGTGCATAATGCCCCAAAATGGGAAATGAGGGATGTAAAAATTTACCTGCTTTCGCCAGTATGATTGGTGTGGTTCTACAGGACTACAGCTGAGGAACCATGGTTCCAGCTGATAGATTACAGAACTGCTTTACTGCTCAACTCTAAGCCCACAAATTTGTTTAGAGAACCCAGGTTGTAACAATCTGGTCACCTGGCCACATACCTTGTGGTGCCCTGTCAGCTTCCTAAGCTTGCCACTATCTCCTCTCAGTGACAAAACCATAATTTAAATTGGAATTCCATCAGTATGATTTTTATGACATATTCTTTGTATAAGTCCTCAAAATCATATTGGGTGGGTCCAGGTCCACCATCAGGGCATTACAACCGTGATTCCTCTAAGGGGTCCCGTGAGCAGAATCCAGGAGGGGGGCCTGGCTGCTGACAGCCCGGGCCTCTTCCCTTTCATTCCTCTGCCCTCCAGACCCCAGGAGGCGGGTCTACCATGAGGGCAATGAGGGGAGCCCGGGAGGCTCCCCTTTCTCTTCCTGCTCTGCACTAATCTAAGTAATCAGTGTAAAGCAGGATAGGAAATGTACTGGACTAGAATGGAGGCTGAGAAGGGTAAGGACCTTCCAGGTCATCTGACTAATCATGTGCCTGATCACATGACCAGTAAACTGGAAGGTCATATAGCTGGTCAGCTGCTGCAGCCTTCGTGCAGATCCACTGGATACTCAACTGCTCTGCACTAATCCGGAACTGCAAGATAAGGTAATGTATAGTGTGTGTAAGTAAATGGGCCTGTTGTAGGGCTGTGTGTATATGTGCATGTAGTCTGTCTCTTTCTGTCTGTCTCTGTCTGTCTGCCTCTTTCCATGTCTGTCTGTCTGTCTCTTTCTCTTTATGTCTCTGTCTCTTTCTTTGTCTGTCTCTTTCTCTGCCTGTCTCTGTCTCTTTCCCTGTGTCTCTGCCTCTTTCCCTGCCTGTCTCTGTCTCTCTCCCTGTCTGTCTCTTTCCCTGTCTGCCTCTCTCCCTGTCTGACTCTTTCCCTGTCTGTCTCTGTCTGTCTCTTTCCTTGTCTGTCTCTTTCCTTCTCTGTCTGTCTCTTTCCTTGTCTGTCTGTCTCTTTCCATGTCTGTCTCTTTCCCTGTCTGTCTCTTTCCCTGTCTGTCTCAAACTGTCTCTGTCTGTCTCTTTTCTTGCCTGTCTGTCTCTTTCCTTGTCTGTCTCTTTCCTTGTCTGTCTGTCTTTTTCCATGTCTGTCTCTTTCCTTGTCTGTCTCTTTCCCTGTCTGTCTCCAACTGTCTCTGTCTGTCTCTTTTCTTGCCTGTCTGTCTCTTTTCTTGTCTATCTGTCTGTCCCTTTCCTTGTCTGTCTCTCTCTCTGTCCCTCTCTGTCTCTCTCTATTAATCTCTCCACAGAAATCATATTACCTCACACATAAGCTTCTTATACTAAGAATGTCCTTCGGTGCTTATAGCAACTAATCACAGCTCCTATTAATGACCTGCAACTTCCAGCTCTATTGCCTTTAATGTAAGGAGGTTTTTTGGAGAATAACTGTAAAGTGCGGGGTTAAATTTTCCCCTCAAAATATAGTCTATGATGTTTCATGAGTCAAATTGGGTGTCTGTGCAAAATATTGTGATTGTAAACTTGACGGTGTGGATTCCTTTAGCGGACATACACACATACATACATACACTCACATGTACACACATAGATATATACACACATAGATACATACACACATACACATACACACACACATACATACACACACATGCATAAACATACACTCAGCTTTATATATTCGATATGCATATGGCTGACGATTCTGACTGGGTCTCGTCATTTTGATGACCCTAAAAATGGTGCATGCACCTTTTTTAGGCTGTCAAAATGATGACTAGCGGTTAATGTTTGATTGGTGAGGACTGTTTGCAGAATTGGAGATTTTCCAACAGTTATGGTGGGACTGTGGAAGGTTCGAGGTAAGTATGCAAAGGATGATCCCTCCTCACCTGGTAAATGCATCACCTGGGGGATGGTGCATGGAGGTCAGCTCCGTGTTCAAAGAGACAAAGTCCTGCAAGAAAAAAGCTGATTCCAGCATCAAGTCCAAGAAATAAGGTTAAAAACCAATTTTATTCCATAACTTACTTGTGCAAATCTAACAGGATATGTCTAAGACTAAGAACCTCTTTTAGTTTTGAAACGCGTAAGATATTGTTTTAAACTTTGTGGATGTCCATTCAACCTAATGTTGGTTTTAACCTTATGTAATAAAATTGGTTTCTTATTTCTTGGACGTGATGCTGGAAACAACTTTTTTCTATTCCCGAAGGTTCGAGGGGTAGATGCGGAGCTGTGGTGGAGGCGGAGTCTGAAGGGCACAGAAATATTTTGGCACTATGGGGCCTTGAAATTCCTGGTGGCAGCCCTGGGTGGGTCAAGCAACCGCCAACTACACTGATAAGCTGAATAGGCGCTGATCTGCAGTGGAAACTAAACCTTGTGAAGGAACAGTGGTATTCCCCTCTTTACAGGGTTTCTATCCAGCTGCTACTAGAGTTGATCTGTGTCAGACCACAACTAACCTGATGTTGATGACCCATTCAAAGGGGGGTCATCAAAATCACACTAGTAGAAATTCTCTTTCATTGAACAAATTATTAAATTAGAGTCGAGTTTAGAATTTCCTATCAAACCTTTTATAGTGTAATAGGAAAAGACAATTATGGAAAATATAAAAACATGTTGAGTTTATCTAATATCAAGCTTGATTAAAAACATGCCTATTGATTTTACTGTTCTCATGAACTCGTCTAGACTATTCATAAATTTAAGTATTTTTCTGGTAAATAATTCTGAATCTGTGAATAGCAACCACTACAATCTGAGAGGTGTTCCTGGAAGTTAGACAGCATGACTTCTTTATTCAATTCTGAAATGAATTTAAGCAGATCATTGTCCACTTTTGCTTGCACATCATATCTTAAATATTTAAGTGATAACAGTTCATGAAGTTTAATATTATATATTTATTATGTATAATTGACAGTATATGACTTGTGTCTTTCAATGTTATAGCAACCAAATAATAATCCCAATAAGAGACTTGCATTCTGAACACTATTATTTCAGACTTTGGTTAATTTGGTATTAAATACATGTACAAGCTAAAGTGACCATATCATGATAATGTGGCTGACCATTTGAATATTACTTATTTTTTCTGTTGTGGACATGTCATGTAACATAGTTTGCAATATAACCAGGGTGGCATTAGCAGAGATTGTTCTCTGCTCTGATGGCAGCGTTTACTTTTCTCCCTGCATGACATTGCACAATCATAAGCAGGCATTGTCTTGTAAGGAAAAATTCCCCCCCTTCCCCAGAGAGTATCACAACATCTTCTTTCTGTGATCTGGTAAGACTTTTGTGTTTAACTTTATCGCACAGAGATCTCACTGCTGATACATACTGTGTAAGTGTTGGGAGAATAGTAACACTCTGAAAGCATCCTAGACCAGCACTTTCTGTTGGCACATGCGCTGTCGCCTCATTCAGCCTCATTGAACTACTGGCACGATTGTGCTAGCAGTTCAAAGTTGTGTTGGAGCAGAGGAGACATTTCTCTTTGCTCTGACAGTCCACCTCTCCTAGGCCCCAGGCCTGTTGCCTAGGAGACGGCGGGAGCATCGGTAAGCAGCGCTGGCGTAATGACATCTTGGGGCTGCGCGGGAACTGAGGACCCAGTACCGCGCAGTGATGGAGCGGGTGTAGGAAGGTGAGGGGTTTTTTTTGTATTTTTTTAAAACTATGTGTGGCTGTGCCAAGGTGGGGCTACCGTGGCAGCATGGCTAGACATGGCAGCATGGCTAGACATGGGAGCATAGGGAAGACATGGCAGCATGGGGAGAGATGGCAGCATGGGGGAGAGATGGCAGAATGGAGGAGGCATGGCAGCATGGGGAGACATGGCAGCTTGGGGGAAACATGAGGGAAACATGGCAACATGGCAGCATTGGGGAAACATGGCCAGATGGGGAAATGTGGCAGCATGGGGGAAACATGGCAGCATGGGGAGACATGGCAGGATGGGGAAACTGGGCAGCATGGGGGAAACATGGCAGCATGAGGGAGACATGGCAGCATGGAGAAACATGGCAGGATGGGGAAACATGGCAGGATGGGGTAAATATCACAGCATGGTGAGACATGGCAGCATGGAAAAAACATGCCAGGATGTCGGTACATAAACATGCTAAGATGGGAGAGGCATGCTGGGATGGAGGAAACATGCCAGGATGGGAGAGACATGCCAAGATAGGGGTACATAAAAATGCCAGGATGTGGAAACATGCCAGGATGGGGAAACATAAACATGACATTTACCAGGATGGTAGACATTTACCAGGATAGGGGACATTTACCAGGATGGGGGAACATGTTAGGATTTGGGGAACATGTTAAGATGAGGAACATTTACCAGGATGGTGAATATGCTGGGATGGGATACATTTACCAGGATGGGGCCATGATGAGGAAAAAAGCAGCTATGAAGATTTTCCCTTTTGCCCATCAGGGTATTCAAGAGTATTGTAAAAAAAAAGTCACACAGCTCTGCTTTTCTCACAAGGTCACTCAGATTTGTGTCGGCACCATCTCTGATTACAAATAGAGATAAGCTAATGCCTGCATGTTCGTTTCATCCATTTCCGACTTTAGATAAAGTTAAGATTGGGTCCCGGACATTACTTAAATCTCAATGGAAGTCAATAATTGGGCAGTTTTGGTCTCCGCCCACATGCAGCCAGCCATAAACAGATCACTTAAGGGGGTGGATAGGTGGAGTTTTTCTTTTTTTGTTTTTGTTTGGTGCACACTGCATCCTATCATGCTGTTGTTACCCCCAATGTGAGCCGTTCAAACACTGCAAGCGGCTCGCACTGGGCTGGACACCGAGTGTACCTGAGCACAACAATGCTAGCGTGAGTGGTTTGCATACGAAAATATTTGAACTCCAAACCTGAACTATGTTTTTTTGTGAAGTCTATGTTTGGCACAAACACCAAAAACCAAACCTCAGTTTCGCTCATCTCTAATTACAAGTGCTAGAAGTAAAGCAGTCTTACCATATCACTGAAAAGACAAAAGTACTAAGCTACTCTTAAGCTGGTGTCACACACAGCGACAACGACAACAACGTCGCTGCTACGTCACCATTTTCTGTGACGTTGCAGCGACGTCCTGTCGCTGTCGCTGTGTGTGACATCCAGCAACGACCTGGCCCCGGCTGTGAGGTCGCCGGTCGTTGCTGGATGTCCAGCTTCATTTTTTGGTCGTCACTCTCCTGCTGTGACACACACATCGCTGTGTGTGACAGCGAGAGAGCGATGAAATGAAGCGAGCAGGGAGCAGGAGCCAGCGTCTGGCAGCTGCGGTAAGCTGTAACCAGCGTAAACATCGGGTAACCAAGGGAAGACCTTTCCCTGGTTACCCGATATTTACCTTCGTTACCAGCCTCCGCTCTTGCTGCCAGTGCCGGCTACTGCTCTGTGCACATGTGGCTGCAGTACACATCGGGTAATTAACCCGATGTATACTGTAGCAAGGAGAGCAAGGAGCCAGCGCTAAGCAGTGTGCGCGGCTCCCTGCTCTCTGCACTGTGACATGTAGCTGCAGTACACATCGCGTTAATTAACCCGATGTGTACTGTACCTAGGAGAGCAAGGAGCCAGCGCTAAGCGCGGCTCCCTGCTCTCTGCACATGTAGCGATGTTATGATCGCTGCTGCTTCTGCTGTGTTTGACAGCTAAGCAGCGATCATAACAGCGACTTACAAGGTCGCTGTTACGTCACAGAAAATGGTGACGTAACAGCGACGTTGTTGTCGCTGTCGCTTAGTGTGAACCCAGCTTTAGTGTGTTTGTTTACCTTTCATAATACCTCCTGCTTTTGAGTGAGCAATACCATACAGGGGAAAAAGTAAATGTGCCCAGAAAATAATCTGTACTAATGCCCTTTTGGATATAGTGCAAATTAACAACTAAACTTTACAAGCTAATATTTGTGGAACAGAGGTGAGAATTAAATTATCATATTGTGGTATTCTATAATATCGTTCCATAACAGAGAGAGGTAGTAGAACGGGTCTTTAAAAACCGCGCCAAAGATCCCAGATGTAATCTTGAATTAATGTATTTTTATTATGGCACAGGTCTACGCGTTTCAGGAGGCTCAGCTCCCTTCCTCAGGACCAGCAGGCACAAGATACATCAAATCTGCAGACGCACATGTGTACAAACCATATATACCCAGTAAAAAAATCAAAGAACCGCCCTCAAGAAGAAAAAAATCGGCGGGAAAACACTTCCATAGCTGCATAATATGACGTAATACAATGAAAAACCAAGGAATTTAAACTGTGTCCATTGAAACAGTATCTATGCCATTAAAATTGAATGAACCTCGCAATCAATACAAATTAAAAATAAAATTCATAAATGGCAATTCATTCATGGCTTCTTAGACAACCCTTGATATAGAGACACATATATATGTATGATTATTTTTACTCAGTAATGACACAATTATTTGTTTTATGAATTTTATTTTTAATTTGTATTGATTGCGAGGTTCATTCAATTTTAATGGCATAGATACTGTTTCAATGGACACAGTTTAAATTCCTTGGTTTTTCATTGTATTACGTCATATTATGCAGCTATGGAAGTGTTTTCCCGCCGATTTTTTTCTTCTTGAGGGCGGTTCTTTGATTTTTTTACTGGGTATATATGGTTTGTAAACATGTGCGTCTGCAGATTTGATGTATCTTGTGCCTGCTGGTCCTGAGGAAGGGAGCTGAGCCTCCTGAAATGCGTAGACCTGTGCCATAATAAAAATACATTAATTCAAGATTACATCTGGGATCTTTGGCGCGGTTTTTAAAGCCCCGTTCTACTACCTCTCTCTGTTATCTGCCGCTTGGGGTACTGCTGCCGTGATCCACACACATGCTGCTACAGGAGTTGTGCCTGTCACAACCCTGATTGGTGAGTAGGATTACTCTTCTTTACCCCCTGTTTGTCAGGGTAAGACCCTATGCGCTTTCTTTTCCACAGGTTTTTTTGCCTCTATAATATCGTTCCAGTTTAGCATATAATAAATGGTTCTGTTTAGGTCTCATTACAGAAAAATACCACCTGGAAATGAAGACTTTTTTTTTCTTTTTTTCATTTGAACAACAATTTTCATGCTGCCAACTGCACAGACACAAGTGTACAGCACATATAGAGCTAAAAATAATTGTAGCAATTTGATTTCATTAAAACGTTTTACTATTTTCCTTCTATGGCTTCTATGTTGTGTCCCCCTTGTCAGGCTGTGCACATTAGCGGCAGCCAAACATTGACCTTAGAGGTGACCATACATCACCGCTGTGGCTAATTATTGACTATAGGAATCACATATCCATCATGCAGGAAAAGATTAAACATTTTCATATGTTCAGTCCGAAAATATTTTATTCCATATTTATAAAACAATTGAGAATTTAAATGGTATAGAAAACGGTTGCCCATTTTATAACTGGTGAAGAAAAGCTTTGGAAATATGAACATCAATTACAACTTTTTGCTTTTTGAAAAAAGTGCCTTTGGTTGAGAAACTTTGTGGTTCATAAAAGTAATATTGACTAAACAAAAGATTTTTCTTAACATCGCTTCATAGACTCCCAGCTTGTACCCTGTGTTGCTAATTTGCCTCAGCAGAGGCATGGATGCTGGATGAATCAAGTAAGCTTTATTGCTAAGAACTTGAAATCACTGATCTATTTAGGATACCATCCTCTGCTCATTGACTGTTGAGGTGACCAGTAAAGAATAAATTAAAAAAATCAAACAGAAAGGATTTTTATCCCTACACGACTTTTGATGCAATTATAAATCATGGCTGGGAAGGGGATCCCGAGTCTTGACCAATGACATATCGGTATGTGATTGCATTGCACAGGGCACAGCAGCTATCTCCAGCTGTCACAGTCAAGGATGGTATCTGCACTGCCCTCGGCTGTTGAACCCCCTAAATGCCACTATCAATAGCGACTGAAATATTTAGAAGCCTGGGAGAGGTAGCGTGCTCTCTCTCCCACCGTGTCGGGACCCCCGCGACGGGATCACTAGGGCCCAATCATTGCCATGGCAAACTAAGGTCATGATAATAATCACAAGAGCATTGTCTTAAGGCCGCTTTACATGCAGCAACATCACTAAAGCGATGTCGTTGACGTCATGGAATTCGTGACGCACATCCGGCCGCTTTAGCGATGTCGTTGCGTGTGACACCTACATGAGATCGAAAATGGTCGCAAAATCATGCAAAATCATTAATCGTTGACATGCTTCCCTATTCCCAAAAATCGTTGCTGCTGCAGGTACGATGTTGTTCATCGTTCCTGCAGCAGCACACATCGCTATGTGTGACACCGCAGGAAAGAGGAACCTCACCTTACTTGTAGCCACCGGCAATGAGGAAGGAAGGAGGTGGGCGGGATGTTCGTCCCGCTCATCTCCGCCCCTCCGCTTCGATTGGGTGGCCGCTTAGTGACGTCGCTAGGCTGGTAAGCAGTGTGATGGGTCAGAGCGATTTTGTGCGCCATTGGCAGCGATTTGCCCGTGACGCACAAACGATGGGAGCGGGTACGCACACTAGCGATCTTGCTAGCAAGATCGCAGCGTGTAAAGCGGTTTTTAGTATCTAACTGAGAGGCATAATCACAGGTATAATGTGTTGCAATGCTAGTGAATTGCAATACATTATACCAGTGAACAGACTAAGAAAAATTAATGTCACATATAGGTACTAAGTAAAGAAGTAAAATAATTGTAAAAATATTTTTTTAAAAACTGAAAATAAAGAACAACAGCAAACAAATTACACCAATAAATGCGTATATTTGAGTAAAAGCATAAATATACGAAAAAATTAAACATATTTGGTGTTGCTGCGCCCAGAACAACCCAATCCTTTAAACCATCTTTTTAATTAACCTCTTCTTCGAACACTGTCAAAAATAAATAAATTAAAAAACAAGCAAAAACAATGTATTTTCATCATAGAGATGGCAAAAAAGTGGAACAAAACAAGCAAAAAGTCATATATATATATATATATATATATATTGTGAGGTAGCGACCACCAATGTGGTAACTGGTCGCTATATGTCACAGTGGAGAAGGTACCTGCGATATCTAAATGGAAGAGGTTGCTATGGGACTTGTAGTCCACAAAGGCTTCTTGCTGCATATAAGGGTCAGGTTCCCTTTAATAATCCCAGGGTGCTGTGCAGGTCTGAGAATCACAGACCTCCACCTGTGGGTGTGTCCAGCTTGATTTAAGAGACTGGCAGTGTGTGTTCTGGAGAGTGAGAGCATAGCAGAGAGCTCTGGATGGAGCCACCTGTGTGGAGGTTGAGCACAGGGCTCCGATATTGAGTCTGAGTCGAGACTGAGGTGAGTGCAGCCAGGCCAGGGCTGTAGGGCCGAACCTCTCCTGGAGGAGACACAGACCCAGTGGTCTGCAGAGGGCCCTGGGGCTGAGAAGGAACCTCAGCTAGAGGTGTCTGCTAGCAGGTGCCAGAGAGTGGGGAAAGTGGTTAAACTTCCACTATGAACTGGTAATGGACTGGAAGCCATGGTACGTGGATCATTGATGTACAAGAGCAGTTTATGTTGGGAGTATTTTAAATAAACTGCTGGAATTGTTATAAAGAGACTGTACGTGTGTTGCTGACGCTACCTGACGTGTGGCCCCCATACACTCGGGGCCCACACTGTCACATTATGGTGGAGAATGCGGGCATGCGGCCTGGTTGCTAGGGGCAATGCAGCATGGTTGCTGCGAGTAACGGTCTAGGACGTATTCCTCTGGATACAAGTGGTTTGCAGTGGATCGGCGGGTCCACGAAAATTGTGTCGGCGCACTCAAGCAGCTGGCGGTGGATCGGCGGGTCCACGAACAGGGACAGCGTATTCCAGCTGCTGGCAGTGATTCTGCGGGGTTCCGTGCTGCAGTGGCGAGAGACCAGTGACTGAAGGTTCCAGGCCAACCCGGAATTGCGGGGCCCTGTGTGGTAAGCAGTGATACACCACAGGCTGGGGAACCTGGTTGTCTAACCCCCCCCGTCTTTGACCACCGTGTATTACCCATTGGAGTGCCCCTCCTGTTCCTCTTCTCGTTGCAGCATGGAGGAGCTCCTGAACCAGCTGCTGCAGAGTCAGCAGCACCAACAGCATGTGCCAGGAGGTTCAGCGACAGGAGTGGGGGCTGAAAGCCAAAAAAAAGAGGGAATGGTCCCTGTGGACACTGTAGAGGAGCTGTACCAGTCCCTGGTCCGGGGACAGCAGGAGCTGTCAGAGTGTAGCGATGTCGCAGCCATGAACCAGTTTGAGTGTTCCTTTCGGGGGCCAGTATGGACACTGGGTGCCCAGTGAGATAAGGGCGAACGGTGTGAACTAGGGGCTAAGGACATTGTATGGAAACCCCAAAAGGGGGCGGAGTCTCAAAAAAGGGGTGGTTGCCCAAAAGGGGGTGGAGTCCCAAAAAGGGGTGGTTGCCCAAAAGGGGGCGGAGGCCCGGAACGGGGTAGTTACCCAACAGGGGGCGGAACCCCAGAAAGCAGAAATCCGAACCGAGGGACTATAGCAAGGGGCAATGGGATTCGCCTTACCTATGTCCTACCTGCGGTATAGGCTATCTATCCGATGTGAGGCCACAGAAGTGCTCCGTGGACTTGAATGGGCTAAGTGTGTCTGGTCTGTTAGACCCGGGTAGCCAGTTGACCTTAGTGAGACCCAAGTACGATCTCCATTTTATGGTGGGTAGGACAATAGAAGGATGTTGTGTGCATGGGACCACTAAGGAATATCCTCTGGCCAGGGTGATAATTCAGACGGCCAAACGTATGGGGCGCCCTGATGTGGGTGTAGCTCCAGATCTGCTATATCCGGTTATCATAGGACAGGACTTTGAGTTCTTTCGGGACTTATGGAAGACAGAGGCCAGGACCGATTGCACAGGAATAAGTCGGCTCCCGCCTACGGAAGCCTCTTTTCCGCAAGAGGTTGTACAGGTTCCCGGTGGGTCATTGAGGTACACTGAGGAGGAGGTACCTCCACGTAAGGACAGTCCTAAGTTAGGGGTGACCAAAGATAATGGGGGACATGCCCAACTTAGTGACATGACCGTTAAAGTAACAAATGATAGTGTGACAGTTAAAAACGGGAGAGTTCCAGACAAGGGGTCCTACACCTGGTTAAGTGGGAACGTGGTAGTCCAGAACACCAGGGGGAGTGACGACGACTCCAGAATAGACACTGACGTTACTAAAGTGACAAATGAGTACAGTGACATACTGATGAGCAAAGAGGGGAAATCCTCCTCCCGTCACCACAGGCGCAGAGGGGCGGAGCAAGCTACAACCTCTGAAAATATGGACCAGGTAGAGACAGTGTCGTGTATTTCTGCCCACAGTGCGGATTCCCTTCCAGAATCTGAGTGTGCAGAGAAGGTTGAGATAGGCCCATTGCCGATAACAACCGCTAATGTAGAGTCGGACAGCGAAATCATGCAAAAGAAAGATGAGTCTATGCTGGAACTGACACCTTGTAACGACAGAATTCAGCAGGGTGAAATTGCAGGGAAAGAACCGACCAAAGAAGTATTGGCGGTGTCTTCTATAATTTCCAAGCATGAAGCTGGTGGTTTGTCGGATGAAAGCGCTGTAGGAGATGACATGCTACAGAGTAATATAGTAAAAATAATCCTAGACAGTGTTGGTGGAGTACAAATCCAGAAAGGTCCTGGGTGAGCGGACCGGTAAGCTACCCAGTGTTGAGGTGCTGAATGTTGAAAATGGTGCCAAGGTTCTAAGAAGAACGGAGTACCGTGCTGAAGGGCGTGACACCTGGGTAGAAGGTGATGCGGTAAATGCCCAAGAGACGGCAGAGGGTGACACTGCA
This sequence comes from Anomaloglossus baeobatrachus, assembly GCF_048569485.1. Classification (NCBI taxonomy): domain Eukaryota; kingdom Metazoa; phylum Chordata; class Amphibia; order Anura; family Aromobatidae; genus Anomaloglossus; species Anomaloglossus baeobatrachus. The sequence continues at coordinate 398,829,905 of NC_134355.1, forward strand.
GAGACCCAAGAGGAAGTTGGAGGGAATGCAGTGAAGTCCCCAGACATGGCTGGTGCTGTAAAAGTGGAAAGAGCCTCTGAGGAAGAGGTGAAGATTGGACGTAAGGTCTCATCAGGAGCTGAGAACCTGACTGACTTAGTGGGTAAGACCAAGATTGAAGACAAGGCGATCGGCTCAGCTAAGAGCCTGAAACCCGAGGCATGTGTAACTCAACAGGTGAAGCCTTTGATGGAGAATATGGAGGAAGACAAGAGATCTCAGGAACAGTCTAGTGTCCTTGACAGTGAAGGAAGCAGACCAGTCTTCAAGTGCTGGAAAGACGTGCCGGAAGACTTAAGAGAAGCCTGTGCCAGTGAGAAAGTGCATGAGAGATTCCAGAAGGCAGTAGGGGCCTGTAAAGTGTACTTTGCCGCAGAGACTAATCGGTTAGTGGTGTGCTCTTTTAGCGACGTCACAAAGAAGCGAGTGGCAATCCTAAGTGACATGCACCTCCGGTGTCTTCGTATGAAGTGGCTCATCATTGCCAAGAAGGATGAAGACACCAGACGCTTGGCGCAGCTGACCACAGGGTTTCAAGAAGTGGTTGTTGTGAAGACAACATTGATCGGGCTGGCATTGAGAGCGCTAAGAAATAATATTAAGCAAGCCAGGGAGGTTCCAGGGGTTACAGCTGTACACTTAGAAAACGACAGCGGAACCTTCCGTATCTATGGAAAAACTGCAGAAGCGGTGAAGACAGCTCGACGGTTGTTGGAGTTTGTTGAAGAGAGCATTCAAGTGCCCAAAGAGATGGTTATGAGGCTTATTGGAAAACATGGAAGAGCCATGCAGGAGATGGTTGATAAGACCAGCGTGACGAGAGTAAGAATTGATATTCATAATGAAGCCAGGATACCCTGTGAAGTCGGTATGGTTCCCTGTGCCATTGCGGGAACGACAGAGTGTGTTGCAGATATACGAGTCCTCCTAGAATACCGCCTGGGATACTTGGAAGACTTAAAACAGTTGAATTTAGAAAGACAGAGAATTGCGAACCAACTCCGCCAAGTTGGTGTGGGATGGCGACCATATAGGGGCTATGGCCCAGAAGAGAAAGGTAGCCCGCTCGATGAACGGGTTGCCTCAGAGGGCAAAAGAAAGTCTGTTGAGAAAATGAGCCGGGGTCACAGAGGACCCGGATATTTGTCAGGCTATAGTACGGACTCTGAAGGGTCTCCGTCCTGCGAGACACAATCCGAAGGACTGAATGAAAGGAGTGCTGCATCGTTAGCCAAAGATGCTGACAAGAGAGTACGCTATCCGAGACACAGACAAAGATGCCCAGGAAGAAGAGCCCGCGAGAGATCTGTGAACGGATCATGCGGAGGTCCTAGTTATGGCGTCTCTTCTATCGTCTCCCCGCGGAGGTCCCTCGATAGTGAGGCCCCTAGTGGGCAGGTTAGCTCAGGGACTGACAGGACGATGGTGCCAACTAAGGGAGAGTCTCCCGCTTGCACAGACCTTGGGCGACAGCCTGGGAGGGATGGGTCTGGCCAGGGACCGTGTCTGAGAAGTGGGTTTCCTGTGCAGGGTTTGGTGACGGACGGTCTGGCGAGAACGGAAGCTCGAGGTTGTCCTAAAGGGCCCTCTTGCCTGGTAGGGCACGGTAGCCCTGATGCCCCTGTACGGTATCGAGTGTTCAACCCTACAAGTTTGAACAGAGGGGGGGATATGTGAGGTAGCGACCACCAATGTGGTAAATGGTCGCTATATGTCACAGTGGAGAAGGTACCTGCGATATCTAAACGGAAGAGGTTGCTATAGGACCTGTAGTCCACAAAGGCTTCTTGCTGCATATAAGGGTCAGGTTCCCTTTAATAATCCCAGGGTGCTGTGCAGGTCTGAGAATCACAGACCTCCACCTGTGGGTGTGTCCAGCTACATTTAGGAGACTGGCAGTGTGTGTTCTGGAGAGTGAGAGCAGAGCAGAGAGCTCTGGATGGAGCCACCTGTTTGGAGGTTGAGCACAGGGCTCTGATATTGAGTCTGAGTCGAGACTGAGGTGAGTACAGCCAGGCCAGGGCTGTAGGGACAAACCTCTCCTGGAGGAGACACAGACCCAGTGGTCTGCAGAGGGCCCTGGGGCTGAGAAGGAACCTCAGCTAGAGGTGTCTGCTAGCAGGTGCCAGAGAGTGGGGAAAGTGGTTAAACTTCCACTATGAACTGGTAATGGACTGGAAGCCATGGTACGTGGATCATTGATGTACAAGAGCAGATTATGTTGGGAGTATTTTAAATAAACTGCTGGAATTGTTATAAAGAGACTGTACGTGTGTTGCTGACGCTACCTGACGTGTGGCCCCATACACTCGGGGCCCACACAGTCACTATACATATATATATATATATTTATATATTTATCTATATATATATATATATATATATATATATATATATATATATATATATATATATAAAATCAAAAAGCAAGCTACTGTCCAGCTTTGTCAGTGGAAATTTAAAAAAAGTTATTGCGCTCAGAATGCAACAATGATGTAAAAAAAAAATTTTAATAGTGTGACAGGGGCAAAAAAATTTAAATGTGATAAACATGATTGATATAATTGTAATCATACTGACCTGAAGAATAAAGCTGTCAGAACTTTTCCGACACAATGAAAAGGTTAAAAAAAATTGCTCTTTCTTTTGGATTTTGTCTCACAAAAAGCAGAATGAAAACATCAAAAAAGGTCCGTGGAGCCTCTGTTAGGAGTCTCGACACAGAAAATAGCCAGATATCCGTCCGGGAAGGACCTAGAGAAGGAGTGGCTCTTTTTAAGGAGACCACCATAACCACCATATTAAGTGACCCTTTTAGTCAATATCCAACTCTTTGACGAGTTGAAAGACATGACAAGGGAAATACCAAGGCTAGGTATCCATCCACAGTCAGCTGTTTCGGGGTATTGACCCTCATCAGTATTGAGATCAGTGATTGTTTTGTCTTGCTGGTTTACTAGGCATTGCTCCCACCTAGCCAGAATCCTACTCCACACTAATGAGAGCCAATACCCTGAAATATCTGTCTGTGGATAGATACCTTGCCTTGGTATTTCCCTTGTCATATCTTTAAACTCGTCAAAGAGTTTGATATTGACTAAAAGGGCCACTTAATATGGTAGTTATGGTGAGTTTTCTTAAAAAGAGCCACTCCTTGGCTAGGTCCTTCCCGGAGGAATATCTGGCTATTTTCTGTGTCAAAACTCCTAACAGAGGTTCTACAGAGCTTTTTCGATTTGCATACTCCCAGGGGACAATGCACCTAGGATTTCACTGTGTTGAGCGCCTCTGCTGGCTGCTGGCAGTGTTTTCTCTGGCTGGTCTCCCCAAAATCAGTGATTGTTTTAAAAAGCAGAATAGAAAGAGATCAACAAATATTATGTGGCCCAAAAAGATACCAAGAAAAACTCAAACTCAAGCATTAACATAAAACTCTAATAGCAGAAAAATAAAACACTATAGCCTTCAGAATTCAATGCAAAGAAACCTTGATTTTGTAAGAAAGAAATTAGTTTTTTCGTGTGATAGTAGCCAAAACTTTAAAAAAGCTAAATAAATTTGATATTTCTGCAATCATACAGCTAAGGAATTAAGCCACCTAAACACTTATACTGCAAGGTGAACAGAATAAAAAAACAAATAAAACTAATTCTTCAACTGCTGTTGATATGTTTATTCTGCCTTCCAAAGATCACAGTGAGGCTTGGCTCACATGTATCCTGTGTTCTACATTCAAATCTCTGAAAAACATGATTCAGATAAAATTCACAATTAATTTGCTCTTTAACCCCTTCACCCCCGGCCACTAAAACACCCTAATGACCGGGCCATTTTTTGCAATTCTGACCAGTGTCACTTTGACAGGTTATAACTCTGGAACGCTTCAACGGATCCTGGCGATTCTGAGATTGTTTTTTCGTGACATATTGTACTTCATGTCAGTGGTAAATTTAGGCCGATATTTTTTGCGTTTATTTGTGAAAATGTAGAAAATTTGGCGAAAATTTTGAAAATTTCGCAATTTTCAAACTTTGAAAATTTATGCCCATAAATCTGAGAGATATGTCACACAAAATAGTTACTTTATAACATTTCCCACTTGTCTACTTTACATCAGCGCAATTTTCGAAACAAATTTTTTTTCCATTAGGAAGTTAGAAGGGGTCAAAGGTCATCAGCAAGTTCTCATTTTTCCAACAAAATTTACAAAATAATTTTTTTTAGGGACCACATTACATTTGAGGTGACTTTGAGAGGCCTAGGTGACAGAAAATACCCAAAAGTGACCCCATTCTAAAAACTACACCCCTCACACTGCTCAAAACCACATCCAAGAAGTTTATTAACCCTTTAGGTGCTTCACAGGAACCAAAGCAATGTGGAAGGAAAAAATAAAAATTTTACTTTTTAACACAAAAATGTTACTTTAGCCATAAAATTTTCATTTTTACAAGGGAGAAAAGAGAAAGCACACAATACAATTTATTGTGCATGTTCTCCTGAGTACGCTGATACCCCATATGTGGTAAAAATCAATTGTTTGGGCGCACGGCAGAGCTCGGAAGGGAAGGAGCGCCATTTGAATTTTTGAACGCAAAATTAGCTGCACTCATTAGCGGACGCCATGTCGGGTTTGAAGACCCCCTGAGGTGCCTAACCAATGGAGCTCCCCCACAAGTGACCCCATTTTGGAAACTAGAGCCCTCAAATAATTTTTCTAGATGTTTGGTGAGCACTTTGAACCCCTGGGGGCTTCACAGAAGTTTATAGCGTTCAGCCGTGAAAAGAAAAAAATTTTTTTTTTACCACAAAACGGTTGCTTCAACTAGGTAGCTTTTTTTTCACAAGGGTAACAGGAAAAAATGCACCATAAAATGTATTGTGCATTTTCTCCTGAGTACGCAGATACCTCATATGTGGTGGAAATCAAATGTTTGGACACACAGCAGTGCTCGGAAGGCAAGGAGCGCCATTTGAATTTTTGAGTGCAAAATTAGCTGCACCTGTTAGCGGACGCCATGTCGAGTTTGAAGACCCCCTGAGGTGCCTAAACAATGGAGCTCCCCCACAAGTGACCCCATTTTGGAAACTAGAGCCCTCAAATAATTGTTCTAGATGTTTGGTGAGCACTTTGAACACCTGGGGGCTTCACAGAAGTTTATAGCGTTGAGCCGTGAAAAGAAAAAAAATTTGTTTTACAACAAAACGGTTGCTTCAACTAGGTAGCTTCTTTTTTCACAAGGGTAACAGGAAAAAATGCACCATAAAATGTATTGTGCATTTTCTCCTGAATACGCAGATACCTCATATGTGGTGGAAATCAAATCTTTGGACACACGGCAGTGCTCGGAAGGCAAGGAGCGCCATTTAAATTTTTGAGTGCAAAATTAGCTGCACTCATTAGCGGACGCCATGTGGGGTATGAAGACCCCCTGAGGTGCCTAAACAATGGAGCTCCGCCACAAGTCACCCCATTTTGGAAACTAGAGCCCTCAAATAATTTTTCTAGATGTTTGGTGAGCACTTTGAACACCTGGGGGCTTCACAGAAGTTTATAGCGTTGAGCCGTGAAAAGAAAAAAAATTTTTTTTACCACAAAACGGTTGCTTCAACTAGGTAGCTTTTTTTTTCACAAGGCTATCAGGAAAAAATGCACCATAAAATGTATTGTGCATTTTCTCCTGAGTACGCAGATACCTCATATGTGGTGGAAAGTAATTGTTTGGGCGCATGGTGGGGCTCAGAAGAGAAGGAGCGCCATTTGACAGCAAAATTGGTTGGAATCATTAGCGGACGCCATGTCACGTTTGGAGACCCCCTATGGTGCCTAAACAGTGGAGCTCCCCCACAAGTGACACCATTTTGGAAACTAGAGCCCTCAAATAATTTTTCTAGATGTTTGGTGAGCACTTTGAACACCTGGGGGCTTCACAGAAGTTTATAGCGTTGAGCCGTGAAAAGAAAAAAAAAATTTTTTACCACAAAACGGTTGCTTCAACTAGGTAGCTTTTTTTTCACAAGGCTATCAGGAAAAAATGCACCATAAAATGTATTGTGCATTTTCTCCTGAGTACGCAGATACCTCATATGTGGTGGAAAGTAATTGTTTGGGCGCATGGTGGGGCTCAGAAGAGAAGGAGCGCCATTTGACAGCAAAATTGGTTGGAATCATTAGCGGACGCCATGTCACGTTTGGAGACCCCCTATGGTGCCTAAACAGTGAAGCTCCCCCACAAGTGACACCATTTTGGAAACTAGAGCCCTCAAATAATTTTTCTAGATGTTTGGTGAGCACTTTGAACACCTGGGGGCTTCACAGAAGTTTATAGCGTTGAGCCGTGAAAAGAAAAAAAATTTTTTTTACCACAAAACGGTTGCTTCAACTAGGTAGCTTTTTTTTCACAAGGCTATCAGGAAAAAATGCACCATAAAATGTATTGTGCATTTTGTCCTGAGTACACAGATACCTCATATGTGGTGGAAAGTAATTGTTTGAGCGCATGGCGGGGCTCAGAAGAGAAGGAGCGCCATTTGACTTTTCAAATGCACAGACGCAGTGCACTGATCGGCCGCTGCAGGACGCACGGTCGGATGCGATAAAAAAAAGCGTCGGGGATACGTAAAAAAAAAAGTCACGCCAAAAATTGACCATGGATGCAGATACGTTATGTGCATCCCTGATCAGCGCTTGGTGGGATGCACGGACGGATGCGATACAAAAATCGTCGCAAATACGGAAAAAAGTCACGCCAAAAATTGAGCAGGGATGCCGATCTGTTATCTGCATCCCTAATCAGCGCTCGGCGGGACGCACGGACGGATGTGATACAAAAAGCGTCGTGAATACGGAAAAAAGTCACGCCAAAAACTGAACACGGATGCAGATCCGTTATCTGCATCCCTGATCAGCGCTCGGCGGGACGCACGGACGGATGCGATACAAAAAGCGTCGTGAATACGGAAAAAAGTCACGCCAAAAATTGAGCAGGGATGTTGATCCGTGCTCAGCGGGACGCACGGACAGATGCGATACTTTTTTTTCCGTATCCCCGACGCTTTTTGTATTGCATCAGTCCGTGCGTCCCGCCGAGCGCTGATCAGGGATGCACATAACGGATCGGCATCCCTGCTCAATTTTTGGCGTTACTTTTTTTTCCGTATCCCCGATGCTTTTTGTCACGCCAAAAATTGAGCAGGGATGCCGATCCGTTATGTGCATCCCTGATCAGCGCTCGGCGGGACGCACGGACTGATGCAATACAAAAAGCGTCGGGAATACGGGAAAAAAAGTCCCGCCGAAAACTGACCACGGATGCAGATACGTTATCTGCATCCCTGATCAGCGCTCGGCGGGACGCACGGACGCATGAGGTGTAAGAATTGACAGGGGATAGAGGAAAAAAAGAAAAAAAAAAAAAGTTATACTCACAGTACCCAGAGGATTTGCAGGAGGAACAGCTTTGCAGCAGCCAGCAGGCAGGAAGTTGGACAGCTCAGCAGAAGACCCAGGAAGAAGGACCCAGCGATGGAGGCAGATGTGATTGGCCGGTGAAGACAGGTAAGAGGACGTCGGGGGGACAGCAGAGGGGGAGGGGGAGAGCAGAGGGGGAGAGGGACAGCAGAGGGGGACAGCAGAGGGGGAGAGCGACAGCAGAGGGGGACAGCAGAGGGGGAGGGGGAGAGCAGAGGAGGGAGATACCGGAGGAGCTGCAGAATAGAGATCACGGGGGAGGCCGGCAGACCGGGATGTCGGGGGGCAGATCGGCAATGCTGGGGGCAGATCGGGAATGCTGGGGGCAGATCAGGAATGCTGGGGGCAGATCGGGAATGCTGGGGGCAGATCGGAAATGCTGGGGGCAGATCGGAAATGCTGGGGGCAGATCGGGAATGCTGGGGGCAGATCGGGAATGCTGGGGGCAGATCGGGAATGCTGGGGGCAGACTGGGATATCTGGGGGCAGACCGGGATGTCTGGGGGGGGGGGCAGATCGCAGGGGGGCACGCGCAGGGGCTGCAAGGTGAGCACAATACTCACCGCTCCTGCTCCTGCGACGTGACGTGACAGCAGCGGCAGCAGCAGCAGTAGCGTGGTACCACTAGTACCAGCCAGTGCTGCACGCTGCAGACATGTTGGGGGAGGGTCCCCAGACCAGCACAGGCCTGGGGAGGGCGGCCACCGGCAGATCAGACCGCCCCACTGCACACTGATTGGAGCGATTGCGCGTCATTGCATGATCGCTCCAATCAGTGCTGCAGGGGGGGGGCCACGGTGTCTGCTTGCTTCCAGCCAATGATCGGAGCTGCTGCAGCTCCGGTCCTAGCTGGATTTTACAAGATCACGCTATTTTTGCCATTTTTTTTTTGCCGAAAACAGCGTGATCAATGTGATTGGCGGTTCCGATTTGAACAGCCAATCACATCGATCGCCTATGGGGGGTGGCGATGCCACCCCCCCTGGGGTCAAGCAAAGGTCCCCTGCTGTAAGAAACAGCAGGGGACATCATTTGAAAGCCGTTGCTATGGACACGGCAATCAAATGAAGTTTAGGCCGTAAAATTACGTCCCTGGTCGATAAGTCACGTTAAAATAGGACGTAATTTTACGGCCCGCGGTCGTGAAGGGGTTAATATGGCCGTTTAGGCCGTAAAATTACGTCCCTGGTCGTTAAGTCACGTTAAAATAGGACGTAATTTTACGGCCCGCGGTCGTGAAGGGGTTAATATGGCACTCCTTCCATTCTGAGCTTTGAATTTTGCCTCAAAAGTTGTTTTTGTACACATACAGTCATATGAAAAAGTTTGGGCACTCCTATTAATGTTAACCTTTTTTCTTTATAACAATTTGGGTTTTTGCAACAGCTATTTCAGTTTCATATATCTAATAACTGATGAACTGAGTAATATTTCTGGATTGAAATGAGGTTTATTGTACTAACAGAAAATGTGCAATCCGCATTTAAACAAAATTTGAACGGTGCAAAAGTATGGGCACCCTTATCAATTTCTTGATTTGAACACTCCTAACTACTTTTTACTGAGTTACTAAAGCACTAAATTGGTTTTGTAACCTCATTGAGCTTTGAACTTCATAGGCAGGTGTATCCAATCATGAGAAAAGGTATTTAAGGTGGCCACTTGCAAGTTGTTCTCCTATTTGAATCTCCTATAAAGAGTGGCATCATGGGTTCCTCAAAACAACTCTCAAATGATCTGAAAACAAAGATTATTCAACATAGTTGTTCAGGGGAAGGATACAAAAAGTTGTCTCAGAGATTTAAACTGTCAGTTTCCACTGTGAAGAACATAGTAAGGAAATGGAAGAACACAGGTACAGTTCTTGTAAAGCCCAGAAGTGGCAGGCCAAGAAAAATATCAGAAAGGCAGAGAAGAAGAATGGTGAGAACAGTTAAGGACAATCCAAAGACCACCTCCAAAGACCTGCAGCTTCATCTTGCTGCAGATGGTGTTAATGTGCATCGGTCAACAATACAGCGCACGTTGTACAAGGAGAAGCTGTATGGGAGAGTGATGTGAAAGAAGCCATTTCTGCAAGCACGCCACAAACAGTCGCCTGACGTATGCAAAAGCATATTTGGACAAGCCAGTTACATTTTGGACGAAGGTCCTGTGGACTGATGAAACAAAGATTGAGTTGTTTGGTCATACAAAAAGGCGTTATGCATGGAGGCAAAAAAATACGGCATTCCAAGAAAAGCACTTGCTACCCACAGTAAAATTTGGTGGAGGTTCCATCATGCTTTGGGGCTGTGTGGCCCCGGGAATCTTGTTAAAGTTGAGGGTCGCATGGATTCAACTCAGTATCAGCAGATTCTTGACAATAATGTGCAAGAATCAGTGATGAAGTTGAAGTTACGCAGGGGATGGATATTTCAGCAAGACAATGATCCAAAACATCGCTCCAAATCTACTCAGGCATTCATGCAGAGGAACAATTACAATGTTCTGTAATGGCCATCCCAGTCCCCAGACCTGAATATCATTGAACATCTGTGGGATGATTTGAAGCAGGCTGTCCATGCTCGGCGATCATCAAACTTAACTGAACTGGAAGTGTTTTGTAAACAGGAATGGTCAAATATACCTTCATCCAGCATCCAGGAACTCATTAAAAGCTACAGGAAGCGACTAGAGGCTGTTATTTTTGCAAAAGGAGGATCTACAAAATATTAATATCACTTTTATGTTGAGGTGCCCATACTTTTGCACTGGTCAAATTTAGTTTAAATGTGGATTGCACATTTTCTGTTAGTACAATAAACCTAATTTCAATCCAGAAATATTACTCAGTCCATCAGTTATTAGATATATGAAACTGAAATAGCTGTTGCCACAACCCAAATAGATGAAAATGAAATAGCTGTTTCAAAAACCCAAATTGTTATAAAGAAAAAAAAACATTAATAGGGGTGCCCAAACTTTTTCATATGACTGTAATGGGTATTGGTTTTTTTAACAAATTGTATGTAAATAAAGTTTTAAGGCCATAACAACATTTTTATGGAAAAATATTGGGGTTTTTTTTATATTCACAGCCCAATGTTATACAATACCGTGAGTCACCTGAGGATTAAAATTGCTCACTACACCCCTAAGCGTTTTGCACAAGAGGTATAGTTTCCAGAATTGGTTCACTAATGGGGGGTATCTGCTGTTTTTTCATGTCAGGGGATTTTTAAATGGGACATGGCATCTGCAATCTGTTCCACCCAAAATAGCGCCCCTTCCCTTCTGAGACCTGCCTTTTGTCCAAGTAGTCCAGTAGTTTCCCATCACATATGGAATATTGGTATACTAAGGAGAAATTTCACAACAAACTGTATGGTCTTTCTCCTGTTACACTTGGAAAATAAAATAATTAAGATTAAAGCAACATTTTTGTGATAAAAATTCATTTTTTTATTGTCACTGCTAAAATTTATAAAATTGTGTTAAGAACCTGTAGGTTCCAGGTGCTCACTACACATCTGAATAAATTATTTTATTGGTCTAGTTTCCAAAATGATATCACTTGTGGGGAATTATAACTGTTAAGTCACATCAAGGGCTCTGAAAACACAACATCCAATATTTATTCCAGACAATTTTGGGCTCCAAAATTTAAATGGCACTCCAGCAATTCAAAGCCCTGCTGTGCGCCCAGACCGTTTTCCACAACATATGGAATGTCCCTGTACTCAGAAAAAAAAATCACAATCAATTGTATGGTCTATTTTCTATTGCTACATTTGGAAAAATGAAAATATTAAGTTAAAGCAGCATATTTGTGGTCAAAATGTATTTTTTGGACAATGTTCTAAAATTCTGTGAAGCATCTTGAGTAGAGTTGAGCGCGGTTCGTGGTTCTCCAGTTCGTGGTTCGAGTGATTTTGGGGGGTGTTCTAGATAGAACTAGAACTCGAGCTTTTTGCTTAAAGCTTGATAGCTCGAGTTACGTTCGAGAACGGTTCTAGCAGCAAAAATCTAAGCTAATTAGTAGCTGGCTTTTCGCTGTAATACTGTAAAGCGGGCTTTACACGCTGCGACATCGCTAATGCGGAGTCGTTGGGGTCACGGATTTTGTGACGCACATCCGGCCGCATTAGCGATGCCGTTGCGTGTGACACCGATAAGCGATTTTGCATCGTTCCAAAAACGTGCAAAATCGCTAATCGGCGACATGGGGGTCCATTCTTAAAAATCGTTACTGCAGCAGTAACGAAGTTGTTCCTCATTCCTGCGGCAGCACACATCGCTGCATGTGACGCCGCAGGAACGAGGAAGCTCCCCTTACCTGCCTCCCGGCCGCTATGAGGAAGGAAAAAGGTGGGCGGGATGTTACGTCCCGCTCATCTCCGCCCCTCCGCTGCTAGTGGGCGGCGGTTCAGTGACGCTTCAGTGACATCGCTGTGACGCCGCACGGACCGCCCCCTTAGAAAGGAGGCGGTTCGTCCGTCACAGCGACGTCGCCGGACAGGTAAGTATGTGTGACGGCTGTTGTACGGCACAGGCAGCGATTTGCCCGTGTCGCGCGACAGATGGGGGCGGGTACCCACACTAGCGATATCGGGACCGATATCGCAGTGTGTAAAGTAGCCTTAAGTCACTCTGTGACTCACACTGTTATGAAGTTTCAGCGTATAGTATGCGGGGACTGCACGTTCAGATCACTGCTGCTGGGATAATGGCGATCGCCATTTTTTTTTTCTTTTCTTTCTTGCCTAAGCGCGCGTGTAGTGGGGCGGGCCAGCATGTCAGCCAATCCCAGACACACACACAGCTAAGTCGACTTTTTGCCAGACAAGCAAGGGCATGTGTCATAGGCTGTCCATGTCACATGTCCCTGCATTATAAAAACGGGTATCTGCCCAACTGGACGCCATTATCTGCCTTCTGCGTCTGGGTGTCAGTCACCGCTGGCGCAGCTCCTGTCGCCGATCCTGTTGTGTATGTTCTAGACACAGCGCTATACAGAATAGGGATAGAAGTTTCTTTCAGCCCTTATAAGGGCTAATTACAGCAGGCTCAGAGCCATAGGTGACAGTCAGGTCCGTGGAAACAGATTTAACAGCTACAGATAACAGCGTCTGTGTAGCTAAGCTCAGGGACTTCCTTGCTGCATTTCACCATTAAGAGGGATAGAAAGTGAGGCTTCCTTTCCTCTACACTGACCCACAACCCGGCCACTGTACCCTCCTGCCCTTTGCACACTCAAGCTCATTGTTACTAAGCCATTATACACTATATACATTATATATTATATTAAACACTGAGAAAACTTAGTAGCATCCTAAAAGTGGCTGTTGGACTTCATTAGTGTCCCACTGGTGCAAAGCTATTTGCAGCACCTCTGCATTGCACCGTCAAACTCATTTTTACTAAGCCATTATAATAGCAAACACTGAGGAAACTTTGTGGCATCCTAAAAGTGGCTGTTGGACTTCATTAGTGTCCCACTGGTGCAAACATATTTGCAGCACCTCTGCATTGCACCGTCAAACTCATTTTTACTAAGCTATTAGAATAGCAAACTGTGCTGCCAGTTTAAGGGCCATAATTGCATTGTCAGGGATAGTTATTGTTGTTCATTCTGCTGTCAATAAAGATAGACCACTGCTGCAATCTACACCACCTCTCAATTTGTACTACCACATTTTAAGTGCATAATCTTGTCGCAATCAAAATGAGTGGCAAAATGACAGATGCTGGTGGAAAGGGGAACAGGCGTGTTGGAAAAGGAAAAAAAGGGTTTGTCCATGGGGAAGGTGGCAAAGCTCCATTAAAATCTGTTGAAGATAGGCCATCTTCCAGCAAAAGTAAGATGTCTACTACTTTCCGTGGACAATCCGATGTGCTCCCTTCTTTACGGACACGAACAACTGAAACAAAGGTAGATGATGGCCAAAAAAAGAAAATGCTTGAATGGATCTCAAGTGGTCCTACAAGTGCCCTCTCCGCCACCTCAACTACCACATCCAAAAACCACCAGTCCTCTGAGTTGTCATAACAATCACACTTGCTTTCTCCCAGCTCTCAAGTCTCCATCCGCTCTGCACAGTATGGTGGAACTGAGATGGCTGAGTCTGCAGAGCCGTTCAGTCACACTATAGCCTGGGAATCAGACGTCTGCTCTCAAGCTACAGTGAGTACAGACCAGGAAATGGTCTGCAGTGATGCCAAGAACCTTTGTGACTCAGATTCAGGCCGTGATGACCAAGTTTCTGAGCATAATGTTGACCCTTATTCACAAACTGTAACATCTGTTGTAATAGACAATGAGGAACATACTGATGACGATGAGACGCAGATACCAGATTGGGATGACAACTTAAATATTCGGTCAGGGCAAGAAGAGGCTCGGTCTTAGGGTGATGGGAGTGCAAACACAACAATTGATGAGGAAGTTCTAGATCCCATCTACTGTCAACCCACAGTCAGGCACTCCACCCTAAGCCTGCCTGGTCAGGCCACCAGCGTTGTAACTGCGCAGAAGGAATCACGCACCCCTCATTACTATGCTGGCAGCAGAGCGCAACGGCATCAGGCGGTCATTGTCTTGAAATGTCTTGGAAATAAGAGTCAAACAGTGGCTGAGTTGTGGGCAGCTCTGGAGACTGAGTTTAGTAAATGGTGTCTCCACTCAACCTGCAGCCTGGTAAGGCCATGTGCGACAATGCTGCAAACCTGGGTGCGGCCCTTTGCCTGGGCAAGGTGACACACGTGCCTTGTATGGCTCACGTGTTAAACCTTGTTGTCCAGCAATTTTCAACACACTATCCCGGCCTAGATGGCCTTCTGAACAGGGCACGAAAACTGTCTGCTCACTTCCACCATTCAAGCGCCGCAGCTGAGCGACTTGCATCGCTCCAGAAGTCTTTCGGCCTGCCGGTTCATGGCCTGAAATGCGATGTGCCGACAAGCTGGAATTCGACTCTCTACATGTTACAGCGACTGTGGCAGCACCGCTGAGTCCTGGTGCAATACGTCATGACGTATAGCCTGGGCCAACGAGATGCAGAGGTGGGGCAGATTACCCTGATGGAGTGGTCTCAGATCAAGGACATATCCACCCTTCTGCACAGTTTCGACATGGCAAGGAATATGTTTAGCGCTGAGAATGCCATTATCAGCATACATGACAATTCCAGTCATTTACATGCTGGAGCACACGCTAAACACTAGAGATGAGCGAACCGGTCCCGGTTCGGCTCGAGGTCGGTTCGCCGAACGGAGGTCTCGTTCGAGTTCGGTTCGTCGAACGTTCGACGAACCGAACTCGAACCGCATAGGAAACAATGGCAGGCATTTACAAACACATAAAAACACCTAGAAAACACCCTCAAAGGTGTCCAAAAGGTGACAAACAACTCACAACACAACACAAACACATGGGAAAGTGACAAGGACATATGCTCATGCGAAAACAAAAGAGCTGGACAAGGAAAAAGAGGAGGAGACACAGATATAGGCATGGCACGCCCTTCTAAAATCATGTAAAACACCGCAAGGTGACTCCAAGCAGAGTCTCCCTTTTTTCCAAAAATTGGGCCACACACACACCCACCCCTTCAGTGGCAGCAGTTGTGCCCCAGTTGTACACTTCATAGCTAGATTTGCATCAAGCACATTCAAAAATACGCCATCCTTAACCATCTTTAGGATGACACCGGGGTAGGTAGCAAAGTCTTTCCTGATCCCAGCTCTTTTCATCTTGGCTCCTTTTTAAAAACACTGTAAGCAAGGGTTACTCCAAGCGGAGTCTCCCTTTTTTCCAAAGATTGGGCCCCACACACACCCACCCCTTCAGTGGCAGCAGTTGTGCCCCAGTTGTACACTTCACAGCTAGATTTGCATCAAGCACATTCAAAAATACGCCATCCTTAACCGTCCCCAGGATGACACCGGGGTAGGTAGCAAAGTCTTTCCTGATCCCAGCTCTGTTCATCTTGGCTCCTTCTTAAAAACACTGTAAGCAAGGGTTACTCCAAGCGGAGTCTCCCTTTTTTCCAAAAATTGGGCCCCACACACACCCACCCCTTCAGTGGCAGCAGTTGTGCCCCAGTTGTACACTTCACAGCTAGATTTGCATCAAGCACATTCAAAAATGCGCCATCCTTAACCGTCCCCAGGATGACACCGGGGTAGGTAGCAAAGTCTTTCCTGATCCCAGCTCTGTTCATCTTGGCTCCTTCTTAAAAACACTGTAAGCAAGGGTTACTCCAAGCGGAGTCTCCCTTTTTTCCAAAAATTGGGCCCCACACACACCCACTCCTTCAGTGGCAGCAGTTGTGCCCCAGTTGTACACTTCACAGCTAGATTTGCATCAAGCACATTCAAAAATACGCCATCCTTAACCGTCCCCAGGATGACACCGGGGTAGGTAGCAAAGTCTTTCCTGATCACAGCTCTGTTCATCTTGGCTCCTTTTGAAATCACTGTAAGCAAGGGTTACTCAAAGCGGAGTCTCCCTTTTTTCCAAAAATTGGGCCCCACACACACCCACCCACCCCTTCAGTGGCAGCAGTTGTGCCCCAGTTGTACACTTCACAGCTAGATTTGCATCAAGCACTTTCAAAAATACGCCATCCTTAACCGTCCCCAGGATGACACCGGGATAGGTAGCAAAGTCTTTCCTGATCCCAGCTCTGTTCATCTTGGCTCCTTTTTAAAAACACTGTAAGCAAGGGTTACTCCAAGCGGAGTCTCCCTTTTTTCCAAAAATTGGGCCCCACACACACCCACCCCTTCAGTGGCAGCAGTTGTGCCCCAGTTGTACACTTCACAGCTAGATTTGCATCAAGCACATTCAAAAATACGCCATCCTTAACCGTCCCCAGGATGACACCGGGGTAGGTAGATAAAGTCTTTGCAGAACCATGACTTGTTCATCTAGGATCATTTTTAAAAACAATGTAAGCAAGGGTTACTCCAAGCGGAGTCTCCCTTTTTTAAAAAAATTGGGCCACACAGACACCCCATCAGTGTCAGCACTTGTGCCCTAGTTGCAAGCAGGATGTTTTGACTTCCATCAAGCACATTCCAAATCCACAAGCATTTACTCTCCCCAGGATAACACAGGGGTAGTAAATTCCTTGTAGATCCATGACTTGTTCATTTTGATGAACGTTAGTCTGTCCACATTGTCACTGGACAGACGCGTGCACTTATCTGTCAGCACACACCCAGCAGCACTGAAGACACGTTCAGAGACAATGCTGGCAGCTGGCCACGACAAAATCTCCAAGGCGTAACTGGAGAGCTCTGGCCATTTTTCAAAATTTGAAGCCCAAAATGAGCAAGGCTCCATTTGCAAAGTCATGGCATCAATGTTCATTTGGAGATACTCCTGTATCATCCTCTCCAGCCGTTGACTATGTGTCAGACTTGTTGTCTCTGGTGGCCTTGCAAAGGACGGTCTAAAAAAATTATGAAAAGATTCCATAAAATTGCTGTTACTAGCACCAGATACGGTGCTACTGGTACGGGTAGACTGTTGAAGATGACGAGACCGTCCCATGTTTGTCAAGTTACAACTGGGAGATTCACTTCCTGCATCTGCACGGTTGTTTGGTGGAAAAGCCGAGCTAAGATCGAGTAACAGCTTCTGCTGGTACTCCTGCATACGTGCGTCCCTTTCTCTGGCTGGAATGATGTCACAAAATTTGGAATTGTACCGGGGATCTAATAGTGTGGCAAGCCAGTAGTCATCATCACTTCTAATTTTGACAATACGAGGGTCATGTTGGAGGTAGTGCAGCAAGAAGGCGCTCATGTGTCTTACGCAGCCATGCGGACCAAGTCCACGCTGTGTTTGTGGCATAGAGGTGCTAACCATTCTTTCTTCCTCCGACATCTCCCCCAACCTCTTTCAACTGAAATTTGACCAAGGTCTCCCTCATCCGCTGAGTCTTCCATGTCCATGGACAGTTCGTCATCCATTTCTTCATGTTCTCCTGCACCTTCCTCAACATTTCGCCTGCTACCATGCGCCCTTGTTGATCCCTGTCCCCCATGGTCCCATGCCTGCCGCGTTGGTGATGATGAACGTCTGGACCTTGGTGATGTTGTTGTCCCTTGCGCATATGAATCCTCCTGCAGTTCCTCCCCTTCCTGTTGTCCCAGCCCCTGACTCCGAATAGTGTTTAGCGTGTGCTCCAGCATGTAAATGACTGGAATTGTCATGCTGATAATGGCATTGTCAGTGCTAAACATATTCGTCGCCATGTCGAAACTGTGCAGAAGGGTGCATAGGTCCTTGATCTGAGACCACTCCATCAGGGTGATCTGCCCCACCTCTACATCTCGTTGGCCCAGACTAAAGGTCATGACGTATTGCACCAGGGCTCGGCGGTGCTGCCACAGTCGCTGTAACATGTGGAGAGTCGAATTCCAGCGTGTCGCCACATCGCATTTCAGGCGATGAACCGGCAGGCCGAAAGACTTCTGGAGCGATGCAGGTCGCTCAGCTGCAGCGGTTGAATGTGTGTTAAAAATTGCTGGACAACAAGGTTCAACACGTGAGCCATACAAGGCACGTGTGTCACCTTGCCCAGGCGAAGGGCCGCACCCAGGTTTGCAGCATTGTCGCACACGGCCTTACCAGGCTGCAGGTTGAGGGGAGACAACCATTTGTTAAACTCGGACCGCAGAGCTGACCACAACTCCTCAGCTGTGTGACTCTTAGGCGGGCTTTGCACGTTGCAACATCGGTAACAATGTGTTACCGATGCTGCAGCGATAGTCCCGCCCCCGTCGCACGTTCGATATATAGTGAAAGCTGCCGTAGCGATTATTATCGCTACGGCAGCTTTACACGCACATACCTGCCGTGCGACGTCCCTCTGGCCGGCGACCCGCCTCCTTCCTTAGGGGGCGGGTCGTGCGGCGTCACAGTGACGTCACACGGCAGGCGGCCAATTGAAGTGGAGGGGCGGAGATGAGCAGGATGTAAACATCCCACCCACCTCCGTCCTTCTCATTGCAGCCGGGAGGCAGGTAAGGTGAAGTTCCTCGCTCCTGCGGCTTCACACACAGCGATGTGTGCTGCCGCAGGAGCGAGGAACTACATCGTACCTGTCGCTCCCCCGGCATTATGGAAATGTCGGAGGCTGCAGCGATGATACGATGACGACGATTTTGCGCTCGTTCATCGTATCATCTAGGATTTACACACTACGACATCGCAAGTGACGCCGGATGTGCGTCACTTTCGATTTGACCCCACCGACATCGCACCTGCGATGTCGTAGTGGGCAAAGCCCGCCTTATTCCCAAGACATGTCAAGCTAAAGACCGCCTGATGCCGTTGCGCTCTGCTGCCAGCATAATAATGAGGGGTGCGTGATTCCTTCTGCGCAGTGAGAACGCTGGTGGCCTTACCAGGCAGGCTTGGGGCGGAGGTGGAGGACCCAGATGAGGTGGAGGAGGCAGAAGCAGTGGGGGAACTTGGACAGACAGAGGATTGACACACAAGTCGTGGGGACGGCAAGACTTGTGCAGCAGACCCTTCACCATCTATCACCATAGTTACCCAGTGCCCAGTCAGCGACATGAAACGTCCCTGTCCATGCTTACTGGTCCAAGTATCGGTGGTGAAATGCACCCGTTCACACACAGAGTTTCTCAAGGAAGCGGTGATGTTGTGTGCGACATGCTGGTGTAGCGCGGGCACACCTTTCTTAGAGAAGTAGTGGCGACTGGGCATCTGGTACTGGGGCACAACGACAGACATAAGGTCTCTAAAATCCTGTGTGTCCACCAGGCGGAAAGGCAGCATTTCGGTAGCCAATAGCTTACAGAGGGATAAAGCCAACCTCTTAGCTTTGTCATGGGTTGCAGGAAATGGCCTTTTATTTGTCCACATCTGAGGGACAGAGATCTGGCTGCTGTGTGTAGACGGTGTTGAGTAGGGTGTCCCTGGAAAAATGCAGCTTTATGAGGAAAGTGCAGGCGTAGACATGATGTTGCCTTCATCCAACGTTGGTGCTATCGATGTCTGAGAGAGCTGTACACACGCACTTGTTTCCCCTTCCATACCAACTGACGACCTACCAAGCAAACTGCGTGTTGCAGATACAGTTGTGGAAGTTTTGCGTGGAAAACCAGGTGTGACAGCTGTCCCCACAGTCCTAGAAGATGAAGAGCACGCGGATGCACTAGAAAGGGCAGGCGTTAGATGGTTCGCTCCGCTAGGCCGCATTGCAGCACGGTGAGCTTCCCACCGGGACATATGATATTTATTCATGTGACGATTCATGGAAGAAGTTGTCAAACTGCTGAGGTTTTGACCTCTACTAACAGAATCATGATAAATTTTACAGATCACATAATTTGGGCGATCTTTTGCTATATCAAAAAAGGACCAGGCTAGGCAAGGCTTAGAGGGCATGCGACCTGCTGATCCACCCCGACTAGTGCTCAGAGGCAGAGTGGTGGCTGAGGATGCAGTTGTAGATGTGCTACCAGTACTCCGACTCTGTCCAGGAAGGCGCAAGGTAACTTCGTCATCAGTTGCATCCTCCTCCACCACCTCTGTTGACCTCCTCGAGTGCCTGACTGTGGGTTGACAGTAGGTGGGATCTAGAACTTCCTCATAAATTGTTGTGTTTGCACTCCCCTCACCCTAAGACCGAGCCTCTTCTTGCCCTGACCGAATATTTAAGTTGTCATCCCAATCTGGTATCTGCGTCTCATCGTCATCAGTATGTTCCTCATTGTCTATAACAACAGGTGTTACAGTTGGTGAAAATGGGTCAACATTATGCTCAGAAACTTGGTCCTCACGGCCTGAATCAGAGTCACAAATGTTCTTGGCATCACTGCAGACCATTTCCTGGTCTGTACTCACTGTAGCTTGGGAGCAGACCTCTGATTCCCAGGCTATAGTGTGACTGAACAGCTCTGCAGACTCAGCCATCTCAGTTCCACCATACTGTGCAGGGCGGATGGAGACTTCAGAGCTGGGAGAAAGCAAGTTTGATTGGGATGACAACTCAGAGGACTGGTGTTTATTGGATGCGGTAGTTGAGGTGGCGGAGAGGGCACTTGTTGGACCACTTGAGATCCATTCAAACATTTTCCTTTTTTGGCCATCATCTACCTTTGTTCCAGTTGTCCGTGTCCGTAAAAAAGGGAGCACATCGGATTGTCCTTGGTAAGTAGTAGACATCTTACTTTTGCTGGAAGATGGTCTATCTTCAGCAGATGTTAATGAAGCTTAGCCACCTTCCCCACGGACAAACCCTTTTTTTCCTTTTCCAACACGCCTCTTACCCTTTCCACCAGCATCTGTCATTTTGCCACTCATTTTGATTGCGACAAGCTTGTGCACTTAAAATGTGGTAGTAAAAATTGAGAGGTGGTGTAGATTGCAGCGGTGGTCTATCTTTATTAACAGCAGAAAAAACAACAATAATTATCACTGACAATGCAACTACGGCCCTTAAACTGGCAGCAATGTTTGCTAGTATAATGGCTTAGTAACAATGAGTTTGAGTGTGCAATGCAGGCAGAGGTGCTGCAAATATCTTTGCACTTGTGGGACGATACAGAAGTCCAACAGCCACGTTTAGGATGCCACTAAGTTCACTCAGTGTTTGCTAGTATAATGGCTTAGTAACAATGAGTTTGAGTGTGCAATGCAGGCAGACGTGCTGCAAATATCTTTGCACTTGTGGGACGATACAGAAGTCCAACAGCCACGTTAAGGATGCCACTAAGTTCACTCAGTGTTTGCTAGTATAATGGCTTAGTAACAATGAGTTTGAGTGTGCAATGCAGGCAGAGGTGCTGCAAATATCTTTGCACTAGTGGGACGATACAGAAGTCCAACAGCCACGTTTAGGATGCCACTAAGTTCACTCAGTGTTTGCTAGTATAATGGCTTAGTAACAATGAGTTTGAGTGTGCAATGCAGGCAGAGGTGCTGCAAATATCTTTCCACTTTTGGGATGATACAAAAGTCCAACAGCCACGTTTAGGATGCCACTAAGTTCACTCAGTGTTTGCTAGTATAATGGCTTAGTAACAATGAGTTTGAGTGTGGAATGCAGGCAGAGGTGCTGCAAATATCTTTGCACTTGTAGGACGATACAGAAGTCCAACAGTCACATTTAGGATGCCACTAAGTTCACTCAGTGTTTGGTAGTATAATGGCTTAGTAGCAATGAGTTTGAGTGTGCAATGCAGGCAGAGGTGCTGCAAATATCTTTGCACTTGTGGGATGATACAGAAGTCCAACAGCCACGTTTAGGATGCCACTAAGTTCACTCAGTGTTTGCTAGTATAATGGCTTAGTAACAATTAGTTTGAGTGTGCAATGCAGGCAGAGGTGCTGCAAATATCTTTGCACGTGTGGGACGATACAGAAGTCCAACAGCCAGGTTTAGGATGCCACTAAGGTCACTCAGTGTTTGCTAGTATAATGGCTTAGTAACAATGAGTTTGAGTGTGCAATGCAGGCAGAGGTGCTGCAAATATCTTTCCACTTTTGGGACGATACAGAAGTCCAACAACCACGTTTAGGATGCCACTAAGTTCTCTCAGTGTTTGCTAGTATAATGGCTTAGTAAAAATGAGTTTAAGTGTGCAATGCAAGCAGAGGTGCTGCAAATATCTTTGCACTTGTGGGACGATACAGAAGTCCAACAGCCACGTTTAGGATGCCACTAAGTTCACTCAGTGTTTGCTAGTATAATGGCTTAGTATCAATGAGTTTGAGTGTGCAATGCAGGCAGAGGTGCTGCAAATATCTTTGCACTTGTGGGACGATACAGAAGTCCAACAGCCACGTTTAGGATGCCACTAAGTTCACTCAGTGTTTGCTAGTATAATGGCTTAGTAACAATGAGTTTGAGTGTGCAATGCAGGCAGAGGTGCTGCAAATATCTTTGCACTTGTGGGACGATACAGAAATCCAACAGCCACGTTTAGGATGCCACTAAGTTCACTCAGTGTTTGCTAGTACAATGGCTTAGTAACAATGAGTTTGAGTGTGCAATGCAGGCAGAGGTGCTGCAAATATCTTTCACTTGTGGGACGATACAGAAGTGCAACAGCCACGTTTAGGATGCCACTAAGTTCACTCAGTGTTTGCTAGTATAATGGCTTAGTAACAATGAGTTTGAGTGTGCAATGCAGGCAGAGTTGCTGCAAATATCTTTGCACTTGTGGGACAATACAGAAGTCCAACAGCCACGTTTAGGATGCCACTAAGTTCACTCAGTGTTTGCTAGTATAATGGCTTAGTAACAATGAGTTTGAGTGTGCAATGCAGGCAGAGGTGCTGCAAATATCTTTGCACTTGTGGGACGATACAGAAGTCCCACAGCCACGTTTAGGATGCCACAAAGTTCACTCAGTGTTTGCTAGTATAATGGCTTAGTAACAATGAGTTTGAGTGTGCAATGCAGGCAGAGGTGCTGCAAATATCTTTGCACTTGTGGGACGATACAGAAGTCCAACAGCCACGTTTAGGATGCCACTAAGTTCACTCAGTGTTTCCTAGTATAATGGGTTAGTAACAATGAGTTTGAGTGTGCAATGCAGGCAGAGGTGCTGCAAATATCTTTGCACTTGTGGGACGATACAGAAGTCCAACAGCCACGTTTAGGATGCCACTAACTTCACTCTGTGTTTGCTGGTATAATGGCTTAGTAACAATGAGTTTGAGTGTGCAATGCAGGCAGAGGTGCTGCAAATATCTTTGCACTTGTGGGACGATACAGAAGTCCAACAGCCAGTTTAGGATGCCACTAAGTTCACTCAGTGTTTGCTAGTATAATGGCTTAGTAACAATGAGTTTGAGTGTGCAATGCAGGCAGAGGTGCTGCAAATATCTTTGCACTTGTCGGACGATACAGAAGTCCAACAGCCACGTTTAGGATGCCACTAAGTTCACTCAGTGTTTGCTAGTATAATGGCTTAGTAACAATGAGTTTGAGTGTGCAATGCAGGCAGAGGTGCTGCAAATATCTTTCCACTTTTGGGATGATACAGAAGTCCAACAGCCACGTTTAGTATGCCACTAAGTTCACTCAGTGTTTGCTAGTATAATGGCTTAGTAACAATGAGTTTGAGTGTGGAATGCAGGCAGAGGTGCTGCAAATATCTTTGCACTTGTGGGACGATACAGAAGTCCAACAGCCACGTTTAGGATGCCACTAAGTTCACTCAGTGTTTGCTAGTATAATGGCTTAGTAACAAATGAGCTTGAGTGTGCAATGCAGGCAGACGTGCTGCAAATATCTTTGCACTAGTAGGACGATACAGAAGTCCAACAGCCATGTTTGGGATGCCACTAAGTTCACTCAGTGTTTGGTAGTATAATGGCTTAGTAACAATGAGTTTGAGTGTGCAATGCAGGAAGAGGTGCTGCAAATATCTTTGCACTTGTGGGATGATACAGAAGTCTAACAGCCACGTTTAGGATGCCACTAAGTTCACTCAGTGTTTGCTAGTATAATGGCTTAGTAACAATGAGTTTGAATGTGCAATGCAGGCAGAGGTGCTGCAAATATCTTTGCACGTGTGGGACGATACAGAAGTCCAACAGCCAGGTTTAGGATGCCACTAAGTTCACTCAGTGTTTGCTAGTATAATGGCTTAGTAACAATGAGTTTGAGTGTGGAATGCAGGCAGAGGTGCTGCAAATATCTTTGCACTTGTGGGATGATACAGAAGTCCAACAGCCACGTTTAGGATGCCACTAAGTTCACTCAGTGTTTGCTAGTATAATGGCTTAGTAACAAATGAGCTTGAGTGTGCAATGCAGGCAGACGTGCTGCAAATATCTTTGCACTAGTAGGACGATACAGAAGTCCAACAGCCACGTTTAGGATGCCACTAAGTTCTCTCAGTGTTTGCTAGTATAATGGCTTAGTAAAAATGAGTTTGAGTGTGCAATGCAGGCAGAGGTGCTGCAAATATCTTTGCACTTGTGGGACGATACAGAAGTCCAACAGCCACGTTTAGGATGCCACTAAGTTCACTCAGTGTTTGGTAGTATAATGGCTTAGTAAGAATGAGTTTAAGTGTGCAATGCAAGCAGAGGTGCTGCAAATATCTTTGCACTTGTGGGACGATACAGAAGTCCAACAGCCACGTTTAGGATGCCACTAAGTTCACTCAGTGTTTGCTAGTATAATGGCTTAGTAACAATGAGTTTGAGTGTGCAATGCAGGCAGAGGTGCTGCAAATATCTTTGCACTTGTGGGACGATACAGAAGTCCAACAGCCACGTTTAGGTTGCCGCTAAGTTCACTCAGTGTTTGCTAGTATAATGGCTTAGTAACAATGAGTTTGAGTGTGCAATGCAGGCAGAGGTGCTGCAAATATCTTTGCACTTGTGGGACGAAACAGAAGTCCAACAGCCACGTTTAGGATGCCACTAAGTTCACTCAGTGTTTGCTAGTACAATGGCTTAGTAACAATGAGTTTGAGTGTGCAATGCAGGCAGAGGTGCTGCAAATATCTTTGCACTTGTGGGACGATACAGAAGTCCAACAGCCACGTTTAGGATGCCACTAAGTTCACTCAGTGTTTGCTAGTATAATGGCTTAGTAACAATGAGTTTGAGTGTGCAATGCAGGAAGAGGTGCTGCAAATATCTTTGCACTTGTGGGACGATACAGAAGTCCAACAGCCACGTTTAGGATGCCACTAAGTTCACTCAGTGTTTGCTAGTATAATGGCTTAGTAGCAATGAGTTTGAGTGTGCAATGCAGGCAGAGGTGCTGCAAATATCATTGCACGTGTGGGACGATACAGAAGTCCAACAGCCACGTTTAGGATGCCACTAAGTTCACTCAGTGTTTGCTAGTATAATGGCTTAGTAACAATGAGTTTGAGTGTGCAATGCAGGCAGAGGTGCTGCAAATATCTTTCCACTTTTGGGATGATACAGAAGTCCAACAGCCACGTTCAGTATGCCACTAAGTTCACTCAGTGTTTGCTAGTATAATGGCTTAGTAACAATGAGTTTGAGTGTGGAATGCAGGCAGAGGTGCTGCAAATATCTTTGCACTTGTGGGACGATACAGAAGTCCAACAGCCACGTTTAGGATGCCACTAAGTTCACTCAGTGTTTGCTAGTATAATGGCTTAGTAACAAATGAGCTTGAGTGTGCAATGCAGGCAGACGTGCTGCAAATATCTTTGCACTAGTAGGACGATACAGAAGTCCAACAGCCATGTTTGGGATGCCACTAAGTTCACTCAGTGTTTGGTAGTATAATGGCTTAGTAACAATGAGTTTGAGTGTGCAATGCAGGAAGAGGTGCTGCAAATATCTTTGCACTTGTGGGATGATACAGAAGTCTAACAGCCACGTTTAGGATGCCACTAAGTTCACTCAGTGTTTGCTAGTATAATGGCTTAGTAACAATGAGTTTGAATGTGCAATGCAGGCAGAGGTGCTGCAAATATCTTTGCACGTGTGGGACGATACAGAAGTCCAACAGCCAGGTTTAGGATGCCACTAAGTTCACTCAGTGTTTGCTAGTATAATGGCTTAGTAACAATGAGTTTGAGTGTGGAATGCAGGCAGAGGTGCTGCAAATATCTTTGCACTTGTGGGATGATACAGAAGTCCAACAGCCACGTTTAGGATGCCACTAAGTTCACTCAGTGTTTGCTAGTATAATGGCTTAGTAACAA
Source organism: Anomaloglossus baeobatrachus (assembly GCF_048569485.1). Taxonomy (NCBI): domain Eukaryota; kingdom Metazoa; phylum Chordata; class Amphibia; order Anura; family Aromobatidae; genus Anomaloglossus; species Anomaloglossus baeobatrachus. The sequence goes on from NC_134355.1 coordinate 398,856,093, forward strand.
ATGAGCTTGAGTGTGCAATGCAGGCAGACGTGCTGCAAATATCTTTGCACTAGTAGGACGATACAGAAGTCCAACAGCCACGTTTAGGATGCCACTAAGTTCTCTCAGTGTTTGCTAGTATAATGGCTTAGTAAAAATGAGTTTGAGTGTGCAATGCAGGCAGAGGTGCTGCAAATATCTTTGCACTTGTGGGACGATACAGAAGTCCAACAGCCACGTTTAGGTTGCCACTAAGTTCACTCAGTGTTTGCTAGTATAATGGCTTAGTAACAATGAGTTTGAGTGTGCAATGCAGGCAGAGGTGCTGCAAATATCTTTGCACTTGTGGGACGAAACAGAAGTCCAACAGCCACGTTTAGGATGCCACTAAGTTCACTCAGTGTTTGCTAGTACAATGGCTTAGTAACAATGAGTTTGAGTGTGCAATGCAGGCAGAGGTGCTGCAAATATATTTGCACTTGTGGGACGATACAGAAGTCCAACAGCCACGTTTAGGATGCCACTAAGTTCACTCAGTGTTTGCTAGTATAATGGCTTAGTAACAATGAGTTTGAGTGTGCAATGCAGGAAGAGGTGCTGCAAATATCTTTGCACTTGTGGGACGATACAGAAGTCCAACAGCCACGTTTAGGATGCCACTAAGTTCACTCAGTGTTTGCTAGTATAATGGCTTAGTAGCAATGAGTTTGAGTGTGCAATGCAGGCAGAGGTGCTGCAAATATCTTTGCACGTGTGGGACGATACAGAAGTCCAACAGCCAGGTTTAGGATGCCACTAAGGTCACTCAGTGTTTGCTAGTATAATGGCTTAGTAACAATGAGTTTGAGTGTGCAATGCAGGCAGAGGTGCTGCAAATATCTTTCCACTTTTGGGACGATACAGAAGTCCAACAGCCACGTTTAGGATGCCACTAAGTTCTCTCAGTGTTTGCTAGTATAATGGCTTAGTAAAAATGAGTTTGAGTGTGCAATGCAGGCAGAGGTGCTGCAAATATCTTTGCACTTGTGGGACGATACAGAAGTCCAACAGCCACGTTTAGGATGCCACTAAGTTCACTCAGTGTTTGCTAGTATAATGGCTTAGTAACAAATGAGCTTGAGTGTGCAATGCAGGCAGAGGTGCTGCAAATATCTTTGCACTTGTGGGACGATACAGAAGTCCAACAGCCAGTTTAGGATGCCACTAAGTTCACTCAGTGTTTGCTAGTATAATGGCTTAGTAACAATGAGTTTGAGTGTGCAATGCAGGCAGAGGTGCTGCAAATATCTTTGCACTTGTCGGACGATACAGAAGTCCAACAGCCACGTTTAGGATGCCACTAAGTTCACTCAGTGTTTGCTAGTATAATGGCTTAGTAACAATGAGTTTGAGTGTGCATTGCAGGCAGAGGTGCTGCAAATATCTTTCCACTTTTGGGATAATACAGAAGTCCAACAGCCACGTTTAGTATGCCACTAAGTTCACTCAGTGTTTGCTAGTATAATGGCTTAGTAACAATGAGTTTGAGTGTGGAATGCAGGCAGAGGTGCTGCAAATATCTTTGCACTTGTGGGACGATACAGAAGTCCAACAGCCACGTTTAGGATGCCACTAAGTTCACTCAGTGTTTGCTAGTATAATGGCTTAGTAACAAATGAGCTTGAGTGTGCAATGCAGGCAGACGTGCTGCAAATATCTTTGCACTAGTAGGACGATACAGAAGTCCAACAGCCATGTTTAGGATGCCACTAAGTTCACTCAGTGTTTGGTAGTATAATGGCTTAGTAACAATGAGTTTGAGTGTGCAATGCAGGAAGAGGTGCTGCAAATATCTTTGCACTTGTGGGATGATACAGAAGTCTAACAGCCACGTTTAGGATGCCACTAAGTTCACTCAGTGTTTGCTAGTATAATGGCTTAGTAACAATGAGTTTGAATGTGCAATGCAGGCAGAGGTGCTGCAAATATCTTTGCACGTGTGGGACGATACAGAAGTCCAACAGCCAGGTTTAGGATGCCACTAAGTTCACTCAGTGTTTGCTAGTATAATGGCTTAGTAACAATGAGTTTGAGTGTGGAATGCAGGCAGAGGTGCTGCAAATATCTTTGCACTTGTGGGACGATACAGAAGTCCAACAGCCACGTTTAGGATGCCACTAAGTTCACTCAGTGTTTGCTAGTATAATGGCTTAGTAACAAATGAGCTTGAGTGTGCAATGCAGGCAGACGTGCTGCAAATATCTTTGCACTAGTAGGACGATACAGAAGTCCAACAGCCACGTTTAGGATGCCACTAAGTTCTCTCAGTGTTTGCTAGTATAATGGCTTAGTAAAAATGAGTTTGAGTGTGCAATGCAGGCAGAGGTGCTGCAAATATCTTTGCACTTGTGGGACGATACAGAAGTCCAACAGCCACGTTTAGGATGCCACTAAGTTCACTCAGTGTTTGGTAGTATAATGGCTTAGTAAGAATGAGTTTAAGTGTGCAATGCAAGCAGAGGTGCTGCAAATATCTTTGCACTTGTGGGACGATACAGAAGTCCAACAGCCACGTTTAGGATGCCACTAAGTTCACTCAGTGTTTGCTAGTATAATGGCTTAGTAACAATGAGTTTGAGTGTGCAATGCAGGCAGAGGTGCAGCAAATATCTTTGCACTTGTGGGACGATACAGAAGTCCAACAGCCACGTTTAGGATGCCACTAAGTTCACTCAGTGTTTGCCAGTATAATGGCTTAGTAACAATGAGTTTGAGTGTGCAATGCAGGCAGAGGTGCTGCAAATATCTTTGCACTTGTGGGACGATACAGAAGTCCAACAGCCACGTTTAGGATGCCACTAAGTTCACTCAGTGTTTGCTAGTACAATGGCTTAGTAACAATGAGTTTGAGTGTGCAATGCAGGCAGAGGTGCTGCCAATATCTTTGCACTTGTGGGACGATACAGAAGTCCAACAGCCACGTTTAGGATGCCACTAAGTTCACTCAGTGTTTGCTAGTATAATGGCTTAGTAACAATGAGTTTGAGTGTGCAATGCAGGCAGAGGTGCTGCAAATATCTTTGCACTTGTGGGACGATACAGAAGTCCAACAGCCACGTTTAGGATGCCACTAAGTTCACTCAGTGTTTGCTAGTATAATGGCTTAGTAGCAATGAGTTTGAGTGTGCAATGCAGGCAGAGGTGCTGCAAATATCTTTGCACTTGTGGGACGATACAGAAGTCCAACAGCCACGTTTAGGATGCCACTAAGTTCACTCAGTGTTTCCTAGTATAATGGGTTAGTAACAATGAGTTTGAGTGTGCAATGCAGGCAGAGGTGTTGCAAATATCTTTGCACTTGTGGGACGATACAGAAGTCCAACAGCCACGTTTAGGATGCCACTAAGTTCACTCTGTGTTTGCTGGTATAATGGCTTAGTAACAATGAGTTTGAGTGTGCAATGCAGGCAGAGGTGCTGCAAATATCTTTGCACTTGTGGGACGATACAGAAGTCCAACAGCCACGTTTAGGATGCCATTAAGTTCACTCAGTGTTTGCTAGTATAATGGCTTAGTAACAATGAGTTTGAGTGTGCAATGCAGGCAGAGGTGCTGCAAATATCTTTGCACTTGTGGGACGATACAGAAGTCCAACAGTGTTACGGGGAGCTGTCTGATAATAACCGAAAGGAGTATCAGACAGTCAGGGTCCACCGTGCAAAGACTTTGCTGCAGACTATGGCAGAGTGCAATACCTCTATTAACTCACAGAACGATATAATAAGTAAGTAAAGCAATTCCTCCCTTACTTGGAGGGTGTGTGGAATGATCTCTGTTAATATTCACAGAGACAAAGGCAATGTGTGCGAAATGGCACCTACCTAGGTCCGCTCTTCTAGTGGTGCAAAAGAGACGAACAGCAGCGTAAGCCGCACAAAGCTCCTACCTGCGTTCGCTCCACTAGTGTGCGAGGACACGAACCACTAGATATGGCACCTGCCTAGGTCCGCTCTTCTAGTGGTGCAAAAGAGACGAACAGCAGCGTAAGCCGCACAAAGCTCCTACCTCTGTTCGCTCCCCTAGTGTGCGAGGATACGAACAACTGCCAGACGCAGTATAAGGAACGTTACCCTAGCGGCAACGTCCACCTACGAGTAGAATCACAAGGCCCAGCCAGACCATGTGCCTCAGGCACCTGCCTATGTCCGCTCCCCTAAGAGGTAAGGATACGGACAGCAGCCGAAGCTGTAAGGTATAAGAACGCTACCCTGCTGGTAGCGCTCACCTAGCATAGACAGAGGAATGCCTAGAGGAACGCGCACAGAGCGTCTACTCATATGCATGAACCAAGAGGACTGAGCACCATGCGGCGTGTGTCAGGGTCTTATATAGACTCTGTGCCTCATCCAAGATGGAGGACACCAGAGCCAATCCGCTGCCAGAACGACAGGAGTGACGTCATGCTGGCCTATCACCGAGCAAGACGTCACAAGCACATGACCAGCGACCAATCGGCATAAAAGGTGTCAGAGACATGTGACCTCGTGTCAGCAATGATGTCACCCGCACATGTGCAATGGCTCCAAGATTGGACTTAGTCTCCAGCGCTCGCACATGTGCAGTAGCAAGAAATCTGGACTTAGTCTCCAGCGCTCGCACATGTGCAGTAGCAAGAAATCTGGACTTAGTCTCCAGCGCTCGCACATGTGCAGTAGCAAGAAATCTGGACATAGTCTCCAGTGCTCGCAGCAACCGTAACAGTACCTCCCCCTCAAGGGCCCCCCTCCCGGCGACGCAGGTAATCGGCAACTAAGTCGGGAGCATGGACAGCCTCCTCAGGCTCCCAAGAGCGATGTTCCGGGCCATAGCCCTCCCAATCTATCAAGAAGAACCTGCGCCCTCTAACCATCTTAGAACCAACTATGGCTCGTACCTCATAGCTAGAGCGAGAGGAATCAGAGGCAGGAGAGTGCACTTCACGAGCGTGAGGTAAAATAGCCGGCTTTAGCAGTGAGACATGGAATTTGTCATGAATCCTAAGATGGACAGGTAACTTCAATTGATAGACTACAGGATTTACCTGTCGAAGAACCTCATAAGGACCCAGGAAGCGAGGAGCAAATTTGACAGAGCTCACTCTAAGTCTCACGTGTTTTGCAGAGAGCCACACAAAGTCCCCTGGAGAAAAGACAGGAGCCGGGCGACGAAACCGATCGGACACCGTCTTCATACGGTCCTTAGCTGCTTGGATCGACTCTTGAGTCCGATCCCAAACCTCTCTGGCATTAGTTGCCCAGTCGGCCACAAGAGGAGGAGGTGCAGCAGCGGGAAACGGTACCGGTACCCTAGGGTGTTGCCCATTATTGAGTACGAACGGTGTCTGCCCAGTGGCCTCAGCCAGCGAATTGTTAAGGGCAAATTCTGCCCAGGGTAGGAGGGAGGACCAGTTATCGTGGTTCTCAGCAACAAAGTGTCGAAGGTATATAATCATGGATTGATTGGTACGCTCAACCAAACCATTGGTCTCCGGATGGTATGCCGAAGAGAGATTCAACTCAATTTGCAGAAGGCTACAAAGATCTCGCCAGAAACGGGAAGTAAATTGCGGGCCTCTATCACAAATGATACGATCTGGCATCCCGTGAAGCCTAAAGACATGCTTGAGGAATAGTTTGGCTAGTACCCTGGAAGATGGGATTCTCGATAACGGTACGAGATGAACCATCCGGGAGAAATGGTCCGTAATGACCCACACAAATCTATGTCCCTGTAAACATGGAAGATCACCCACAAAGTCCATGCCTACCACCTCCCATGGTCTATCTGGCACTGGTAAAGGATGCAAGAGCCCAGCCGGTCTCTGCCGTAATGGACGGTTGCGAGCACACGAGTAGCAGGAACCGACATATCTCTTGACGTGGCTGGCTAAGTGTGGCCACCAATACCACCTCTCCAGTAACTCTCGTGTCCGCCTAATACCAAAATGCCCACCCACCTTTGAGGTGTGGGCCCATGACAGTATATCATTCTGTCTATCAGGCGGAACAAAGGTCTTGCCCGGTGGGATTTGGTCTAACGTCACAGGGGAGAGCGTATGAAAAACCCTGGAGGGAAGGATAAGACGAGGTTCGTCAATGTCTTCCTGGGTAGAAAGCATAGAGCGAGACAGGGCGTCTGCCTTGTTATTCTTACTCCCAGACAGATAGTTGATGGAGAAGTGAAAGCTGGAGAAAAACAAGGACCAGCGGGCTTGGCGAGGATTCAGACGCTGAGCGGTTTGTAAGTACGTCAGATTCTTATGGTCTGTATAGACCTGGAAAGGATGTTTCGCTCCTTCCAGCAAGTGACGCCACTCCTCCAAGGCTAATCTCAAGGCGAGCAGTTCCCTATCCCCAATGGTATAGTTTCTCTCTGCCGGTGAAAAGGTTTTCGCAAAGAAGAAACACGGCCTTTTTCTACCTGCACCGTTCTTTTGATACAAGACCGCACCAGCACCCACTGAAGAGGCATCAACCTCTAAGAGGAAGGGCTTACTCTCATCGGGTCTTTGAAGAACGGGAGCAGTTGAAAAGTGTCTTTTTACTGCCTCAAAAGCCTGAGATGTCTCAGTAGACCAGGCTTTGGGATTAGCACCTTTCTTAGTCAAGGCCACCAAAGGGGCCACCAAAGTAGAAAAATGGGGTATGAACTGCCTGTAATAATTTATGAATCCTAAGAAGCGTTGCACCGCCTTCAAGGAATGAGGTTCGGACCATTGCAGGACAGCAGAGAGCTTCGCAGGATCCATAGCCAGACCCTCTTGTGAGATAATGTAACCCAAAAAAGGCAATGAGGACTGCTCGAATACACATTTCTCGAGTTTAGCAAACAATGAGTGCTCCCTTAAACGGGAAAGGACACGAACGACATCCTGACGATGAGTCTCCAGATCAGGAGAAAAAATCAGGATGTCGTCCAGATACACCACTACTGAGGATAACAGTAAATCCCTGAACACATCGTTTACGAAGTCCTGAAATACTGCGGGTGCATTACATAACCCAAAAGGCATGATGAGGTATTCATAGTGACCGTCTCGGGTGTTAAAAGCGGTCTTCCATTCGTCACCCTTTCGAATTCGTACCAAGTTATACGCACCCCGCAGATCCAACTTCGTAAAAACTTGAGCTCCTCTCAGTCTGTCAAAGAGCTCCGAAATTAAAGGTAATGGGTATTTGTTCTTTATTGTGATTGCGTTGAGACCCCTGTAATCTATGCAGGGACGCAAATCACCCTCTTTCTTCCGAACAAAGAAAAACCCAGCTCCCGCGGGAGAGACAGACTTACGAATGAACCCCTTCTCTAAGCTCTCTCTTATATAGGTCGACATGGCCTCCGACTCAGGTATCGACAGGGGGTAAACCCTGCCTTTAGGTGGAACCGAACCTGGGATAAGGTCTATGGCACAGTCATACGGCCTATGGGGTGGAAGAACCTCAGCGCCCTGTTTGGAGAACACGTCAGCGAAATCCAAATAGGGTGTAGGTATGGGAGAGAGATCAGTTGATGCAACCGCGACGACCTTAGGTGGTAAGGGAAGACATCGGGACTGACATTTCGAACCCCAACTAATAATGCTGTCAGACTCCCAGTCAATGTGAGGAGCATGAGTCCGAAGCCATGGAAGACCCAGAAGAACGTCGTCTATACCCTCAGGCAAAACAAGAAAAGAAATCTCCTCTATGTGACCCTGAGACAGGGAAAGGCGCAAGGGAACTGTCCTCAATGTAATGGAGTCAGACAACATAGTTCCATTAACAACACGGACAGGAATAGGCGCCTCTAACATGATAGAGGGAATATTGTGTCCCTTTACAAATCCTGAGGACACAAAAATCCCGTCAGCTCCGGAATCCACAAAAGCCATAATAGGCCATGTATTCTCAGATAACGAGAGCTGACCTGGGATACAACACTTAGAGGGTGCAGAAGACGTCTCTAGTAACCCCCCTCTAATGGTTACTAGGCCAGGGAGTTTCCCTGACGACTAGGACACTTGTTGGCATAGTGCCCAGCCTGACGACATACGTAACATATAGGAGGACCAGACTTGCGTAGTCTGGAGAACGTATGACCTAACTCCATAGGAGTGGGAGATGTTTCAGATGCTGAGGAAGATGGTAGTGGACCCTCAACAACTGGAATAGCCCGATGCTTAGGGCGTGAGGAAGAGACCTCGAGTCTACGTTCCTTATGGCGTACATCGATCCTCGTTGCTACTGTGATCAAGTCCTCCAGAGAAGCAGGGACCTCACGAGTAGCAAGGGCATCCTTGACATAGCCTGCCAACCCTCTCCAGAAGATAGGAATCAACACCTTCTCTGGCCAATCTAGTTCTGCCACCAGAGTTCTAAAAGCAATGGCATAAGAACTAGTGGATAACGAACCCTGAGATAGATCTAACAGTCTCAGGGCCGCATCATGGGTAACCTGCGGACCCATGAATACCGCCTTAAGAGCATCAAGAAAGTCTTGATGTCTCAGAGTAACCACATCAGAGCGCTCCCATAGGGGAGTCGCCCATTCTAAGGCTTTGTCCTGAAGTAAGGAGATGATAAAGCCTACTCTGGACCTCTCCGTAGAGAAGCGAGAAGAGTTGACCTCTAGGTGTATCTGACACTGACTAATGAAACCACGACATGATCTGGCATCGCCAGAATATCTGTTTGGCAGAGCAAGTCGAGGATCATGTGCAGATGTCACCATGGTCTGAGGTTTATCCTCTATACTCTTGAGCCGTGACTCAAGTACTTGTATGTAACGGTGTAACTGTTGATATTCTGCCATAACTGCCAGACCCTTGGCTCAGTCCTAATGTTACGGGGAGCTGTCTGATAATAACCGAAAGGAGTATCAGACAGTCAGGGTCCACCGTGCAAAGACTTTGCTGCAGACTATGGCAGAGTGCAATACCTCTATTAACTCACAGAACGATATAATAAGTAAGTAAAGCAATTCCTCCCTTACTTGGAGGGTGTGTGGAATGATCTCTGTTAATATTCACAGAGACAAAGGCAATGTGTGCGAAATGGCACCTACCTAGGTCCGCTCTTCTAGTGGTGCAAAAGAGACGAACAGCAGCGTAAGCCGCACAAAGCTCCTACCTGCGTTCGCTCTACTAGTGTGCGAGGACACGAACCACTAGATATGGCACCTGCCTAGGTCCGCTCTTCTAGTGGTGCAAAAGAGACGAACAGCAGCGTAAGCCGCACAAAGCTCCTACCTCTGTTCGCTCCCCTAGTGTGCGAGGATACGAACAACTGCCAGACGCAGTATAAGGAACGTTACCCTAGCGGCAACGTCCACCTACGAGTAGAATCACAAGGCCCAGCCAGACCATGTGCCTCAGGCACCTGCCTATGTCCGCTCCCCTAAGAGGTAAGGATACGGACAGCAGCCGAAGCTGTAAGGTATAAGAACGCTACCCTGCTGGTAGCGCTCACCTAGCATAGACAGAGGAATGCCTAGAGGAACGCGCACAGAGCGTCTACTCATATGCATGAACCAAGAGGACTGAGCACCATGCGGCGTGTGTCAGGGTCTTATATAGACTCTGTGCCTCATCCAAGATGGAGGACACCAGAGCCAATCCGCTGCCAGAACGACAGGAGTGACGTCATGCTGGCCTATCACCGAGCAAGACGTCACAAGCACATGACCAGCGACCAATCGGCATAAAAGGTGTCAGAGACATGTGACCTCGTGTCAGCGATGATGTCACCCGCACATGTGCAATGGCTCCAAGATTGGACTTAGTCTCCAGCGCTCGCACATGTGCAGTAGCAAGAAATCTGGACTTAGTCTCCAGCGCTCGCACATGTGCAGTAGCAAGAAATCTGGACTTAGTCTCCAGCGCTCGCACATGTGCAGTAGCAAGAAATCTGGACATAGTCTCCAGTGCTCGCAGCAACCGTAACAAACAGCCACGTTTAGGATGCCACTAAGTTCACTCAGTGTTTGCTAGTATAATGGCTTAGTAACAATGAGTTTGAGTGTGCAAAAAGGCAGGAGGGTACAGTAGCAGGGTTGTGGGTCTCTGGGTAGAGGAAAGGAAGCCTGCCTTTCTATCCCTCCTAATGGGGAAATGCAGCGAGGAAATCCCTGACCTTAGCTACACAGACGCTGTCATCTTGTGTAGCTGTTAAACTCTGTTTTCACGGACCTGTCACCTATGGCTCTAACCCTGCCGGTATGAGCCCTTAAAAGGACTGATAGAAAGTGCTATCCCTATGCTGTACAGCGCTGTGTATGGAGCGTACACAGCAGTATCGGCGATAGGAGCTGCGCCAGTGATGACTGACACCAAGGACGCAGAAGGCAGATAATGGCGTGCTGGAGGAAAATGTCCGGTTTTATAATGCAGGGACATGTGACATGGACATCCTATCACACATGCCGTTGCTTCTCTGGCTAAAAGTCCACTTAGCTGTGTGTGTGTCTGGGATTGGCTGACATGCTGACCCGCCCCACTACACGCACGCGCTTAGGGAAGGAAGACAAGGAAAAAAAAAAACAAAAATGGCGACCATTATCCATACAGCAGTGATCTGAATGCGCTGTTCCCGCACACTATACACTGAAATTTCATAATAGTGTGAGTCACAGAGTGACTTACACTATTACAGCGGAAAGCCAGCTAGTAATTAGCTGGTCTTTTTGCAGCTAGAACCGTTCTCGAACGTATCTAGAACTATCGAGCTTTAGCAAAAAGCTCGAGTTCTAGTTCTATCTAGAACAGCCCCCAAAATCACTTAAGCCGCGAACTGGAGAACCTCGAACCACGAACCGCGCTCAACTCTACTAAACACTATTCGGAGTCAGGGGATGGGACAACAGGAAGGGGAGGAACTACAGGAGGATTCATATGCGCAAGGGACAACATTATCACCAAGATCCAGATGTTCATCATCACCAAAGCAGCAGGCATGGGACCATGGGGGACAGGATCAACAAGGGCGCATGGTAGCAGCCAAAATGTTGAGGAAGGTGCAGGAGAACATGAAGAAATGGAGGACGAACTGTCCATGGACATGGAAGACTCAGCGGATGAGGGAGACCTTGGTCAAATTTCAGTTGAAAGAGGTTGGGGGGAGATGTCAGAGGAAGAGAGAACGGTTAGCACCTCTATGCCACAAACACAGCGTGGACTTGGTCCGCATGGCTGCGCAGGACACATGAGCGCCTTCTTCCTGCACTACCTCCAACATGACCCTCGTATTGTAAAAATTAAAAGTGATGATGACTACTGGCTTGCCACACTATTAGATCCCCGGTACAAGTCCAAATTTTGTGACATAATTCCAGCCATAGAAAGGGACGCACGTATGCAGGAGTATCAGCAAAAGCTGTTGCTCGATCTTAACTCGGCTTTTCCACCAAACAACCGTGGTGCACGGAGTGAATCTCCCAGTTGTAACTTGACAAACATGGGACGGTCTCGTCATCTTCAACAGTCTACCCGTACCAGCAGCACCGTATCTGTGCTGGTAACAGCAATTTTACTGAATCTTTTCATCATTTTTTTAGACCATCCTTTGCAAGGCCACCAGAGACAACAAGTCTGACACATAGTCAACGGTTGGAGAGGATGATACAGGAGTATCTCCAAATGAACATCAATGCCATGACTTTGCAAATGGAGCCTTGCTCATTTTGGGCTTCAAATCTTGAAAAATGGCCAGAGCTCTCCACTTACGCCTTGGAGATCTTGTCGTGTCCAGCTGCCAGCATTGTCTCTGAATGTGTCTTCAGTGCTGCTGGGTGTGTGCTGACAGATAAGTGCACGCGTCTGTCCAGTTTCAATGTGGACAAACTAACGTTCATCAAAATGAACAAGTCATGGATCCACAAGGAATTTACTACCCCTGTGTCATCCTGGGGTGAGTAAATGCTTGTGGATTTGGAATGTGTTTGATGGAAATCAAAACATCCTGTTTTTAACTAGGGCACAAGTGCTGCCACTGATGGGGTGTCTGTGTGGCCCAATTTTTGGAAAAAAGGGAGACTCCACTTAGAGTAACCCTTGCTTGAAGTGTTTTTAAAAAGGAGCCAAGAGGAACAGAGCTGGGATCAGGAAAGACATAGCTTCCTACCCCGGTGTCAATCTAGGGAAGGTTAAGGATGGCATATTTTTGAATGTGCTTGATTCAAATCTACCTGTGAAGTGTACAACTGGGGCACAAGTGCTGCCACTGAAGGGGTGTCTGTGTGGTCCAATTTTTGGAAAAAAAGGAGACTCCGCTTTAAGTCACCTTGCAGTGTTTTACATCATTTTAGAAGGGCATGCCATGCCTATATCTGTGTCTCCTCCTCTTTTTCCTTGTCCAGCTCTTTTGTTTTCGCATGAGTATATGTCCTTGTCACTTTCCCATGTGTTTGTGTTGTGAGTTGTTTGTCACCTTTTGGACACCTTTGAGGGTGTTTTCTAGGTGTTGTTATGTGTTTGTGATTGCCTCCCATTGTTTCCTATGGGTACGAGTGGTTCGCCGAACCGAATGTGAACCAGACCTTGGTTCGGCGAACCGAGCTCGAGCCGAACTGCGACCGGTTCGCTCATCTCTAATCTTGAGTTTTCAAAATGGGGTCAAATGTGGGGAGTTTCCACAGTTTTAGATTGTGAGCCCTAAGGGAAAAGTGATGAAGGTGTCTGTAAAGTGCAGTGGAAGTAATGATGTTATATAAGAGAGTAAAATACAGAAATAAATGTTAATAAAAACCCATTATTTTACTGGTAAAATTGAACCGATGAATTACAAACAGTTCTCACATAATTACAACACTGAAACGACCCATTATTACCTTTTTAACCTTATTGCCTGCAATATTGGACAGTTTCTTTATCTAAAGGCCGCTTTACACACAACGATATCGCTAGCGCCCAGATCGTTGCTACGATTTGCCGAGATTGCTCATAGGTCATTTTGTAGCGGTCACACGTACTCATCTCACAAACGATGCTACATCGTTCAGAGATATATTCTTTGACCAAGGCGGTCATGTGGACACCGTCACACAGCATTCCTCCCAACGATTCCGGCAACATCAGAGGCGTATAATTATCAACCATGGCTGCCAAATCAGAACTCAGTTGGGACCACCAATCAGAGCAGAGGAGGCGTGGAGCATTGCTCGTAACGACACGCCCGCGTTGCTGATGACGAACGCACCAACGATGTTGTTCGACGTTGGCAGGGTGTCAAACATAGCAATATGTCTGCTGCACTCGAAACGACAAACAATATTTTGAAAATGAATGACATGTCAACGATCAACGATTTTCGCTATTTTTACGATCGTTCGGAGTCGCTTGTAGGTGTCACACGCAATGACATCCCTAACGACGATGGAAGTGCGTCACGAAAACCGTGACCCCCGAAGACATATTGTCAGATAAATCGTAGCATGTAACGGGGCCTTAACTCTATTTATTAAGATGTATAAACTTAACAATTGGTTGTATGTTTCTTAGCTTACTTTTATGCTATAGAGAAAAATTCCTAGCATTGCATTGGTGAATTAATTATTTTCAGCACATCAGTATCAGTAATTGTCTCATGTATCTTTATGGGAGAGTATAAAAATGACAACATGTTGTGGGTACTTGAATACTGGAGTTGAGAAATGTTTATCTATAATTTTATGAACTGTTTTGAGGCTCTGAAATATTGTGTTCTTCCCATGCAAAATATGGTTGCAAGAATCCAAAGCAGAGAGGAGTTTCAATCCAGTTACACGTGTAACTTATTGGCCAATCATATGACAAGTAAAAACCCTTATAAAAACCTTGAGTTATTCCTTCATAACTAATTAAAGGAACAGTGTTATATTTCTTCTTTAGAACACTTGAGCTAAAATTACAATGAAACAAAACTACAGATGGTTCAATGTTAATTCACTGAAAACAGCCCCATAAATCTTTATGTTTTTTTGGAGTACGCTTACAATTATTGGACTTAGAATACAAATTAGCAATTGATATAATTTTTTCACACTGCTTTATATTCTTTTCAAAGCCAATTCACGAGCATACGTTTATATTAATGCTCTTCAAGCTGCTGTCATTTTTATCTGTTTGATAATGGTAATATTCTTCCTAGATGTTTATCACACATCTGTGTTCTTCTGCAAACATCTGCTCTTTTTCTTGCACTTTCTAATTTATTTAAAACCATGCACAAATACTAAAATACTATGCAGTGTTATTTTGTGAAAAACTTTCTGTAGCTTAATTTGGCTAAAAGTATTTTTAAGTGGTTTGATAAGTTGGATTTTTGCTACGTTACTATGAGAAGACTTTGTGAACATGATTCTTTATTGATTTTAAGTAAGTAGCTAGCCCCAAATCCAAGAGATTAAAAAACAAAAAAGTATATGTGGCTATTAAAATTAATCTAGACGTTCCCCCATCCTAAGTGAATAAGTGTGTGACTGGGACTGTGATACTGCTGCTGCAACAAATGCAGCTCCACAAGGTACCAGAGATGGAAGTTGGCCAGTGCAGGAGCAGATTATAATGAGGACACTGACCTGCTAATCGGGGCCCATGGTTCTGGGAGAATCCATAACTACATTGTCATTAGCGTTGAGTGAGTACCTAACTATTTATACTCGCTATACTCATAAGGAGTACTGCCTAATACTCGCATATTCGTTCTGAATAAAGTGTGCAATGCAAGTCAATGGGGAAAAACTTGCAAAGTGATGAGTAACCCGAATGCCGTACTATCCATGCGAGTAGTGAATAGCACGGCATTCAGGTTACTTATTTATTACATTGTGAGTTTTTCCCCATTGACTTGCATTGCACAAGCTATTCGGAATGAACACGTGAGTATTAGACAGTAGTGGTTATGAGTCTGACTATAGGGAGTACGATTAGTTAGATAATCGCTCAACTCTAATTGTCATCTTTATTAGTGGCACTTCGGGCAGGGAGTATCCCTAATTCTCTGCTGCCTAGAGTTGAAAATAGCAGGAAACCATCCTGAGCTTCTTTCCTGTGCTAGGTCTATGACTCAAGAGTGTGTGGCATGATGACATCAGCATGCCACCTGCATCATTTAGAAATTACCAAGCCTGGAACGGAAGAAACCAATTATACGGGGAATTATCTGTAGAGCTGAGTGATTATTTTTTTCTTTTAGACATGATAGAGCAAGATGAAGGAAAAGAGGACAAGACCCTTTCTAATGAATTGGGGGTGGGAGAAGATGCTACCCTATACAAATAATAAATTGAAGGATAGGCAAGGATGCCATCAGGGAGTTTAAATGAAATGGAGGTAGAAGATGATGTTATACCAGAACGTTTAATGAATTGGGGTCTGGGAGACGATGCTGTGTGGAGACCTATTGTTACGGGGGGCTGTCTGATAATAACCTAAAGGAGCATCAGACAGTCAGGGTCCACCGTGCAAATACTCAGCTGCAGACTATGGCAGAGTGCAATACCTCTGTTAACTCACAGAAGGATATAATAAGAAAGTAAAGCAATTCCTCCCTTACTTGGAGGGTGTGTGGAATGATCTCTGTTAATAATCACAGAGACAAAGGCAATGTGTGCGAAATGGCACCTACCTAGGTCCGCTCTTCTAGTGGTGTAAAAGAGACGAACAGCAGCGTAAGCCGCACAAAGCTCCTACCTCTGTTCGCTCCCCTAGTGTGCGAGGATACGAACAACTGCTAGTCGCAGTATAAGGAACGTTACCCTAGCGGCAACGTCCACCTACGAGTCGAACCACAAGGCCCAGCCAGACCATATGCCTCAGCCACCTGCCTATGTCCGCTCCCCTAAGAGGTAAGGATACGGACAGCAGCCGAAGCTGTAAGGTATAAGAACGCTACCCTGCCGGTAGCGCTCACCTAGCATAGACAGAGGAATGCCTAGAGGAACGCGCACAGAGCGTCTACTCTTATGCATAAACCAAGAGGACTGAGCGCCATGCGGCGTGTGTCAGGGTCTTATATAGACTCTGTGCCTCATCCAAGATGGAGGACACCAGAGCCAATCCGCTGCCAGAATGACAGGAGTGACATCATGCTGGCCTATCACCGAGCAAGGCATCACAAGCACATGACCAGCGACCAATCGACATAGAAGGTGTCAGAGACATGTGACCTCGTGTCAGCGATGATGTAACCCGCACATGTGCAATGGCTCCAAGATAGGACTTAGTCTTCGGCGCTCGCACATGTGCAGTAGCAAGAAATCTGGACTTAGTCTCCGGCGCTCGCACATGTGCAGTAGCAAGAAATCTGGACTTAGTCTCCAGCGCTCACACATGTGCAGTAGCAAGAAATCTGGACTTAGTCTCCAGTGCTCGCAGCAACCGTAACAGTACCTCCCCCTCAAGGGCCCCCCTCCCGGCGACGCAGGTAATAGGCAACTAAGTCGGGAGTATGGACAGCCTCCTCAGGCTCCCAAGAGCAATGTTCCGGGCCGTAACCCTCCCAATCTATCAAGAAGAACCTGCGCCCTCTAACCATCTTAGAACCAACTATGGCTCGTACCTCATAGCTAGAGCGAGAGGAATCAGAGGCAGGAGAGTGCACTTCACGAGCGTGAGGTAAAATAGCCGGCTTTAGCAGTGAGACATGGAATTTGTCATGAATCCTAAGATGGACGGGTAACTTCAATTGGTAGACTACAGGATTTACCTGTCGAAGAACCTCATAAGGACCCAGGAAGCGAGGAGCAAATTTGACAGAGCTCACTCTAAGGCGGGCTTTGCACACTACGACATCGCAGCCCGATGCTGCGATGCCGAGTGCGATAGTGCCCGCCCCCGTCGCAGCAGCGATATGTGGTGATAGCTGGCGTAGCGAAAGTTATCGCTACGCCAGCTTCACACACACACTCACCTGCCGTGCGACGTCCCTGTGGCCGGCGACCCGCCTCCTTGTTAAGGGGGCGGGTCGTGCGGCGTCACTGCGACATCACACGGCAGGCAGCCAATCAGAGCGGAGGGGCGGAGATGAGCAGGATGTAAACATCCTGCCCACCTCCTTCCTTCCGCATATCCTACGGAAGCCGCAGTGAGGCCGGTAGGAGACGTTCCTCGCTCCTGCGACTTCACACACAGCGATGTGTGATGCCGCAGGAGCGAGGAACAACATCGGACCGTCGCGTCAGCGTAATCATGGATTACGCCGACGCTGCACCGATGATACGATTACGACGCTTTTGCGCTCGTTAATCGTATCATCCAGCCTTTACACACTGCGATGTCGCATGCGATGCCGGAAGTGCGTCATTTTCAATTTGACCCCACCGACATCGCACCTGCGATGTCGCAGTGTGCAAAGTGCCCCTAAGTCTCACGTGTTTTGCAGAGAGCCACACAAAGTCCCCTGGAGAATAGACAGGAGCCGGGCGACGAAACCGATCGGACACCGTCTTCATACGGTCCTTAGCTGCTTGGATCGACTCTTGAGTCCGATCCCAAACCTCTCTGGCATTAGTTGCCCAGTCGGCCACAAGAGAAGGAGGTGCAACAGCGGGAAACGGTACCGGTACCCTAGGGTGTTGCCCATTATTGAGTACAAACGGTGTCTGCCTAGTGGCCTCAGCCAGCGAATTGTTAAGGGCAAATTCTGCCCAGGGTAGGAGGGAAGACCAGTTATCGTGGTTCTCAGCAACAAAGTGTCGAAGGTATATAATCATAGATTGATTGGTACGCTCAACCAAACCATTGGTCTCCGGATGGTATGCCGAAGAGAGATTATACTCAATTTGCAGAAGGCTACAAAGATCTCGCCAGAAACGGGAAGTAAATTGCGGGCCTCTATCACAAATGATACGATCTGGCATCCCGTGAAGCCTAAAGACATGCTTGAGGAATAGTTTGGCTAGTACCCTGGAAGATGGGATTCTCGATAACGGTACGAGATGAACCATCCGGGAGAAATGGTCCGTAATGACCCACACAAATCTATGTCCCTGTGAACATGGAAGATCACCCACAAAGTCCATGCCTACCACCTCCCATGGTCTATCTGGCACTGGTAAAGGATGCAAGAGCCCAGCCGGTCTCTGCCGTGATGGACGGTTGCGAGCACACGAGTAGCAGGAACAGACATATCTCTTGACGTGGCTGGCTAGGTGTGGCCACCAATACCACCTCTCCAGTAACTCTCGTGTCCGCCTAATACCAAAATGCCCACCCACCTTTGAGGTGTGGGCCCATGACAGTATATCATTCTGTCGATCAGGCGGAACAAAGGTCTTGCCCGGTGGGATTTGGTCTAACGTCACAGGGGAGAGCGTATGAAAAACCCTGGAGGGAAGGATAAGACGAGGTTCGTCAATCTCTTCCTGGGTAGAAAGCATAGAGCGAGACAGGGCGTCTGCCTTGTTATTCTTGCTCCCAGACAGATAGTTGATGGAGAAGTGAAAGCGGGAGAAAAACAAGGACCAGCGGGCTTGGCGAGGATTCAGACGCTGAGCGGTTTGTAAGTACGTCAGATTCTTATGGTCTGTATAGACCTGGAAAGGATGTTTTGCTCCTTCCAGCAAGTGACGCCACTCCTCCAAGGCTAATCTCAAGGCGAGCAGTTCCCTATCCCCAATGGTATAGTTTCTCTCTGCCGGTGAAAAGGTTTTCGCAAAGAAGAAACATGGCCTTTTTCTACCTGCACCGTTCTTTTGATACAAGACCGCACCAGCACCCACTGAAGAGGCATCAACCTCTAAGAGGAAGGGCTTACTCTCATCGGGTCTTTGAAGAACGGGAGTAGTTGAAAAGTGTCTTTTTACTGCCTCAAAAGCCTGACATGTCTCAGTAGACCAGGCTTTGGGATTAGCACCTTTCTTAGTCAAGGCCACCAAAGGGGCCACCAAAGTGGAAAAATGGGGTATGAACTGCCTGTAATAATTTATGAATCCTAAGAAGCGTTGCACCGCCTTCAAGGAATGAGGTTCGGACCATTGCAGGACAGCAGAGAGCTTCGCAGGATCCATAGCCAGGCCCTCTTGTGAGATAATGTAACCCAAAAAGGCAATGAGGACTGCTCGAATACACATTTCTCGAATTTAGCAAACAATGAGTGCTCCCTTAAACGGGAAAGGACACGAACGACATCCTGACGATGAGTCTCCAGATCAGGAGAAAAAATCAGGATGTCGTCCAGATACACCACTACTGAGGATAACAGTAAATCCCTGAACACATCGTTTACGAAGTCCTGAAATACTGCGGGTGCATTACATAACCCAAAAGGCATGACGAGGTATTCATAGTGACCGTCTCGGGTGTTAAAAGCGGTCTTCCATTCGTCACCCTTTCGAATTCGTACCAAGTTATACGCACCCCGCAGATCCAACTTCGTAAAAACTTGAGCTCCTCTCAGTCTGTCAAAGAGCTCCGAAATTAAAGGTAATGGGTATTTGTTCTTTATTGTGATTGTGTTGAGACCCCTGTAATCTATGCAGGGACGCAAATCACTCTCTTTCTTCCGAACAAAGAAAAACCCAGCTCCTGCGGGAGAGACAGACTTACGAATGAACCCCTTCTCTAAACTCTCTCTTATATAGGTCAACATGGCCTCCGACTCAGGTATCGACAGGGGGTAAACCCTGCCTTTAGGTGGAACCGAACCTGGGATAAGGTCTATGGCACAGTCATACTGCCTATGGGGTGGAAGAACCTCAGCACCCTGTTTGGAGAACACGTCAGCGAAATCCAGATAGGGTGTAGGTATGGGAGAGAGATCAGTAGATGCAACCGCAATGACCTTAGGTGGTAAGGGAAGACATCGGGACTGACATTTCGAACCCCAACTAATAATGCTGTCAGACTCCCAGTCAATGTGAGGAGCATGAGTCCGAAGCCATGGGAGACCCAGAAGGACGTCGTCTATACCCTCAGGCAAAACAAGAAAAGAAATCTCCTCTATGTGACCCTGAGACAGGAAAAGGCGCAAGGGAACTGTCCTCAATGTAATGGAGTCAGACAACATAGTTCCATTAACAACACGGACAGGAATAGGCGCCTCTAACATGATAGAGGGAATATTGTGTCCCTTTACAAATCCTGAGGACACAAAAGTCTCGTCAGCTCCGGAATCCACAAAAGCCATAATAGGCCATGTATTCTCAGATAACGAGAGCTGACCTGGGATACAACACTTAGCGGGTGCAGAAGACGTCTCTAGTAACCCCCCTCTAATGGTTACTAGGCCAGGGAGTTTCCCTGACGACTAGGACACTTGTTGGCATAGTGCCCAGCCTAACGACATACGTAACATATAGGAGGACCAGACTTGCGTAGTCTGGAAGACGTATGACCTAACTCCATAGGAGTGGGAGATGTTTCAGATGCTGAGGAAGATGGTAGTGGACCCTCAACAACTGGAATAGCCCGATGCTTAGGGCGTGAGGAAGAGACCTCGAGTCTACGTTCCTTATGGCGTACATCGATCCTCGTTGCTACTGTGATCAAGTCCTCCAGAGAAGCAGGGACCTCACGAGTAGCAAGAGCATCCTTGACATAGCCTGCCAACCCTCTCCAGAAGATAGGAATCAACACCTTCTCTGGCCAATCTAGTTCTGCCACCAGAGTTCTAAAAGCAATGGCATAAGAACTAGTGGATAACGAACCCTGAGATAGATCTAACAGTCTCAGGGCCGCATCATGGGTAACCTGCGGACCCATGAATACCGCCTTAAGAGCATCAAGAAAGTCTTGATGTCTCAGAGTAACCACATCAGAGCGCTCCCATAGGGGAGTCGCCCATTCTAAGGCTTTGTCCTGAAGTAAGGAGATGATAAAGCCTACTCTGGACCTCTCCGTAGAGAAGCGAGAAGAGTTGACCTCTAGGTGTATCTGACACTGACTAATGAAACCACGACATGATCTGGCATCGCCAGAATATCTGTTTGGCAGAGCAAGTCGAGGATCATGTGCAGATGTCACCATGGTCTGAGGTTTATCCTCTATACTCTTGAGCCGTGACTCAAGTACTTGTATGTAACGGTGTAACTGCTGATATTCTGCCATAACTGCCAGACCCTTGGCTCAGTCCTAATGTTACGGGGGGCTGTCTGATAGTAATCTAAAGGAGCATCAGACAGTCAGGGTCCACCATGCAAAGACTCTGCTGCAGACTATGGCAGAGTGCAATACCTCTGTTAACTCACAGAAAGATATAATAAGAAAGTAAAGCAATTCCTCCCTTACTTGGAGGGTGTGTGGAATGATCTCTGTTAATAATCACAGAGACAAAGGCAATGTGTGCGAAATGGCACCTACCTAGGTCCGCTCTTCTAGTGGTGCAAAAGACACGAACAGCAGCGTAAGCTGCACAAAGCTCCTACCTGCGTTCGCTCCACTAGTGTGCGAGGACACGAACCACTAGATATGGCACCTGCCTAGGTCCGCTCTTCTAGTGGTGCAAAAGAGACGGACAGCAGCGTAAGCCGCACAAAGCTCCTACCTCTGTTCGCTCCCCTAGTGTGCGAGGATACGAACAACTGCTAGTCGCAGTATAAGGAACGTTACCCTAGCGGCAACGTCCACCTACGAGTCAAACCACAAGGCCCAGCCAGACCATGTGCCTCAGGCACCTGCCTATGTCCGCTCCCCTAAGAGGTAAGGATACGGACAGCAGCCGAAGCTGTAAGGTATAAGAACGCTACCCTGCCGGTAGCGCTCACCTAGCATAGACAGAGGAATGCCTAGAGGAACGCGCACAGAGCGTCTACTCTTATGCATGAACCAAGAGGACTGAGCGCCATGCGGCGTGTGTCAGGGTCTTATATAGACTCTGTGCCTCATCCAAGATGGAGGACACCAGAGCCAATCCGCTGCCAGAACGACAGGAGTGACATCATGCTGGCCTATCACTGAGCAAGGCATCACAAGCACATGACCAGCGACCAATCGGCATAGAAGGTGTCAGAGACATGTGACCTCGTGTCAGCGATGATGTCACCCGCACATGTGCAATGGCTCCAAGATAGGACTTAGTCTCCGGCGCTCGCACATGTGCAGTAGCAAGAAATCTGGACTTAGTCTCCGGCGCTCGCACATGTGCAGTAGCAAGAAATCTGGACTTAGTCTCCAGTGCTCGCAGCAACCGTAACACCTATAATAAACTGCAGATTGGGTTGATGACATTATCAGGTACCTATAATTTTATTTGGGGGATAAAGGACAATATCACAGACTTTTAATGAATTGGCGGCATGTGGAAAGATGCAATCAAGGACTAATAGGGAATTGGGGTGTAGAAAAGAAAAAAAGCTATTACAAATGATGTAATCTCTCAAACATGTCAGATGTATGCACCACATTTGTGTCTGTATGTGGCCATAAATAATATATTCATTAAATAAATTTGAAAATGAGGAAGTAGGAGTGCCAGTCTCATTCTCACAGAGTGGAGTTATTGCCTTGCCTTTGCTCTCAGCTCTTGGCAACAGAAAATTAAGACTGGCAGTTGTGATACGTTGTGATTTGCTGCCACATAGATTGATATCAGGGACTTAAAATAAATTGCTGGTTGGGATAGTATACTATATTGGGGCTTATAATAAATTTGGGGTGAGGAGGAGGATTTAGGGACTTCTAATGAATTAGTGGCTGGGGAATAACGCTATGCAAAGCCTGATAGGGAAATGCAGGGTGGAGGGGATTGGAGAGGGGGAAGAAAGAACACTGTATTTTAATTAATTCATGGTGGGAAAGAATGCGTTGAGTGACTTATAATGAAATGAGAGAAGACAGTATATAAAATATTATAAAAATTGGGGTGGAAGAGGACACTATAAAGGGATTTGTAAAAAATTGAGTGGACTCTATTCCACACCTTATAATGAATTTGGAAAAGAGAGGACACAGAACAGTGAACAAGTGAAAAAAATGTGCATTTTTGCACTGCATTTTTACAGCTAAAAGATGCTGAAGTGGTACAGAGGTTTCTGCAACCCCAAATACTTAACATAGCTTTAAAAAGAAACTAAACTTTTTAGTTTCATACTTTTATAGTAACTTATGTTTCTTTATGAGGCGATTTGTCTTATTACTGTAAAAAGAAATGCATGTCAGTGGCTTTCAAACTCATGCTTTTTACCAGTTGATTTGCAGGAGATTGTTTTGGTAAATCCCAATACTTTACCAGCTCACCACCATCATATATACTCCAAATGAGAACCTTCTTATATCAACTAAAGGCATTGAAATTGATTAGGAAAATGAAGATGTTTTGAAGCTATCCACATTTATATAGAAAATGAATTAAAAAACAAAAAAACAAAAAAAGCTTAGTTACTTTTTAAAGCTCCTTACAGGTGTATTTTGTTATTAGTATTTTGGTAAATTATGAGGAAAATAATAATTTAAGTTTAGTTACTGTTTAAGATCACTAAACTAAATACACTCCTCGACATTGAAATTTCAACACTCAAAATTAAAAATCGATAAGACGTATTAATAATATGCAAATGATGAAAAAAGATAAACAAAATTTTCAAAACAACTTAATATATTTAATATCTACTATGAGTTTTATGCACATAAATACATGCACTTACATACCTTGTTATGCTATCAATGAAGTTATTAACCAATTAATGACAAAGCCTGTTTTTGCCATCCAGACCGGGCCAATGTTTTACATTCTGACCAGTTAATAAAGGGTGCCTTACACGCTGCAACATCGCTAGTGATAGCTAGCGATGTCGTGCGTGATAGCACCCGGCCCCATCATTCGTGTGACATTTGGTGATCGCTGCCGTAGCGAACATTATCGCTACAGCAGCGTCACACGCACATACCTTTTTAGCGACGTTGCTGTGACCGCCGAACAATCCCTCCTTCAAGGGGGAGGTACGTTGGACGTCATAGTGACGTCACTGCGGCGTTACTAAGCGGCCGCTCAATAGCAGAGGAGGGGCGGAGATGAGCGGCCGGAACATGCCGCCCACCTCCTTCCTTCCTCATTGACGGTGGACGCAGGTAAGGAGATGTTCGTCATTCCTGCGGTGTCACACATAGCGATGTGTGCTGCCGCAGGAACGACAAACAACATCGTGCCTGCAGCAGCAACGATATTTTGAAAAGAAGCAACGTGTCAATGAGCAACGATTTTTCATGTTTTTGTGCTCATTGATCGTCGCTCCTTGGTGTCACACGCTGCAATGTTGCTAACGGCACCAGATGTGCGTCACTAATGACGTGACCCCGACAATATATCATTAGCGATGTCGCAGCGTGTAAAGCACCCTTTAGCATGAGCCACTAAGGAGTACTCAGACGAGAAGAACGCTGTGGCACAGAGCCAGAGGGAGAAGAAGGAGGACGAAGGTCAGCAGTCCCACGACCCTTAACACCCTTTTGGTGTTTGACAGGAATTAAAGTAATGAGGAAGGAAAAAATGAATATTTTACATTTTCCAATAAAAATTGTTGCTTTAGCCCCATATTTTCCATTTTCACAGGGGTAACAGGAGCAAATAGACCATACAGTTTGTTGTGCAATTTCTCCTGAGTTCAATGATATTCCATATGTGGTTGAAATCTACTATTTGGGCACACGTCAGGGCTTGGAATGGAAGGAGCACCATTTGACTTTTAAAATGCAAAATTGGTAGGAATAGATATCAGACACCATATTGCTTTTGTAAATCCCCTGACATGCCAAAACAGTAGAAATTCCTCACAAGTGATCTTGTTTACTTAGAGGTAGGGTGAGCACCTCAAATAACAAGGTGCTTTACAGAATTTTATACTATTGAGCCATGGAAATGAAGAAAGATATTTTTGCCACACAAATGTTGCTTTGGCCCCATATTTTTGATATTCACAGGAGTAACAGGAGAAAGTGGACTATACATTTGTTGTGCAATTCCCCCAGAGTACACCAATGCCCCAAATGTGGTGGAAAACTACTGTTTGCGTGCTTGACAGGGCTCAGAAGGGAAGGACCACCATATGACTTTTCAAGTGCAAAATTGGCTGGAATTCATTGCAGACAAGTTGTATTTGCAGAGCCCCCGATGTGCCATCCTAGTGGAAATCCCTCACAAGTGACCCCATATTGGAAACTATACCCCTAAACTGGAGAAAAAGGACTATAGAATTAGTGAAATTTCACCTGAATACAGCAATGCACCATATCTGGGGGGAAACTAGTCTTTGGGAACATGGTAGAGCTTAGAAAGGGAAGAATTGTATTTGAAGGATTTTTTTTATTTGAATATTAGAGCAACATTTTGGCTGGAATAGATAGCGAATGCTATTTCACATATCAAAAGCCATTTGATGTTGCTAATCAGAAATAGAGTTGTACTCTAGAATCTTGGCATTTGCGCTACTCTGGGGGTCTGTTACGGGGGGACCGGCAGATTAGGACCAGGGGGTATATATCCTAATCGCCAGTCGGGGCCCATCGTGCTCCAGATGACAAAGGAGCTGCTGGCACCTGAGGGTTAGGCGGAGACTATAGAGCTGGATGGCTCTGAGATAACCCAGGAACTCTGGGAACCGGTCATGTGTGTTGGGACACGTCAGACCGGACGACAACCCGATTAGCGTTTTGGTGCACCTAGCGCTACACCAACCACGTGTGCAGGAAACACGTCAGGCCGGGTTTTAACCAGGTAGCGTTGACCGGAAGACCGCCACGAAAGCGCCCTGTCGGCCACGTGTGTAGGACACGTCAGGCTGAGCGGTCCTCCGATTAGTGTTTCTGGCCACCTCTCGACTGGCCATGTGTGTGTAGGACACGTCAGGCCAGATGGGTACACCAGTAGCGTTGACCGGGAAGCCGAGGAGGATAAGGAACACCCTATTAACTCCACAGAGGTCCTGGGGTACGATGTCCGTGCTCGTAGGGGACACAACCGGACAGGTGGCGCAGCAGGTGCGTTGTCCGTGTGCGTAGGGGGCACAATCGGACAGGTGGCGCAGCAGGTGCGTTGTCCGTGTGCGTAGGGGGCACAATCGGACAGGTGGCGCAGCAGGTGCGTTGTCCGTGTGCGTAGGGAGCACAATCGGACAGGAAGCACAGCAGCCACAGCCCAGTTAACACCACTGGGCTGCTATAGCAAGACTGGAACGGCAGGAGGGAAGCACGGCGCCTGACCCTGATGTGCCGAGCCACGAATCTTGGCGTGACAGGCACCGTTCGCCTAACCCTACCTACCGCTTCCCAACATAGGCTTATGCCGCAATGAGGCTCTAACATGGAGGTGTACTCTGACTGAGAAAAAGTGAAGACTGCGCACCTCCATGTTGTCTCCAGCCCCTTTTATAACCTGGGTCCGCCCCAAACCCAGGGTGGAACCACCAAGGTCCAATAGCAGAGTGCCATGTCATCAGTGACGTCACATGTGACCTATCCGGAACTGCCACGTCATTGATGACCTCATGGCAGTCACGCCCCAAACACTTCACCAGTCATCGTCTGACGACCAATGGTGAGGTGCCAGATCATAGGGCCGAGCCTCTGTGAGCCAGTCCGGAGTTGCCACGTCATCAGGACACCTGACACCCTCTGCCCTATCAGGGCCTGCCACCTCATGGACATGCTCAGTGAGGTCCTTACCGGACCTAGCCTCTGATGCACTAAGTGCCTGAGCATGCTCAGTAGCCTGAGCCACAGGCTTAGAAAGCAGACTATCAGTTTGAGCATGCTCAGTAGGCACATCCCAGAACTTAGACACAGCACGAAGTCCAAGTACCTGTGCAAAGAGGCTATTAGGGTTAATTGTGGGAGCATGCTCAGTAGCCTTAACTGAGGACTTAGTCTCAGACATAACACAAACAGGCTGAGCATGCTCACTAGGCAAAACACCGGGCTTAAACTCTGGCTGGGGTAAATCGGCGCACGCATGCGCACTAGCCGCCTCTCCACACTTAGACGTGGTGGAAGGAACAGCCAACTGGACGACCCGAGGCACGGCCAAGAACGGCAGCCGGCGCCTGGGCGCAACAGGAACCGCAGCAGGCTGCTTGCGGCTATGGCGGCACCGGTTCGTAACAGGGTCCTGATCCCAGTCTGACTGCTTACTGTAGAGAAACATTGGCACTGCTCAAAGCCCAGCAGGCGCCAACATTTATCTGCAGTGGGCAGTCAGGAAGAAGTTCATGGTTGTCTGATGAATTTTCTTCCATTCTGAATGTACTTGAGTATTTAAGTAATCAAGGTCTGCTTCTGGCAGCTCGTTTATAGTTTCTAATGACATCCCAGATGTGCTTAATGGGTGACATGGTAGGACAATTAGGCAATACAGGGTGCTCACAGTTGCAGAAGTAGTTTCATGCTACCTGGCATTATCATGTTGAAAAAATGGCTCCTGATATTTCTACATTTTGTCATGAAGGTCTCTATGTGGTGTTGCAGGTCTGGCCTCCAGACCTATCTCCAGCTATCACTATATCCTAGTCAAAAACAGGACTCATGGCTAAAGAGGATAGACCTCCATTCCAGTCAACAATGCCATTTTACTGTGTTCCATGATAGCCTTTGAAAGGGCTATAGTGAGGGTACTGGAACATCTGTTACTGAGTGTCTGACTCAATGCCAAATGTTGTGTAAACACTTTCTAATTATTTTGCGTAAACTCCATTTGATTTTTTAGACTTGGTGTGTGACATCCTATTTCACTTGCAGTACGGAATGCTTCATTACGTGCCATTCTTTGAATCTAATAAGACCACTTTGGCAACATCATGAAGAAGCTTTCATGAAGGATTGCAACACAGACTTACTCCTGGGATTATGGTGTTGGTTTTCATCATGTACAATATCTAGACCTCTCTAGTCTTCATAACAGGAACAGTAACAACTCCATGAAGCATTGACTTCTTTGGAGAACCAATGGCATACCCATTTATGCAATCGTCACCAAAGTTGTTTTTTATCACAATAATCAAGCCAAGCCACATGTTGCTTGTTCTTATTGTGAGCAGCCTAGATGACCTAAGTGTGATAACATGGCATGTGACTTGCCTACAATCAATCACATCTGTGAACATCATTTGTTGCCAATTGCAAGGGGACTTACCAGAAGAGGACATTGTTTTGAATGCCAAGTGCATATAGCATAGGAGGCTCTAATGGAGGTCTATCCTTTTCAAGGATGAAGCTCTGCTTTTGGCTTGGATGGTATGATGGCTTGGATAATATGATGGCTAGAATTTTGTCTGGAGCTCACAAAAGCAATGCAATAAAGAGTTCTTCATTGAGGTAATGTCACATTAGTCCTAGTCCCAAAATTATAGTGTGATGTGGCATAAAGTACAATAGCTGAACCCTCCAGTTTTCATTCCATGTACACTAAAAGCTTGGCATTATTCCAGTTTGATCATGTAATCAATCATACCACCAATTTTCCAAAGTGTCCCAGAAGTCGCTTTTTATGTATGAGAATATCAGGCCGCATGTTGCACATGCTACTATGGGCATGGACAAAATGTGCTACCATGGCCTGCAGTATCTCCGGATTTATCTCCCATTCAGCACATCTGTGATGTTGGTTGGCATTGCAAAGGGTGCTGTGAGAACTGGATCTTGATGATTTGCATGCTAAAGCTCTTTAAGCATGGCAAAACATTCCTCAAACACAACCATATTGATATAATTTCAATGCATTTAGGAGTACTCAGTACTGAGGAAATCTAAATGTTTTGAAAAATTGTTTTTCATTTTTCATCATTTACATATCATTAACATGTCTTTTGATCCTGTAATATCCAAAATACCGTGACTTTTTCTTTTTGGTGTTACAATTTCAGTATTGATGAGTGTAGATCACCTTCTCTAATTGCACCCATGTCACATACCGAGAATGTGCATATTTGACATTAATAATTTTTATCCCCACTGTGAAATGAAATTGTATGATTGATATTTCACAAACAACTTTTTGAACATGTTACAAAACAGTGTTATATAAAGGCCTTTGGCATTTATGAAGAGTAAAGTAATGTTCTGTACGGGCATTGATTAAAGTTGTATGTTAACATCATTACTTAAAAAATGCTATCAGAAGCAAAAAAATGTTGGATTATCAATAATTTATATAGAAACATGGCTGGAAGCAATAATTGTATTGTCACTTAGACAATAAAAGTTAACTTTCTTAAAACCATATTCATAATATTTTAGAGGCCTTACTTATTTAATTAAAAACAATTTGAAATTCATTACAGTAAGTATTTATCTCTTTTTATTTTATTACATAATCATGATTATGCCTCTTGATCAAGAGTTTCCAAAAAGATGGACTGGAAACACTGGGATAAGCATGATTTAATAACTAGAGATGAGCAGACCAGTGGATGTTCAGGTTCGCTGGGTTTTGCCAAACTTGAAAAAAAAGTTTGGTTCGGGAACTGGACTTTACCCCAACATGTCTTTGCATGCCGAACCCCATAAAAGTAAATGGGGACTCAAATTTCTGTGCTCAAAAATGGCTGTAAAATGGTCAGAGTAAGGGCTTCAGGGCTGAAAAGAGAAGTAAAATAGGGGTAAGAGTAGGACAGTTAGACATACTGTGTTTCTTCAAAGTTAAGACAGCAGTCAGACTCCTTTTTAGGTCTATTCATTAAACTACATTAATATTCACTGATTCACCAACCCACCCTCTGTACAAGAGTGTGTGATTAGTTGCAATCAAACTGCTATTCATGCCCCACACCCCATGGGTTGGCATCTGTGATTGGCTGCATACCAGATTGCTGGATTATAGTGTAAAAAGTTTGTTGATAACCAGCCAAAGTAAAGCAGACAGCTGGGGGCTGGTATGTTCATGGTGGGTAGCGCCATGGATATTGGCCTCTTGGTATCTTGATATTAGCCCCCAGCTGCTGCTTAATTTTGGCTGGTTTTCAAAATAGCTAGAGACCCCTTGCCATTTTTTAAATTATTATTATGTTTTCTTTTTACACTACAATCCAGCAATCTCATCTGCAGCGAATCACAGATACCAACCATGGATATTTAGCCCCTCTCCTCCAAAAAAAAGCAGCATGCAGCCTATCAAGAATTGACACATCCACTGGATGTACCAATCCTGGTGCTTTACCTAGCTCATCCTGATTGCCTTGGTATGGTGGCAATTGGGGTAATATATGGGGTTGATGATAGCTATGATTTCTCAAAAATCAAAGCTGTCATCAAGACTTAGGTTAGAAATAGTAATACGTCAATGAGACACCCTGTTACTAACCTTGTAAGTAAAAAAATAAAACACAAACACAGAAAAGTCCTTTATTTGAATTAAAAAACACAGACACTCTCTTTCACTCATTTATTAACCTCCAAAACACCCCCACAGGTCTGATGTAATCCACAACGACATCCTATGATGATCCTAAGCTCTGCTACATCTGAAGGTTGCTGAGCGCAGTGACATTAGAAAACGTGCCTGGTCACTGCAGCCTCTGGAACATACTGAGGCCATTGGGGGAACCATCAGTTGTGAGAGGTGGTGACAATAGTCACTTCACTGGAGTTGACAGCCAGGGGCTTCTTCAGTACCAACTGTGACTGTCAGTGAGCTCACTGCCAGACTGCCGGATTGTCAGACTGTGTGACACAGCGGCAGAGTAGTATGGTAGTATGGTAGCAAGTTCACCTGAGGGCACAGTTGGTGGTTCCCAAAGTGCCAAGTTTGGCGGCTGGTGAACTCGCTGCTGGACTGCTTTGCTGTCATATCACACAATCTGACACTCCTGCAATCAGGCATCAATTTCACCTCAAGATCACGGCTCTTTGTTCCCATAGTACTCTTTGTGTGAGCTGCCAACTGTGACCGCTAGTAAACTCGCTGCGTGACTGCCGGACTGCTCTACTGTCATGTCTCACAATCTGACAGTCTGGCAATTGAGCAGTGAGTTCACTGAGGTCACAACTACCCTCAGGTAACCTCTGTTTGAACCGCCAACTGTGACTGCCAATACTGTTTT
The DNA here is from genome assembly GCF_048569485.1 of Anomaloglossus baeobatrachus. Classification (NCBI taxonomy): domain Eukaryota; kingdom Metazoa; phylum Chordata; class Amphibia; order Anura; family Aromobatidae; genus Anomaloglossus; species Anomaloglossus baeobatrachus. The sequence goes on from NC_134355.1 coordinate 398,886,999, forward strand.
TCTAATATCAAATAAATGATTTGTCTTCTGCCAAGCCTACAACCTGTAGTAAGTCCTCCATAGTGCTGCACGACCATCTCCACCCTCACTTACTGTATCCTCACCCATCACTTGCAGATTGTGAGCCTTTGCTGGCAGGGTCCTCTCTTTTCCTGTACCTATCTGTGCCTTTTATTGTTTATGATTATTCTACTTGTCCCTATTATGTGTACCCCTTTTCACATGTAAAAGTTCTATGGAATAAATGGTGCAATAGGAATAATTTCTATTGACTTACAAGGTTAGTAATAGGGGTGTCTCATAGACACCTCTCCATTACTAACCTAAAGCTTGAGAGGCAGCTGTGATTTTTGACAAATCACATCTATCATCAACATCATACAGTATAGTATACCTGATTGCCACCACACCAGGGCAAGGGTAAAGCCCCAGAATTGGATGCTCTGATGTGATGCACCATTCCTGGGGCAGTTGCAGGCTGCTATTTTTAGGCTGAAAAGGGCCAAGTACCATGACTCTTCCCACCCTGATGATGTCAGCCCCCAACTATCTGCTTTACCTTGACTGGTTACCAAAAATGAGGGGAGCCCACATTGTTTTTTGAAACTATTTATTTAAATAATTTAAAAAACAACACAGGACCTCCTTTATATTTGATAACCAGACAAGGTAAAGCAGAGAGCTGGGAGTTGCAGCTCCTAGTTATCTATTTACCTTTGCTTGCCATCAAAAATAGGGCAGGAGCCCATGCAATTTTTTTTATTATTATTTCTTACCAAGTGGTGAACTGGCCAATCTCAGCCAAGTCAATACTTGACATTGCTGTGATTGGGTCGGAACTGTCCCCACCAATAAACTTTACTGATTGGCTGCTTTGCAGCCTTTCAACAAGCTTTATTCAGATGACAAACCTTCACAGGAACTGGACGTACATTTAAACGTCTGTGTTTGGGCCCGAGACCCAGATACCTGGTGATCAATGCAAACTCCGAACTTCCAAATTCAGGTATGCTCATCCCTATTAATAACGCAAAAGATCACCAGTACACTTTCACATATTTATTCATCTAATTACATTGAATCTCAGTAGATTTATCAATGCTTTTTTGCTGCAAGATCAACAGAAAAGACAATGCAGATAAGTCTATATTTGCACTATTTGGAAATAAATGGTATGTGCCGGCTTTCAATGAGGTTAATATTGGTTTTCTGAGGAATGTTTTGCCCCATTGAATGCACTGGGGCTTGTAAATGATCATGCAGCACTTTTGTTAGCCCTCTTTGTAATTGCTGACTAATGACATCCCAGATGTGCCTGCTGATTGAAAACTCCAGAGACGATGCAGACTATGGTAGCAATTTAGGTCATGGAGGCTGCTCACAAGAGCACAAGCAACATGTAGCCTGGTGTTGTTATGTTGGAAATCGGATCCTGGAAAGCTTTGGAGTAATAGAGGTACCACTGATTCTACCACCAAATCAATACTAAACCAAACTGTTATATATAACATATATAGTATATATCCCACAAAGATATGAAGCCAATTATCTCCAAACATGAACAAATATTTTCTTTTTAAATTGAAACATTATAAAATTACAAAAAGAATAAAATACAAAATATGCATAAATACTAAATTTTAATGAGGTAAAAAGATAAGAGCTCCACAGTGAAGACCCAAAAGAGGAGAGATACAGAGACACAAGTGTATGGGCAGCAGGTAGCACATGTATACAAATGATTGTCAGCAGGCAAGTGGTATGGGAACAAGTGTCTGCAGATGTATAGTAAGTGCCATATCACGAATGTACAGCCATGCACAAAGTATTCTCATTAGTCGAATTACAAGCCATATCCCCCTGTAAGATTCAAATCTCCACAATACAGTAGAAAAGATCAATAAATATAACAAAGCAAAGAATCACTGATTAAGACATAGGTGCTCGGTACTAGTAACTAGAGATGAGCGAACCGGTCCCGGTTCGGCTGGAGGTCGGTTCGCCGAACGGAGGTCCTGTTCAAGTTCGGTTCATCGAACGTTCGACGAACCGAACTCGAACTGCATAGGAAACAATGGCAGGCATTCACAAACACATAAAAACACCTAGAAAACACCCTCAAAGGTGTCCAAAAGGTGACAAACAACTCACAACACAACACAAACACATGGGAAAGTGACAAGGACATATACTCATGCGAAAACAAAAGAGCAGGACAAGGAAAAAGTGGAGGACACACAGATATAGGCATGGCACGCCCTTCTAAAATCATGTAAAACACCGCAAGGTGACTCCAAGCGGAGTATCCCTTTTTTCCAAAAATTGGGCCACACACACACCCACCCATTCAGTGGCAGCACTTGTGCCCTAGTTGTACACTTCACAGCTAGATTTGCATCAAGCACATTCAAAAATACGCCATACTTAACCGTCCCCAGGATGACACCGGGGTAGGTAGCAAAGTCTTTCCTGATCCCAGCTCTGTTCATCTTGGATCATTTATAAAAAACACAGCAAGCAAGGGTTACTCAAAGCGTAGTCTCCCTTTTTTTCCGAAAATTGGGCCCCACACAGACACCTTATCAGTGGCAGCACTTGTGCCCTAGTTGCAAACAGGATGTTTTGATTTGCATCAAGCACATTCAAAAATACGCTATTCTTAACCGTCCCCAGGATGACACCGGGGTAGGTAGCAAAGTCTTTGCTGAACCATGACTTGTTCATCTTAGCTTCTTTTAAAAAACACAGCAAGCAAGGGTTACTCCAAGCGGAGTCTCCCTTTTTTTCCAAAAATTGTGCCCCACACACACCCACCCATTCAGTGGCAGCAGTTGTGCCCTAGTTATACACTTCACAGCTAGATTTGCATCAAGCACATTCAAAAATAAGCCATACTTAACCGTCCCCAGAATGACTCCGGGGTAGGTAGCAAAGTCTTTCCTGATCCCAGCTCTGTTTATCTTGGCTTCTTTTAAAAACAATGTAAGCAAGGGTTACTCCAAGCGGAGTCTCCCTTTTTTCCAAAAATTGGGCCCCACACACACCCACCCCTTCAGTGGCAGCAGTTGTGCCCCAGTTGTACAATTCACAGCTACATTTGCATCAAGCACATTCAAAAATACGCTATTCTTAACCGTCCCCAGGATGACACCGGGGTAGGTAGCAAAGTCTTTCCTGATCCCAGCTCTGTTCATCTTGGCTTCTTTTAAAAACAATGTAAGCAAGGGTTACTCCAAGCGGAGCCTCCCTTTTTTCCAAAAATTGGGCCCCACACACACCCACCCCTTCAGTGGCAGCAGTTGTGCCCCAGTTGTACAATTCACAGCTACATTTGCATCAAGCACATTCAAAAATACGCTATTCTTAACCGTCCCCAGGATGACACCGGGGTAGGTAGCAAAGTCTTTCCTGATCCCAGCTCTGTTCATCTTGGCTTCTTTTAAAAACAATGTAAGCAAGGATTACTCCAAGCGGAGCCTCCCTTTTTTCCAAAAATTGAGCCCCACACAGACACCTTATCAGTGGCAGCACTTGTGCCCTAGTTGCAAACAGGATGTTTTGATTTGCATCAAGCACATTCCAAATCCACAAGCATTTACTCTCCCCAGGATGACACAGGGGTAGTAAATTCCTTCTGGATCCATGACTTGTTCATTTTGATGAACGTCAGTCTGTTCTCATTGTCACTGGACAGACGCGTGCGCTTATCTGTCAGCACACACCCAGCAGCACTGAAGACACGTTCAGAGACAACGCTGGCAGTTGGACACGACAAAATCTCCAAGGCGTAACTGGAGAGCTCTGGCCATTTTTCTAGATTTGAAGCCCAAAAGGAGCAAGGCTCCATTTGCAAAGTCATGGCCTCGATGTTCATTTGGAGATACTCCTGTATCATCCTCTCCAGCCGTTGACTATGTGTCAGACTTGTTGTCTCTGGTGGCCTTGCAAAGGAGGGTCTAAAAAAATTATGAAAAGATTCCATAAAATTGCTGTTACCAGCACCAGATACGGTCCTACTGGTATGGGTAGACTGTTGAAGATGACGAGACCGTCCCATGTTTGTCAAGTTACAACTGGGAGAATCACTCCCTGCACCTGCATGGTTGTTTGGTGGAAAAGCGGATCTAAGATCGAGTAACAGCTTCTGCTGATACTCCTGCATACGTGCGTCCCTTTCTATGGCTGGAATTATGTCACAAAATTTGGACTTGTACCGGGGATCTAATAGTGTGTCAATCCAGTAGTCATCATCACTTCTAATTTTGACAATACGAGGGTCATGTTGGAGGTAGTGCAACAAGAAGGCACTCATGTGTCTTGCGCAGCCATGCGGACCAAGTCCACGCTGTGTTTGTGGCATAGAGGTGCTAACCGTTCTTTCTTCCTCTGACATCTCCCCCCAACCTCTTTCAACTGAAATTTGACCAAGGTCTCCCTCATCCGCTGAGTCTTCCATGTCCATGGACAGTTCGTCCTCCATTTCTTCATGTTCTCCTGCACCTTACTCAACATTTAGCCTGCTACCATGCGCCCTTGTTGATCCCTGTCCCCCATGGTCCCATGCCTGCCGCGTTGGTGATGATGAACGTCTGGACCTTGGTGATGTTGTTGTGTCTTGCGCATATGAATCCTCCTGTAGTTCCTCCCCTTCCTGTTGTCCCACCCCCTGACTCCGAATAGTGTTTAGCGTGTGCTCCAGCATGTAAATGACTGGAATTGTCATGCTGATAATGGCATTGTCAGCGCTAAACATATTCGTCGCCATGTTGAAACTGTGCAGAAGGGTGCATAGGTCCTTGATCTGAGACCACTCCATCAGGGTGATCTGCCCCACCTCTGCATCTCGTTGGCCCAGGCTATACGTCATGACGTATTGCACCAGGGCTCGGCGGTGCTGCCACAGTCGCTGTAACATATATAGAGTTGAATTCCAGCGTGTCGCCACATCGCATTTCAGGCGATGAACCAGCAGGCCGAAAGACTTCTGGAGCGATGCAAGTCGCTCAGCTGCGGCGCTTGAACGGCGGAAGTGAGCAGACAGTTTTCGTGCCCTGTTCAGAAGGCCATCTAGGCCGGGATAGTGTGTTAAAAATTGCTGGACGACAAGGTTCAACACGTGAGCCATACAAGGTACGTGTGTCACCTTGCCCAGGCGAAGGGCCGCACCCAGGTTTGCAGCATTGTCGCACACGGCCTTACCAGGCTGCAGGTTGAGTGGAGACAACCATTTATTAAACTCGGACCGCAGAGCTGACCACAACTCCTCAGCTGTGTGACTCTTATTCCCAAGACATGTCAAGCTAAAGACCGCCTGATGCCGTTGCGCTCTGCTGCCAGCATAGTAATGAGGGGTGCGTGATTCCTTCTGCACAGTGAGAACGCTGGTGGCCTGACCAGGCAGGCTTGGGGCGGAGGTGGAGGACCCAGATGAGGTGGAGGAGGCAGAAGCAGTGGCGGAACTTGGACAGACAGAGGATTGACACACAAGTCGTGGGGACGGCAAGACTTGTGCAGCAGACCCTTCACCATCTATCACCATAGTTACCCAGTGCCCAGTCAGTAACGTCCCTGTCCATGCTTACTGGTCCAAGTATCGGTGGTGATATGCACTCGTTCACACACAGAGTTTCTCAAGGAAGCGGTGATGTTGTGTGCGACATGCTGGTGTAGCGCGGGCACACCTTTCTTAGAGAAGTAGTGGCGACTAGGCATCTGGTACTGGGGCACAGCGACAGACATAAGGTCTCTAAAATCCTGTGTGTCCACTAGGCGGAAAGGCAGCATTTCGGTAGCCAAGAGCTTACAGAGGGATAGAGTCAACCTCTTAGCTTTTTCATGGGTCGCAGGAAGTGGCCTTTTATTTGACCACATCTGAGGGACAGAGATCTGGGTGCTGTGTGTTGCCTTCATCCAACGTTCGTCATCAGTTGCATCCTCCTCCACCACCTCTGTTGACCTCCTCGAGTGCCTGACTGTGGGTTGACAGTAGGTGGGATCTAGAACTTCATCATCAATTGTTGTGTTTGCACTCCCCTCCCCCTCAGACCGAGCCTCTTCTTGCCCTGACCGAATATTTAAGTTGTCATCCCAATCGGGTATCTGCGTCTCATCTTCATCAGTATGTTCCTCATTGTCTATAACCACAGGTGTTACAGTTTGTGACAAAGGGTCAACATTATGCTCAGAAACTTGGTCCTCACGGCCTGAATCAGAGTCACAAAGGTTCTGGGCATCACTGCAGACCATTTCCTGTTCTGTACTCACTGTAGCTTGGGAGCAGACCTCTGATTCCCAGGCTATACTGTGACTGAACAGCTCTGCAGACTCAGCCATCTCAGTTCCACCATACTGTGCAGGGCTGATGGAGACTTCAGAGCTGGGAGAAAGCAAGTTTGATTGGGATGACAACTCAGAGGACTGGTGTTTTTTGGATGCGGTTCTTGAAGTGGCTGAGAGGGCACTTGTTGGACCACTTGAGATCCATTCAAGCATTTTCCTTTTTTGGCCATCATCTACCTTTGTTCCTGTTGTTCGTGTCCGTAAAAAAGGGAGCACATCGGATTGTCCACGGTAAGTAGTAGACATCTTACTTTTGCTGGTAGATGGTCTATTTTCAGCAGATGATAATGGAGCTTTGCCACCTTCCCCACGGACAAACCCTTTTTTTCCTTTTCCACCACGCCTCTTCCCCTTTCCACCAGCATCTGTCATTTTGCCACTCATGTTGATTGCGACAAGATTGTGCACTTAAAATGTGGTAGTAAAAATTGAGAGGTGGTGTAGATTGCAGCGGTGGTCTAGCTTTATTAACAGCAGAATAATAAAGAATAAATATCCCTGACAATGCAACTACGGCCGTTAAACTGGCAGCATAATATGCTAGTATAATGGATTAGTAACTATGAGTTGGAGTGTGCAATGCAGGCAGAGGTGCTGCAAATATCTGTGCACTACTGGGACTATACAGAAGTCCAACAGCCACGTTTAGGATGCCACTAGGTACACTCAGTGTTTGCTACAATAATGGCTTAGTTATAATGAGTTTGAGTGTGCAATGCAGGCAGACGTGCTGCAAATATCTTTGCACTAGTGGGACTATACAAAAGTCCAATAGCCACGTTTAGGATGCCACTAGGTACACTCAGTGTTTGCTAGTATAATGGCTTAGTTATAATGAGTTTGAGTGTGCAATGCAGGCAGACGTGCTGCAAATATCTTTGCACTAGTGGGACTATACAAAAGTCCAATAGCCACGTTTAGGATGCCACTAGGTACACTCAGTGTTTGCTAGTATAATGGCTTAGTTATAATGAGTTTGAGTGTGCAATGCAGGCAGACGTGCTGCAAATATCTTTGCACTAGTGGGACTATACAAAAGTCCAATAGCCACGTTTAGGATGCCACTAGGTACACTCAGTGTTTGCTAGTATAATGGCTTAGTAACAATGAGTTTGAGTGTGCAATGCAGGCAGACGTGCTGCAAATATCTTTGCACTAGTGGGACTATACAAAAGTCCAATAGCCACGTTTAGGATGCCACTAGGTACACTCAGTGTTTGCTAGTATAATGGCTTAGTTATAATGAGTTTGAGTGTGCAATGCAGGCAGACGTGCTGCAAATATCTTTGCACTAGTGGGACTATACAAAAGTCCAATAGCCACGTTTAGGATGCCACTAGGTACACTCAGTGTTTGCTAGTATAATGGCTTAGTTATAATCAGTTTGAGTGTGCAATGCAGGCAGACGTGCTGCAAATATCTTTGCACTAGTGGGACTATACAAAAGTCCAATAGCCACGTTTAGGATGCCACTAGGTACACTCAGTGTTTGCTAGTATAATGGCTTAGTTATAATGAGTTTGAGTGTGCAATGCAGGCAGACGTGCTGCAAATATCTTTGCACTAGTGGGACTATACAAAAGTCCAATAGCCACGTTTAGGATGCCACTAGGTACACTCAGTGTTTGCTAGTATAATGGATTAGTTATAATGAGTTTGAGTGTGCAATGCAGGCAGACGTGCTGCAAATATCTTTGCACTAGTGGGACTATACAAAAGTCCAACAGCCACGTTTAGGATGCCACTAGGTACACTCAGTGTTTGCTAGTATAATGGCTTAGTTATAATGAGTTTGAGTGTGCAATGCAGGCAGACGTGCTGCAAATATCTTTGCTCTAGTGGGACTATACAAAAGTCAAATAGCCACGTTTAGGATGCCACTGGTTACACTCAGTGTTTGCTAGTATAATGGCTTAGTTATAATGAGTTTGAGTGTGCAATGCAGGCAGACGTGCTGCAAATATCTTTGCACTAGTGAGACCATACAGAAGTCCAATAGCCACGTTTAGGATGCCACTAGGTACACTCAGTGTTTGCTAGTATAATGGCTTAGTAACAATGAGTTTGAGTGTGCAATGCAGGCAGACGTGCTGCAAATATCTTTGCACTAGTGGGACTATACAGAAGTCCAATAGCCACGTTTAGGATGCCACTAGGTACACTCAGTGTTTGCTAGTATAATGGCTTAGTAACAATGAGTTTGAGTGTGCAATGCAGGCAGACGTGCTGCAAATATCTTTGCACTAGTGGGACTATACAAAAGTCCAATAGCCACGTTTAGGATGCCACTAGGTACACTCAGTGTTTGCTAGTATAATGGCTTAGTTATAATGAGTTTGAGTGTGCAATGAGGGCAGACGTGCTGCAAATATCTTTGCACTAGTGGGACTATACAAAAGTCCAATAGCCACGTTTAGGATGCCACTAGGTACACTCAGTGTTTGCTAGTATAATGGCTTAGTTATAATGAGTTGGAGTGTGCAGAGGACAGGAGGGTACAGTGCCAGGATTGTTGGGCTCTGGGTAGAGGAATGGAAGCCTGCCTTTCTATTCCCTCCTAATGGGGAAATGCAGCGAGGAAATCCCTGACCTTAGCTACACAGACGCTGTCTCTGTTTTCAGGACCTGTCACCTATGGCTCTGACCCTGCCGGTACGAGCCCTTAAAAGGACTGATAGAAAGTGCTCTCCCTAAGCTGTCCAGCGCTGTGTATAGAGCGCATACAGCTGTATCGGCGATAGGACTCAGGACGTAGCTGCGCCAGTGATGTCTGACACCAAGGACGCAGAAGAGATAATGGCGTCCGGACAGGCAGATACTCGTTTTTATAATGCAGGGACATGTGACATGGACATCCTATCACACATGCCGTTGCTTCTCTGGCTAAAAGTCCACTTAGCTGTGTGTGTGTCTGGGATTGGCTGACATAATGGCCCTCCCCACTACACGCGCGCGCTTAGGGAAGGAAGACAAGGAAAAAAAAAAATGGCGATCGCCATTATACAAACAGCAGTGATCTGAAGGCGCTGTTCCCGCACACTATACACTGAAATTTCATAATAGTGTGAGTCACAGAGGAATTAGCTGTTTTTTTGCTGCTAGAACCGTTCTCGAACGTTTCTAGAACTATCGAGTGTTTGCAAAAAGCTCGAGTTCTAGTTCGATCTAGAACAGGCCCCAAAATCACTCGAGCCTAGAACTGGAGAACCTCGAACCGCGAACTGCGCTCAACTCTACTAGTAACGAAGAGTTGGACGCTTGGACGGACTTAACTCATGTACTGAGTATAATAGAAGTCAATTTTGGAACATTTTTTTGTAAGATCTTTTAGAAAAATGCTCAAGTTTCCCAATGTCTTTCATTGTATTTGGTACAAAAGCGTCCGAGCGTCTGACTACCCATTACGAATACAGAGCACCCTAGCATCGTAGTGCTCGCTCATCACTAATGTACAGATATAGTTAGTATTTAACCAAAATAACTACCTATGATACATGTGTCAATGTGTACTTATCTTGGGAGTTGGCATAGCTTAAAGCACCACTACAGGGATTTTTTTTACCAGTAGGGGAGTCATGTTTTAAATGTACGCCCCTTGCACACTGCCATATACTTATCTTCCGGTGTCTACATGTACCGCCCCGCGGTCTCGGCCGGCTGCCGAGCTGCTCGGATCTGTGCTTGTCGGTGGGTGACTCGAGCTCTTACACGGACCTGAGGGGTCACGTCGCTCTGAAAGGGGGTTGGCGCTACACCCAGGAACTTCAGTGGGGAGTTCCATGGCCTGAGCCGCGGTGGTTTGTAGGGGATTTAAGTTTGTGGCGCCACCCACGGGTTGTGGTGAATGGATGGACACCACCGCTGCCGTTGACTAGGCCTCCCCGGGATGGTATTGCGCAGCTTGGTGTTGACCCCCTCCGTGGGTAGGGGAGTGATGGTCCTGGGGGCCCGAGGGAGGTGCTGAGGCAGGGAAGCGGGTGCGTGCTGGGTGCTAGTGCGGTGCGGTGCGCGGCCCGAAGGCACTGGTGTACTCACTATGATACAACACACTGGAGTCTCTGGTAAACCCAACGGGATGATGAACGGTGCCCGCAGCTGGCTTCAGCTTCCCCTTAACAGGCTGGTGATTTCCGCCTTTCTCCTGCACCGCTTTAGTGTAAACGTTTTGACTCCTATGCCTAAGCAACGGTAGTCCTCTCCCTGGCTTGCTGGGTGTCGGGAGAGCCCTGTTTGCCCGCAGACGCTGGCCCCTTGGGTCTCTATGCCTTGGCGGTGGCTTTACCCTAATAGTTGGGCTGTTGTCTTCAGTCGGGTCTTGTGTGGGAAAGGTCCTAAAGTCCAGTCCTCAATCAGTTGATTCGACTTAGCCTAGTTGTTTCTGGGCCCTGTACTGGGTCTGAGTACCCCTTCTGGTGCTCCGGTTTCCAATCGGTTCCCCGGTTTGGTACCGGCGAGCCACCGCCCGACCCCGGTCCCTATGGTTCCACTGGCTGTAATCCCAGCTCCTGCAGGCAGCCACCACTGTCTGCCTCCTTGCCAGAGGTGACTGGGCTCCAACCCAGACACCTGGTAGACTATGGCAGGCCTGGTCACAGGTCTGCCCTTGAAGTTGACTACTCCAGTCCACTGTCAAAGCTAATCTACTTAGAACTACTGTTTTTCCCGCTTCCAGGCCTGTGAACTCCTTGGTGGGCGGACCCAACCGCATGGCTCCACCCCCCCTGGTGTGGACATCAAAACCTGGAGGGAGGTGACAAGGGTTTTGAAGTTTGGCTGCTGTCACCTTTTTAGGGAGGGTGTGTGTGTGTGTGGGACTACCTGGGACGAACTGGCTAGTCCAGGGCGTCACATACACCCTTTACCGACACTGCTCCGGTCCCATGATGCCATCTTGTGACAGTATGTTCTGACTGTCAGGAAGTCAGAAGTTATGTCACAAGCACCCAATGCCAGAACTAGGCTCTCATAAAATTACACTGAATTGTGACCTCAAGCGTGTACCATGAAACATTGAAGCTCCTGGTAGGTCACAAATCGTTGAGACTGATAACAGCCGCAGCAATAGAAGGTGGAGCCGCCAAAAGGTTAATATCAGACAGAGGTCAGATGATTTATATTTAACCCTAGAATGCATAGCTGGGGCCTTGCAGACCTATTAGGTTACTTGTTTTCTATTGTACATTTATATGGTTGCATGTTCAAGGGTTAAAGCACCACTTCATTGGTGCAATAAAAAAAATGTTGCAGTGCTGCTTTAAGGGAATATACCCATTTTTTATCTAGCAGTAGACACTTGTTCCTGAAGACTATTAGGCAATCTGTCTGATGAACGTTTGAATGTTAAGGAGGAAACATTACTATATTTTGGATTGCACTATAGATAAAATCTAGGGATGAGTGAATGTATTCGCCACTATTCGGTATCCGACGGATAATGGGGTATTCAAAGTATTCACTATGCGACGGCTAATATGGTATTCGCTCCGATACTTTCATTTTCATTACTGGACTTCCTCACGCCTTTTATCAGCCAATGAACACATCTGATGTGTTCTCTGATGTGATCTCCTGCACCGCTTTAGTGTAAACGTTTTGACTCCTATGCCTAAGCAACGGTAGTCCTCTCCCTGGCTTGCTGGGTGTCGGGAGAGCCCTGTTTGCCCGCAGACGCTGGCCCCTTGGGTCTCTATGCCTTGGCGGTGGCTTTACCCTAATAGTTGGGCTGTTGTCTTCAGTCGGGTCTTGTGTGGGAAAGGTCCTAAAGTCCAGTCCTCAATCAGTTGATTCGACTTAGCCTAGTTGTTTCTGGGCCCTGTACTGGGTCTGAGTACCCCTTCTGGTGCTCCGGTTTCCAATCGGTTCCCCGGTTTGGTACCGGCGAGCCACCGCCCGACCCCGGTCCCTATGGTTCCACTGGCTGTAATCCCAGCTCCTGCAGGCAGCCACCACTGTCTGCCTCCTTGCCAGAGGTGACTGGGCTCCAACCCAGACACCTGGTAGACTATGGCAGGCCTGGTCACAGGTCTGCCCTTGAAGTTGACTACTCCAGTCCACTGTCAAAGCTAATCTACTTAGAACTACTGTTTTTCCCGCTTCCAGGCCTGTGAACTCCTTGGTGGGCGGACCCAACCGCATGGCTCCACCCCCCCTGGTGTGGACATCAAAACCTGGAGGGAGGTGACAAGGGTTTTGAAGTTTGGCTGCTGTCACCTTTTTAGGGAGGGTGTGTGTGTGTGTGGGACTACCTGGGACGAACTGGCTAGTCCAGGGCGTCACATACACCCTTTACCGACACTGCTCCGGTCCCATGATGCCATCTTGTGACAGTATGTTCTGACTGTCAGGAAGTCAGAAGTTATGTCACAAGCACCCAATGCCAGAACTAGGCTCTCATAAAATTACACTGAATTGTGACCTCAAGCGTGTACCATGAAACATTGGAGCTCCTGGTAGGTCACAAATCGTTGAGACTGATAACAGCCGCAGCAATAGAAGGTGGAGCCGCCAAAAGGTTAATATCAGACAGAGGTCAGATGATTTATATTTAACCCTAGAATGCATAGCTGGGGCCTTGCAGACCTATTAGGTTACTTGTTTTCTATTGTACATTTATATGGTTGCATGTTCAAGGGTTAAAGCACCACTTCATTGGTGCAATAAAAAAAATGTTGCAGTGCTGCTTTAAGGGAATATACCCATTTTTTATCTAGCAGTAGACACTTGTTCCTGAAGACTATTAGGCAATCTGTCTGATGAACGTTTGAATGTTAAGGAGGAAACATTACTATATTTTGGATTGCACTATAGATAAAATCTAGGGATGAGTGAATGTATTCGCCACTATTCGGTATCCGACGGATAATGGGGTATTCAAAGTATTCACTATGCGACGGCTAATATGGTATTCGCTCCGATACTTTCATTTTCATTACTGGACTTCCTCACGCCTTTTATCAGCCAATGAACACATCTGATGTTGCTTGCCCTCACAGTATTGCCGCAGCCATCTTTGTTGTGGTGTTACTGTGATTGGCTTGGCCGCACTGCGTCATAGGGGCAATATAAGCCAGCGGCTATTATGGTCAGTCGGTCTCTCCCTCTCTCTTTCTTACTCACCGATCACGGGAGCGGCACTACATGGCTGTCACACTGTAGCGGGTTCTCCAGCTTTTGAAAATGCAAGCCGCAAATTATTCCACTTGGTACTCCCTGCTTCCCCCGCCCACCGGTGCCTATGATTGGTTGCAGTCAGGCACTCCCCCACGCTGAGTGACAGCTGTCTTACTTCAACCTATCACAGCCACCGATGGGCGAGTCTATATCGTGTAGTAAAATAAATAATGTAAAACAACAATGTGCGGTCCCACCCAAATGATACCAAGCCAAGGCAAGCACACAGCAACGGGCCGGTATTCTCAGGCTGGAATTCTCAGGCTGGGGAGGGCGAGGGCCATGGTTACGGCCCCCCTCTCGCAGCCGAGAATATCAGCCCGCTGTTGCCCCGAGAATGTCGCATCCATTAGATGCGACGGTCCCGGCTTGTTACCGGCCCTTCCTGATTGCGGTGATGCGGTGGCAATCAGGTTAATAAGGAGTTAATAGCTGCTTATAGCTGCCACTAAGTCCAAGATTATTAATGGCAGCGTCTATGACACGCGATCTCTAATCTGTAAGTAAAGTAAAAAAAACACAACCCCGAAAAATCCTGTATTTGAAATAAAACACCAAAAAGACCCTCTGTAACCACTTTATTAACCCCCCAAGTAGCCAGGTCCGGCGTAATCAACACTGATTCAGCGACATCTGTGAGCGAGTGCTCAATGCAGCCTCATTCCGTGAACGATGCTGCAGGGGTAACTCCAAATCATTTCTCACGGTCGGTGATGTCAACACATTACCGCACGCGAGAACTTCAGTGCTGCCGTAAAGCTCAACTCAGAGTGACGTCACTAACCGGCAGTGACCCTGCGAGAACTCAGATCCAAGCTCCCGCAGGGTCATTGCTCCATCACACATACTGTTGGGGAGAAACACATACATCACAAATAAAAGCTGTAATATCATCTATCCATCCATCCATCCATCTATCCATCCATCTATCCATCCATCTATCCATCCATCCATCCATCCATCCATCTATCCATCCATCCATCCATTATCTATGTATCTATCCATTATCTATCTATCTATCCATTATCTATCTTTCCCTCAGTCTATCCCTCTTTCTATCTCTCTGTCTATCCATCTATCCATCTATCTATCTATCCATTATCTATCCATTATCTCTCTATCTATCTATTGGATAGATAGATGGATAGATAGATAGATATGGGGATAGATAGTTAGATAGATAATGGATAGATAGATAATGGATAGAGGGATAGATAGATGGATGGATAGAGGGATAGATAGATAATGGATAGAGAAATAGAGAGATAGATAATGGATAGATAGAGGGTATAGAGAGATAGATAATGGATAGATAGAGGATAGATAGATAGATAGACAGGTAGATAATGTATAGATAAATAAAAAAGGATAGATGGATAGATAGACAGGCAGACAGATGTCAAACACATATATAATGTCCCACCTCCCTGCATATTCTAAGCTGGCACTCTTTAGTGACTTTCATGTGGCACTAAAGGGTGCCTAGCCTTGTATTTAGCCACAAAAATAAATAATTAAAAAAAAACGACGTGGGGTCCCCCCCATTTTTGATAGCCAGCTAAGGTAAAGCAGATGGCTGCAGCCTGTAGACCACCGCTGCCAGCTTTACCTTGGTTGGGGATTAAATTTGGAGGGCCCCCAGGCTCTTTTTTATAATTATTTATAAATAAATAATAAAAAAAAATGGGGTTCCCGCCAAATTGGTTCACCTGCGAAGGTAAAGCGGATAGCTGTGGTCTGGTATTCTCAGGGTGGTTAGGTCCATAGTTATTGGCCCTTCCCAGCCTAAAAATAGCAGGCCGCAGCTGCCCCAGAAGTGGCGCATCCATTAGATGCGCCAATCCTGGTGCTTCACTTATCCGGTGTCCTGGTGCGGTGGCAAATGGGGTATCAAATTGGGTTGATAACAGATGTGTAATGTCACCTGACATCAAGCCCAGCAGTTGGTGATGTCATGGCATCTATTAGATACAAGACATCACCAACTGTCAGTAATAAAAGTAGAAAAAAAAAAATAGACGACACAAAACAACAAATTATTTGAAAAAACACTCCCCAAAACATTCCCTCTTTCACTAATTTATTGTAAAGAAAAAAAAATCCCTTGTAACCATTTTGGAAGTCCCACGATGACTCTGGACCTTCTAGAAAATGGGGGGCATGCTCAGGAAACATGTCCCCTATTTTCTTGGAGTGCAGACCCTCCATGTGCGGAATGTGGGTGGAAAGAATCTGCACCTACCCTCCCCGGGTCACAGCAGCAATGTGCGTCCAGCCAGCGCAGCTCCACAGCCATTTTCACTGAACGAAGGAAGCTGAGCTGACAGCCGCGATCTGCACATGTGCCTAGCGTTTATTGTGAAGGAGGAGGGACGCGGGGGATAAACGCTGCAGAAAGGTAAAAACACTGGGGGAACACCGGAAATCACCGGGGGGGGTATGGGGGGTGAGTTAGCTGGACCCGGGGAGGAGTTTTTCTGTCGCATGTGTCATGGCACATGCGACAGAAATCAAAGGAAGAGGGTGAATACGGGCGGCGCATTAGTGTTCGTCCTGTCATCTTGGATTAATCGGGAGGGGGCAGAATAATGGGGTATTCGATCATCCCTAATAAAATCATTATAATCTTTCATTCATTTTCTGAAGTGCCTGATTTCTTCTTTGATACTGGCATAATGCATGGTAGCAGGACCCCTTTAGTCTTGATTCCAGAAAAACTAATAACATAGTTTTACATTGATTTTGTGGTGGTGCCAGATCTTCAAAGTGTCCCAGGAGCAATTTTGAAACATGACATTTCTAGGATGCATCTTGCTTAGGCTACTTTGAGCAGTCTGCATGGCTTCATGGCTTAAATGTTCTACCACGGACCCCATCTTTTGTCCCATTCTGCATATCTAGGATGTCATTGGTTTGCAATAGCAAAGGGAGCTGCTGGCAGCAGACCTTGATAATTTGCAAGCCCAAGCTCATTCAGTGTAGATGAACCACTTTTTATAATGTCATTGATAGAATGCCAAGACGTGTGTGTGTATTTCTGTGCATAGTATTCATTTTCAATACTGAATAAATTGAGATGTTTTGAAAATATTACCTTTTTTTTCTCATTTTTATCATATGCGTATCATAAAAATGTCCATTGATCCTTTGATTATCATAATTTCACAACGTCTCCTTCTTGGTTTTGCACTTTTAATCTAGAAATGCATTTGTCTATTGATTACAACTGAAGTACAAAGCAATTAGACAAAATAAATTGCACCAATCATACCTGATTGCTTTCAATGTGATCAATTGCTATTAAAAAGTGTTTCTAAGAAAGCATGCAATTTTCTTTGTTTCTAAATAACTAGCAATAGCAAGAATATGCAAATATGTGTTATTAATTACAGTTTTTTATTTCAAAAGGATAGACCAAAATAATTGCTGCTACTATACCCTACACAAATGATTTGGAAGCATATTACTTACAATCACAAATGTAAATATGCTATTAAAAAATACCAGTGAACCTTGACCAAGAGGGTATATGCTCCAATAAAGGAAGCAATTATAAAATACAAAAAAAATCAGCTCTGTCATTGTTCCACTGATTGTATTATAGCCTATACACTTTATATACAAAATTTTGTTTTAAAAGTTTTTGACTTATCTTCACCACACTCCTACACAATGGAACTAAGGTTGGGATTACATGTATTTTTTTTTCAAGACAAAACACTGTGTTATGCAGGTCAGTACGATAATGGTGCTATTAAATTTAAAGAGAACTGGCAGCAGGTTTTCACTTTATAAACTAGTCCACAATTTTAAAGTCATAGTGCACAACCCCCCTAATATCTAAGAAAATACCTTTTGTAATCCTCCCACAATGTAGGCTAATCAGAGCAGTCCGGTCTGAAGTTTCTTGGTCCATTTTTGGTACCTTCTCCATGCAATTGCAGGTCCTCCTGTCTTGATTTGCATGGCTGCTGTGTGCTACATCAGCCATAGTCTGTTCAACACTCATGCCTTCACAGTAGAGAACAGGAGCTGCCCCGGGGAACAACAGAATCTGTGAATGATGTACATCATCCATCAGAAGGACATCAGCCAGGCATCAAAGCAGGAGGGCTGGTGATTGCAGAGATTGCAGAGATTGTGGAAGCACCAAGCAGTGACACTCAACAGATTGGACCTAGCCAATTTGCATACTGCAAGGGAAGATTAAACTTTTGAAAAAAATAAACTTTGATTTATGTATCACATTATGCGACCAATAGGCATAGGTCTCTCCTATAGCTCATATTGGTACCATTCTGGATGCAGTGGATGTTGTCTATATGGATTTTTCAAAGGCATTTGATACAATGCCACATAAAAGGTTAATACTTTATGGTTTAAATGTGCCTCCATCACACCCATCCTGAAAAAGCCCTCCCTTGACCCTTCCTCTGTGTGAAACTATCGCCCCATATCACTTCTCCTCTATGCCTTAAAACTACTGGACCAGCATGTTCATCTTGAACTGTCCTCACACCTCTCTTCCTGCTCCCTCTTTGACTGGTTACAATCTGGCTTCTGACCGCATCATTCCACTGTAAATGTCCTAACTAAAGTCACCGATGACCTACTAACCGCCGAAGCCAAGCGACACTACTCTGTCCTCCTCCTCCTGGACCTGTCCTCTGCCTTTGACACAGTGGACCATTCCCTTCTACTACAAATTTCTGTCTCTGGTCATCACAGACTTGGCGCTATCTTGGATCTCTTCATACCTAGCCGACCAAACTTTCAGCGTCTCTCAATCTCACATCATTTCCTCATCTCGCTCCCTATCTGTCGGTGTCCCCCAAGGTTCAGTTTTAGGACTCCTGCTGTTCTCCATCTACATCTTCGTCCTGAGACAGTTCATAGAATCCCATGGCTTTCAGTATCACCTCTATTCTGATGATACACAGATCTTCATCTCTGGACCTGACACCCCCTCCTTACTAACCAGAATTCCACAGTGTCTGCCTGCTGTATCATCCTTTTTCTTTGCTCGATTTCTAAAACTGAACATGGATAAAAAAGAATTCATTATCCTTCCTCCTCCTCTCTTAATGCCCCCAATCGACCTATCCATCATTGTCAACGGCTGCTCACTTTCCCCAGTCCCATGTGCTTGCTGCCTGGGAGTAACTCTAGCCTCTTATCTCTCCTTCAAGCCACATATCCAAGCCCTTTTTACCTCCTGCCGCCTCCAACTCAAAAATATTTCCTGGATTCATACATTCCTTTCCCAAGAAGCTGCAAAAACCCTAGTGCATGACCTTATTATCTCCCACCTGGACTATTGCAACCTCCTGCTCTGTGGTCTCCCTTCTAACAGTCTCGTACCACGACAATCTATTCTAAACTATGCTATCTCACTAATCCACCTGTCCCCCCACTACTTCCTGACCTCTTCTTCTCTGCCAATCCCTTCACTGGCTTCCCATTGCCAAACGACTCCAGTTCAAAACCCTAACTATGACATACAAAGCCTTCTACAACCTTTCTCATCCTTACATCTGTGACCTAGTTTCCCAGAACTTACCTGCATGTATCCTTCAATACTCACAATATCTCCTTCTCTACTCCCCTTTCATTTCCTCTTCCCACCATCGCATCCAAGATTTCTCCCGTGCATCCCCATACTCTGTAATGCTCTGCCACAACATATCAGACTCTCACCTACCTTGACAAGCTTCAAAACGAACCTGAAAACTTACCTCTTCCGACAAGCCTACAACCTGCTGTAACCCTCAGTCTGACATAGCGCTGCACGATCATCTCTACCCTTACCTACTGTATCCTCACCCATCCCTTGTAGAGTGTGAGCCAACGCAGGCAGGGTCCTCTTTCCTCCTGTTCATGTCTGTACCTTGTATTGTTTATTATTATTGTATTTGTCCCTACTATGTTTACCCCTTTTCACATGGAAAGTGCCATGGAAAAAATTGCACTATAATAATAAATAATAATAATAATACATAAAATAAGATTAATGGGAATAGGGAAAAATATGTGTAACTGGAAAAAAAGTAGCTCAGTGATAGGAAACAGGCTGGGTATTAATGGAACACACTTGGGTCACTTTTAACAGTGGAGAACTGTTACTGTTATTAGGTCCTCTTCTTTTTAATCTTTATTACTGACCTTGTAAGGTGTATTGAGATTAAAATTTGAATATTTGCAGATGATGGTAAGCAATGCAAAGTAATTAACAGAGGAGGATACAACCAGTACATCTGACATGCCCCACCAGGGCCATCTAGGTGAGATACTCGGAACCGGGCCAGTTCTCTTCTGGGAAGATGTCATGGCAGCAAGGCCCGACTTTGTGACCCTGATGATGTCGTTGAAAATGAGGGGTATTTACAGGGGGACAAGTCGTAATGTCACCTGTGGTCTTCGGCCAGGTATGGCTGAAGCTGCTTAGATAGGACCGCAGGGGCAGATGGTGATGCAGCTGAGATGGTACAGCTCTCCACAGGTGGAGCTGGAACCCCAGGGCAACCGTGGGCAGTTGTTAGCCAATGAAGTGTTTGAACAGCGTGAGGCCAGCGGCGCAGACTATAAGTCTAGGACACAGCGGGATGCAGTCATTAGTTCTTTTACTCACAGTTGTCAGTTCCAGATTATAACGTCCAGACGGTCAAATTCTGCCCTTGGTGTGCTGAGTCCTGTGGTGACGGGATCCAGCCAATCCCCAGGTAATTCAGAGGCACAAGACCGGTGTCCCTTTCCTGTTTCCCTTTCCTGGTCATCTTCCTATGCTGGCTTTGCCTTCCTGCCCTGCGTCTCACAGACAGTGCCCTGAACAGGTGTCCGCGGACCCTATTTGGGAGGCTCTTCTGCCTAATCCCATGGCCCTCTGTGGTCACCATTTCAGTGGATTCGCGTGTGGTTGTGGCTTTGGCACATGAAATTACCTCAACCTCCGGTTTTGCTAGCTGAGCCAGGTTGTTCTCAACTAGTCTAGGGCCCGGTCCGGTAGTCCCTCCACACCGATACCGATGCATTGGCTGTGAATGCGAGCCCACAGGTGGATCTCTCACTTCCCGTGGCTCTAGGACCCCTTCTTCCTTTCTTCCTCCTTGTCCAAGGACAAGCTTCTCCAGCTCCAGTCCTCAGGACCTCTCCCCTACGCTTCCTACTTCGTTCTGCAATCTGTTCTAAGGTTCCACCCACTAACCAACCCCACTTCCAGACTGGCTCTGAGACTGTGCTCTCCCAAAGGAGCAATCTCACCCTAACCATGGCCTGAAATTGTGTAGCTATACTTAGGGGTACTTTGCACGTTGCGACATCGCTACTGCGATCTCGTCGGGGTCAAATCGAAAGTGACGCACATCCGGCGCCGGTAACGATGTCACAACGTGTAAAGCTTAGAAGCACCGATAAACAATCGCAAAAGCGTCGTAAATCGGTGATCTGTGTAGTGTCGGTCATTTCCATAATTTCGCTGCAGCGACAGGTACGATGCTGTTCCTCGTTCCTGCGGCAGCACACATCGCTGTGTATGAAGCCGCATTAGTGAGCAACATCTCCTTCAATGAGGAAGGAAGGAGGTGGTCGGGATGTTTACATCCCGCTCATCTCCGCCCCTCCGCTTCTATTGGCTTTCTGCCGTGTGACGTCGCTGTGACGCCGCACAACCCGCCCCCTTAGGAAGGAGGTGGGTCGCCAGCCAAAGCGACGTCGCAGGGCAGTTAAGTGCATGTGAAGATGACATAGCGATAATGTTCGCTATGGCAGCTATCACAAGATATCACATCTGCAACGGGGGCGGGAACTATCACGCTCGGCATCGCTACAATCGGCTAGCGATGTCGCAGCGTGCAAAGTACCCCTAAGAGGGTGTGTGTACTGTGGTCTGTGCAGTACCTCTGTGGTGCATGGATCCTCAGGGCCGCCACACATCCTTGGTCATAAAGGAGTTAAACTTGAGGTTATTCAGGTTCAAAAAATGAAGTCTTAGGGTTGATCTTATTACAATGTACAAATATATGAGGGGACAGTACAGAGTTCTCTCTAATGATCTTATTACAGCCAGGCCTGCAACGGCGACAAGTTGCCATCCATTATGATTAGAGGAAAGGAGATTTAATAGTAATTTCAGTCACAAATTCTTTACTGTAAGAGCAGTGAGACTTTGAAACTCTCTGCCATATAATGTTGTAATGGTTGATTCACTACTAAAATTTAAGAGAGGCCTGGATGCCTTTTTTGAAAAATATAATATTACTGCTTATAGGCGCTAGATTCTGTGATTGGGTTTTGATCTAGGGACCTAGTCTGATTGCCCTATATGGTAAGGGAAGGAATTTTGTCCTCCAATGGGGGGCTTACTGTCTGTCGCATAGGGATTTTTTACTTCCTCAGGATCAAGTACTTTGAGTGTATGTGCCCATGATCATTAATAGCAGCATTTTGGAAACAGCTTGTTTCCACTGCATCCAAGATGCTGCATTGAACAGCAGAAGCACAGTGGATAGGATTTATAGAAATCCCATGCAGAATGTGCTTATTTTTGCCCCAGCATAAACTAACATGCAACTTGACTCTCAGAGCAGCAGCATGTCAATTTATATACGCAAATATCAGTGTTCTCCGCAGGGAGAATAGACCAAAATAATGCAACACAACAAACCTTGAACATGGGCATGGACAGCTGTGGTCTCCTGCAGAGGACACTCATGGCCCTGCAGGAAAGGACATGCAGAACATGTGCACATATACTGAAAATAAAAGTCATTGCCAGAGTGCAGGGCACAGCACAACACATCCTGCACCCTGGCACCACTTTCACTTTGAAAGCACTGCCGGACTGTTGGAATTTTGGTCATCTCTTGGCAGAAAAATGCATTCTTTTGATGCTAAAATTTATTCACCAAATTCCTGCACCAAATCTGCATCTTTTGGCAAAAAACACATGAATAGTGTAGCACTACCATATCACATTTTTTGACAGAAGATGCAGATTTGGTGCAGGAATTTCCAGTATAAATTTCAGCAGCAAATCTGCATCCCCTGACAAAAACACTCAGTTTTTCCGCTGTTTTCTGCCATGAGTTGCAGATTTTGTGCAGAAATATATTTGTCCAGATGTCCCAGCAGCTGGAAACTCAAGCAATGTTAAAGGCTCACTTAAAGGCTATTTTAAAAGCACCTTTAAAGTTTCCGGGCCTCACAGCTGCCAGGAGACCTGGTGGCTGAGAGCTCTGGTAATCTTTAAGGTTACCATAGCTCACAGCCATTGTGTCTCCCAGAAACCTTCAACCCAGTAACTTTAAGAGAGCCTTTAAGAGAACATTTAACGTTCGTTCAGTTCCCAGCTGCTGGGACATCTGGAGGCTGTGAACTGGTACCAAAGCTCAAAGTCACCAGGTGTCCCAACAGCTGGGAACTATAAGAAACTTAAAGGTTATCTTAAAGGCTCCCTTGAGGTTTCCCGACCTCACAGCTGCCAGAAAACTAAGTGGCTGTGAGTTTCAGTAACCTTTAAGGTTATCAAAGCTCACAGCCATTGGGTCTCACAGCAGTTTTCAACCCAGTACTTTTAAGGGAGCCTTTAAGAGAGCTTTTAACATCCCTTCCATTCCCAGCTGCTGGGACATCTGGAGTCTGTAAACTGATACCACAGTTCAAAGCGTCCAGGTGTTCCAACAGCTGGTAATTTCAAGAAACTTAAATGCTCTCTTAAAGGCTCCCTTAAGGTTTCCTGGTCTCACAGCTGCCTGGAGACCCAGTGGCTGTGAGCTCCAGTAACCTTTAAGTTATTTAATTTGTATCTTGTTTGTAGTGGCAGGGTTCTCAGAGCAACAAGCCAACACTTGTCACTCATCCATTAACCCACCTCTTGATTTGAAAGCTGTAAATGTTGGGCCTGACCCTGTCACGTATGGCCCATGCTTGACTGCAGCGCTAAGACACTATGGGTACTGTGGGGCAAATGATGCCCCTGTCCTGCCATCTGCCTCTAATTTTTAAATTTTTATCTTGTCTGTAGTGGCTGGGTTCTCAGAGAAACAGGCCTACGCCTGTCACTCATCCAATATTTTTTATTTTAATAGTCTAGAAAGTTAATGGCTGTGCCACAACAGTGTGGTTATACTGTAAAACAGTTTGAGCTGTTTTGGCAGCCATAAACATGTTGTCAAAGCCTTTATTTTTACCACCCAGTTATTGGGTCAATATATGCTCGGCGAGCCATACGGTCAACACATGTGAAATCGGCAAACATGAATAGATCCGGATTATTTTTAAACTCTTTTTTTCTACTTTAAATGTTTAAATTTATCAGTCTGAACTCAATATATTTAAATACAAAGTAAATAATTGAGTGTGGCTGTCAATATGTTAGCATTCAGGACCCCACTTTAAACTTTTTTTCCCAGGAGCCCAATTTATTTAAAATCGGCCCTTTTGGTATACTTGTTATTTTAAGAAATACTACATCTGAATAGCAATACTTAACAGGAATCTATAATAAGTTACATTAAGTAGTAGATTTGTTGGTAGGTTATAAGCTTTTCAAAACAGATGTGTTTGTATTATGTTTTTCAAGGAGTGTTAAACTGTGATTGGCTGTGCTTTGAAAAATTTGTAAATGATTTATTTTTTTCTTATCGCTTAATCAAGGTGTATATAAAATGTGATATCAAATATGTTGTATCATATCACCTTCTATTCTGATGCATTACTATATGACTTTATTGAAGTATTACAATTACAATAGAAAGCCCTGAAACTGTTTTAGTTAATTCTGGATAAAACATAGAAAGTATCAACCTCCCTTAAGTATAAGGAATCATCTACTGCCTATTTTATTTTCATTATTGTGTTATTGTTCAATGTAAAAAAAATGCAGAAGAAAATTTCTCTTGTTCTTACTGGAAAGTCTTATAAAATTTGACTTCTTCAAGTATAAATGAAATTGAATTAACTTTTAGTTTTCAGATCTATCAGAAACATTAGTATATTTACTGTTGCAAGCAAGGATTTACTGGAAAAACCGTGAGCAAATAATTCACTTGTACGTGCTGCTCACTATCAACTGTCTAAATGAAAGATTGTTGCTCAAAATAATTGGAAGATTTGGTGTATATAATCTAATGTATGATAAACTAATTCAGTGGCTTTAAATGTAAAAGGCACGGCCATCCTGATTCTTAACTTTATTCTTAAATTAAATAGTATAAAGGAAATAAAAAAAAGTCCTATGCTATTGAATTGCCATGGCTATTCTCAGTATTTATTGTTAAATTAACATATTTTGAATTTTTGTGGAAAAAAGTAAGAATCAAAAAATAAAATATGGAAATTTAAATTACTATTCTCAACAGAATGGTTATATGTACAGTTTTACATATTCAATATACTTTTGTAATATTGACTCATTTTTCTAATAACTTTCAGAAGTGTATCCAATCTCTTTTGTTTAATAGACACCATTCAGTTTAGGGTCTTAAATTGTATGTTTATGCAGTATGTTATTTTTTACACCTTTAGACATTTTGGTGATCTGACTTTAAACAACAACAAACTGAGCTGGCATATAAATTACCTTGGGTCTTTAATATTCTTATACAGGTCCATCTTTAGAAATATGTCCTTAGAGCTGGCTGAAAGTAACCAAAATTATATTATTTAAATTTCTGACGGTGTGACGTGGAGAAAGGTATTTGTGACACAATTAATATAAAAATTTAAACAAAGTCAATTTTAATTAAAAAGATTTAAAACAGCAAATGCTTTTTACACAAATAAAAACCTAAATATAAAGAGTGCACAGCCGATATCTTTTTCTTTATTTTAGTCATATTTTAAGCTATTTACACTTTTAAGAATACTTCAAAATGCATATTTCAATATATAATGTTGAAATCTAGAGTCACTTCTTATGTACTTAACCTACTTTAGTGACAGCTTAGTATCTTTGCATAGTTTTCATTTCAGAGCTCAATAAGCTTTTCACAAGTCTAAAATAATTCATGATTTTGTTATTTAAGTTGTGCAAATATTAAAATGGATATTTCTCTTAAAACCAATTCAACTTAAATAAGAGAGTGCTGAATAAGTTAAACTGGAGGTTGCATGCCTGGGGTAATCCTCAAATTCAAATTTTTATTCCCATCAACAAAATCTATTATGGGTTTCATTATAAAACACGTTCAAAGTAAATCATGCAGCTCATGTAGGTGTTTACTGTAATATACTTCTAAAAGAACAATAATAAAATTTAATGAATCATAAAAGCTGAGCATAAATAACGAGCAAGTTTAAATGTGGTATGAAATTGCAATGTAATATAGTTAAGCTGTGTAATACAATGTTTTATTTTTTTTGTTTGTTTTTCTTCTGTTTTCTTTTTTTACCAAATGTCTTCAATTTTAATTCAATGTAAATCTGGAGGGGATGGAGAATATGGGAACAAGATGATAGTGAAACTTGTCCCCACTTTTGGTACCAACTGAAAATTGAAAGCCTCACTTTTGCATATGTATATAAAAATGACAATAATTTAAAATTATTTTCTGATCTTGTGGCGAAAGTCTGGAGTATCTATGTGTGACTTTCGAATTCTGAATCCTATCAGCATGCATACTGAAGGAATCTCCAGTGTTGCTACCGAGACCAGACCGTGATGTGAGTACAGATTTCCGATGTGTATACTACTAAGGCAAATTTGTAATGTTTAATTTCATTATTGAACAATTACAGTGCTGTCGGTCAATCCAAAGATTTAATAAAGCTAAAAAAACTAAATATTAGGGGTTTTGTCTTTCTTAGAATACCTATGTGTGCATAATTATTGGACAACAATTAGTGTGGTGAATTATGTAAAGAAATGAAAAAAAAAAATTCCCATCTCAATTTTTTATTTTCATCTGTTAAAATGAGAATAATAACTAAACAATTTAAAATGTACAAATATACATTTTATTAATTATTTATTTTAAGAGCATCATTGATTTCATGGTGCTGTATATGAGAAGGGGTTACATACCTAATACAAATTATAAATGAACAATGACAGACTGATACAGAAAAGAGTGGGCCCTTCCCTTGCGAACTTACATTCTACAGAGTAATGGAGAAGTAGGTAGTAGGCTGAGGGATTAAAGCAGCTCCGGCGGTGGTGAATTGGGTTTTAGCAGGCTGTAAACTTTCTTGAAAAGATGCATTTTCAGGATGAATGTACAAGTGTGGGGGAGATAAGGAGATCTTGAGAGCACTGGAGATTGCATGATGAAATATATCAGCAGGTTAGTTTGGGGATATAGAGAGGAGACAGAAAATGAACATGTTTGTAGGTCAATGCTAGTAGTTTGAATTAGATATGTTGGGCAGTTTGGAACAAAGCATGGTATTTACAGAGAAGAGAAGCAGAGGAGTAACAAAGAAAGAAGTTTATCAGTCATGCAGCAGAGTTAAGGATGGACTGGAGAGAGGCAGGGAGGTCACAAAGGAGAATATTGCAGTAGTTGAGATGAGAGATAATGAAGGCATGAACTAACAATTTTGTAGATTGAGGTTTGAGGGAACAATGGTTTCTGGAAATATTTTTGAGCTTAGATTTGAATATCGTCAGCATATTCAGTGGAAACCAGAAGTTTACATACACTATATAAAAAGACACATATGCATGTTTTTCTCACTATCTGACATGAAATCAGAATAAACCTTTACCATTTTATGTCAATTAGGATTTCTAAAATTATTTATATTCGCCAAAGGCCAGAATAATGACAGAGAGAATGTTTTAAGGCATTTTTATTACTTTCTGCAAAGTCAAAAGTTTATATACATTTCATTAGTATTTGGTACCATTGCCCTTAAACTGTATAACTTGGGTGAAATGTTTTGGATATCCTTCCACAAGCTTCTCACAATAGTTGGTAGGAATTTGGGCCCATTCCTACTGACACAACTGGTGTAAGTGAGCCATATTTGTATGTTGCCTTGCTCGCACCTGCCTTTTCAGCTTTGCTCATACATTTTCAATAGGATTGAGATCAAGGCTTTTTGATGGCCACTCCAAATTATTGACTTTGTGATCCTTAAACTACTCTGTAATCAGTTTGGCAGTATGATTCAGGTCATTGTCCATCCATTTGGAAGACCCATTTCCACTCAAGCTTTAAGTTCCTAGCTAATGTCTTGAGATGTTGCTTTAATATTGCCACATAATCTTCTTTCCTCATAATGCCATCTATTCTGTGAAGTGCACCAGTCCCTCCTGCAGCAAAACAATCCTACAACATGATGCTGCCACCCCCAAATTTCAAAGTTGGGATGGTGCATTAAATCTTTTCTCTTTTACCTCCAAACATAATGATAATCATTATGACCAAATTTCAATTTTAGTTTTGTCAGACCAAAGGACATATCTCCAAAAATTAAGGTCTTTGTTCCTGTATCCATTTTCAAACCTTTATCTGGCTTTTTCTATGTTTCTTTTGGAGTAATGGCTTCTTCCTGGAAGAGTGGCCTTTCAGTCCATGTTGATACAGTACTCGATTCACTGTGGATAATGACACAATCTTACCAGCATCTTACCAGCCAGCATCTTCACAAGGTCTTTTGCTTTTGTTCTGTTTGTTTTGTTTAAATGCACATGTCTGACCAAAACACGTTCATATCTGGTACACAGAACTCATCTCCTTCCTGAGCGGTGTGATGGCTGGACATTCCCATATTGTTTGTACTTGTGTATACTTGTTTGTACAGAGGAATGAGGCACCTTCAGGTAAAAATATTGAGCCCAATATAATAAATTGAGCCCAAGGATGAACCAGACTTGTGCAAGTCCACAATTCTCTTCATGAGATGTTGACTGATTTCTTTTGACTTTCCCCTGATGCTACACAAAGAAGCAGTGTGTTTTCAGGTGTGCATTAAAATACATCCACAATTGTGTCTCTAATTAACTCAGATGTGGCAAATAAACCTATCAGAAGCTTCCAAAGACATGACACCATCATATGGGCTGTTCAAGATTGTTTAAAGGCTGAAAACTCTAGACTTTGTAAAAATTAATTAAAATGCCTTAAACATTCTCTCTCTCTCTCTCTCTCTCTCTCTCTCTCGCTCTCTCATTATTCTGGCATTTGGCAAATATAAATAATTTTATTAATTGTAATTGACCTAAACCGGGAAAGGTTTATTCTTATTTCATGTCAAATAGTGAGAAAAACATGTATATGTGTCTTTTTAATATAGTGTATGTAAGCTTCTGGTTTCAATTTTAGATGGAATTGGAATCTATATGACTTTAGGAGTTTTCCAGGCCAAAGTTAAACTGAAAAAAAGTAGAAGTCCCAAGATAAAGCCTTGTGGGGCATTAGCAGGGAGATGGCAAGATGAGTAGGTAGTATGGGAATGGGAGATACTAAAAGTGCAATTAGAATGGTATGAAGAATTCCAGGAGAGAACAAAGTTTTTTATGACAAAGAGGATCTGTTCAAGGAGTGACTGGTCGACTGTCGCAGGCAGCGGATAGGTTTAGAAGGAAGAGTATAGACAATTTTCTGTTTGTTTTGGCAGCAAGTTGTTAGCAATTTTGGTTAGGACAGTTTGAGGTGGTGAGGATGGAAGCTGAATTGTACATTTTTAGAGTGAATTAGATGAAAGGTGGAAGGAAAGTTCAGGTTGGATATGCTGTTTGATAAATATAGAGGTGAACAGGAACAGTAATATCGGATAATAAATAGACATAGAAGTCGAGTTGAGGGATGATTTCTTCAGGGTAGGGGGGATTGTGGCATGTTTGAAAGGAGAAGGAAAGGTACCAGAAGTTAATGAAAGGTTAAAGAGATAGCTTAAGGCAGGCATAAGTGTTGTGGTGAGGTTGGAGAGGAGGTGGGATGGGTTCAAGTGCACAAGTGGTATGGTGCGATTTGGAGAGAAGATGAGTAAGTTCTCATTCCTCTCATGATGGAAGGGAGGTTATGGGGGAGGAACAGTGGTCTGTTGTGCATAGGGGTTGTGATGATTTAGACTTGTTTGGTTGATCCTTTTTTGAAATGTGGGGTAAAATCTTCTGCAGAGATGAGGGTCATCGGATGGGGCAGCAGATAAAGTTAAAAGTATTCAATAACTGGGGTTATGGGCTAAAGAAAATGAGAGATGTGAAGTAGACTTTTTAGGTGAGGTCCAACTTGAATGTGAAAGTAGTTTGTTTGAAAGTGTGAAGATCTCTTGCAAGTGTGCTTTTTTACAGCACTGCTCCTCAACCCTGGACACTTTTTTTAGTGAGGATAAAGTGCCAGGAATGTCTATTGATTCATCACACTTTGCCATGCACAAGAGGGGTGACCAAGTTAACAGCTGATGTGAGTATGGTGTTTTTGAAAATGGTGGCAATGTTTGTGTAATAAAGTCAAGAATTGGTAGAATAAAATAAGAATGTGTGTGAATGTCTAGGTATGCAAGATTTCTGCAGGGGTGTGCTAGTTGATGGATGCTGAGAGCAGGTCGAGTGAAAAATAGAGTAGATGATGGTCCCATAGGGGGAGAGGCGAGGTTAGAAAAGGAGGAAAAGTTGGTAGAGATAAGGTCTAATGTAAGACTATCTGTGTGGGTTGCTTTGGAGGATCAATGAGTAAACCAAAGGTTGAAGTAAGCGACAGGAGTTTGGAGGCTGTCAACTGGCAGGTGTAAGTGGGGATGTTAGTCAGTAATGATGACGGTGGGAATGTCAGCAGAAAGTATAAAAAACAGGCACAGAGGTGGTAAATAAAAGAAGTGGTAGGGCCTGGGGTCGCTATATGAAAGTCACTTGGAGATTGGAGGGAGTTTAGTTATTGACAGAGTGCATTTTAAGGGAGGATCAGGGAGGATAAGGGTGGAATTGGATTGAAGGTACGTTGTTAGAAAGTACTAATATAGGGAAATTGGTGTGCACTCTGCCCTAATAAGGGGAAATTGAGGTGCTAGTGAAGGGACCGGGGTCCGAGTAACAATCTATAGAAATCACTGCACTCTCCCAGAATAAGAAGGTATCAACAGATTCGTTTTTGTGCAAAAAAAATCTTTTTTATTATTATTCAAAAAGAATTTCTTTCAATCATAAGATAGTCTAAGTGAAGATGGGACGTTTCGGCCCAATAACGGGCCTTCTTCACGCCAAAAAACACTAAAAAAATACAGAAACAGACAACAATCAATATATACATTATGTTACAGGGTTAACATGAGAATAATGAAGCAAATATGCAAAAGCACATGTAGAAGTATTAACATGTCACACTTGGGTAAAAATGTAAAGCACAGTAATAAAAGACATACTGGAAGTTTATCACAAAGGTAAGTATTTAGAGAAGAGGGAAGAAGGAAGAAAGAAAGAAGAAGAGCAAGAAGAAGCAGGCAACAAGGTGGTCTATGTGGATGGTATATCATACCTCAGTAGCTATGGGGTGATTTTTTCAGGTTCAGTGCATGGAAAGGAAATCTTGCAAGAATGGAGTATCTTGTAGAAAGGGGGTATCTAGAAAGGACCAACACTCTAGTTTATTAGCTCCTATACTGGACGTCTTAGAGACCAGATCCTGAGGAGAAGAAGTACAGGTATAAGTAAAGGGAGTATTAGATAAATATTCAAAATTAATATGAAGTTATTATAGAGGTTATTTTACCTTAATGGCATTTATGTACACCCTCCCAGAGTGAATTATTAGAAATTCTGAAGACCGGGCTACTGACCAAATATATTCACCTTGTGAATCCTTTAAAAAGATTCAGGACATGTAAAATTAGAGGTCCGAGCACTTAAATTGGTGGATATGTGGCATATATCATAAATACCTTATGGTTTGTAAAGTTCAGTATAGTAGTACTAGAATTGGCAGGCACAGACCTGGAACAAGTGGTCTATGAGGAAGAGAAAGAAGCTGACTACCAGCGTCACCTATTGGTACGGTATTTTAGAGACTAGCTTATAGTGTATATACTACCTTAATAAAGCTGCGATAGGATCCTATTTCATTTCTGTGCTTAAACACTTGAGTAAATATTCTAGCTTGTATACTCTGGAGGATTTAAAGATACATAATCAGAGGGGTATATATGGATCTCTCACTAGTTACTATAATACACAATGCCATTACCTTCAAACCAAGATGTGTGTCAGAGGTTACATGGTCCGGAAAGTTATTAGCAATGCCATAGGTATTGTGGTAAGCTGAAACAAGGGTGATCATAATCAGGGCTAATATAATCAGTAGTATAGAAAAAATTCCCATTAGATCTTTCTAGGTTACCTGAGTTTCCTTGAAATAATGGGTAGAGAGTGGTCAGTACCTCTATGGTAGAGAGAGAGTGAAGAAATGTTATTCTACTCCTGCCGTTTTTAGAAAAGAATACATGCCCCGAGTTCCTGAAAACAACCTACCTCATCGCCGTCTTCCCAGACTGTGGCTGATTGCGCCCTGTGAGCCGGCTTGCGAGCTCATTTAGCATCGCATAACCGGAAGTGGCGTCAGACGCCGACGCATGCGCAGTAGTGATCCGAATTACTATTAGATTGTATAAGGTACCGTGTAGTCTGTAAAGGAGGCGCCTGCGCATGCGCAATGGGTGTTTTTATGTACTTTAATACAAACCAGTGCTGGGAAGACGTGAATGGAGATTGACATTAGTTGCCTGCACAGTCATATTATAGAAAGTGAAAAACAGCGATCAAAGATAGTCAGGATAGGATCGGAGGTGTGTAAGGACATGAAATTTCATCATGAAATATTATTTTGACAATATAGAAGTATGTGTGGATTATTCACATAGTAACATGGAGGAATGCTATTCCCTACTTAGGGAGGGGGAAGTCACATCCCACTGAAGTTCTGAGGAACAAGAGAAGAGTTTTTTTCTTTGGAATTCTGGATACAATTCGATCTTAAGGAATGCCCAAAAAATGGTCCATCTTCTTAATGTGTATCGGATTTGACCTGGAACAAAAATTTTTTTCTTTTTTTGTTCTTTTGGGGGGAGAGAACACAGTGAAGGTCCCAATACATTGGAGGCAAGCATACGGCTATATTAGAGAATTATATAGGGTGAGATTTATACATTACCAGCTATCAGTGCGTGCACAATGGTAGAAGAAAATGTGACATTTCTTAGGTTTTCTGGAGGGAAAAAGAGAAAGGATAGTTAGAATAATCCTAAAATTTGTCTCTTAGATTCAGAAAGGTCTCTTATGAACTAGGCCAGTCTATTTCTCTATTTAGACCCTTTGGGGTTAGGGTCTGTAACTTGTATATCCAGAAGCTCTCTCTTTTTTTCAAGAGTTCTATATGATTCCCTCCTCGTCTGGGTCTATGTACCCTATCAATCACTTGGTAGCGTAATTGTGCAACACTATGTTTTGCCTCGTGAAAATGTTGTGGAATGGGGAGCCATAGTTTACCACATCTAATTGTGGACTTGTGACTGGCTATTCTATCGCCTACGTGTTGGATGGTTTCGCCCACATATAGCAAGCCACATGGGCACTTGATGATATAAACCACAAAATTGCTTTCACACGTGAAGTACTCCTTGATTGGAAAGCTCTTACCCGATCTCGGGTGCATGAAATGATCCCCTTTAATCACATTGGAACAGGATGCACAGCCTAGACACGGAAATGTACCAGTGCGTCTTGGTGTTAGTACTGTTTGTAGGGTATTCTTCTCACTCCCTATGTCTGCCTTAATCAAAGAGTCCCTGATGTTTTGAGGTCTCCTCTTGCACATTAGAGGTGGGAGCAGGAATGGTGTTATTTCCGGGTATGCTTTCCTCAGTAAGGGCCAGTGATGATTGATAATACTGTAAATCTTTGGCATCGATGGATGATGAGTGTGTACGAAGGGTAGCCTCTCTACTGTCTGACACTTTTCTGATAACGTAGATGATAACGCCTTCTCTCTCTCATTTGTTAAAAGGGTTTCTGGATATTTTCGTTCCAGAAACCTTTGTGTCATTTCATCTAATCTTTGATTTTTTGTGGTTTCCTCAGAGACTATTCTCGTGATTCTCTTAAATTGTGATCTGGGCAAACTGTCTTTAGTAGATTTTGGGTGGCAGCTAGAATATAACAGCATACAGTTGCGATCTGTTGGTTTCCGATAGAGGTCTGAGGATAATAGTCCACTTTCATCCTTTCTTATATAAGTGTCAAGAAAATTGATCTCATCTTGGTGGTAATTTAGTGTAAATCTCAACTCCGGCCATATGTTGTTAATGTGTCTATCGAAGGTCATGACTCATGACCTTCGATAGACACTAGAGATGAGCGAACCGGTCGCGGTTCGGCTCGAGGTCGGTTCGCCGAACGGAGCTCCCGTTCGAGTTCGGTTCGTCGAACGTTCGACGAACCGAACTCGAACGTATAGGCTATAATGGGAGGCAATCACAAACATATAAAAATGCATTATAAATGTACACAAACAGTTAATAAACATTGCCATAACACTTACCGGTCCTCGCGATCCCTTCTGCACTCTGTCTCCTGCCGCTATTCCATCCGATGATCGCTGAATCCTCCCGGTGACCTGCACTGCCAGCAGAGAAGCAGGACCTATCGTGACGTCAAAATAGCCATGTGACCAGTCACGTGGCTATTATCTCATTGGCTACAGACTGGTCACATGACTATGACACGTCATGTAGGACCTGCGAGTGCATCTCTCCGGTACACGGTGCACATATGTGTATCGCCGTGTACCGACGACATGCTCTAGCACACGGTCGACTCCCCGTTCCGTTAGGGACCGGCTGACACAGCCGGTCATTAACGGAGATCACCGTTGCCATAGCAACGCAGTTAGCGGTGACGTCACCGCTAACCGCGGCTCCGAGAGCACCGTTGCTATGGTAACGCGTCTGTCAGCGTTACCGCTAGCAGCCAGCAGTGATCACTCACGGAGTGAAGGCTGCACGCTGCTTCCCGATTGTAGTGAGCATTGTAGTTAGGATGGAGGTTCCCCAGCCCCAAGTGATGAGCTGGTGAATCTCATCCTTCCTCACTACAATCGTCACTACTACTACACTAGAAAGAAAGAAGACAGAAGAGCAGGATCGTGGAGGGCTGACAGGGGTAATAAAGATGGAGTCTCTAATGTGTCTGTGTATTTATTTCTATTAAAGTATTTTTTCTCTGTGTGGTGTCTTTTTTTAACCCTTTATTGGAGATTCTTAATGGCCGGGTCAAACGTGCCTGACATTAAGAATCTCTGGCTTAATACTGGCTGGTAAAACAAAGCCAGTATTAACTCATGATTACCCAACAAGCCACCCGGCTCCAGGGCTGTTGGAAGAGTTGGATACAGCGCCAGATGATGGCGCTTCTATGAGAGCGCCATTTTCTGGGACGGCTGCGGACTGAAATCCGCAGCAGAGGCGCCCACAAACCTCGGGCTAACCTGTGCTGCGGATTCCAATCCCCAGCTGCCTAGTTGTACCCGGCTGGACACAAAAATAGGGCGAAGCCCACGTCATTTGTTTTTTAATTATTTCATGAAATAAGTGAAATAATTAAAAAAAACGGGCTTCCCTATATTTTTGGTTCCCAGCCGGGTACAAATAGGCAACTGGGGGTTGGAGGCAGCCCGTGGCTGCCAGCTGTACCTGGCTAGCATACAAAAATATGGCGAAGCCCACGTCATTTTTTTGGTGGGCAAAAAACTTCTGCATACAGTCCTGGATGGAGTATGCTGAGCCTTGTAGTTCTGCAGCTGCTGTCTGCTCTTCTCCATACAGACAGACAGCAGCTGCAGAACTATAAGGCTCAGCATACTCCATCCAGGACTGTATGCAGAAGTTTTTTGCCCCCTGAAAAAATTATGTGGCTTCGCCATATTTTTGTATGCTAGCCAGGTACAGCAGGCAGGTACGGCTGCCCCCAACCCCCAGTTGCCTATTTGTACCCGGCTGGGAACCAAAAATAAAGGGAAGCCCTTTTTTTATTATTTCATGAATTTCATGAAATAATTAGAAAACAAATGACGTAGGCTTTGCCCCATTTTTGTGTCCAGCCAGGTACAACTAGGCAGCTGGGGATTGGAATCCGCACCACCGGTTGGCCTGAGCTTTCTGGGCCCCACTGCTGCGAATTGCAGTCTGCAGCCACCTCAGAAAATGGCATTTTCATAGAAGCGCCATCTTCTGGCGCTGTATCCAACTCTTCCAGCACCTGCCTGCTATACCTGGCTAGCATACAAAAATATGGCGAAGCTCACGTCCTTTTTTTGTAGCTTTTTGGCAAAAAAAAAAAAAAAAAATGCTTCCCTGGATTTTCCATTGCCAGTGAAGGTAACACCAAGCAGTGGGGGTTAGCAGCCAGTAGCTGCTTGGATTACCCTTAGCTAGCAATACAAAAAATGCAGTGGGAGCTAACATATATTTTTTTTAATTATTTATTTAAATAACTAAAAATAAAATGGGCTTCCCTGTATTTTGATTGCTGGACATCACAGTGCTGTAAAAATAAATCTTTAAAAAAATGACGTAGCGCTCCGCGGTATTTTTGATTCTCAGCGCAGATAAAGCAGACAGCTATGGGTTGCCACCCCCATCTGCCTGCCGTTACCTTGGTTGGCAATCAAAATACAGGGAAGCCCATTAATTTTTTCTATTTAAAAAATAGTTAAAAAAAAAAAATTACGTTGGGTCCCCCCATTTTTGATAGCCAGCTAGGGTAAAGCAGACGGCTGTAGCCTGAAAACCACAGCTGGCAGCTTTACCGTGGTTGGGGATCCAATGTGGAGGTCCCCTCAGGCTCTTTTTTATAATTATTTTATAAATATTAATAATTACACAATAAAAGTAGGGGACCCCCCAAATTGGATCACCAGCCAAGGTAAAGCGGACAGCTGTGGTCTGGTATTCTCAGGGTGGGAAGGTCCATAGTTATTGGGCCTTCACAGCCTAAAAATAGCAGGCCGCAGGCACCCCAGACGTGGCGCATCCACTAGATGCGCCAATCCTGGCGCTTCACCCCAGCTCATCCCGTGCCCTGGTGCAGTGGCAAACGGGGTAATAAATCGGGTTGATACTAGCTGTAAAGTCACCTGAGATCAAGCCCAGCAGTTTGTGATGTCATGGCGTCTATTAGATACCCAACATCATAAACTGTCAGTACTAACAAAAACAAAAAATCGACAAAAGAAATTTATTTGAAAAAACAGTCCCCAAAACATTTCCTCTTTCACCAATTTATTGTAAGAAAAAAAATAAAGGGGTCCCACGACGACTCTGGACCGTCTAGAATATGGGGGGGAGACACTCAGGGAACGTATCCCCCATTTTCTAGGAGTGCGGACCCTTCATGTGAGGAGTGTGGGTGCAATGAATCTGCACTCACTCTCCCCGGGTCCACAGCAGCAGAGTCCATGTCGTAATGGTTGCTACCAAAGCTGCAATGCCCTGCTCATGAGGTAAGGGCATGCCTAATCAGGAGAACTACTGTAGAGGAAGCTCTGCTCACTGGTATATAGGTGCTCAGAGGTAATAATAGATAAAATTAGTGAGTAACCTCGGCACTCTATATCTCCCAGACTAAGTCAGTAAGTCACAATGGATAGTAATGCAAAATCACTCTTTATTGGTCCGTATTAAGAAAATTTTTTTTTCATAAGCATATATGTTTTTGTCCAAAACAAGTTACAAATGACGTTTCGGCCTGAGCCTTCGTCAGATTGGACTTATCTGCATGTAATCATGAAAAATGACAATAATCAGTATCACATAAGAGTGAGAGAACAATAACATAAACTCGAACAATGTAGAGGTACAATTGGGATGCAGCAAAAAAATTGCAACACAGCAAGAAATGAAACACATGATACAAATGTCATAATACAGTACAAGGACAATATAGTAATGACAAATATGGGGTCAGAGTAGACTTAGACAGCTCTGGTACGAAAGAGATGTCAATCATAAAGTAACATGTGCAGTAGGTGTAGAGCTACACTATGCATGGCAGAGCTAATGGGTAGACCGACCATAGAAAAAGTAGAGAAAAAGTGGAGAAAAAGTGGAGAATAAGTGGAACATAAGAGGAGAAAAAGTGGAGAAAAAGTGGAGAAAAAAGTGGAGAAAAAGTGGAGAAAAAGTGGAGAAAAAGTGGAGATTAAGAGGAGAAAAAGTGGAGAAAAAAGTGGAGAAAAAAGTGGAGAAAAAGTGGAGCATAAGAGGAGAAAAAGTGGAGAAAAAGTGGAGAAAAAAGTGGAGAAAAAGTGGAGCATAAGAGGAGAAAAAGTGGAGATTAAGAGGAGAAAAAGTGGAGAAAAAGTGGAGAAAAAGTGGAGAAAAAGTGGAGCATAAGAGGAGAAAAAGTGGAGAAAAAAGTGAAGAAAAAGTGGAGAAAAAGTGGAGCATAAGAGGAGAAAAAGTGGAGAAAAAGTGGAGAAAAAGTGGAGAAAAAGTGGAGCATAAGAGGAGAAAAAGTGGAGAAAAAGTGGAGAAAAAGTGGAGCATAAGAGGAGAAAAAGTGGAGAAAAAGTGGAGAAAAAGTGGAGAAAAAGTGGAGCATAAGAGGAGAAAAAGTGGAGAAAAAGTGGAGAAAAAGTGGAGAATAAGTGGAGCATAAGAGGAGAAAAAGTGGAGAAAAAGTGGAGAAAAAAGTGGAGAAAAAGTGGAGAAAAAGTGGAGAAAAAGTGGAGAAAAAGTGGAGAAAAAGTGGAGATTAAGAGGAGAAAAAGTGGAGAAAAAAGTGGAGAAAAAAGTGGAGAAAAAGTGGAGCATAAGAGGAGAAAAAGTGGAGAAAAAGTGGAGAAAAAGTGGAGAAAAAGTGGAGCATAAGAGGAGAAAAAGTGGAGAAAAAGTGGAGAAAAAGTGGAGCATAAGAGGAGAAAAAGTGGAGAAAAAGTGGAGAAAAAGTGGAGAAAAAGTGGAGCATAAGAGGAGAAAAAGTGGAGAAAAAGTGGAGAAAAAAGTGGAGAAAAAGTGGAGCATAAGAGGAGAAAAAGTGGAGAAAAAGTGGAGAAAAAGTGGAGAAAAAGTGGAGAAAAAGTGGAGCATAAGAGGAGAAAAAGTGGAGAAAAAGTGGAGAAAAAGTGGAGAAAAAGTGGAGAATAAGTGGAACATAAGAGGAGAAAAAGTGGAGAAAAAGTGGACAAAAAAGTGGAGAAAAAGTGGAGAAAAAAGTGGAGAAAAAGTGGAGAAAAAGTGGAGAAAAAGTGGAGAAAAAGTGGAGAAAAAGTGGAGATTAAGAGGAGAAAAAGTGGAGAAAAAAGTGAAGAAAAAGTGGAGAAAAAGTGGAGCATAAGAGGAGAAAAAGTGGAGAAAAAGTGGAGAAAAAGTGGAGAAAAAGTGGAGCATAAGAGGAGAAAAAGTGGAGAAAAAGTGGAGAAAAAGTGGAGCATAAGAGGAGAAAAAGTGGAGAAAAAGTGGAGAAAAAGTGGAGAAAAAGTGGAGCATAAGAGGAGAAAAAGTGGAGAAAAAGTGGAGAAAAAAGTGGAGAAAAAGTGGAGCATAAGAGGAGAAAAAGTGGAGAAAAAGTGGAGAAAAAGTGGAGAAAAAGTGGAGAAAAAGTGGAGCATAAGAGGAGAAAAAGTGGAGAAAAAGTGGAGAAAAAGTGGAGAAAAAGTGGAGAATAAGTGGAACATAAGAGGAGAAAAAGTGGAGAAAAAGTGGACAAAAAAGTGGAGAAAAAGTGGAGAAAAAGTGGAGAAAAAGTGGAGATTAAGAGGAGAAAAAGTGGAGAAAAAAGTGGAGAAAAAAGTGGAGAAAAAGTGGAGCATAAGAGGAGAAAAAGTGGAGAAAAAGTGGAGAAAAAAGTGGAGAAAAAGTGGAGCATAAGAGGAGAAAAAGTGGAGATTAAGAGGAGAAAAAGTGGAGAAAAAGTGGAGAAAAAGTGGAGAAAAAGTGGAGCATAAGAGGAGAAAAAGTGGAGAAAAAAGTGAAGAAAAAGTGGAGAAAAAGTGGAGCATAAGAGGAGAAAAAGTGGAGAAAAAGTGGAGAAAAAGTGGAGAAAAAGTGGAGCATAAGAGGAGAAAAAGTGGAGAAAAAGTGGAGAAAAAGTGGAGCATAAGAGGAGAAAAAGTGGAGAAAAAGTGGAGAAAAAGTGGAGAAAAAGTGGAGCATAAGAGGAGAAAAAGTGGAGAAAAAGTGGAGAAAA
This sequence comes from Anomaloglossus baeobatrachus, assembly GCF_048569485.1. Taxonomy (NCBI): domain Eukaryota; kingdom Metazoa; phylum Chordata; class Amphibia; order Anura; family Aromobatidae; genus Anomaloglossus; species Anomaloglossus baeobatrachus. The sequence goes on from NC_134355.1 coordinate 398,926,621, forward strand.
AGTGGAGAATAAGTGGAACATAAGAGGAGAAAAAGTGGAGAAAAAGTGGAGAAAAAAGTGGAGAAAAAGTGGAGAAAAAGTGGAGAAAAAGTGGAGAAAAAGTGGAGAAAAAGTGGAGATTAAGAGGAGAAAAAGTGGAGAAAAAAGTGGAGAAAAAAGTGGAGAAAAAGTGGAGCATAAGAGGAGAAAAAGTGGAGAAAAAGTGGAGAAAAAAGTGGAGAAAAAGTGGAGCATAAGAGGAGAAAAAGTGGAGATTAAGAGGAGAAAAAGTGGAGAAAAAGTGGAGAAAAAGTGGAGCATAAGAGGAGAAAAAGTGGAGAAAAAAGTGAAGAAAAAGTGGAGAAAAAGTGGAGCATAAGAGGAGAAAAAGTGGAGAAAAAGAGGAGAAAAAGTGGAGAAAAAGTGGAGAAAAAGTGGAGCATAAGAGGAGAAAAAGTGGAGAAAAAGTGGAGAAAAAGTGGAGAAAAAGTGGAGCATAAGAGGAGAAAAAGTGGAGAAAAAAGTGAAGAAAAAGTGGAGAAAAAGTGGAGCATAAGAGGAGAAAAAGTGGAGAAAAAGTGGAGAAAAAGTGGAGAAAAAGTGGAGAAAAAGTGGAGCATAAGAGGAGAAAAAGTGGAGAAAAAGTGGAGAAAAAGTGGAGAAAAAGTGGAGAATAAGTGGAACATAAGAGGAGAAAAAGTGGAGAAAAAGTGGACAAAAAAGTGGAGAAAAAGTGGAGAAAAAGTGGAGAAAAAGTGGAGATTAAGAGGAGAAAAAGTGGAGAAAAAAGTGGAGAAAAAAGTGGAGAAAAAGTGGAGCATAAGAGGAGAAAAAGTGGAGAAAAAGTGGAGAAAAAAGTGGAGAAAAAGTGGAGCATAAGAGGAGAAAAAGTGGAGATTAAGAGGAGAAAAAGTGGAGAAAAAGTGGAGAAAAAGTGGAGAAAAAGTGGAGCATAAGAGGAGAAAAAGTGGAGAAAAAAGTGAAGAAAAAGTGGAGAAAAAGTGGAGCATAAGAGGAGAAAAAGTGGAGAAAAAGTGGAGAAAAAGTGGAGAAAAAGTGGAGAAAAAGTGGAGCATAAGAGGAGAAAAAGTGGAGAAAAAAGTGGAGAGAACGTGGAGAAAAAGTGGAGAAAAAGTGGAGCATAAGAGGAGAAAAAGTGGAGAAAAAGTGGAGAAAAAGTGGAGAAAAAGTGGAGCATAAGAGGAGAAAAAGTGGAGAAAAAGTGGAGAAAAAGTGGAGAAAAAGTGGAGCATAAGAGGAGAAAAAGTGGAGAAAAAGTGGAGAAAAAGTGGAGCATAAGAGGAGAAAAAGTGGAGAAAAAGTGGAGAAAAAGTGGAGAAAAAGTGGAGCATAAGAGGAGAAAAAGTGGAGAAAAAGTGGAGAAAAAGTGGAGAATAAGTGGAACATAAGAGGAGAAAAAGTGGAGAAAAAGTGGAGAAAAAAGTGGAGAAAAAGTGGAGAAAAAGTGGAGAAAAAGTGGAGAAAAAGTGGAGAAAAAGTGGAGATTAAGAGGAGAAAAAGTGGAGAAAAAAGTGGAGAAAAAAGTGGAGAAAAAGTGGAGCATAAGAGGAGAAAAAGTGGAGAAAAAGTGGAGAAAAAAGTGGAGAAAAAGTGGAGCATAAGAGGAGAAAAAGTGGAGATTAAGAGGAGAAAAAGTGGAGAAAAAGTGGAGAAAAAGTGGAGCATAAGAGGAGAAAAAGTGGAGAAAAAAGTGAAGAAAAAGTGGAGAAAAAGTGGAGCATAAGAGGAGAAAAAGTGGAGAAAAAGAGGAGAAAAAGTGGAGAAAAAGTGGAGAAAAAGTGGAGCATAAGAGGAGAAAAAGTGGAGAAAAAGTGGAGAAAAAGTGGAGCATAAGAGGAGAAAAAGTGGAGAAAAAAGTGGAGAAAAAGTGGAGAAAAAGTGGAGAAAAAGTGGAGCATAAGTGGAGAAAAAGTGGAGAAAAAGTGGAGAAAAAGTGGAGAAAAAGTGGAGCATAAGAGGAGAAAAAGTGGAGAAAAAAGTGGAGAGAACGTGGAGAAAAAGTGGAGAAAAAGTGGAGCATAAGAGGAGAAAAAGTGGAGAAAAAGTGGAGAAAAAGTGGAGCATAAGAGGAGAAAAAGTGGAGAAAAAAGTGGAGAAAAAGTGGAGAAAAAGTGGAGAAAAAGTGGAGCATAAGAGGAGAAAAAGTGGAGATTAAGAGGAGAAAAAGTGGAGAAAAAGTGGAGAAAAAGTGGAGAAAAAGTGGAGAAAAAGTGGAGAAAAAAATGGAGAAAAAGTGGAGAAAAAGTGGAGAGAAAGTGGAGAAAAAAATGGAGAAAAAGTGGAACACCCTTTGGTACCTTTCATGTGGCACTAAGGGGTGCTTAGCTTTGTATTTAGCCAAAAAAATGAAAAAAAAATGACATAGGGTTCCCCCTAGTTTTGTAGCCAGCTAGGGTAAAGCAGACGGCTGCAGCCTGCAGACCACAGCTGGCAACCTCACCTTGGCTGGTAATCCAAAACTGAGGGCACCCCACGCTGTTATTTTAAATTAAATAAATAATTAAAAAAAAAAACACGTAGGGGTCCCCCAAAATTGGATCACCAGCCAAGGTAAAGCAGACAGCTGGGGCCTGATATTCTCAGACTAGGGAGGTCCATGGTTATTGGAATCTCCCCAGCCTAAAAATAGCAGGCCGCAGCCGCCCCAGAAGTGGCGCATCCATTAGATGCGCCAATCCTGGTGCTTCGCCCCAGCTCATCCCGCGCCCTGGTGCGGTGGCAAACGGGGTAATATTTGGGGTCAATACCAGATGTGTAATGTCACCTGGCATCAAGCCCTGGGGTTGGTGAGGTCAGGCGTCTATCAGATACCCGACATCACCAACCCAGTCAGTAATAAAAAAAAATAGACGACAAACACATTTTTATTTGAAAAAACACTCCCCAAAACATTCCCTCTTTAACCAATTTATTAGATTGAAAAACAAATCCAGGTCTGGTGTAATCCAAGGGGTTGCCATGACGATCCACACTGTCCCAGTCAATGAAGAGCAGGATGTTCCCCATTGACTGGGAGAGCAGTGCAGTGACCTGAGCTAACATCAATGGGTCAGCCCAGGTCACTGCAGGGGGGTGACAAGTGCTGCTGTCAGCGAGGTACATTACCTGCGCTGATCTCCAGCACACTGACAGCCCCTGTCACTGAGGTCAATGACCGGCGCCTTCACAGCAAGTATCGCGAGAGGTCCGTGACGTCACCGCTAGTCAGTCTCGGGTCGGAAGCGATAGGTGATGTGACAAGCGGCGGCCATGGAGGACAGTGACAGCGCTGAGGTCGGGATGGCGGGACTTCATCACCGCAGGTAAGCCGAGCGAGCGAGCGAGCGAGCGAGCGGGCGGGCGGGGGGGGATGGGGGGGATGGGGGGGGATGGGGGGGGGGATGTGTGTGTGTGTGTGTGTTTGTGTATGTATGTGTACATGCCGCGGGCAGGAGGGGGCGGAGCGAGCTGAGCGGGAAAGTGTGGGCTTCCTGCACGTAACTAAGATAAACATCGGGTTACTAACCAAAGCGCTTTGCTTGGATACCCGATGTTTATCTTGGTTACCAGCTTGTGGCAGGCTGCCAGCGATGGCTCCTGCACACTGTAGCTGTAAAAAGCCCTGCTTTTTGCTGCTAGAACCGTTCTCGAACGTATCTAGAACTATCGAGCTTTTGCAAAAAGCTCGAGTTCTAGTTCGATCTAGAACATGCCCCAAAATCACTCGAGCCGCGAACTGGAGAACCACGAACCACGAACCGCGCTCAACTCTAATAGACACATTAACAACATATGGCCGGAGTTGAGATTTACACTAAATTACCACCAAGATGAGATCAATTTTCTTGACACTTATATAAGAAAGGATGAAAGTGGACTATTATCCTCAGACCTCTATCGGAAACCAACAGATCGCAACTGTATGCTGTTATATTCTAGCTGCCACCCAAAATCTACTAAAGACAGTTTGCCCAGATCACAATTTAAGAGAATCACGAGAATAGTCTCTGAGGAAACCACAAAAAATCAAAGATTAGATGAAATGACACAAAGGTTTCTGGAACGAAAATATCCAGAAACCCTTTTAACAAATGAGAGAGAGAAGGCGTTATCATCTACGTTATCAGAAAAGTGTCAGACAGTAGAGAGGCTACCCTTCGTACACACTCATCATCCATCGATGCCAAAGATTTACAGTATTATCAATCATCACTGGCCCTTACTGAGGAAAGCATACCCGGAAATAACACCATTCCTGCTCCCACCTCTAATGTGCAAGAGGAGACCTCAAAACATCAGGGACTCTTTGATTAAGGCAGACATAGGGAGTGAGAAGAATACCCTACAAACAGTACTAACACCAAGACGCACTGGTACATTTCCGTGTCTAGGCTGTGCATCCTGTTCCAATGTGATTAAAGGGGATCATTTCATGCACCCGAGATCGGGTAAGAGCTTTCCAATCAAGGAGTACTTCACGTGTGAAAGCAATTTTGTGGTTTATATCATCAAGTGCCCATGTGGCTTGCTATATGTGGGCGAAACCATCCAACACGTAGGCGATAGAATAGCCAGTCACAAGTCCACAATTAGATGTGGTAAACTATGGCTCCCCATTCCACAACATTTTCACGAGGCAAAACATAGTGTTGCACAATTACGCTACCAAGTGATTGATAGGGTACATAGACCCAGACGAGGAGGGAATCATATAGAACTCTTGAAAAAAAGAGAGAGCTTCTGGATATACAAGTTACAGACCCTAACCCCAAAGGGTCTAAATAGAGAAATAGACTGGCCTAGTTCATAAGAGACCTTTCTGAATCTAAGAGACAAATTTTAGGATTATTCTAACTATCCTTTCTCTTTTTCCCTCAAGAAAACCTAAGAAATGTCACATTTTCTTCTACCATTGTGCACGCACTGATAGCTGGTAATGTATAAATCTCACCCTATATAATTCTCTAATATAGCCGTATGCTTGCCTCCAATGTATTGGGACCTTCACTGTGTTCTCTCCCCCCAAAAGAACAAAAAAAGAAAAACATTTTTGTTCCAGGTCAAATCCGATACACATTAAGAAGATGGACCATTTTTTGGGCATTCCTTAAGATCGAATTGTATCCAGAATTCCAAAGAAAAAAACTCTTCTCTTGTTCCTCAGAACTTCAGTGGGATGTGACTTCCCCCTCCCTAAGTAGGGAATAGCATTCCTCCATGTTACTATGTGAATAATCCACACATACTTCTATATTGTCAAAATAATATTTCATGATGAAATTTCATGTCCTTACACACCTCCGATCCTATCCTGACTATCTTTGATCGCTGTTTTTCACTTTCTATAATATGACTGTGCAGGCAACTAATGTCAATCTCCATTCACGTCTTCCCAGCACTGGTTTGTATTAAAGTACATAAAAACACCCATTGCGCATGCGCAGGCGCCTCCTTTACAGACTACACGGTACCTTATACAATCTAATAGTAATTCGGATCACTACTGCGCATGCGTCGGCGTCTGACGCCACTTCCGGTTATGCGATGCTAAATGAGCTCGCAAGCCGGCTCACAGGGCGCAATCAGCCACAGTCTGGGAAGACGGCGATGAGGTAGGTTGTTTTCAGGAACTCGGGGCATGTATTCTTTTCTAAAACCGGCAGGAGTAGAATAACATTTCTTCCCTCTCTCTCTACCATAGAGGTACTGACCACTCTCTACCCATTATTTCAAGGAAACTCAGGTAACCTAGAAAGATCTAATGGGAATTTTTTCTATACTACTGATTATATTAGCCCTGATTATGATCACCCTTGTTTCAGCTTACCACAATACCTATGGCATTGCTAATAACTTTCCGGACCATGTAACCTCTGACACACATCTTGGTTTGAAGGTAATGGCATTGTGTATTATAGTAACTAGTGAGAGATCCATATATACCCCTCTGATTATGTATCTTTAAATCCTCCAGAGTATACAAGCTAGAATATTTACTCAAGTGTTTAAGCACAGAAATGAAATAGGATCCTATCGCAGCTTTATTAAGGTAGTATATACACTATAAGCTAGTCTCTAAAATACCGTACCAATAGGTGACGCTGGTAGTCAGCTTCTTTCTCTTCCTCATAGACCACTTGTTCCAGGTCTGTGCCTGCCAATTCTAGTACTACTATACTGAACTTTACAAACCATAAGGTATTTATGATATATGCCACATATCCACCAATTTAAGTGCTCGGACCTCTAATTTTACATGTCCTGAATCTTTTTAAAGGATTCACAAGGTGAATATATTTGGTCAGTAGCCCGGTCTTCAGAATTTCTAATAATTCACTCTGGGAGGGTGTACATAAATGCCATTAAGGTAAAATAACCTCTATAATAACTTCATATTAATTTTGAATATTTATCTAATACTCCCTTTACTTATACCTGTACTTCTTCTCCTCAGGATCTGGTCTCTAAGACGTCCAGTATAGGAGCTAATAAACTAGAGTGTTGGTCCTTTCTAGATACCCCCTTTCTACAAGATACTCCATTCTTGCAAGATTTCCTTTCCATGCACTGAACCTGAAAAAATCACCCCATAGCTACTGAGGTATGATATACCATCCACATAGACCACCTTGTTGCCTGCTTCTTCTTGCTCTTCTTCTTTCTTTCTTCCTTCTTCCCTCTTCTCTAAATACTTACCTTTGTGATAAACTTCCAGTATGTCTTTTATTACTGTGCTTTACATTTTTACCCAAGTGTGACATGTTAATACTTCTACATGTGCTTTTGCATATTTGCTTCATTAGTCTCATGTTAACCCTGTAACATAATGTATATATTGATTGTTGTCTGTTTCTGTATTTTTTTAGTGTTTTTTGGCGTGAAGAAGGCCCGTTATTGGGCCGAAACGTCCCATCTTCACTTAGACTATCTTATGATTGAAAGAAATTCTTTTTGAATAATAATAAAAAAGATTTTTTTTGCACAAAAACGAATCTGTTGATACCTTCTTATTCTGGGAGAGTGCAGTGATTTCTATAGATCGTTGTTAGAAAGTAGACGGTCCATTCCTTATCCATGTCTATTGTCTGGGTGAGGAGTATGGATGAAATGAAGGCCGCTGTAGCACAGTGTAGCAAAAAAGGCTGTATCGGATTGTGTCAGCCATATTTTGTTGAAAAATAAACATAAACAATTCTGCTCACCTGATGCTGTGTATTCCAGGTCTTGCAGGGTGCACACGGTCCGCTAGGCAGGCCAGCCCAGTGTGAAGGCAATAAAAGGAGAAGAGTTGGACCCAGCACCAATTCCAATACCATAAAAAAATCTTTATTGAACCATATTCTTAAAAATGAGGAAAATCCATAACGCAAAACCAAGAGCATGAGTAAACTTGATGCGTTTCGGGTCACACGCTGAAAAAAATCTTGAAAGATTGCACAAGAAATACCGCAATGCAAAAATAAAATTCAGAGTTTTTCTTCTCTTTTATGCTATATGTAGTGTGTCTCTCTGGCTCCACACATTACTCCCTGTTTTAATTGATCTCTGAACACCGCAACTCCCTCCCTCCTTTCCAATCCTCAATAACCACGCCTCTGAACCACCATTAACTTTCATACTTTCAATCCATTTATACAGATATCTTCTGAGCATGCAGTTACTTATGATTAAGGACTTTTGTTTTTAATATGTAGGGTCCGAAACGCGTCAAGTTTACTCATGCTCTTTGTTTTGCGTTATGGATTTTCCTCAATTTTTTAAGACTATGGTTCAATAATGATTTTTTTTTATGGTAGCGGAATTGGTGCTGGGTTAAACTCTTCTCCTTTTGTTGCCATATTTTGTTGAAGCCCATGAAGAATAGATTTTGAGAGGAATGACATTATGAATGATATGGAGCTTATTGAAGATGGAATCTTCATTCTAGAGCACTCCAGAGAGAGGGACCAGGGGAATAAGGGTTAAGGGAATGAGTTTCATTTTGGAGAGATTGCAGTAGTTTCTTGTAGGTGAGGAATGATAAGCCGAAGAATTAATTGGGGGAATCAACAGTGCAGGTCAAGAATTGGGAAATCTATTGCCAGTAGTTAGGAGAAGTAGAGATAGGGAGAAGGAGAGTGGCCGGTTTGTTTTGTATTTTAGTAGTAGGGATGTAAGGTTTAGGAGCACATCTGCAGATGAAGTCAAGTGGGGAGGTACGAGGGAAGGTGAGAAAATTATTTTTTTGGAGAGTGCAGGGGTTTGGGTATAGCAAAGGACAGTAATAATTAGTGGAACAAAAACTGTACTGGCATATGTCAGCATGCTTAAAGAGTTAGTGTGGTAAAATATAGGAGTACGCACAGTCAAGAAACAATTTGTTGCTCTAACCTTCTTGTCACATCTGGAAAATTTCTGGTATATTTCTAATGGGCACTTAAAGGGTTATTCCCATTTCCAAGATTCTATTCCAATATGTATTTGGCGTAATAAGTATCATATTAGCAAATACCTCCAATTATAAATGTAGTATAGTTCTCATATTGCCATGCCTCCTACATCATGTTCAGGGCATTGCACCTTATCCATTGTCGAGTCTACTCATATAATGGCAGTTAGTTGCTTGTAGTCAAAACCATGGATACCTAATTTTCAGTGCCCTGCACATAAGGTAAAATACATGACTATATTAGGAGAACAATACTATATGTCTTATAGGACGTAATTGTTACTATTTATTATTTCGCCTACTATACAGTATATTGAGATAAGATCTTGGAGATGGGAATAACCCTTTAAAGACCTGTACTTTATGAAGATACAAGCATAGACTGTGATTATAGTCATAGTGGCCCGGATTTATACAGTTTTAATTGCACATGGAAGATACAAGGTGTCAGCACAATGGAGGAGCTGCAAGGATACAGGCCAGACTCAGTGGTATGAGTAAATTAAGAAACAGCAGTTAATAGGAAAGTTGTGCTAGTTACACCTTATGGGATAGAAGCAGGATACATACTAAGAATAGACAGATATACAGGTGTGAATTGCAGTCAATGGAATTGAGAAATATTTTATTCAGGAAACATATACAAGTACATTTCTAACATTTCCATAAAGATATCAGTGACCAATATAGCCACCCTTCTTTTCAATACCAGTAAGAAAGCCGGTGTTTTACGGGATGATATATCGTGCGATAGCATGAGCGATCGCATCCGACCCTGTCGTTTGTGCATCACGAGCAATTTGTTGCCCGTGGCGCACAAAGTCGGTAACCCCCTGTCACACGTACTTACTTCCCGAACGACCTCGCTGTGGGTGGCGAACATCCTCTTCCTGAAGGGGGAGGGACGTTCGGCGTCACAGCGACGTCACACAGCGGCCGCCCAATAGAAGCAGAGGGGCGGAGATGAGCGGGACGTAACATCCCGCCCACCTCCTTCCTTCCGCATTGCCGGCGGCTGCAGATAAGCTGTGTTCGTCGTTCCCGGAGTGTCACACGGAGTGATGTGTGCTGCCTCGGGAACGACGAATTACCGCAGCGCAGAAGGAGGAACGACTTTATGAAAATGAATGACGTGTCAACGAGCAACGATAAGGTGAGTATTTTTGCTCGTTTGTAGCTGTCACACACTACGATTTCTCTAACGATGCCGGATGTGCGTCACGGAATCCGTGACCCCGACGACATATCGCCCAATATATCGTAGCTTGTGACGCCGCCCTTTGCCTTTCTTCCAGGGAGTCTGTCGGATTCATAATCTGTTGATGACCATTTTGGACAGCACCAATCACAGCCTCCCAGACACTGCTCAGAAAGGTGTTTTGTTTACTTCACCATAAATCTCCCCATTTAAGAAGGGCCCAAATTCAATAGGGTTTCATCTTTAAGACCTTTACTGGCTAAGTCAAGCATTGGAGTATTTCAATACATGAGATGGAGCATTGTCTTACATAAAAATCAAGGTTTTCTTGAACGATACAGACTTTTCACTACAAATGCTTAAAGAAAATGTGTTCTAAAAACTGCCAGTAGGTTTGGGAGTTGATTTAAAGTTCGTCTTCAATGTGGAAAAATCCAACTAGCTCATCTTTATTAACACCAGCCCAAAGCACTACTTTACCTCCACCTTACTGATGTCTGAGTAGAAGGGGAGGTCTGTGCCTATTACTGATCCTGACAGAAGCCCATCCATCTGATCCATCAAAAAGCACTCATCTCATCAGTCCATAAAACCTTTGAAAAAATCTGTCTTTACATATTTCTTGACCCATTTTTGACATTTCAACCTCTGTGTTTTGTTCATTGGTTGTCGGGGTTTCAGTCTTTTACTGGCTACCCAAGCAGTGGAGTAGTTGAATGCATGCAGTGGATCATTGTCTTGCCTAAAAACCATAGTTTTTTTGACAGATGCAGACAATTTTCTGTACCACTGCTTAAAGAACGGGGCTTTTAAAAATTGGTAATGGATTTGGGACTTAATTTTAAGCCTACTTTCAACTTGAAAAGGTCCAACTAGCTAATCATTAATAATACCAGCACAGAACCTTGGCCCAACTCCACATTACTGGTGCCTGAGTCAAAGGTAGATCTGTGTCATTTTGTGATCCAGCCATGTGCTCATTACTCTGGTCCATGAAAGGTCACTCAGTTATCAGTCCATATTTTTTTTTTAAATATCTGTCTAGAATATGACAGTACTGGAAGATAATGGGATACAAGTACTTTCACATTTGATTTAATTCATACCTTTGGCAACAAAGTTTTTTACAACTCTGTTGACTATTTGCAACAGACATTTTCATGGTTCTCTGATCAAGCCCCAATATCTTGGCAATTTCAAGAGTATTACATTCCTCTGTAAGACTAATAATTTTTACTTTTCAGAGTCAACTAAATCTTTTTTTACCCATTTACCTGAGGAAAGCAAGCTGCCCAATATTTCTGCACACTTTTTAAAAAGGGTATTGATATTCTTTAGCCACTCACTCCCTCATTACACAAATACACCGGATTTGCTTCAAACTACTAAGCATGCAACATTATAGAGCTTGGCGTAAGAAAATATGCATAAAAACGATGATCTGGTCGAAATACTCACTTGCTTAATAAATGAGTACAGCACACTCACTCAACCCTGCTCAATTTATTTGTATTGTGTGAGGACGAACACACACAGTAGGCAAATTGCATACTTGCAGTCATGTGACTGTCTGGCAGTGACAGCGAGTGGAGAATCCTGACAACATGACGATATAGCAATTATAGCTAAAACCATATATTAACCAATCATTCTACAAGTAGTAAAGTGGTTGTTTGATTTTAGGAAAAAAAATGAGTTTCCATTCCAAAAGTGCCAGACGTTCGTCCATTTGTAGTGTCTGGTACTGCTGTGAAGTCCCAGTCAAATATGAATTATATATGAATTATATTATATAATTACATTGCACTATTAGTCATGAATCAGACTTTATTTTCAATATTGAAGTATTGCTTTTGGGTATTATCTTGTAGATTAAAATTTAGACCATCTATTCAAACAACGTACATTTGTGATAAAATGACATTTACACACATTATGAGCAGTAGCCTTAGTCTATTTTAATGTTGACCTTAAAATTATAATTGTTACATTAAATTTACCCTTTAGTTAGAAATGGCTTTTAGTGTAATCCCTAAGTATTACTGGAATAGTGTCTAGAACTTTACCAATTACAAAGATTTGACATTTGTTGAAAGCTGTATTTTTATCTTTATTTGCATATCATACAAATGAAGGTATGAATGTAATATTCAATTTTACTAGTACATTAAAAATTTGTAAACTATTCAGTGCAGTTTTAAATGTGTTTACACAGAATGAAAAATTGGATATCTAGTGGTCTTTATATTTATTTATTTTTATAACTATTAAAGAAATTCTGTCAGCACAAAATAACTCAGCACCACATAGGTCTAATAAAAATGATATCTCTGGTAGAGATAGGCGAAACTCCCAAGGTCCAGATTTGTCCATAATCGACAAATTTACCAGTGTTCAATGAAACTGTTTGCCAAACATCAATGGAAGGCAAAAACAAAGGCATAGACAACACCTTCAGGGAGGCCCAAAGGCTGCAAAAACAGATCAATGCACAACCATTGTGGTTTCATTACATTAGCCTTTTTGGTTGTGAAATGTATCTGTCCTTGCATTTCTGCTTGATTCCATATTTTAAAATAATGGCATAAGGGTTTGATAAATAGAGTTAAATATTTTTGTATCTTTTTATACTGGTGTCCAAAATTTATAGTAACATTAAAATTGGTGCAAGTAATAGATGTTAGTGTGAAAGAAAAAAAAACATACTACAGCAAATAATGTTGGCATAGCTAACAGCAGCATCACCATCAGCAGTGTGGTGTGATTTCCTTTTATGTTGAATTTGGCGCCAAAATATTGCAAAGTGCACTGCCATGCGGCGTCTTACGTCACTTCCGGTCACACGACCGTGCTCAGTGCAAGTGCGGCCGCGGGACAGTAAGCGACTCCAGTGTGTGTCGTCACTGTGTGCCTGTCCGCAGAAGCATTGGGACGTATGCGTGGAAGTAAGTAAGAGATGGAGGGATCCCAAGAATGTTTGCGTTCCACTGTGGAGCACAGTACCCGGAAATGTGTTGTTCCATGGAGGAGGCTGAAATTCAGCCTGATATTAAACCACAGTGGGAAAAAGAAATATGTACACAGTGGAACTCAGGTAGACTTAGTCATATAATATATTAGATTTACAATTGGACAGTCCCTTTTACCGACCCATGTAGAATAAAGAATATACTGTCTCCTCTCAGATTCCTCATCTCTCCATACTGTCTTCTTACACTTATACCGTCTTACACGTATACCCCTATACCGTCTTATCTCATTTTACACACATCCCCATACTATCTCCATCTCCTCACAAATTCTAATCTTCCCATATTGTCTTCTAACACATTCTCCACTCTCTTAACCCCCTCCCCAGGCTGTCTTCTTGCACATTCATTCCCTCCCTATACTGTCTCATCACACATTTTCCCCCTCCCCATATTGTCTCCTCACATATTTCCCCCTTCCCATACTACCTCATCACTCTCAAACCTCCTCCCATACTGTACACTCACAGACTTACCCTTGCCAATAACACTCTTCTTTCTTCAGCTCCATTAGAGCACTTACCTTGTTGCCAACCTCCTCTGAGGTGCAGAAGAGAAATCAGCAGCATGTTCAGTTGATTTGATCACATTGCTGATGTTGCTCTTACCCAGAAGTGTCAGAAGTCAAATTTTACATTGTATTTATGGCTGAAAGAAGTAAATTTAATTCAATGGAGGATGCCCAACATGTTCTCTGAGCCACCTGTCAGTTTTGATCACATCATGTGACACCAATTGGGCCCTATGCCAGCTGTGCCCAGAGCAAGTGCCCTGCCTTACCCCCCCTGAACATTTCACTGGTTTTAAGCCACAGGGTATGAATACCTATTGGGTACAGTCTTTCTCATACCATTCTTATGTCCTTCTCTTTAAATTTACCAGCAATGAATATTCATCAAAAATGGGAATTATGTTATAAAAAAGTGCCCAATCAAATATCAATCCTCTGACACTCAATGACAATTTACATCATTTGGTTAAAATAAATTAATATTTTTTCTGTTGAAAAAAATCCTTTATCTTCATTCATAAAGGCCTGACTTTGTTAGATGTGCTTCAGTGTATTAGAGAGCTATTACATTATGTGGAGAGCAACAAGAGGAACACAAATCCATAGAGCTGTAAAAGAGTAAAACATTTAAACATTCAGATAAAGCCCACATAGTTCTGCTAACGTGTTATTATTGTGTGGTCAAGTGATTCTTTGGCACTAGTTTTTAAGCAACAGAATTATAATGTGCAAACTATTTTGCAGCATAAAGAAAAAAATTCACTGAAATGGTTTATAATTATATATGCCAAAAAAGATTACTGCATCGATCCATTATCTTGATCTCATATCAGTAATATTACAATTCATATATTACCTAGAAAAGTCCTTTGTGTATAGTCCAATGTACAGTTGAAACCAGACGTTTACATACACTATCTAAAAAAACACATGCATGTTTTTCTCACTGTCTGACCTGAAATCAGAATAAACTTTTCCGATTTTAGGTCAGTTTGGGGCTAGTATTCTCAGGCTGGGGAAGCCCATGGTTATTGGCTCCTTCAGCCTAAAAATAGCAGCCTGCAGCCAACAAAAATTGTTGCATCTTTTAGATGCAACAATAACAGCACTTTGCCTGGCTCATCCCAATTGCCCTGGTGGCAAGTTGTGTTAATGAAAGCTCACAGCTGCTACTTAACCCAAGATTTGTGATGGGAGGTGACTATGAGACACCCCATTAGGAATCTATAAGTGAAAAGAAATAAACATAAACCTCAATGAACTCAGCGACCCACCTCATTTGAAGTCACTGAGTTTAATGAAGTCACCTGAGATCAGGTTACCTGCGGCTACAGGTGGAGGGCCTTGGCAGCCTCCAGCTGTGCCTGCAACTTACCTGAGAGACATCACCGCTGATCGCGGCTCAGTCTGTGCCTGAAGCCCGCAGCAGGCGGTCATTGTTCTATGGCTATGCACTTTCCCTTCAGTAATGTAACAGAGCTGCAATCGTTGTGGGTCCTTGTCTGGATTACGATGGACCTGCAGGAGTGCTTTTGGGTTTAATAAGGGGGTGAAAGATGGTTCTTTTGTCTTTTATTTCAAATAAAGGTTTTTTCAGTGTTTGTGCTTATTTCTTTTCACTTACAGATTAGTAATGGGAGGTCTCAGTAATGGGGGGTCTCATAGACACTTCCCATTACTAATCTAGGGCTTATTGACAGCTGTGAGCTGGCATTAACCACTTATTGCCCTGATTGCCACAGCATCAGGGTAATCGGGGAGAGTCGGGTAAAGTGCTAGCATTGTCGCACCTAATGGATGTAACAATTCTGGGTGGCTTCAGGCTACTATTTTTAGACTGGGGGATGTATAACCATGGGTCTTCCAAGCCTGAGAATACCAAACCCCAACTGTCGGGCTTTATCGTGGCTGGGTATAAAAAATGGGGGGGGACTGCCCATGCCAGTTTTGTTTAAGTATTTATCTATTTAAATTGTTTAATAAAAGCTGCATGCGGTTCCTCTTATTTTCTTACACAGCCACGATAAGCGCATAGCTGGGGGCTGCAGCCTGTAGCCATAGGTTTTATCTGTGATGGGTACCATAATATGGAGGGACCCTACGCAAACTATTTTTATTTATTTTTACACCACGATAGATGCACACAGCACCTGTGATTGGAAGCAGTCAGCAGACACGTTGCCACTCAGGGTGGGGACGCATCTGACTTCAACCAATCAGATGCTGGTAGACAAGGAACGCAGTGCATATGCAATGAAGGTAATGAGTGGCCCCAGAAGTGAATGAGTGGCCTGAAAGCAGTTGCAGCTGTGCTGGAGACTCGGTAAATATAGCGCGCTTGCGCCTTTCCCTCTATCCCTACTACCACCATTTTTAATCGCCAGATTCTGGTCCCTGTAGAC
The DNA here is from genome assembly GCF_048569485.1 of Anomaloglossus baeobatrachus. Lineage (NCBI taxonomy): Eukaryota > Metazoa > Chordata > Amphibia > Anura > Aromobatidae > Anomaloglossus > Anomaloglossus baeobatrachus. The sequence continues at coordinate 398,942,168 of NC_134355.1, forward strand.
TTATATGAGGATCGGTGTCTAGTCAGATATCCGGGATCAATCACAGGATGGAACCGGGGTTATTTTTAACCCGGTTAGACCCATTGGTCGTTTCCATCCATCACTACATGTGAGTACAATTACAAAATTAAGATATAGAATTATCCATTATTGTTTGCTGACTATTCCAGGTATTGCAACTGTCTCTTTTTTTGGTTGCTATATTCATGCTCAGTATGCACCTGTTCACATTAAAAAGTTAGAAAGTGCCATCAGTCTTTTCCTTAGAGCAGGGGTGGGGAACCTCCGGCCCGCGGGCCGTAAGCAGCCCGCGATGACATTTAATGCGGCCCCCAGGCACATTCCAGGCTACCCCAGTGCTCGAGCGGCACTTGCGCTTTTGCCAGCCGCCGGCCCTTTAAAGTCCCAGTGCGTTATGGGTAGATACTAGAATGTATGGGCTATTTACAGATCCTGATTGCAGCCCGTACTAGAATGTACGGGCTCTTTTCGGGACCTGACTACAGCCCATACATTCTAGACTGAACCCGGGACTGTGCTCGCATGCTGAGGGTTTACCTTGAGGGCGGGGTAAACAGCGCGCTGTGCTCCAGTCATAGTAGAAGAGGTGCAGCAGATGCCTTCCTGCTGTACATGCCTCCCGGACCTGTGCTATGTGACTCCTCCTCCTCCCCTTGTACTGTGAGTATGCAACCCATTGCTGCCCCCCCATCCAGTGCTGTGTACCCCCTAGTGCTGTGTATCCCCCAGTACTGTGTGTAACCCCTCAGTGCTGTGTAATCTGTGCAGCCTCCTAGTGCTGTCAGTGCTGCCACATCGTGCTCTCCCTGCTACCTCCTAGTGCTGTCAGCTAATGCTCTCCATGCTGCCTTTTAGTGCTGTCACTGTCAGTGCTCTTTGTGCTGCCACCTAGTGCTCTTTGTGCTGCCACCTAGTGCTCCCTGTGCTGAAACCTAGTGCTCCCTGTGCTGCCACCTAGCGCTCCCTGTGCTGCCACCTAGCGCTCCCTGTGCTGCCAACTAGCGCTCTCTGTGCTGCCGCCTAGCGCTCTCTGTGCTGCCGCCTAGCGCTCTCTGTGCTGCCGCCTAGCGCTTTTTGTGCTGCTGCCTAGTGCTGTCCGTTGTGCCGCCTAGTACTGTCCGTTGTGCCGCCTAGTGCTGTCCGTTATGCCGCCTAGTGCTGTCCATTGTGCCACCGCCTAGTGCTGTTCGCGCTGCCACCTAGTTCTGTCCGTGCTGCCACCTAGTGCTCTCTGTGCTGCCACCTAGTGCTCTCTGTGCTGCCACCAAGTGCTCTGTGCTGCCACCTAGCGCTCTCTGTGCTGCCGCCTAGCGCTCTCTGTGCTGCTGCCTAGCGCTGTCCTTTGTGCCGCCTAGCGCTGTCCTTTGTGCCGCCTAGCGCTGTCCGTTGTGCCGCCTAGCGCTGTCCGTTGTGCTGCCTAGCGCTGTCCGTTGTGCCGCCTAGTGCTGTCCATTGTGCCGCCTAGTGCTGTCCGTTGTGCCGCCGCCTAGTGCTGTCTGTGCCCGCCACTAGTGCTGTCCATGCTTAGCATCTCCTGTGATGTATACACCCCTCCTGTGATCTATACGCTCCTCCTGTTATGTATACGCACCAGCCTGTCCTGGGATGTATATGCCTCAATGTTTCCTGTGATGTATATGCCTCAGTGTCTCCTGTGATGTATATGCGCCCCAGTGTCTTCTGTGATGTATATGCCCCAGCTTCTCCTGGGATGTGTATGCCCCCAGCCTCTCCAGACCAAGACAAACCTGGAAAAGCAGTTGTGAGAAACAAAATGATCAGTATCACCGAACATCACAGCCGCACCAAAGAGAAGCAGCTCCTGCCACCACAGTAGGGGTGAGTTAATTAATTGTTTGACCAAATATAGATTGGTCGTTTTCAAGTTGATAATTTGGTGCGGCCCCTGAAGGTTGGTAGAAAATTCCAAATGGCCCCCGGCAGTAAAAAGGTTCCCCACCCCTGCCTTAGAGTATAGGGTCATGCCTTCTGATTGAGCACTCCTGCTCTTCAGCCTTAAGCAATGTTATTTCTTTATTACCAGGTTCCTATACGCCCATAAATTATAGTTTTTTTAACCCAAAGATAGGCAACAGTTTTATAGGGACCCAACAATAAGAGGTCGCCTTGTTGTTGACTGTTGGGCTCATATAAAACTGACAATTTTTGTTTGCTAAGTATCTCATTTTTACATATTTTGCATAACAGTAATGCATATTTATGTTCCATAGTCATTGTTTACATATCTTAGCACCCCAGAGTGCAACTGTCTTTTTTGGTTTCTAGGTTTCTTGCTCAGTATGCACCTGTTCACATTAGAAGTTTAGAAAGTGCCATCAGTCTTTTTCTTAGTATAAATCTGTCAGCACTTTCTACTGCTTGGGACAAGCTGGTTGGTTAGCTTATTCTTCCCACTAGGGCAGCACCAGCACTAACAGAATCCTCCTGAGTGACACCACCAAGGTGTCCACAGCTGCCACTGGTAGCCGATATTCCTTCAGACAAGACTAGTGTGCTGTCAGCAGTAGAAACCAGTTTAGTGATGAATTATATACCAGGATGCAGCAAAAGCTGCAGCAACCTAGTTTATTGCAAACCTGATTCTATGGCAGTGCTGCCTTTGTCACTGGTGCCACATATCTTCATAGAGCTGAGGTCACTGATCAGTATAACTAGCAACACTGTAGTACCATCAAACCAGCAACTCTGAGCTATGCCTGACATAACTTAGGACCCTGAGTGCTGGCATCAGGCAAAGACTGGCTAGTGCTGAGCACTACCTCAGTCTCAGAAAAAGCAGTGCTTAGCATTCAGTCTGCGCCCAATGTGGGCACTCGGGTAAAAAGCAGTGAAAAGCAGAGCTCAGAGTTTCATTGGCAAAAAATATATTGTTTTCAGTTGAAATTGCACCGATTACTGATTTACTTGGGACAGTGCCCTAGGCGGACACCTATCCTGCCTACCTCTCACCCTGGCCCTACTGTGATTGCTACCATTGACAATGAGTACGTAGTCTGTGAAAAATCAGATAGTATACAAATATACGCATGTCTGAATGAGATTTTAGTGCTCTCAGAGTGCAGTTAGAGTCATATGAAAAAGTTTGGGTACCCCTATTAATGTTAACCTTTTTTCTTTATAACAATTTGGGTTTTTGCAACAGCTATTTTAGTTTCATATATCTAATAAGTGATGGACTGAGTAATATTTCTGGATTGAAATGAGGTTTATTGTACTAACAGAAAATGTGCAATCCGCATTTAAACAAAATTTGACCGGTGCAAAAGTATGGGCACCTCAACATGAAAGTGACAATAATATTTTGTAGATTCTCCTTTTGCAAAAATAACAACCTCTAGTCACTTCCTGTAGCTTTTAATGAGTTCTTGGATCCTGGATGAAGGTATATTTGACCATTCCTGTTTACAAAACAATTCCAGTTCAGTTAAGTTTGATGGTCGCCGAGCATGGACAGCATGCTTCAAATCATCCCACAGATGTTCAATGATATTCAGGTCTGGGACTGGGATGGCCATTCCAGAACATTGTAATTGTTCCTCTGCATGAATGCCTGAGTAGATTTGGAGCGGTATTTTGGATCACTGTCTTGCTGAAATATCCATCCCCTGCATAATTCAACTTCGTCACTGATTCTTGCACATTATTGTCAAGAGTCTGCTGATACTGAGTTGAATCCATGTGACCCTCAACTTTAACAAGATTTCTGGTGCCGGCAGTGGCCACACAGCCCCAAAGCATGAAGGAACCTCTACCAAATTTTACTGTGGGTAGCAAGTGCTTTTCTTGGAATGCCGTGTTTTTTTGCCTCCATGCATAACGCCTTTTTGTATGACCAAACAACTCAATCTTGGTTTCATCAGTCCACAGGACCTTCTTCCAAAATGTAACTGGCTTGTCCAAATGTGCTTTTGCATACCTCAGGCAACTCTGTTTGTGGCGTGCTTGCAGAAACAGCTTCTTTTGCATCACTCTCCCATACAGCTTCTCCTTGTGCAACGTGCGCTGTGTTGTTGACCAATGCACATTGACACCATCTGCAGCAAGATGAAGCTGCAGGTCTTCGGAGGTGGTCTGTGGATTGTCCTTGACTGTTCTCACCATTCTTGTTCTCTGCCTTTCTGATATTTTTCTTGGCCTGCCACTTCTGGGCTTAACAAGAACTGTACCTGTGTTCTTCAATTTCCTTACTATGTTCCTCGCAGTGGAAACTGACAGTTAAAATCTCTGAGACAACTTGTTGTATCCTTTCCCTGAACAACTATGTTGAATAATCTTTGTTTTCAGATCATTTGAGAGTTGTTTTGAGGAGCCCATGATGCCACTCTTCATAGGAGATTCAAATAGGAGAACAACTTGCAAGTGGCCACCTTAAATACCTTTTCTCATGATTGGATACACCTGCCTATGAAGTTCAAAGCTCAATGAGGTTACAAAACCAATTTAGTGCTTTAGTAAGTCAGTAAAAAGTAGTTAGGAGTGTTCAAATCAAGAAATTGATAAGGGTGCCCATACTTTTGCACCGGTCAAATTTTGTTTAAATGCGGATTGCACATTTTCTGTTAGTACAATAAACCTCATTTCAATCCAGAAATATTACTCAGTCCATCAGTTATTAGATATATGAAACTGAAATAGCTGTTGCAAAAACCCAAATTGTTATAAAGAAAAAAGGTTAACATTAATAGGGGTGCCCAAACTTTTTCATATGACTGTATATCTGTTTGTATGCTATAGTAGTTCAGTTCCAGCAATCTGTTCCTCTACATTTCTTTAATTTGCTAGAAGGAGCTTGCCAGTTTTTCTTTTTGTACCTAATAAATGTATTGTCATAAAAAGACAGCACTTTAAAAACAAAATAAAAATTCCATCTTCTGTTACCACCAATAATCTGTTATTTTTTCAGTGATAATCACGTCTAGGCATAAATTTTCTGCGCAAATCCGCTGTAATGTAAGTGTACATAATATGCTGGGAATTCAAACAAATGGCAATCCATGTAATGTGGACATATGGTCAGAGGCCATCATCATTAGACAACCCTTTTGAGATATCAGATTTTTTTGTGTATTACCGTACATTTTTATTGTATACTTTGATTGTGTAAAAAAGAAAAATATCATATTTACCTTCCTGATTATAAGTAGATTATTTATCTGTTTGATACTATTTCTATTATTATATAATTTCATTAACCTTTCACTTCAAATTTAATAGAATAGATAGTATCACACCTCTCTACCCTGACAAATATAATTAGCTGGTAGAAACTAATTTTAATTTGTTTGACAGTAAAAAATCGTTCCAAATGTCAAGACACCTTGTATTATAAGATGATTAAAATATTGCTGTTTGCAGTGGAGTTCCCATGGCGCTGCTTTATCTCAAGTTCCTTGGCATTTAGCTAGTGACTTTTTAGAATCTTTAAATAATGGATACCCATCCTACTGTACTTTCATGATTAAACTGGTCTCTCAGCGAAAAGTAGTTAATATGTGCAGATTTATTTCCAAATGGATTATATTTATGATAAAACACTATGCACAAACTTAAAAATCAGTAATTAGGTAAAAGACTTTTATAAAGTTACGTTCCAAAATAGCAACAGAACCAGGGGATCTTACAGTAAGTGCACAGTCCAGCATATGAGAAGAAAATGAAAAGGGTCTACTCTTTAGTGTAAAAAAAATGTGTCAAAAGTTTAGTTTTTCTATATCCTTCTTATGCTTAAATCATACTTATTGCAGTAACTTACAATATGTACTATTCTAATACTCGAGTATATTTCCAACTTTTTTCATTCAAAGCCTTTCTTTCACAGTAATGAATAGATTAATTATCGACTGCTACAAAAGGTATCCCCTTCTAAAAACAAAGGGCAGACTGTGAAATTAAAGAAATCGTTACTAAATCTAAAAACAACACTTGCAAAATATTTTGATAATCAAAAACAAACAAAGAATGCAAAAAAAAAAAAAATTGTAACCTTGATGCTATGTTTTCCTATTGGGGCACCACACATTAAATCATAAAATGACTTACACTGAAGATCAAAATTAGAGAATAATGTGTGATCACTTGTTTTTTCTGAAATAATGTAATCTACATTGATCAACATTTGAAGGTTTTGGGGATTTTTTGTAAGGGGGACACCATGCCAGTGTTTTACAAAAGATCAGTGTTTAGAACAGTTTAGAATAGTTTTTTTTTACAAAAGATACAAAGTATATCACCATAAACCCATTATTTTGTCTTAAACGTGATAATCATAATTAAAGAACAGCAGTGACTGAAACACAGAGAAAGATTGTAACTAAATTTTCTGATGGTAACAGCAATCACCAATCAGTAGGAAGTTTATAGGTTTTTGCTTTGAATGACTTCAGCACATTTGCAACCCTAGGACATCAGTAGTCTCTCACGCTGCTTTGGTGTGATTTTGGTTCACTCTTCTTCCAGTCTCTTCTACAGTTCTTTGAATGTTGTGGGTTTCTTGGGAATAACTTTGCCACAAAAGATTTTTCCATAGGTTTTCTATTGGGTTTAGATCAGGACTCTGGCTGGCAATTCCATTGTTTAAATGTTTTCTTTTTCAAGAAAGTGCTTTACCCGTTTTTCTCTCTGACAGGGGACATTGTCCTGCTTAAAAATTTCTGGCTGAGTGATGAACGCAACTAAAGGCCGCTTTACACGCAGCGACATCGCTATAGTGATGTCTTTGGAGTCACGGAATTCGTGACGCACATCCGGCCTCGATAACGATGTTGTTGCGTGTGTCACCTACGAGCGATCGAAAAAGGTTGCAAAATCGTTAGTCGTTGACATGCTCCCCTATTGCCAATTATCGTTGCTGCTGCAGGTCCGATGTTGTTCGTCGTTCCTGCGTCAGCACACATCGCTATGTGTGACACTGCAGGAACGAGGAACCTCACTTTACCTGCGGCTGCCGGAAATGAGGAAGGAAGGAGGTGGGCAGGATGTTCGCCCCGCTCATCTCTGCCCCTCCACTTCAATTGGATGGCCGCTTAGTGACGTCGCTGTGACGCCGAATGAACCATCGCCTTAGAAAGCAGGCGGTTCCCCTGTCACAGCGACGTCGCTAGGCAGGTAAGTAGTGTGACGGTTCGAGCGACTTTGTGCACCACGGGCAGCGATTTGCCCATGACGCACAACCGACGGGGGCGGGTACTCACGCTAGCGATATCGGTAATGATATCGCAGCATGTAAAGTACCCTTTAGGAACCATGTGTTGTCGAAGATGGTTCTGATACACACTTGCATTCACTCTGCCATGTAGCTGTATGAGAACTCCAACTCCTGCTGCAGAAAACATTGCCCAAACAACACTTAAGGGGGCTTTACATGCTACGACATCGCTAATGCGAACTCGTTGGGGTCCCGGAATTGGTGACGCACATCCGGCCGCATTAGCGATGCCGTTGCGTGTGACACCGATGAGCGATTTTGCAGCATTGCAAAAATGTGCAAAATCGCTCATCGGTGACATGGGGGTCCATTCTCAAAAATCGTTACTGCAGCAGTAACGAGGCAGGAATGAGGAACAACCTCGTTACTGCTGCAGCACACATCGCTCCGTGTGACACCGCAGGAACAAGAAAGCTCTCCTTAACTGCCTCCCGGCCGCTATGCGGAAGGAAGGAGGTGGGCGGGATGTTACGTCCCGCTCAGCTCCGCCCCTCCACTGCTATTTTGCGGCCGCTCAGTGATGTCACTGTGACGCCGCATGGACCGCCCCCTAAGAAAGGAGGCGGTTCGCCGGTCACAGCGACATCGCTGGGCAGGTAAGTATGTGTGACGGGTCTGGGCGATGTTGTGAGGCATGGGCAGCGATTTGCCCATGTCGCGCAACAGATGGGGGCAGGTACCCACACTAGCGATATCGGGACCGATATCGCAGTGTGTAAAGCCCGCTTTACTCCACCACCTTTCACTGACATCTTAACAACACATTTTGAGTTTATTGTTTCTGCAGTTTGTTGATGAACATAATAACATAATATTTCCCATCAGACCCAAATAAATTAAACTTGCTTTAATCACTTAAATGAACTGTGGACCACATTTCCTCTGTCCAGACAATATGCTCCTCACCAAAGGTGAGTCTAGCTTATTGATTCTTTCTGCTAATGGGAGGTTTGGTCACTGCGAGGTGGGCTTTCAATCCAAATGCTCTTAAACATCGTCACACTGTATGACAAGACAGATCCTTACCCTGTTCAGTGCTGAACTGCTGAGCAATTCCAGCTGCAGTGTTGAAATAATTACCCATGGAGATTCTCCGCATTATCTTGTCCTCTCTTGCATTTGTCTTTCAAGGGTGATCAGCTTTCTTGAGGGACTTGAAAGAGTTTGTGATGTTGTAAAGATGCAATATTCTCAAAATCACAGACTTGGAATGACAAACTTCTCCTGATATGGCTGATAGGGTCACCTTTTTGGCCTTCATCTGCACAACCTGGTGCCGGAGTGTTTCAGTCACTTTGGAGTTGCACACCATTTTTGCAAAGTCAGTGCAACCTAAAAAGTTAGGCTGTCAGTTGAGTAGGGTTTGTCAGATAATTAAGAAAATTAGCATGAGGTGCCAGATTAACATCAATAACCTGCAGGTATCTGAAAGTGTGCTCTAATTTTGATCCATGTTCTTTTCCATTTATCTCATTTACATTTTTATGTGCCTTAAAATAAATTAAATTTTATAAAATAAGCTTAAAAAACTGCTGGTTTACTCATGTTAGGATATAATCATATAGGAATACACAATGACTAACATTTACAAAACTGTTCTCTAGTTTTGATCTCCAGTGTATAGTTTATGAAGCATGCATCACTAGAGGTGAGCAAGCACTGAAATCCTTGGGTGCTTGGTACTCAAGCTGAGAAGGTTAGATGCTCTGAAAGTGCTCAACTTGAGAAACAAGTATAATGGAAGTAAAATCACACAGAGTTTTGCTCAAACTTTGCCAACTATCATGGCGGACTCTGTTAAAATTGCATTTCTCTATCGTTTCATTGGGGGACACAGGATTATGGGTTATGCTGCTGTCACTAGGAGGCTGACACTAAGTAAACAGAAAAAGTTAGCTCCTCCCCAGCAGTATAACCCCTGAGCCGGAGGCGGGCTCAATCAGTTTTTTGCTTAGTGTCGTAGGAGGCTGATGTGGGCCGACTGGGCCCCCTTCAGCCACTTGATTTTTTGCGTATTTTTTTCATTTTTTCTCGGCGACGCTCGTCGCTCTCATCTGTGGTACTTTTCTGTTTCTGCAGGTATCGTACTTCTCTTCCTCAGCTCTCGCAGCCCGGTGGGTACCACTCCCTAGGGTCGCAGAGGTTTGAGTCTTCGGGCCCTCGCCCCCGTCCATTCCCGCGGTACCAATCCCTGGTGTGTTCGTGCGGGGCAGAATCTTCCTGGGGACCCCTATCCGCTCTGCGGTATCACCCCAAAGGGCGCAAGGGGCTCGGCAAATAGGGACTGGACCACAGCGCGTCTCGATCTGGATGGGGCCCGCAGCGCTGCTACGTTTTTAGGGGCTTCTACCCCCCACCAGCGTCCACCTCCCTGCCTTCTTCAGCCGGCTCCCTGGTGCCCGCAGCCATCCCTTCTGCGAGCGGAGCACACAGGAGCATGTGCAGAGTCTCAGCCTGCACTCTGGAGCGCGCCGAGGATCAGGTTGGACACCCTCGCCTACCTTCTCCCCCTCGGGCGGCTGCAAAAATTTAGGCCCCGGTCTGGGCCTAGTCGCCGGGCACCCCCGCTACATCCGCGGAGCTCCCTGAAGACTCCTAGGCCGGGCAGATTCGGATCGCGGCTGCGACGGGTCCGCCGCCGCTGCCTCTGCCCGCGCGGCAGCCTCAAATTTAGCCCCCGGCTTCGGCCGGGTCCTTGGCATCCCAGGCCGCGCCGCCGCAGCCTCGCGGCCGGGTCCGCCGGCGCTGCCTCTGCCCGCGTGGCAGCGGCATAATTTAGCCCCCGGCTTCAGCCGGGTCCTCGCCGTCCCAGGCCGCGACGCCGCCGCCTCGCGGCCGGGTCCGCCAGCGCTGCCTCGGCCGCGAGGCAGCGTCAAAATTTAGCCCCCGGCTTCGGCCTGGTCCTCGGCGTCCCAGGCTGCGACGCCGCCGCCTTGCTGCCGGATCCACCGCCGCTGCCTCTGCCCGCGCGGCAGCGTCATAATTTAGCCCCCGGCTTTGGCCGGGTCCTCGGCGTCCCAGGCTGCGACGCTGCCGCCTTGCTGCCGGATCCGCCGGCGCTGCCTCTGCCCGCGTGGCAGCGTCATAATTTAGCCCCCGGCTTCGGCCGGGTCCTCGCCGTCCCAGGCTGCGACGCCGCCGCCTCGCGGCCGGGTCCGCCGGCGCTGCCTCGGCCGCGAGGCAGCGTCAAAATTTAGCCCCCGGCTTCGGCCTGGTCCTCGGCGTCCCAGGCTGCGACGCTGCCGCCTTGCTGCCGGATCCACCGCCGCTGCCTCTGCCCGCGCGGCAGCGTCAAAATTTAGCCCCCGGCTTCAGCCTGGTCCTCGGCGTCCCAGGCCCGCCTCCTGCGCAGCGCTATTGGCCGCCGGCCTCTCCTTCTCCGCCCTCCGCTCTGCCCCAGGCATCATCAGGGGGGTGGGGGATATTTTTTCCCGCTCCCTCAGTGTTCATTTTATTTAAAAACAAAAAAAAAATATTATGGCAGACTCCCGGTCTGCGGATTGCTGAGGCTGCAGCAACTTTTTTCGGGGAAAAACAGAACACACTCTTTTTGTAGTGTATATTTTTTATATTGGGTCGATTTTTTATTATAGATACGTGCATGATCTTTCATACATTGACTCCTACATTGCTTATGCGGGCACTTGTTTTCTATCACGTTTTTAGTACATAGCGTTTCCAGCTCGACTTTTTAGTGATTTTGGGCCGGTAAGCCCAAGACTCGATCCCCTCTTTTGTGAGTTATTTTCAAGAAGATGTCAGATTGCTGTTGACCCCTGCCGGCTTGTAACGCCCTGTCTCAGGCCATAACTCCCCTCGCTACGTCCCTCGGGTTCGTGCGCATGCGCTGCGTCTCCGGCCGATGCTCGGTCATACCATCCATAGGACTGGCGCAATCCCCTCGGGGAGGGGAGTCCCGTACCAGGGACGTTTTCTTCTATGCTGGAAGCGCTCCCGCCAGGTCTCGTCCTTGTGGCTCCCCAGTTTCCACTTATCCCCCAGGTCCAGACTGTCCTTCCTCCGGCAGTCTTCCAACCTCTCAGGTGATGGCCCAGGCTTCCACCTCTGCTGGATTCCGAGCAGGACCTAGATGTCTTGGCGCATGACGAATAGCCTTCTACAAATGGTGAGTCAAGTCGTAAGGCTACGGACAGCCCTCTTCTCTCCGTGCACGCAGGTCTCCCTTAAGACATTTGAAGCAGACCCTTATGTGCTCAGAGGACATCCAGAGCTCGCCGAGTTACCGCGGGCTCACAGACAACTACCAGACACGGAGTTGACCAGCAGTAAGTCTTGTCATTGTCTTTTTTCCCTTCTCCAAGGCGATTTCGGAGAGAAGGGGCATACTAAACTGGAGTCGCTAATGATCACAGAAGGCAACCAGAAACGGCGTTTACCAGCGGTAAGTCATGTTATTGTCATTTCATCCCCCCAAAGGGCTCTGGAGAGAGGGGGCATGCCTCTTTGCAGGGAACAAGGTGGGGGCCACTGCGGTTTTTTCAGTGGACAGCCAGTTCACACGGTGACTGCGTGATCATGGATAATCCCCGGACGTGATTTTTCCCAGTGGTAAGTCCGTTTATTTGTCTTGCCCCTTCTCGAAGGGGGCTCCGAAAGGAAGCGGCACGCTACCCTTTATGCGACCCGCCTGGGTTCCTCCGGGCTTCTCGTCACTATCGTGCCGCTCCGCAGGGACTTCCCGGACACCATACGCAGCGGCCCACGTCCCACCTATGCCGACCCAGGGCTGGGTATCCTCTTGAGTGAGTACCCTCTTTTCACAAACCTGATGTCTGCCCGCTACTCGGCCTGAACCTCTAGCATCAGTGTGCCCACCATCGAGACCTCTGACTCGGGATCAGGAACGCAGATTCGACATCTAGGAAGTCGCTGACTTTTTTTCCGACTTTCGGGAATGCCCTTTCGGAGATAGGTCGAGTCTAGTTTATCCCTAGGCTATGTCAGGGTAGACTACTCTCCCCCCTAGGCTACGTAAGAGAAGGGTATATCCCTTTCCCGGCATCGGCCCTGATGCACCAGGATCGTTCCCTCACGTAAACCCGTCTGGAAGCCTTTATCCCTACAACAGCCATCTCCGCCTTGCATGGCTGCGGTCCTTCCAGCCTTCTAAAAACGCTTACAGGGATCACTGTCCCTACGCATCCTACTCTGCAGAGCTGCTAGGCTTTCTCCGCCCAGAAACGACCGGGAGGCCCAGAGTCTCCCTTCAAGAACCATCGCCTTGAGGTTTAGACCATCATCACCCTCTAGGAAGCTTCCCCTTCCTTGCTACTAGGGTAGCTGAGCTACCGGAAGGAGTCCTCCCAGACCCGGCCCGGTCCAGTCCATCATCCCTCAGGCACAGTATTCGAGCCGTTCAAGGGTGGCTACTCCTCACGCAGGAGTAGTTTTTTCCCTCCTGACACAGAGCCCCGCGTGCTTTTTGCCTCCCGCGCCCGTTTCTTCCCTTCGGTTTTTTGGCTCCTTCACAGCCCGTGGCGGTGATAGCGACGGTGCACATACCAGATTTCATCCTGGACTCTCCAACGGAGCACACTGAGGAACGGAGACAGGAAGGTTCCGTCTTCGCGGGTGACCCGCCAATCCCCTCCTAGCGGACCAGTCTTCGCAACCATCCCTGGGAAGCTTCCCTTTCCTCCTCTGGAGCTTATTATCAACCGTCACCAGCCTCCCGTGCTAGGGTATGCTATCCCACCATTCCTCGGCACGGTCCCGAGGGACACTCCTAGAGCGTCGTCTCTCCTTCAACATTCTGGACTTCAGAGCCAGCTGGTTAGCCCAGTTACAATTTCTTCTCTAGGTCGCGGTGACCCAGCCAGGTTCCAGTCGGACCATGCCACAGCGGTGATGTGCATCATCCACCAGGAAGACGCAGAGAGTGTCATGGCAAGGGAAGAGGCCAAGAAGATCTTGCTCTGGGACGGGTCCCTTCACTCGCTAATCTCGGCAGCACATCCCTAGCGTGGACTTTTGGACGGCCGATTTCCGCGGTAGGATGGACCTTGCGTAGGTAAAGGGCTCCAACGCGGAAATCACCAGCCAGATCTCTGGCGAAGGAAGACCTCCGGTCGTGGACCATTTTTGGCCTTCCGATCCAAATCTCAGTCAAGGGTGCTTAGAGTATGCACCTGCTCTGGACTAGATGTCGACGCCCTAGACCGGTCGTGTAGCCTGTTCAGGCTCTCGTGCATCTTCCCGCGGCTTCCTATGATCTCGAGGGTTCTCCAGATGGACCAAGGCAAGCGATAGATCGGGAGTGACCCAGGCGAGCATAGTTTCACATAATTTACTCATCTCCTCGCAAATGCCCCGTGGCTCCTTCCAGACCGCAAAATTCTTCCGTGTCGGGGCCCCTCTATTCTACCAGGGCTCAGAAGTCCCAAGTTACATGGCCTCACCAGTGGATCCCGGATGCTGGCTTGTCAGGTCTGTGGGCAAGATGATGGCAGACATTGAAGAGGGCCGGGAATCAAGTTTCCTCGGAGATTTATTTCATCGTTCACTAGAAATGTGGGACCTGAATCCAGTGATGGGTTCGCTCAAGGTACCCCTTTTTTCCCTGCTCCCACCTGTTTTGATAGGTGGGCTCCTCGTGGCCATAGGGTTCTTACAGACGGCATCAGGGCGGACAGCCCTCTTGTCGTTTTTCCCCACTTTTCCGGCTCCGCCAGCAGGACAAGGGGGAGCTCCAGCCAGAACCTTTCGTTTCTGTCCAAGACACCTCGCTGTTCCTTCCAGCAGAGGACTTTGGGTTTCGGTCTTTCGGTTCTAGGCTCCTCTCTCAGCCTAAAAGGGGCATAGTTCGTTCCAGGGCTGGTGCGAGCCCTCAGTTTTTCGTGTCTGCAGGACACCATTTTTCGGTTACACCGACCGTCAATCCATCCTTCCACCCTTGCCCAAGAAGCGTGTGCCGGCGCCAGGGGCCAGAATATCACATGGATCCTTTCCTCCATATGTGCAGACTATCGCAGGAAGCACGGACTTCCGCCGCGGTCTACCGAGCAAGGGGCACCCTCGAACGATTGGACTCCAGTCGTCGATCGACCAGGTCCCCTGGTCCGCCACCCGCTCTAGCTGGCATACCTTGACTATTTTCTACCAGGTTCACACCCAAGCTTCGGCAGAGGCCAGTCTTGGCGTAGGGTTTGCGGGTGGCATTGGCACACCTGTAACAACGTAGGCGCTTGTAGGTCTGGGTCAAGCCCAGCAAGGGGGAAGTGGCTTCCTTCCTATCTCCGGTGATGGTTTTTCTTCCCACCCAGGGACTGCTTTTGGACGTCCCATGGTCCTGTGTCCCCCAATGAAACGATAGAGAAAGAAGGATTTTTGTGTACTCACCGTAAAATCTCTTTCTCTGAGTCTTCATTGGGGGACACAGCACCCACCCTGCTTGTGTTTTTTGTTATATAGGACATGCCTGTTGCCCCAGTGCCTGTATTCCCAGGTCACTGGTCACACGAATGATCGTCATAGTTTCTTACCTTGTTTTATTCTGGATTGTTTGGTTCTCCTCCTACTGCTTGTGCACTAAACTGATTGAGCCCGCCTCCGGCTCAGAGGTTATACTGCTGGGGAGGAGCTAACTTTTTCTGTTTACTTAGTGTCAGCCTCCTAGTGACAGCAGCATAACCCATGGTCCTGTGTCCCCCAATGAAGACTCAGAGAAAGAGATTTTACGGTGAGTACACAAAAATCCTTCTATTCTCATACTCTGAGCAATTGGTTGTTTGGTGTCTGTATCAACACAGGCAGACATTGACATCGATCTGCTGTGAGCTGATTCATAGTCAGTCTAGCAAGTCTCAAGTCTCCACCCGCCCTGCTGAGTATGGGGTAACAAAGATGGTTGAGTCTGCAGAGCTGTTCAGTCACACTATAGCCTGGGAATCAGAGGTCTGCTACAAAGCTGCAGTGAGTCCAGTCAAGGAAATAATCTGCACTGATGCCCAGAAGCTTGTGAGTCATATTTAGGCCCAGATGAAGAAGGTTCTGAGCATAATGTAGACCCTCATTCCCAAACTGTAACTCCTCTTGGTGGAAACAATGAGGAACATGCTGATGACGATGAGACTCAGATACCTGATTGGAACGACAAATTGACTATTTGGTTAGGGCAGAAAGAGGTTGGCTCTGAGGACAAAGGGAGTGAGAACACACAGGGTGATGATGAGGTTGTAGTTCCCACTTACTGTCAACTCACAGTCAGGCAGTCGATGAGGTCAGTAGAGGAGGTGGAGGAGGATGCTAGTGACAACGAGGTTAGGTTGCGCCTTCCTGGATAGAAACAGAGTACTGGAAGCACGTCAACAACTGCATCCTCATTCACAACTCTGCCTCACAGCAGAAGTGATGGTGGCTCTGCAGGTCGCATGAGCTCTAAGCCTTGCCTAGCCTGGGCCTTTTTGAACATCACAAAGGATCACTCAATTCATGTCATCTGTAAGATTTGTCACCAATGTCTAAGTAGAGACAAAAAACTCACTAGCTTGAGTACTTCGTCCATGAACTGTCACATGGATATGAAGCATAAGTCGCAGTGGGAAGCTCACTGTGCTACAATGTGGCCTAGCGGGGCGAGCCAACCACCGCCTGCCCCATCAAGTGCATCCGCGCCCTCTTCATCCTCTGTGACTGTGGGGACAGCAGTCACACATGCTTTTCGACGCAGACCTCCCACCTCTTTACCCGCAACAGGCAGTGTGATTGGCAGGTCGTCAGTTGTTTTGGAAGTGGAAACATCTGCTGGTGTTAAGCTCTCTCAGACATTGAGAGCACCACCTTTGGATGAAGACAACATTCTATCTCCGCCTGCACCTTCTTCACAGACCAGCAATTTGCCAAGGACACCCTACTCAATGCCATATCAGCACAGCAGCCAGCCCTCAGTCCCTCAGATGTGGACAAGTAAAAGACCATTTTCTCCTAGCCATGACAAATCTAAGAGGTTGACCTTCAGCATCTGCAAGCTGTTGGCTACAGAAATGCTGCCTTTCCGCCTGGTGGACACACAGGATTTTCGAAACCTTATGTCCATCGCAGTGCCCTAGTACCAGATGCCCAGTCACCACTACTTCTCCAAGAAAGGTGTGCCTGCGCTACACCAGCATGTCGCACACAACATCAACGCTTTCTTGAGAATCTCTGTCTGTGACAGGATGCATTTTGCCACAGATACTTGGACCCGTGAGTATGGACAGGGGCATTACATGTCGTTGACTGGGCACTGGGTAACTATAGTGAGAGATGGAGAAGGGTCTGCTGTACAAGTCTAGCTGTCCCCATGACTTGTGCGTCAATCCTCTGTATGTAGAAATTCCTCAACTGCTTCTGCCTCTTCCACCTCGTCTGGGTCCTCCACCTCCGCCCAAAGCCTGTCTGATCAGGCCATCCATGTTGTAACTGCGCACAAGAAATCCCGCACATCTCCTTACTATGCTGGCAGCAGAGCTCAACGGCATCAGGCAGTCTTTACATTGAAATGTCTGGGAAATATGAGTCCCACAGCTGAGGAGTTGTGGTCAGCTCTGGAAACCGAGTTTCATCAATGGTTGTCTCCACTCAACCTGCAGCCAGGGAAGGCCATGTGCGACAATGCTGTAAACCTGGGTGCCGCTCTTCGCTGGGGCAATGTGACACACGTGTCTTGTATGGCTCACGTGTTGAACCTTGTTGTCCAGCAATTTTTAACCCACTATCCCGGCCTACATGGGCTTCTGCAGAGGGCACGGTCACTATGTGCTCACTTCCACCATTCACACCCCGTAGCTGAACGACTTGCATTGCTCCAGAAGTGTTTCGGCCTGCCGGTTCGCGGGCTGAAATGCGATGTGCCAACAGGCTGGAATTCAACTCTCCACATGTTGCAGCGACTGTGGCAGCACCGCCGAGCCCTGGGGCAATACGTTATAACGTATAGCCTGGTCCAACGAGATCCAGGGGTCCAGATCACGCTTCTGCACAGTTTTGACATGGCAACAAAGATGTTTAGCACTGACGATGCCATTATCAGCATGACAATTCCAGTCATTTATATGCTGGAGCACACTCTAAACAGTATTCAGAGTCAGGTGGTGGGACAAGAGGAAGGGGAGGAAGTACAGGAGGATTCATATGCTTAAGGTATACCAAGATCTACAAGGTCCAGACAGTCAGCAGCACCAAGGCGGCAGGCATGGGATGGTGGGGGAGAGGGATTAACAAGTGCGCATGGTAGCAGCCAAACTGTTGAGGAAGGTGCAGGAGCCAAGGAAGAAATGGAGGATGAACTGGCGATGGGCATGGAAGACTCAGCAGATGAGGGAGACCTTGATCACATTTCTGTTGTGCGAGGTTGGGGGGAGAGGGCAGAGGAAGGAAGCATGATTCTCACCTCGCCGCCACCAACACAGTAAGGACTTGGTCTTCCTGGATGTGCAAGACACATGAGCGCCTTCTTGCTGCACTACCTACAATATGACCCTCGGATTCTCAGCATTCGAAGTAATGCTGACTACTGGGTTGCCACACTCTTAGATCCCCGGTACAACTCCAAATTTGGCGAAAAATTCCTGCCCTAGAAAGGGACGCACATATGCAGGAGTATCAGCAGAAGCTGTTACACAATATGAGATTGGCTCTTCCCTAAACACCAGTGGTGCACAGAGTGAATCTCACAGTTCTAACTTGCCAACCATAGGACTGTCGAATCATCATCACTTAAACTGTACCAGCAACACCGTTTCTTGTTGTTAACAGCAATTTTATGGAATCGTTTCATAAATTTTTTAGACCATCCTTTGCAAGGCAACAAGAAGTCTGACACATAGTCATCGCCTGGAGAGGATGATACAGGAGTATATCCAAGTGAATATCGATGCCATGACTGTGCAACTGGAGCCTTGCTCATTTTGGGCTTCCAATCTGGAAAAATGTCCTGAGCTCGCCACTTGCGCCTTGGAGATCTTGTCGTGTCCTGCAGCCAGTGTTCTCTCGGAATGTGTATTCAGTGCTGCTGGGGGTGTGCTGACAGATAAGCGCATGTGTCTGTCCAGTGAAAATGTAGACAGGCTAACGTTCAACCCCAGGGGTTTGTTGGGACAGAAATGTTAGTACCCATGGATAATAACAGAGGAAACCAAACTGGATCATACAGCATGCTCACATAGAGGTATTAGACAACAAATGATAAGGAGAAAAATAAGAGCAGGAAGGAAAAATTAGAGATCTCCACAACAACTTCATGCACAAAGCAATAGAATCACTTGCAGGACTTGGATACAACAGCACATGGACCGGTGTAGCTAAAGCTATAGTCGGCATTGGAAGTCAGGCTCCTCCATCTTAAATAGGCTGGGAGTGACTGTGACAGGTCTCCCACAACATGTTATCAAAGAGGTAACCAGTGGCCTAGAATAAATTGACTCCTGCAAGCCTGATGACTAATGAGAACACAGTTGGTTGATGCCCGAGTCTGTCTGTGTAACTCAGAAACATCAAAGGAGGCGTAGTGAGGAGTGTCAGACTCTGTAGTGTGAACAGTGTCAGATGCTGCCATGACACTCGGCGATTTTAGAGCCAAACATCATGTGACACACTCAAATTTTGGGAGGGGTTATTTTAACTTACTACTTACATGCGTCAGTGCTATCTATATGTCTGGATGGATGATTGTCTGGACTCTCAGCTCCTCATTTAAGGTTTTCTTACTGCGACATTGCTATTGATATTCCCTGCAGTTTTTTATGTTACTCCCCTCCCAGTTATTTGCTGTTTTGCTTCATTTAGGTTTGGGAGAGTTTCCACAGATCCTGTTATTATTTTTCCTTTTCTTTATTCCATTAATCCTGTATGACTATGTTTGAACGTTCATAGCTTTGTGTCTCATCCTCTGCTTGTGTGCCCTTTATTTATGTTTATTGTTATTATGTGTTACACTTGGTTTGTAGCTTAGGGTGCAGTTAAAGACACTCAGGGTCAGCCATCAACAAGTGGGTGCACCATTATGTGCTTACTGTGTCAGGGACAAATCAGGGTCAGGTCTAGGGCCAGTACCAGCCTGTTTTGGGAACTGTGGATGTCTGGTTTTACATCTCCCCTGGTTTGTCCAAAAATCTGATCAGAGTCTGATTTGCATATTTGCACCACTTTTCTCAGATGTGGAGAAAGTGGTTGTGTGCACAGGCCCTAAAAGTGAGATCAGATGAAGCCATTTCTTTATATGGTGGAAGTCACAGAAGTGTCACCACCTTTCTAACAATAATCTGACATATGTGGTTTTTAGCGCAGCATTAAACTCGTTTCTTTTAAAACCAGCTTTGATTTTACTGCCTATATCGGGGCTGCTGCTGACCACCATTCTTATTTCTTTTGTGCCTTTAAGGAATTGTGCCTGTCACAACTACAGCAGGTGAGTGCCTGTCCCATTACCCGCGTTAACACCATATCGGGTAAAACCCTATATTCGCTTTTTTTCCACAGTTTGTTAATAATCTGACATAGTAATTGTATTAACTTAAATTATCTTGCATAACTAATCATAATGTTAGAGGATAGAATTTATTTGCACAATGTTTTTAACGTAGTTTGTAATCATATTGTATAATACAAGTGATTTCCTTTGCTCAAAAGTTTTCCCCTTTTTATTTTAATACATACATTTTCTGTTTTAGGACAAAGGATCAACAGTGGCATCAAGTGGCCATAACAGTTAATCAACGAATGTCCTAGAGATATCCTTGGGGATATATTCCAGCATTAATTGCATTTCAAGACAATGACCTGAATGTATTTCAGTGCATGGTCATATAGCTGGTTGTTTAATGGTGTAATAATGTACTTTATATATAACCTTTAGTCATTTCAAAGGTATATTACTTTACTGCTTCTTAATTATTGAATTTTCATTAAAGAGCTTATAAGTGTCTGAGTTTTTAGAACATCTGTTATGTTTTTAATGGTGGGGTGGATCGGAATTATCTATGAACAAGAAAATGCATGCGAGTTCAGTTCACAAGTTCACAAAACTGACAAAATAACTATTTCATCAGACACTAAAATTATATTTAACATCAATATTCATCATAACAAATCTGCAATATTAAAATAAATAATTTTATTGAAAGTCTCCTCCACTGAAAAAAAGAACAACTTACATCTAATTAATTAAGCAATAAAAGTCAGGTATTCCATCATTTCCACTGCCATTTTGTTGTGAGATTGAAAAAAAAATCTGCAATAATTCTTTCAATTTATTGAATTATTGGTTGGAGCAATGCAAAATCTCTGGACCATTATAAATTTTAAACTGGAAATACTCAGATGTGACTACAAAGTGAGTTACTAACAGATGTCCTTATACAAAAGAACTCTTTAAAAATATTGCAAGATGGGGGAGTGTCCAGCAGCCCATAGAGTCAGATGCATCGAGAGGAGCTCCTGAGCAGCATGATCCTGTAAGTGGTAACAAAGTGGCTACCAGCTGCCTAAGAACCCACGCACTTGCACCTAGAGACACCAAGAACCCTGACACATGAAGGTCCTGAAGTGCCAGAGATGTAAGCAGTGCAAAAACACCCTGTGGTTTTCCCCTGTAGTGGATGTGTCATGATCCAGGCCTGGTACTCACCACTCCAGAGTTTCACAGACCCGGCCTGGTCATGTCAGGGGTTAACTCCCATCAGCCTTATTCTGGTTTCAGGAGACACTTTATATGGTCTCTGAACCTGCATTCCAGTGCTGGTTATAATTGTGCTCTGCAGCCTGTGACTGGCTCTGGTGAGAATTCCTGTTTGATCTGACTCCTTGTTACCGTGCCCTGACTTGTACCCTCCCTGGTTCGTCTGTCTATCCCAGTCCCTGACTTCGCGCTCCTGTCTGTTGTTTGTATATGGTCTCTGAACCTGCATTCCAGTGCTG
The DNA here is from genome assembly GCF_048569485.1 of Anomaloglossus baeobatrachus. Lineage (NCBI taxonomy): Eukaryota > Metazoa > Chordata > Amphibia > Anura > Aromobatidae > Anomaloglossus > Anomaloglossus baeobatrachus. The sequence goes on from NC_134355.1 coordinate 398,963,328, forward strand.
GTTATAATTGTGCTCTGCAGCCTGTGACTGGCTCTGGTGAGAATTCCTGTTTGATCTGACTCCTTGTTACCGTGCCCTGACTTGTACCCTCCCTGGTTCGTCTGTCTATCCCAGTCCCTGACTTCGCGCTCCTGTCTGTTGTTTGTATTTCCCTCTGCATACATGATCTCCTGGCTTCCGACACGGTTCTGTTTTCTGGCTTGATTTTTATCCTCTCTTTGCTGTGACTTGACTCTCCTGGCTAGATCCTGACTGGCTACTCTATTGTCCTCTGGTGGTTTGCCTGTTAACTGCCTGGTGAAGTTACTCAGCTGTACTTCAGCTACCTTTCTGTTACAGTGTTACTTTGACTCTCCTTCACTACTCTGCTGCCACCTAGTCGGGAATACACTGTACTACATCTCACTTGCCCTTTGTATAGCATGACATTATAACCAGCCTGTACTGTTTCTTTTGTTAAGGACCCTTTATGTGCACTTGTGGATCAGATGTCAAAGTTAATACAGATGATGCAGGATCTGTACATGGAGCATAGAACTTTTGCCGCTGCCCATAATCAGCTTCAGAGGGAGCTTACGGCTACGGTAAAAACCCTCCAGGGTTCCATGGCTCATGCAGTCATCAGACAGCTGGATCCTTGGGATATTTCCCTACGCTCTCCTGAACCCACAGTTAAGCTTCCTGATATATTCTCTGGGGAGAAAGAGAAGTTTTTTATGTTTAGAGAGAGTTGTAGATTATTTTTCTCCCTTAGGCCCCGATCCTCTGGGGATGAGAGCCAGCAGGTGATGATAATTATCTCTTTGCTCAGGGAGGGTCCTTAGACTTGGGCCTTCTTGTTGCCCTCAACAGCCCCTGAACGTATGTCAGTTGATAGGTTTTTTGACGCCCTGGGACTTATTTATGATGAACCTGACCGGGTCATGGTGGCGGAGGCCATGATTATGGATTTCGCTCAGGGCAGTCACATGGCTGAATAGTATTGTTCTGAGTTCAGGCAGTGGTCCTCCAAGGTATCCTGCTTTAAGATACCAGTTTAGGAGAGGACTGTCTGATCATCTAAACTACGCGCTGGCCCTTCATCCTCCACCTAGTTCTTTGGAGGAGGCCATGACCCAGGCAGTACGTATGGATCGGAGGTTACGGGAGAGAGGGATGACCCTGCAAGAGACTCCATTTTGTCCTGTCAAGTCCGAGGTTGTTCCACATCCTCAACCCATGGAGGTTGGTGCCATTGATTCCAAGGAGAAAGAGAGGAAACTGCGACGGGAAAGGAGTTTGTGTTTCTCTTGCGGAGGTTCAGGACATTGGAAGAAGGACTGTCCCATTTACCCTTCAACCGCCAAGCCACCAGGAAAACACCTAAGTCTGGGTGATAATCGAGGAGGTCACCTAGACTCTCAGGTACCTTTTTCCTCATTTCAAAAGATTCTGTTGTAGGTGGAACTCTATATGGGCAATTGTTGCCTCTCTGCCTCTTCTATTGTGGACTGTGGATCCTCCATCAACTTCATTGACTCTAGTCTGGTGTCCAAAGCTAAGATAGGGACAGTTAGGCTAGAGACTCCTATTCATATCATTGCCATTGATAAGATACCATTGTCACAGAATGTGGTTAAATTTGTGTCTGAGAAGTTCCTCCTCAAAGTTGTTGCCCTTCACCAGGAACTTATTTTATGTTATATTATGGATAACTTCCCAGCTGGTATGGTGTTTGGATTCCCCTGATTGCAGATGCATATTTGACGCCCTGGCCTATCAGGTCGTCACAAGGATGCCATGCAATCTGCCCTTCTGCATGGTACCCGCTCCTCCTTGGTTACGGGTCCTGTTCCTTTGGTGTTGCTAAGAACAGGTATACACAAATCCTGAGGAACACTCTGCACCACACCCACCAGACACCCATTGGGCAGCCTGAGAGGCATAGGGCCGCCCAGATGGAGGGATGGTAGAAGGAGAGCCAGAAGTGTCAAGGAGTAGTCAGTAGTCAGGGAGTAGTCAGTGAGCCGTGACAGGAAAAGGTCACGCTGCGGAGCTGGGCTCCTGTACCCGTCCCAGGTGCCAGATGTTGGCCTGGCCTGGAGGGAGCTGGACCCCCGGTCGCAGGGGGTAGTGACAAGGGGCACGGTACTGCCACGGAGGGTAGTTCGGCTGTTTTGTGCCACAACCAGGCAGGGGCCAGGGCACGACGGGGTACACAGACTCTAGGCTGGGAAGTAGCTTTATGCAGCCCAGTAATTCACCCGACGAGGACGGAGTCTTCACAAGCTGCTCTCCACCCACTCCAAAATCGGGTACTAGTACAACGAGGGGTATAGGACTTCCCAAAACTGTCCAGAAAATCCCAAGCGTGAACCCTGAGAGCAAGCTCACTCTGCTAGCCACGCGGGTGAGCGGGACCCGAGTAGCTTCAGGCAAAAGGGATCCACAAAGAGTAAACACAGTGCCAAGGGACAAGGCTTCAGACCAACCTGCAATGCCAAAAGGGCACGGACCCAGAGTGTTCAAACAAATGCTACAGGGCATTCAGGACTTTGGTTTAACCATTGTCGGTGTCAGATTCTCTGGGCTGTGTGAGTACGTTGTGCCCCTTTTCTCCAGACAGGTCCCCAGCCTGCCAACACCGAGCCCCGGAACACCTTCCCACGGAGGGGTTAACATCACGAGCTGCCATTCCATCGCTCCCAGGCGCTCTCTCCCAAATGCAGCAGCGGTGGTATCCCACTTTTACACATGACCTGTGGGTGGCGTCACAAACATAACTCATTGTACCCCTTTTTGTAAATATTTTTCCGCCTTTTTCATTTCAAGCGGCCGCTCGACCCCGTCTCAGGTCCAGAAACCCCTTGAGCCACTGAGGATCCGGATCCGAGCAGCCCGTCAGCTGTCGCGGGGGCGGCACACTTCGAAAATCTTGGCGTCACGAACAGGATGCGAGCAGGAGCCACTTACCTGGGTGACGTGCGCCTTGAAAAGTGAAGTCCGGGAGTCCAGATCATTTTTCCCGCTACGTCCGCCATTTTTCCGCTGTTTTCCCGCCAAAAACGCCATCTTCCTTTAAAAGCACGTGAAGCCGAAGCCCCGCCCTCCGTCCTCAGCCTGAAACAGGAACCGGAAGTTCCCAGAGGGCCACAGCGCGCGAAAGAGTGCTGGGAGAAAACCAAGAGGGAGCGTCAAGATGTCGGCTCCGGATGACGGAAGAGTGGCGGTGCTGCCTCCACCCGACCAGGGTAATTCTGGTGCGGCGAATGCCGCTCTGGTCACAAGAGCGGCGGCACCGGCACCTGATGCCATCGTGCTCATAATGCCCATAACACTCACTTATGTGCCGGGCGCTGCCTGGCTTCCCCAGTATGGCGGCCGGCCAGACGCGCTGCAAGGATTTACGAGGAAGATTTGTAATGTGCTTGACATGTATGCCCTGAATGGACGGCAGCGGGCGTCAGTAGTGCTCGGGCAGCTGACCGGCGCGGCTGAGCTGGAAGTGGAGACCTGGACTGAGACGGATCAGACCTCAGTGACCGCCATTTTTCAAAGGCTGGGAGCTGAATTTGAGACCCGCACAGAAGCAGAGTTACAGATGAGGTTTTACAGCTGCAAGCAATAGCCCCAAGACAGCATTAGGGACTTCGCCTTGAGTCTACAGGCAGCGCTGTGGACCCTGAGACTGACTAATGACATCGGAGTCCCAGAGGGAATTAGAATGCTAGTGGAGCAATTCCTGCAGGGCCTTGAGTCAGTGGAGGACCGCAAGCAGCTACGGCTGTGGGCCCTGGAACACCCTGCTTTGGACTTTGAAAGAACGGGTGATTAAGGCGCTGCAGCCCCCAGAGACTCCTGACTCCCCACTCCAAGCTTGGCAGATGGATGCATCCCCGTTACAAGTGAGGATATCGGCACTAGCCCTGCCTGAACCAACCCTTTTAACAACGACCAATGATTTGTCTACCCAAGTAAAGCAGCTGACCAGAGATGTCGCCCGGATCCTAGAGGCTATGCAGCTTAAGTCCAAGACCACCTCGTCAAGGGAGATCCAATTGGCCGACTGTCCAGAAGACGTCCCCTGGATAAGGAAGCGGACCTCAGCATATAAAGGACGGAGTGGCGACTGGTACAGCCCACCTGTCTGCTACAAGTGCAGCAAGACCGGCCACTACGCAAAAAGCTGTCCTTTAAATGAGCAACCCCTGGGGCCAAGGGCCAATCCCCAGGAATAAATTGTCAAGGCCCAGCAGATTGGAGAGAGCGATATGTAGGGGGGCGGCCCATCATTTCTATTACCCTGGACGGGATCCTGACCTCTGCGCTCTTTGATACCGGCTCTCAGGTAACAACTATTCCTTATGTACTATACAAGAAGTTCTGGCTGGATGACGACTTGACCCCGCCAGATGACGGCCTGACTATCTATACTGTCAAGGGGTTACCTGTGACTCAAATTGGGTTCAAGGAGGTGACCATTAAAGTGAGACGTATAGAGTTAGTCCGGCAAGGCCTTATTGTAGTCCAAAATGGTCCTAGTGATCGGAACCCGAAGATCATTTTGGGAACAAATGTGATAGAGAATTGCATGGGGGAGGTGTTGTTTTTGCTTCAACAGCTGTCTGAGACTGCAGGAGCAGGGCGGCAGAGAGTCCTGCAACATGAGATCCGAACCCTCCTGCAGCGGCAACAGGTAAATCTCTCTGGAGGTGAGATAGGCGGTGTACGGGTAATGGATGTGGCTCCTATAGTGGTACCCCCAAAAAGTGAAATGTTGATCGGGTGCAGGGCAGCTGTAGGCTCCCGGGGACAGGATTACCAGGCAGTGGTAGAGCCCCTGCCCTCAGAGCATTGGTGTACAGTGTTTACGGCCAGAGGAGTAGTTGATGTCCAGAAAGGGAGGGTGCCCGTGCGAATACTCAATTGTGGGGACGAGGAAGTTACACTGCCCAGGTATGCCACCATAGCCAAGTTGTTTACCGTAAATTCAAACAACATCCATGCAACCAGCTTTCCAGACATGCCCCACCAGGCCCCCAAAGCTAATCCTCAGGACCCAGAAGAGAAGTGGTGTCAGAAACTACATGTGGGCACCGACTCTACACCTGCACATCACAAACAAGGGGTCTACAGGGTTGTCAGGGAGTACGAGCAGGTTTCTAGCAAGCACCCATTGGACTTTGGGCGGATTAAAGGGGTACAACATCACATACCCACAGGCACTCACCCACCCATTAAGGAAAGGTATAGGACCATACCACCTGCCCATTACCAATGTGCTAAAGACATGCTCCGAAGTATGAAGGAATCAGGAGTGATCCTGGATAGCTGCAGTCCCTGGGCCGCCCCACTAGTTCTTGTGAAGAAGAAGGATGGGACCATGCGGATGTGTGTGGACTATCGCCAGATTAACAAAATCACCCACAAAGATGCTTACCCTCTCCCCCGAATTGAGGATTCGTTAGTTGCTTTAAAATCTGCTACTTACTTTTCCACTCTTGATCTCACCAGCGGGTACTGGCAGGTGGCAGTTGCCGAAGAGGACCAGGAGAAGACCGCATTTGCGACCCCGATGAGCCTGTGTGAGTTTAACAGCATTCCATTCGGGCTGTGCAATGCATCTGGGATGTTCCAGAGGTTGATGGAGTGCTGTTTGGGCCACTGTAACTTTGAGTCTTGCTGTATCTAAACGACGTCATCGTCTACTCCAAGACATACGAAGCCCATCTGGAACATCTGGCAGAGGTGTTTGATGCCCTGTCCAAATACGGGATGAAGCTCAAGCCGTCCAAGTGCCATTTGCTCAAACCAAAGGTACAGTACCTGGGGCATGTGGTGAGTGCTGAAGGTGTGGCACCTGACCCCGAGAAAATCACAGCCATCCAGGGCTGGCCGCGGCCTACCACCATCAGAGAAGTGCGGCAGTTCCTGGGCCTTATGGGGTACTACCAGAGGTTCATCAAGGAGTATACCCAGATGGCGGCCCCATTGCAGGACCTCCTGGTGGGTCAAGCCACACACGGAAGACCCTCAGGGCCTCCATTCCAATGCGGTCCAGAACATACAAATTCTTTTGAACGGATGAAGTCTGTCCTGACTGGGGACAAAATCCTGGTCTACCCTGATTATGGCCTTCCGTTCGTGCTGTACACAGATGCCAGTAATGTCAGACTGGGAGCTGTCCTGTCCCAGGTGCAGAAGGGTAAGGAAAAAGTGATCGCCTATACCAGCCTAAAGTTGAGACCTACAGGGAGAAACCCAGAGAATTATAGCTCCTTCAAGTTGGAGTATCTGGCGCTCGTATGGGCTGTGACAGAAAGGTTCAAGCACTACCTTGCCGCCGCCAAGTTCACTGTGTACCCAGACAATAATCCGCTGACTCACCTGGATACAGCGAAGTTGGGAGCCCTAGAACAACAATGGGTTGCACGGTTGGCTAATTATGATTTTATCATCAAATATAAAGCTGGCCGAAGGAACGCCAATGCGGATGCATTGTCCAGAATGCCCCACTTGCTGGATGAAGAAGGGGATGAAGATGACCTGGAAGAGGTTGAGCTACCTACCTTCCATCAACCCCCTTCAGAAGAGCAGCCCCGATTGAATGTCCACCAGCAGGAGATAACTTGTGACCCCTTGCCTCACCATGGCTGGCAAGAAGCTCAGGATCAAGATCCTGCAATCAAGCTAGTTAAGTTGCTGTTATCCAGAGCCAATGCCCGCTTGGGCCCAGGTGCCCCAGACGAAGACAGAAAATTGTGGCAAGACCGGAGTCGGGTTTACTTACACCACGGCAAGTTGTGTAGGAATCTGACCAACCCCAAGACCCATGAGAGGATCTGCCAGATTGTGGTCCCCAAGTCTCACGTCCCAGTGGTGCTGGAGGCCTACCATGATGAAATCAGGCACTTTGGATGGAAGAAGCTGGAGATGTTACTAAGAAGTTGCTGTTACTGGATTGGGATGAACCTGTTAATAAATGTTATTAATGTTAACCTTTTTTCTCTTCCAGTTTAATAATTGCTTGATGTCCTGTAGCTCATGGATGAGCTACGTTTAACCAAGGGGGAATGTGATGCCCTGGCCTATCATGGCCGTCACAAGGGTGCTGTGCAATCTTCCCTTCTGCATGGTACCCGCTCTTCCTTGGTTACGGGTCCTGTCATTTTGGTGTTGCTAAGAACAGGTATACACAAATCCTGAGAAACACACTGCATCACACCCACCAGACACCCATTGGGCAGCCTGAGGGGCATAGGGCCACCCAGATGGAGGGATGGTAGAAAGAGGGCCAAAAGTGTCAAGGGGTAGTCAGTAGTCATAGAGTAGTCAGTGAGCCGTGACCGGAAAAGGTCATGCTGCGGAGCTGGGCTCCTGTACCCGTCCCAGGTGCCAGACATTGGCCTGGCCTGGAGGGAGCTGGAACTTAAGGTCACAGGGGGTAGTGACAGGGGGCAAGGTACTGCCACGGAGGGCAGTTTGGCTGCCTTGTGCTACAACCGGGCAGGGGCTAGGGCACGATGGGGTATGCGGACCCTAGGCTGGGAAGTAGCTTTCTGCAGCCCAGTAATTCACCCGACGAGGACGGAGTCTTTACAAGCCGTACTCCACCCGCTTCAAAATCGGGGTAATAGTGCAACGACAGGGATAGGACTTCCCAAAACCGTCCAGAAAATTCCAAGTGTGAACCCTGAGAGCAAGCTCACTCTGCTAGCGACGTGGGTGAGCGGGACCCGAGTAGTTTCAGGCGAAAGGGATCCACAAAGAGTAAACACAGTGCCAAGGGAGAAGGCTTCAGACCAGGAGCAATACCAAAAGGGCACAGACCCAGCGTGTTCAAAGAAAGGCTACAGGGCATTCAGGACTTTGGTTTACCCGTTGTCGGTGTCAGCATCTCTGGACTGTGTGAGTACGATGTGCCCCTTTACTCCCGACAGGTTCCAACACCGAGCCCCGGGACACCTTCCCCCTGCCCATGGAGGGGTTAACATCATGAGCTGCTATCCCATCGCTCCCAGGTGCTCTCTCCCAAACGCAGCAGCGGTGGTATCCCACTTTTACCACGACCCGTGGGTGGCGTCACGAACATTACTCAATTTTTCCATCCCTTTTGTAAATATGTTCCCCCTTTTTTATTTCGAGCGGCCACGCGACCCTGCATCGGGTCCGGAGACCCCTCGAGCCACTGCGGATCCGGATCCGAGCAGCCCGTCGACTGTCGCGGGGGCAGCACACATAACCCTGTTATTGACTGGAAATCTTGCGATATTCTTAAACGCGGTCCTAACTGTGCAAATGGTTGTCTTGCTACTGTTCAAGTGTCTTCCACTAATCTGGAGGGTATTGCGGAGTACCTAAAAGATTTTGGACACGTGTCTTCCTAAAAAGAGGCTGAGGTTTTGCCACCACATCGCCCTTACGATTGTACCATCACTCTCATTCCGGGTGCTAAATTGCCCAAGACCCGTTTGTATAATCTTTCTGGCCCGGAACGTGCTGCCATGAAAAAGTATATTTCTGATAGTTTACATAAAGGTCACATCCGTCCCTCTGTCTCGCTTGTGGTTGCTGGGTTATTTTTTGTTAAAAAAAAAAAAAGATGGTGGCTTACTCCCATGCCTCGATCTTCGGGAACTGAATAAAATTACGGTTAGAAATACCTATCCCCACTCATCCCAGATCTCTATAATCAGTTATCTGGAGTGAAATGGTTCTCTAAGCTGGACCTCAGGGGAGCCTATAATCTCGTTTGCATCCAGGAGGGGGATGAGTGGAAAACGGCATTTCTCACCTCTGAAGACCTGTTTGAGAATCTAGCCATGCCCTTTGGTCTCACAAATGCTCCCGCTGTATTTCAGAATTTCATGGATGACGTATTTTCTGATTTCATTGGGCATTTTGCGGTTGTGTATTTGGATGATATTCTCATTTTTTCAACCGACAAACAGACCCACATTGGTCATATCCATGCTGTACTCACTAGGTTGCGGAAGAATTCCCTGTTTCCGAAACCAAGAAATGTACCTTTTGTGTTCAAGAACTTTCTTTTCTAGGATTTATTCTCTCAACTGAGGGGTTTCATATGGATCCTGGAAAAGTACAAGCTATTGCTCAATGGGTACATCCCAGAGACCTCAAGAGCCTCCAGCGTTTTCTTGGTTTCGCCAATTATTACAGAAAGTTTATTATGGGATTCTCTCAAGTGGTCAAGCCACTCACTGATCTCACCTGTAAGGGGGCTGATATTAAGGTTTGGTTGTCTCTGGCGGTTGAAGCATTTGGAAAGCTAAAAAAATTGTGTTATGATGGCCCCTGTGCTTGTTCAGCCCAATCTCTCAGAACCGTTCATTGTAGAGGTGGACGCTTCAGAGGTGGAAGTGGGTGTGGTGCTGTCTCAGGGACCCACTTCACTAACCAATCTGAGACCATGTGCGTTTTTTTCCAAAATGTTTTCCTCCATGGAAAAGAATTATGATATGGGGAATTGAGAGTTATTGGCCATAAAATTGGCTTTTGAAGAACGGAGGTACTTTTTGGAGGGGGCTGTTCATCGGATTACGGTGATTATAGACCATAGAAACCTGTCATATATCAAGTCTGCCAAAGATTTAACTCCCAGACAGGCTAGGTGGTCACTTTTTTTCTCGTTTTTATTTCTCCATCACTTTTAGTCCCGGTTCCAAGAATGTTAATGCCGATGCTTTATCTCGTAGCTTGGATTCGATATCACCTCCTGAATCTCCTTCCTCCATTCTTCCACATGGGGTTGTTGTTGCTGGGTTATCCTCCAAATTTGAGATGGAAATTCGCAATGCCCAGTCACTTGTCCCTCCATTGCCTGAAACCAACTCTTTGTTCCTGCTCAATTTAGATTACGCCAGGAATTTCATGACTCCGCGCTTAGTAGCCATCTAGGTAACTCGGCCACCCGAAAAGCTATTTCCAGGTTATTTTGATGGCACTCCATGTCCTCTGATGTCGCTTTGTTTGTGTCTGCTTGTGATACGTGTGCACGTGCTAAAGTCTCCTAAAACCGACCAGCCGGAGAATTGGTACTTTTACCAATTCCAGATAGACCCTGGACTCATTTGTCCATGGATTTTATCACTAATCTCCCTCTTTACAATGACAAGACTGTTGCCTGGGTAGTGGTGGACAGATTTAGCAAACAGGTGCATTTTGTCCCCTTAGAAGGATTACCTAATGCAGAAACACTGTCCAAATTGTTTATTGAGCATATTGGACGGGTGCATGGCGTGCCTCTGAACATGGTGTCCGACAGAGGGGTGCAATTCATCTCTAAATTTTGGAGGGCATTTTACAAGAGATTAGGTATCGAATTAACCCTATCTTCTTACCATCCTGAGACCAACGGCAGACGGAGAGACCCAATCAGTTGCTGGAACAGATTTTATGGTGTCTGGCCACGTCTCAACAGGATGATTGGTGTTCCTCTTTGCCTATAGCTGAATTTGCATTCAATACCCAGATTAATCAATCCACTGGCACCACTCCGCTTTTCGGTAATTACAGTTACCAACCCCATTTTGGAGAATATTCCAGACTGGATTAAGGGTTCCTGGGGGCTGATTCGGTGGTCCAACGGTTGGGGGAGGTTTGGAGGGAGGTAAATAAGAACATTGGGGTGGCCCAAGGAAGACAGAAGCACTTTGCTGATAAGTGACGATCTGTAGGACCTACTTTTCTGGTGGGGGACGAAGTGTAGTTGTCTACAAAAAACAGCCAAAGAAAAGGGAGCCAGCATGATCTGAGAGTGGCATGCATCATATAAAAAGTGCAAATTCACGGATTTATTCAAACTGTACTACACTGTAGGCAGAATTATTAGGCAAATGAGTATTTTGATCACATGATAATTTTTATAAATGTTGTCCTACTCCAAGCTGTATAGGCTCGAGAGCCAACTATCAATTAAGTAAATCAGGTGATGTGCATCTCTGTAATGAGTAGATGTGTGGTATAATTACATCAACACCCTATATAAGGTGTGCCTAGTTAATAGGCAACTTCCTTTCCTTTGGCAAAATGGGTCAGAAGAGAGATTTGACAGGCTCTGAAAAGTACAAAATTGTGAGATGTCTCTTAGGGGGATGCAGCAGTCTTGAAATTGCCAAACTTTTGAAGCATGATCGCCAAACAAACAAGCGTTTCATGGCAAACAGCCAACAGTGTCACAAGAAGCGTGTTGGGCAAAAAAGGCGCAAAATAACTGCCCATGAATTGAGGAAAATCAAGCATGAAGCTGCTAAGATGCCATTTGCCACCAGTTTGGCCATATTCCAGAGCTGCAACGTTACTGGAGTATCAAAAAACACAAGGTGTGCCATACTCAGGGACATGGCCAAGGTAAGGAAGGCTGAAAAATGACCACCTTTGAACAAGAAACATAAGATAATACAAACAAGACTGGGCCAAGAAATATCTTAAGACTGATTTTTCAAAGATTTTATGGACTGATGAAATGAGAGTGACTCTTGATGGGCCAGATGGATGGGCCAGAAGCTGGATCAGTAAAGGGCAGAGAGCTCCACTCTGACTCAGATGCCAGCAAGGTGGAGGTGGGGTACTATTATGGGCTGGTATTATCAAAGATGAACTTGTGGGACCTTTTCGGGCTGAGGATGGAGTGAAGCTCAACTCACAGACCTACTGCCAGTTTCTGGAAGACAACTTCTTCAAGCAGTGGCACAGGAAGAAGTCGGTATTGTTCAAGAAAAACCTGATTTTCATGCAGGACAATGCTCCATCACATGCATCCAACTACTCCACAGCATGGCTGGCCAGTAAAGGTCTAAAAGATGGAAAAATAATGATATGGCCCCCTTGTTCACCTGATCTGAACGCCATAGAGAACCTGTGGTCCCTCATAAAATGTGAGATCTACAGGGAGGGAAAACAGTACACCTTTCGGAACAATGTCTGGGAGGCTGTGGTGGCTGCTGCACGCAATGTTGATTGTAAACAGATCAAGCAACTGACAGAATCTATGGATGGTAGGCTGTTGAGTGTCATCATAAAGAAAGGTGGTTATATTGGTCAATAATTTTTTGGGGTTTTGTTTTTGCATGTCAGAAATATTTATTTCTAAATATTGTGCAGTTATATTGGTTTACCTGGTGAATATAAACAAGTGAGATGGGAATATATTTGTTTTTTATTAAGTTGCCTAATAATTCTGCACAGTAATAGTTACCTGCAAAAACAGATAGTCAAATAAAAAAAAACACTCCAACTTCCAAAAATATTAAGCTTTGATACTTATGAGTCTTTTGAGTTGATTGAGAAAATAGTTGTTGATCAATAATAAAAAAGCCTAAAAAACAACTTGCCTAATAATTCTGCACACAGTGTATGATAAAAAATGAGATTTTTAGCAAATAATTGATCAATTCTTTGAGCCACCACTGCCAATTCACGGCAAATCTTGATAGGGGGAGGTCCTACTATATATTATGTATTTCATGTGCCATGCGGCCTCTTAGATAAATAAATTAAAAGCAGAACCATGTAAGTGCCACACATACAGTACTTGTAACCAATATATAACCGCTTCCATGTCGCAAAAAGAGGCAACTGCAGATAAAAGCCATCACAGGTCCCAACGTGCGCAGCAGACTCCACACACGCCAGGACTTTATCAGAACTGACCTTCACAGTGCCAGACAAGCAACTATAAATCAAGGCAGATCAGATCCAAATATGATGCTTAATTAACATTGCCTGTGGAAAAAGGGTGATACAACTGAACGTGAACAGCTACTAACAGAAAATTGTAGAAAGATTTTCCAAAAAACATCCATCTGAGACCTCCCTCTGCTAAGCTGGGTCCCAAGTTTATTGGTCTTTACGAGATCGTCGAGGTTGTCAACACAGTTGCCTTTTGCCTACGCTTACCACAGTCATTTCACATCCCCAGTGTGTTTCACAAGTCCCTTCTCAAATTGTTTGTTCTCTCCTCTGCTGAGTCTCCATCTCCTCCACCTCCCGTTTCTGTTGTTGGGCAGATGGAATATGAAGTTGAACGTATTATCGACTCCCGGACAGTCCGCAGCTCGCTTCAGTACTTAGTACATTGGAAGGGTTGCGGACCGGAGGATTGGTAAACCAGCCATGGACAGAGCAGAAGCATCCAAGTAACGGTTAGCCAGATAGGTGACCCTGGCTGCAGCATTAAGGATGTACTGTAGAGGAGAGAGTCTAGTTAGGGGGAGACCAATTAATAGAGAATCGCAGTAGTCAAGGCGGGAGTGGATGAGGGCCATGGTGACAGTTTTTGTAGTTACCATGGTAAGAAAGAGTTAGATTCTAGAGATGTTCTTGAGGTGCAAGCAACAGGAGTGGGCAAGAGTTTGTATATAGGAGGTGAAGGAGAGATCTGTGTCGTGCATATCTCCCTGACAGCGAGCTTGCTGCCTAGGAGTTATTATCATTGTACCACACAGAGAGGGGAGGTTAGAAGATGGAGGGAATAAAAGTAGTTCAGTTTTGGAAAGTTATAGAGAAATAGAGAGCAGACATGATGTTAGAAACTGCAGACAGAGACAGACAGTAGGTGGGCAGAACACCAGCATACCAAATTTGTCTCTTGCTGTCCAAGAAACAGGCACTCATACAGTCATATGAAAAGGTTTGGGCACCCCTATTAATGTTAACCTTTTTTCTTTATAACAATTTGGGTTTATGCAACAGCTATTTCAGTTTCATATATCTAATAACTAATGGACTGAGTAATATTTCTGGATTGAAATGAGGTTTTTTGTACTAACAGAAAATGTGCAATCCACATTTAAACAAAATTTGACCAGTGCAAAAGTATGGGCACCCTTATCAATTTCTTGATTTGAACACTCCTAAATACTTTTTACTGACTTACTAAAGCACTAAATTGGTTTTGTAACTTTATTGAGCTTTGAACTTCATAGGCAGGTGTATCCAATCATGAGAAAAGGTATTTAAGGTGGCCAATTGCAAGTTGTTCTCCTATTTGAATCTCCTCTGAAGAGTGGCATCATGGGCTCCTCAAAACAACTCTCAAATGATCTGAAAACAAAGATTATTTAACATAGTTGTTCAGAGGAAGGATACAAAAAGTTGTCTCAGAGATTTAAACTGTCAGTTTCCACTGTGAGGAACATAGTAAGGAAATGGAAGAACACAGGTACAGTTCTTGTTAAGCCCAGAAGTGGCAGGCCAAGAAAAATATCAGAAAGGCAGAGAAGAAGAATGGTGAGAACGGTCAAGGACAATCCACAGACCACCTCCAAAGACCTGCAGCTTCATCTTGCTGCAGATGGTGTCAATGTGCATCGGTCAACAATACAGCGCACATTGCACAAGGAGAAGCTGTATGGGAGAGTGATGCGAAAGAAGCCGTTTCTGCAAGCCCGCCACAAACAGAGTCGCCTGAGGTATGCAAAAGCACATTTGGACAAGCCAGTTACATTTTGGAAGAAGGTCCTGTGAACTGATGAAACAAAGATTGAGTTGTTTGGTCATACAAAAAGGCGTTATGCATGGAGGCAAAAAAACACGACATTCCCAGAAAAGCACTTGCTACCCACAGTAAAATTTGGTGGAGGTTCCATCATGCTTTGGGGCTGTGTGGCAAATGCCGGCACCGAGAATCTTGTTAAAGGTGAGGGTCGCATGGATTCAACTCAATATCAGTAGATTCTTGACAATAATGTGTAAGAATCAGTGACGAAGTTGAAGTTACGCAGAAGATGGATATTTCAGCAAGACAATGATTCAAAACACCGCTCCAAATCTAATCAGGCATTCATGCAGAGGAACAATTACAATGTCCTGTAATGGCCATCCCAGTCCCCAGACCTGAATATCATTGAAAATCTGTGGGATGATTTGAAGCGTGCTGTCCATGCTCGGCGACCATCAAACTTAACTGAACTGGAATTGTTTTGTAAACAGGAATGGTCAAATATACCTTCATCCAGCATGCAGGAACTCATTAAAAGCTACAGGAAGCGACTAGAGGCTGTTATTTTTGCAAAAGGAGGATCTAAAAAATATTAATGTCACTTTTATGTTGAGGTGCCCAAAGAAAAAAGGTTAACATTAATAGGGGTGCCCAAACTTTTTCATATGACTGTATAAGGGAACTCTGGTACTGCATTACTGCTATATGAAAAAATGAGATTTTTAGTTTATGTATTGGCCAATGCATGTAAGCCAAAAACTGGAAAAAGTGTAGGGACAGCTGATGAAGGAGGGATAGATTTGGATTGGTCTGCATGGGATTGGAGGCACATAGGCAGTGATAACGGTTTTACATTTTTTGCTGCTGCACCTTAAACCCAAAAGTCCTTTCAGGGCTACATCTCTTCTTTACCCTATTAATACCATTGGTGTTCACCGACTTTAGCTCGAATAACAAATCTGAACCCCATTGAATTCAATGGAATGCAAAACAAAGGCATAGACAACATCTTTAGGGGGGCCCAAAGCTGCCAAAACAACCCAAAACATTTTACAGCTCAAACTGCTTTTCTCCTCAACCACACTCAGGTGCCTGGAATATTAGCTCCATAGACTGTTATTGCTAAACATATTTAAGGATAGTAAGAGAGGTAGATGAGTGAAAGGTAGCTGCATGCCTGCCAGTCTGGGACCCCTGCAGTAACAGGTGATACACAACAATGACACCCAACTAGGAGTTCATTCATTCCAATTTTCCAAAATTAGGGGCAGACACCAGGACAGTTTAATCAATTGCCCCAGAGTATTCATAGTGTCTTTGCACAGTAGTCAGGCATTAGCCATGCACCAGACAGGGTCTGGCCCAGAATTTACAGCTTTGAAATAAGGAGGTGGATGAGTGCCAGGCATAGGCTTGTTGCTTTTAGACCTGTTCAACAATAGACAAGATACAACTTTGAGACCCACCCTGGAGTCTTCACATTTCCAAAAATTAGGGGCATATACGAGGACTGCTGCAACAATTACACCACAGTACCCATAGTGATTTGGCGCAGCAGAAAGGCATAGGCAATGCACTAGACAGAGTCTGGCCCAGAATTTACAGCTTTAAAATGAAGAGGCCAACTAGTGACAGGAGTAGGCCTGTTCCCCTGAGACCCCTGACACTACAGACAAGACACAACTTGCACACCCAACTTGGAGTCTTCATGTTTCCAAAAATTAGGGGCAGACACCAAGACAGTTGCATCAATTGCACCACAGTACTCATAGTGTTTTGGCACAGCAGTTTGGCATGGGCCATGCTCAGAATTAACAGCTTTCATATAAAGAGGTGTATGAGTGACAAAACTAGACCTTTTCCTTTGAGACCCCTGCCACTACAGACAAGACACAATTTGGAGACCCAACTTGGAGTTTCTACTTTTCCAAAAATTAGGGACAGACACAAGGACAGTTTCATCAATTGCTCCATAGTATCTTTGCATAGCAGTCAGACATGGGCCATGCACCACACAGGGTCTGGCCCAGAATTTACAGTTTTCAAATTAAGTTAAAATGAAGTGGTGTGTTGATGAGTGACCAATTTAGGGCTGCTGTGCTGGGAGCCCTCATACTTCATGCAACAGCTTAAACTGCTTTTATGCTTAGCCACAGTCAGTATGCAGCAATATTAGCTTCACAAACTGTTATTGCTAGACACAATTAAGGATAGTAAGAGAGGTGGATGAGTGAAAAGTAGCTGCATGCCTTTCAATCTGGATGCCCTTATGTTATGGGCAACACACAAAAAGGAGACTCAATCAGCGTTAGTCTGGAATCTTACTGTGCTAAAATGAAGGCTACATCAAACATGAGGCCACTATAATGAAGGTAATTGAAAAATACAAATATTGTGTGTGGTGTGAAAGCTGGAGACCAGATAAAAGCAGTAGGTGAAAAAACGATAACTATCTCCCTGTGAGTGGAGTTTACCATTCTGCGGAAAGGATTGAACGGTAAACATGAGTGATGACTAGAGTTGAGCGCGGTTCGTGGTTCGTGGTTCTCCAGTTCGCGTTTTTGCTAGACAAGCAAGGGCATGTGTCATAGGCTGTCCATGTCACATGTCCTTGCATTATAAAGATGGGCATTTTCCCGTCTGGATGCCATTATCTGCCTTCTGCATCTGGGTGACAGTCACCGCTAACGCAGCTCCTGTCGCCGATCCTGCTGTGTACGCTCTACACAAAGCGCTCTACAGATTAGGGATAGAAGTTTAATTCAGCCCTTTTCAGGGCTCATTTCATCCGGCTCAGAGCCATAGGTGACAATCAGGTCCGTGGAAACAGATTTTAACAGCTACAGATAACAGCGTCTGTGTAGCTAAGCTCAGGGACTTCCTTGCTGCATTTCACCATTAGGAGGGATAGAAAGTGAGGCTTCCTTTCCTCTACACTGACCCACAACCCGGCCACTGTACCCTCCTGCCCTTTTTAGCAAAGCCATTTTAATTGCAGAGTGCTGCCAGTTAGTGCCATCCAAAGAGTGGCTGCTGTCCTCCATTATTGTGGCACTTGTGCCTTGCAAGTCCCACCACCTCTGCATTCTCCCCTATTGCACATTTTTGCAAAGCCATTTTAATTGAAATGAGTGCTGCCAGTTAGTGGCATCCAAAAAGTGGCTCTTGGACTCCATTAGTGTCCCACTGGAGCCAAGCAATTTCCAGCACCTCTGCATTGCACCCTCAAGCTCACTTTTACTAAGCCATTATAGTAGCAAACACTGAGTAAACTTAGTGGCATCCTAAAAATGGCTGTTGGACTTCATTAGTGTCCCACTGTTGCCAAGCAATTTCCAGCACCTCTGCATTGCACTCTCAAGCTCATTTTTACTAAGCCATTATAATGGCAAACACTAAGAAAACTTTGTGGCATCCAAAAAGTGGCTGTCTGACTCCATTAATGTCCCACTGATGCCAAGCAATTTCCAGCACCTCTGCATTGCACCCTCAAGCTCATTTTTACTAAGCCATTATAATAGCAAACACTGAAAAAACTTAGTGGCATCCAAAAAGTGGCTGTCGGACTTCATTAGTGTCCCACTGGTGCCAAGCAATTTCCAGCACTTCTGCATTGCACCCTCAAGCTCATTTTTACTAAGCCATTATAATAGCAAACACTGAGAAAACTTAGTGGCATCGTAAAAGTGGCTGTTGGACTTCATTAGTGTCCCACTGGTGCCAAGCAATTTCCAGCACTTCTGCATTGCACCCTCAAGCTCATTTTTACTAAGCCATTATAATAGCAAACACTGAGGAAACTTAGTGGCATCCAAAAAGTGGCTGTTGGACTTCATTATTGTCCCACTGGTGCCAAGCAATTTCCAGCACCTCTGCATTGGACCCTCAAGCTCATTTTAGTAAGCCATTATAATAGCAAACACTGAGAAAACTTAGTGGCATCCAAAAAGTGGCTGTTGGACTTCATTAGTGTCCCACTGGTGCCAAACAATTTCCAGCACCTCTGCATTGCACCCTCAAGCTCATTTTTACTAAGCCATTATAATAGCAAACTGTGCTGCCAGTTTAAGGGCCATACTGTAGTTGCATTGTCAGGGATAGTCTGTGTTGTTTCTTCTGCTGTCAATAAAGCTAGACCACCTCTGCAATCTACACCACCTCTCAATTTTTACTACCACATTTTAAGTGGACAATCTTGTCGCAATCAAAATGAGTTGCAAAATCACAGATGCTGGTGGAAAGGGGAACAGGCATGTTGGAAAAGGAAAAAAAGTTTGTGTCCGTGGGGAAGGTGGCAAAGCTCCATTAACATCTGCTGAAGATAGGCCATCTTCCAGCAAAAGTAAGATGTCTACTACTTTCCGTGGACAATCAGATGTGCTCCCTTTTTTACGAACACGAACAACTGGAACAAAGGTAGATGATGCCCAAAAAAAGAAAATGCTTGAATGGATCTTAAGTGGTCCAACAAGTGCCCTCTCCTCCACCTCAACTACCGCATCCAAAAAAAAACAGTCCTCTGAGTTGTCATCCCAATCACACTTGCTTTCTCCCAGCTCTCAAGTCTCCATCCGCCCTGCACAGTATGGTGAAACAGAGATGTCTGAGTCTGCAGAGCTGTTCAGTCACACTATAGCCTGGGAATCAGAGGTCTGCTCTCAAGCTACAGTGAGTACAGACCAGGAAATGGTCTGCAGTGATGCGCAGAACCTTTGTGACTCAGATTGAGGCCGTGATGACCAAGTTTCTGAGCATAATGTTGACCCTTATTCACAAACTTTAACACCTGTTGTTATAAACAATGAGGAACATACTGATGATGATGAGACGCAGATACCAGATTGGGATGACAACTTAAATATTCGTTCAGGGCAGGAAGAGGCTCGGTCTGAGGGTGAGGGGAGTGCAAACAATGCTTGACGAGGAAGTTCTAGATCCCACCTACTGTCAACCCACAGTCAGGCACTCGAGGAGGTCAACAGAGGCGGTGGAGGAGGATGCAACTGACGATGAAGTTACCTTGCACTTTCCTGGACAGAGGAGGAGTACTGGTAGCACGTCTACAACTGCATCCTCAGCCATCGCTCTGCCTCTGAGCTCTAGTTGGGGTGGCTCAGCAGGTCGCATGTCCTCCAAGCCTTGCCTAGCCTGGTTTTTTTTTGACCTTGCAAAGGATCTCCCAAATCATGTGACCTGTAAAATTTGTCAGGAATCTGTTAGTAGAGGAAAAAACCTCAGCAGTTTGACAACTTCTTCCATGAATCGTCACATGAATAAATATCATATGTCCCAGTTGGAAGCTCACCGTGCTGCAATGCGGCCTAGCGGAGCGGACCATCCACCGCCTGCCCCTTCCAGTGCATCCGCGCGCTCTTCATCTTCTAGGACTGTGGGGACAGCTGTCACACCTGGTTTTCCACGCACAACTTCCACCACTGTACCCGCAACTGGCAGTTTGCTTGGTAGGTCGTCAGTTGGTTTGGAAGAAGAAACAAGTGCGTGTATACAGCTCTCTCAGACATCGATAGCACCAATGTTGGATGAAGGCAACATCATGTCTACGCCTGCACTTTCCTCGTAAACCTGCATTTTTTCAGGGACACCCTACTCACCACCGTCTACATACAACAGCCAGATTTCTGTCCCTCAGATGTGGAAAAATAAAAGGCCATTTCCTGTGACCCATGACAAAGCTAAGAGGTTGACTTTATCCCTCTGTAAGCTCTTGGCTACCAAAATGCTGCCTTTCCGCCTGGTGGACACACAGGATTTTAGATACCTTATGTCTGTCGCTGTGCCCCAGTACCAGATGCCCAGTCGCCACTACTTCTCTAAGAAAGGTGTGCCTGCGCTACACCAGCATGTCGCACACATCACCGCTTCCTTGAGAAACTCTGTTTGTAAACAGGTGCATTTCACCATCGATACTGGGACCAGTAAGCATGGACAGGAACGTTACATGTCGCTGACTGGGCACTGGGTAACTATGGTAGTAGATGGTGAAGGGTCTCCTGCACAAGTCTTGCCGTCCCCACGACTTGTGTGTCAATCCTCTGTCTGTCCAAGTTCCTCCACTGCTTCTGCCTCCTCAACCTCGTCTGAGTCCTCCACCTCCGCCCCAAGCCTGCCTGGTCAGGCCACCAGCGTTCTAACTGCGCAGAAGGAATCACGCACCCCTCATTACTATGCTGGCAGCAGAGCGCAACGGCATCAGGTGGTCCTTATCTTGAAATGTCTTGGAAATAAGAGTCACACGGCGGCTGAGTTTTGGGCAGCTCTGGAGACTGAGTATGGTAAATGGTTGTCCACTCAACCTGCAGCCTGGTAAGGTCGTGTGCGACAATGCTGCAAATCTGGGTGCGGCCCTTCGCCTGGGCAAGGTGACACACGTGCCTTGTATGGCTCACGTGTTGAACCTTGTTGTCCAGCAATTTTTAACAAACTATCCCGGCCTAGATGGCCTTCTGACCAGGGCACGAAAACTGTCTGCTCACTTCCGCCGTTCAACCACCGCAGCTAAGCGACTTGCATCGCTCCATAAGTCTTTTGGCCTGCCGTTCATCACCTAAAATGTGATGTGCCGACACGCTGGAATTCGACTCTTCACATTTTACAGCGACTGTGGCAGCACCGCTGAGCCCTGGTGCAATACGTCATGACGTATAGCCTGGGCCAACAAGATGCAGAGGTAGGGCAGATCACCCTGGTGGAGTGGTCTCAGATCAAGGACCTATGCACCCTTCTGCACAGTTTCGACATGGCAATGAATATGTTTAGCGCTGACAATGCCATTATCAGCATGACAATTCCAGTAATTTACATGCTGGAGCACACGCTAAACACTATTCGGAGTCAGGGGGTGGGACAACAGGAAGGGGAGGAACTACAGGAGGATTCATATGCGCAAGGGACAACAACATCACCAAGGTCCAGACGTTCATCATCACCAAGGCGGCAGGCATGGGACCATGGGGGACAGGGATCAACAAGGGCGCATGGTAGCAGGCGAAATGTTGAGGAAGGTGCAGAACATGAAGAAATGGAGGACGAACTGTCCATGGACATGGAAGACTCAGCGGATGAGGGAGACCTTGGTCAAATTTCAGTTGAAAGAGGTTGGGGGGAGATGTCAGAGGAAGAGAGAATGGTTAGCACCTCTATGCCACAAACACAGCGTGGACTTGGTCCGCATGGCTGCGCAAGACTCATGAGCGCCTTCTTGCTGCACTACCTCCAACATGACCCTCGTATTGTCAAAATTAGAAGTGATGATGAGTACTGGCTTGCCACACTATTAGATCCCCAATACAAGTCCAAATTTTGTGACATAATTCCAGCCATAGAAAGGGACGCACGTATGCAGGAGTATCAGCAAAAGCTGTTACTCGATCTTAGCTTGGCTTTTCCACCAAACAACCATGGTGCACGGAGTGAATCTCCCAGTTGTAACTTGACAAACATGGGACGGTCTCGTCATCTTCAACTGTCTATCCGTACCAGCAGCACCGTATCTGGTGCTGGTAACAGCAATTTTATTGAATCTTTTCATAATTTTTTTAGACCATCCTTTGCAAGGCCACCAGAGACAACAAGTCTGACACATAGTCAACGGCTGGAGAGGATGATACAGGAGTATCTCCAAATGAACATCAATGACATAACTTTGCAAAGGGAGCCTTGCTCATTTTGGGCTTCAAATCTTGAAAAATGGCCAGAGCTCTCCACTTACACCTTGGAGATCTTGTCGTGCCCAGCTGCCAACGTTGTCTCTGAACGTGTCTTCAGTGCTGCTGGGTGTGTGCTGACAGATAAGCGCACGCGTCTGTCCAGTGACAATGTGGACAGACTAACGTTCATCAAAATGAACAAGTCATGGATCCACAAGGAATTTACTACCCCTGTGTCATCAGGAGTATCTCCAAATGAACATCGATGCCATGACTTTGCAAAGGGAGCCTTGCTCATTTTGGGCTTCAAATCTTGAAAAATGGCCAGAGCTCTCCACTTACGCCTTGGAGATCTTGTCGTGCCCAGCTGCCAACGTTGTCTCTGAACATGTCTTCAGTGCTGCTGGGTGTGTGCTGACAGATAAGCGCACGCGTCTGTCCAGTGACAATGTGGACAGACTAACGTTCATCAAAATGAACAAGTCATGGATCCACAAGGAATTTACTACCCCTGTGTCATCCTGGGGAGAGTACATGCTTGTGTATTTTGAATGTGCTTGATGCAAATCTACCTGTGAAGTGTACAACTGGGGCACAAGTGCTGCCACTTAAAAGGTTTCTGTGTGGCCCAATTTTTGGATAAAAGGGAGACTCCGCTTGGAGTAACCCTTGCTTGCAGTGCTTTTAAAAATCATCCAAGATGAACAGATCGGGGATCAGCAAAGACTTTGCTACCCACCCCGGTGTCATTCTGGGGACAGTTAAGGCTTGCGTATTCTTGAATGTGCTTGATGCAAATCTACCTGTGAATTGTACAACTGGGGCACAAGTGCTGCCACTAAAGGGGTGGGTGTCTGTGTGGCCCAATTTTTGGAAAAAAAGGGAGACTCCGCTTGGAGTAACCCTTGCTTGCAGTGCTTCTAAAAATCATCCAAGATGAACAGATCGTGGATCAGCAAAGACTTTGCTACCCACCCTGGTGTCATCCTGGGGACAGTTAAGGATGGCGTATTTTTGAATGTGCTTGATGCAAATCTACCTGTGAAGTGTACAACTGTCGCCCAATTTTTGGAAAAAAGGGAGACTCTGCTTTGAGTCACCTTGCGGTGTTTTACATCATTTTAGAAGGGCATGCCATGCCTATATCTGTGTCTCCCCCTCTTTTTCCTTGTCCAGCTCTTCTGTTTTTGCATGAGTATTTGTCCTTGTCACTTTCCCATGTGTTTGTGTTGTGTTGTGAGTTGTTTGTCACCTTTTGGACACATTTGAGGGTGTTTTCTAGGTGTTTTTATGTGTTTGTGATTGCTTCCCATTGTTTCCTATGGGTTTGAGTGGTTCGCCAAACCGGTTCGCCGAACCGAACTCGATCTAGACCTCCGTTCGACGAACCAAGCTCGAGCTGAACCGCAATCGGTTCGCTCATTTCTAGTGATGACTGCCCTGGTAGATAACAGATAACGTAACTTCACAAAAAAGACATTGTCTATGGACATTCAGAGTAATGGTATGTTGGAGAGCATAAAATTAAAACTGCGTACAGTCGTATCTTCTGCATAAATAACAGACAAATTGGCAATGTACCCTGACAAAAAGAAAAATAATTTTTAAATATTTGTCTTTATTAGATAAATAAGCTGCATCAAGTGGCCTCTCATCCTCTTCCTCCACAGTACAGTCCTAAGGGGTGGCACCCCAATTACTCTTGCCCCCCCCTTCCTGCAACACACCTCTTTTGACAGATAGGCAAGCTGTTCATGCATTCTATTGCATGGGAGTCAGAGGTCTGTTTCAAAGATTCACAGGCTCAAGAGGAAGAAATCATCTGCACCAATGACCAAACACTTTGCTAAGTTGGTTCCAGGGTTGGACAAAGCAAAATACATACTCTCGTCAACAGACATTAAGCTCCGGGGTTGGAGGTGATAATGATGAGACTCAGATACCTGAGGTGCACGACTACTGCACTGTGCTGTCAGAGAAAGAGGAGGAGGGTGAATCTCAAAGTGAGGAGTGTGGACAACAGAGAGTGGGATGATTTTGTTTTCTAAAAAAAGGTCAGTCGTTATCCAAAACAATGGCCCACAACATTCCCCAAAATAGAACCTAAAATGTATCAAAACAGATAGAGGAGACAAAAGGCAACTTCATTTATGAATCTATTTTCCTGTAAAATACCAAAGCTATGTTTCTCAATCCACCATAACCTCTCCGCATGCACCTCCTTCACAGTTCATCAGTTTCTCGTGTATACCCTATGCCACCCTATCTCAACACAGTGATAATAAAGCTGTGCCTGTGAAACACCAGTATATCGCAGAAAATATCACCCATTCCTGGAAAAAATATGTCTAACAGGGTACATTTCACCACTGACACCTAGACAAGCAAGCTTTGCCAGGGGCGTTACTTTTTGCTGACTGGACACTGGGTGACTGTACTGGATGTAAGGGCAGGTGGGCAAGAGGCTGCTCCACAAGTCTTGAAATCCCTAAGACTTGCAGGACAAACCTTTTTATTTACCACTTCCTCCACTGCTTCTGCCTCCTCTTCCACCTCCTCCAGGACCTCTCCTATAATGTGACCCGCATTCTAATAGTGCAGAGAGAATGCACCCACCTCAGAATTGAACAGCCAGGGCTCACCACAATCAGGCAGTTTTGCCCTTCAATAGCATTGGAGAATGCAGTCAAACAGCTGTACAGTTGTGGACAGCTATCCAGGCCGAGTTTGAACAATGGCTGTCTCCACTCAACTTGGAGTCACGGAATTCTGTGTGCGATAATGGTGCAATCCTGGACACTATCCCAGCTGGATTCACTGCTGCAGAAGGTACAGTTGCTGTGTTGTCATTTCCACTCACTGTTCTAATCCTGTGGCTCATCAACTAGCATAGCTACAAAGGTCTTTCGGACAACCGGTTAACCTTTTGATATACGATGTGCCGACATGATGAAATTCCACTATGCACATATTGCCACGACTATGTATGTCATGATGCATAGCATGGCACTAAGCAGTCCGGTGGTGAGGCTAATCAAGCTTATGGAATGGGCACAGAGGAAGGACCTCTGCACACTCCTGCACAGTTTCAAAATGCCTACTAAGATGGTAAGCACTGATGATGCCATCATCGGCATCACTATTCTGGTCATCTACATGCTGGAGCACACTTTAAATAGGTTTCACCGCACACCAAAAGCCTTCTCCCGGTCCAGAGTCCCCGCCTCCTCCACTGATTTTTCACATCCCCACATCAGACAGCACCACAATCCTATCAAAAAGCAGAAAATGCTGTTACAAAAGCAGTTTTGGAAACACGGCCAGGGTTCGGGGGCAGAAAACAAACAAAAATGAACATAATTGACTTTTGGGGAAAGTGCTTGAGTTGCCGAGCTAAAACAAACATGCTAAGGCTCATACCGAATTTGAAATTGGTGAACCTTTTCTGAACAGGTTTGCTTATCTCTAATGATGTACAGTGTAGTGATGCCCAAATATTTGAGCAGTCAGTCAGAAGAAGATGATAGTGGGAAATGCAATTAGTTGACCAAGAGGTAGATTATGATGTGACACAGTTGCCAACAAGTGATGTTGCTTAGTCAACAAGTCAGGAGGAGGACCAGAGTGCAGAAGTGGAAATCGATGTGGTAGACGATGAAGTCACTAACCCAACCTGGGAAGATACCATGCAGACTAAAGACAGCAGCACAGAGGGGGGAGTTGCAGAACAGCAACAAGGGGGAAAAGGTAGTGGGGTTGCTAGAGAGAAGTCTGGCAACTGTTTACCAGAGCACTCACACTCAGGCAAGTTGCAAAGACCAAAGGATAGGTGCTCCCCAGTCTAGTACTTTTTTAAAGAAAATTCAGACAATAACAAAATCGACATTTGTAACCTGTGCTATACCAAAATCAGCAGGGACCTTAACCCTACCAGCCAGACCACCACCAGCAAGCTTAGGCACATGTCATCAAAGCACCTGACTAGGTAAGCAGACCACCAGGGTCTCCAATCCGTGTTTGCGAGTTAGAACACTGCCTCTTCTTCTGTGCTATGAGGTTCCTTAAACAACCAAGCAGAAGAGATGAGAAAGACACACATCAGGTCCAACAGGGGCAAGAGAACACTATCAAAGGTTTCATTAGACCCTCCCAGCATCCAGGAACTGATGTTTGGGGTAGTCTGACAAAGTGGGAAAAGTTTTGGAAGATGGTAAAAGAATGCCTAGCTGACCAATCTAGCATCCCCTGTATTTCCTCTGTGCTGTACAACTATTGGGTATTCAAGCTCAACACGTGGCTTGAACTGTCCCTCTAAGCCCTGGAGGTGCTGGCCTGCCCTGCTGCTAGCATTTTGTCAGAGCAGGAGTTTATTGCCATCAGGGGAATAATAACTGATAAAGGAGAAGTAGCCAGCTAAGCTAAGAAACAGGTGTACGAACTCGACATGGCATTGCTGATTGCAAACAAGGGAACAAAAATCCAGCACTCTTATGGTATCCAGTAAAATTGTAGAAAGAACTTCTTTATTTAAAATTCATTAAAATCCAGCATCAAGGATAGGAGAATGTGCACTGATATGTTTCAAGCACGCAGCGTGCTCTTAATTATAGCCACCTATCAACTAAAAATACTGACTCTTATCAAAATATACAATGATGGGTTTCACCCAAACTTCCACCAGATGACAGCAGAACATAAAGCCAACTCTAATGTTACTTTTTTGGTATTTTCCTCTTTCCACTTAAATAAGGTTATGTGGTTTATTTTCTCATTTTCATGTTCTCCTCCACCAAATCAAGAAGGTCATGATGTGACCCTTGCTCTTAATGGCATGTATATTGCCCACCTACATAATTTTTAAAGGATGTGTATGAAGCCTGCCTCTACAATTCTCGTGTGTGTGTATATATGTACATATATATATGTGTATATATATATATATATATATATATATATATATATATATATATATATATATATATATATATATATATATATATATACATATAATGTTTTTAAGTGTATATGCTGTACCAGTCTAGGAATCCCATTCCTTAATAATGAGAGCAAAAATTATATTCTAAGGCTCTCCTCTATGTGACTTCCAGGGCATATTGCAGTCCCTCCTTCTAATTTTTCACATTTTTCCCATTGTGCATAGGCTTTACTAGACTAGGAGTTCCACTCCTTACTAATGGGAGACAATGTATTCTGAGTAGAGTTGAGCGCGGTTCATGGCTCTCCAGTTCGCGGTTCGAGTGATTTTGGGGGGTGTTCTAGATCGAACTAGAACTCGAGCTTTTTGCTAAAAGCTCGATAGCTCGAGTTACATTCGAGAACGGTTCTAGCAGCAAAAAGCCAAGCTAATTAGTAGCTGGCTTTTTGCTGTAATAATGTAAGTCACTCTGTGATTGACACTGTTATGAAATTTCAGCGTATAGTGTGCGGGGACTGCGCATTCAGATCACTGCTGCTGGGATAATGGCGATTGCCATTTTTTTTTTCTTGTCTTCCTTCCCTAAGCGCGCGTGTAGTGGGGCGGGCCAGCATGTCACCCAATCCCAGACACACACACAGCTAAGTGGACTTTTTGCCAGACAAGCAAGGGCAGGTGTCATAGGCTGTCCATGTCACATGTCCCTGCATTATAAAAACGGGTATCAGCCCGTCTGGACGCCATTTTCTGCCTTCTGCGTCTGGGTGTCAGTCACCGCTGGCGCAGCTCCTGTTGCCGATACTGCTGTGTACGCTCTACACACAGTGCTATACAGAATAGCGATATAAGTTTCTTTCAGCCCTTGTAAGGGCTAATTACAGCAGGCTCAGAGCCATAGGTGACAGTAAGGTCCGTGAAAACAGATTTTAATAGCTACAGATAACAGCGTCTGTGTAGCTAAGCTCAGGGACTTCCTCGCTGCATTTCACCATTAGGAGGGATAGAAAGTGAGGCTTCCTTTCCTCTACATTGACCCACAACCCGGCCACTGTACCCTCCTGCCCTTTGCAGACTCAAACTAATTGCTACTTTTACTAAGCCATTATACTAGCAAACACTGATGAAACTTAGTGGCATCCTAAAAGTGGCTGTTGGACTTCATTAGTGTCCCACTAGTGTAAAGCTATTTGCAGCACCTCTGCATTGCACACTCAAGCTCATTGTTACTAAGCCATTATAATAGCAAACACTGAGGAAACTTAGTGGCATCCTAAAAGTGGCTGTTGGACTTCATTAGTGTCCCACTAGTGTAAAGCTATTTGCAGCACCTCTGCATTGCACACTCAAGCTCATTGTTACTAAGCCATTATAATAGCAACCACGGAGGAAACTTAGTGGCATCCTAAAAGTGGCTGTTGGACTTCATTAGTGTCCCACTGGTGCAACGCTATTTGCAGCACCTCTGCATTGCACACTCAAGCTCATTGTTACTAAGCCATTATAATAGCAAACACTGAGGAAACTTAGTGGCATCCAAAAAGTGGCTAATGTACTCCATTTGTGCCAAGCTATTTCTAGCACCTCTGCATTACACCCTCCTGCTCTGTTTTTAATAAGCTGTAATAATAGCAAAAAATGCTGCAACTTAGTGGCATCCAAAAAGTGGCTGTTGTACTCCATTGTGCCCCAATGGTGCCAAGCTATTTCTAAGACCTCTGCATTACACCCTCCTGCTCTGTTTTTAATAAGCTATAATAATAGCAAAAAATGCTGCAACTTAGTGGCATACAAAAAGTGGCTGTTGTACTCCATTTGTGCCCCAATGGTGCCAAGCTATTTCTAGCACTTCTGCATTACACCCTCCTGCTCTGTTTTTAATAAGCTATAAAAATAGCAAAAAATGCTGCAACTTAGTGGCATACAAAAAGTGGCTGTTGTACTCCATTTGTGCCCCAATGTTGCAAAGCTATTTCTAGCACCTCTACATTACACCCTCCTGCACATTTTTGCAAAGCCATTTTAATTTAAAAGAGTGCTTCCAGTTAGTGGCATCCAAAAAGTGGCTGTTGTACTCCATTTGTGCCCCACTGGTGCCAAGCTATTTCTAGCACCTCTGTATTTCACTCTCCTGCTCTGTTTTTAATAAGCTATAATAATAGCAAAAAATGCTGCAACTTAGTGGCATACAAAAAGTGGCTGTTGTACTCCATTTGTGCCCCACTGGTGCCAAGCTATTTACAGCACCTCTGCATGACACCCTCCTGATCTGTTTTTAATAAGCTATAATAATAGCAAAAATGCTGCAACTTAGTGGCATACAAAAAGTGGCTGCTGTACTCCATTTGTGCCCCAATGGTGCCAAGCTATTTCTAGCACCTCTGCATTACACCCTCCTGCTCTGTTTTTAATAGGCTATAATAATAGCAAAAAAATGCTGCAACTTAGTGGCAAACAAAAAGTGGCTGCTGTACTCCATTTGTGCCCCAATGGTGCCAAGCTATTTCTAGCACCTCTGCATTACACCCTCCTGCACATTTTTTCAAAGTAATTTTAATTTAAAAGAGTGCTGCCAGTTAGTGGCATCCAAAAAGTGTCTGTTGTACTCCATTTGTGCCCCACTGGTGCAAAGCTATTTCTACCACCTCTGCATTACACCCTCCTGCTCTGTTTTTAATAAGCTATAATAATAGCAAAAAATGCTGCAACTTAGTGGCATACAATAAGTGGCTGTTGTATTCCATTTGTGCCCCAATGGTGCCAAGCTATTTCTAGCACATCTGCATTACACCCTCATGCACATTTTTTCAAAGCCATTTTAATTTAAAAGAGTGCTGCCAGTTAGTGGCATCCAAAAAGTGGCTGTTGTACTCCATTTGTACCCCACTGGTGCCAAGCTATTTCTAGCACCTCTGCATTACACCCTCCTGCTCTGTTTTTAATAAGCTATAATAATAGCAAAAAATGCTGCATCTTAGTGGCATACAAGAAGTGGCTGTTGTACTCTATTTGTGCCCCACTGGTGCCAAGCAATTTACAGCACCTCTGCATTACACCCTCCTGCTCATTTAGCTACGCTATTTTTATAGCAAACTCATGGAATTCTTTTCTGCAGTTCATCATTAGGAGGGATAGAAAGTGAGGCTTCCTTTACTTACCTGGTACCCACAGAACACGGCCACTGTACCCACCTGCCCACTTTTGCCACGCTATTTTATTTGCCCAAAGAGCTGACTCTTTTTCTGCCATCATAAAATTGTTTGGAATACTAAGTTATTGTTCCTTTGCTGCCAAGCAAGGTGCAAGACATGGGCATTCTTCACTCCTTTCCATTTGTGGAACGCAATAATTAACTGCAGGTAGTCCAGCCAATCTTTGACGAAGGTGCAGGCATGGATATAATGTTTCCTTCATCCAATGGTGGTTCTCTCGATGTCTGACAGCTCAACAATACCATCTGTTTGCACTTACAAAACAAGTGACGACCTGCCAATCACACTCCCACTTACGGCTTACTCAAATATATATAGGATACCTTTTACATAGGTGTCCAAGCCTCTACTGATTACTCAATTTATATTGAGACCCCTACCTTGACCCTGTGTATTGAACCAATTTATTACTCTTTCTATAGCTACTGGGTGACCATTTCAGGATTAAATTATTCACTGTTCATTTTTCATGCTCCCTCCTTCCCCTTCCCTTAATTTTTCTTCCTGTAAAAACTTTTTAATACTTTTTCAATAATAAAAATTATTGTTTTAATATGAGTTTCAGTATTCTCAATGCATGCAATGAACGGCAAATAAGCATGTTGCATTGACAGTGGCTAAAGCTGAGCAATACATCCTCACGCTATCAATTCATATCCATGTGACACTTCATGGTGGTAGTACTCAAACTTGAAATTTTTTTACTTCTACTTAGAGATTGTTACAGATTACATGACTTGGGTGATCCTTTGCTATGTCCAAAAAATTCCCAGGCTAGGCAAGGCTTAAAGCCCATGCGAACTGCATAGCCAACATGACTTATGCTCATAGGCAGAGTTGTGGCCGAGGATTCAGTTGTTGACTTGCTTTTAGTACTTTGTCTTTGTCCATGAAGATACAACGTAAACTCGTCATCAGTAGCATCCTCCTCCACTGCTGACATCATGGATTGGCTCGCTTTGGTTTGACAGTAAGTGGTGTCTCCAACCTCATCATCACCCTGTGTGTTTTCATTCCCCTCGTCCTGAGTCCTCCGTGACAACCTCTTCCTGCCCTGACCCAATAGCAAAGTTGACGTTACAATCAGGTATCTGAATCTCGTCATCATGTTACCCATTGTCTCCACCAGGATGATGTATGGTTTGGAAATGAGGGTGTACATTATGATCAGCACCTTCTTCATTGGGGCCTGGATCCAACTCACAAACCTTCTGGCCATCAGTGCAGATCATTTCCCCTGTTTCCTATAACTCGCTGCCTCAACACGTCAGATTATCTGCTACACCCGCAAGCTTCAAACTGAACCTGAAAAATCATATGTTCATTAATTACTATAACCATTAAATGAAACCACCACGGTGCGGAGCTTCTGCCCAACCTACAGCCCACCTCCTGTCTACTCCACAAAATACTTTACAATCTAATCCCGCAAGGGCTGAGTCCTCTAGCCTTTGTACCAGTCTGTCTATTGTTACTTGTATATGTATTCTATATGTAACCCCCTTGTCATGTACAGCACCATGTAATCAATGGTGCTCTATAAATAAATATTAATAATAATAATAACTTCTTTGTCTGTACTCACTGGAGCTTTAGCGCAGACCTCTGATTCCCAGGCTACAGTGTGACTGAACGGCTCTGCAGACTCAATCATCTCTGTTACCCCTTATTCAGCAGTGCTGGTAGAAACTTGAGAGCAGTTATGAAGCAAGTGCGATTGGGTTTACACCACTGTGGAATGTAGTATTTGTGATATTGAACTTGTGGTGGAGGAGAGCCCACTTTATTGCGCACTTCACATCCATTGAAGCAGCTGCTGTTTGGGTGCCTCCTCTACTTTTGTTAACGATGGTCGTGTCCATGAAAAAAAGATCATATCAGATTATCTACGGGAAGAAGTACACCTGTTATTTTAGCTGTTATTTGTTGTTACGAATTGGTGCCGCCGTAAACGCAAGCAACCTGCTGTGGTTCCAGTTGCGCCCAGGCGTCAGCTGCCATTTAGGGCTGTGCCTCGGGTTGTCCAGCTGGCTGCTTTCTCAACCACGTGTAAGTGTGGAGAGGCGGCCAGTGCGCATGCATGTGCCAATTTACCCCAGCTGCAGCCTAACTCCAGTGTTTCGCCTACTGAGTATGCTCAGCCTGACTGTGTCATTCCTGAGGCAAAGACTTAATTTTGGGCTACAGCGCATGCTTGTTTGGACTGTGCCTAAGTCATTCTGTGACCTGCGGCTCAACACACTTACACAGGGCCCTGGGGCTTGACTCACTCTCGGGAGGCCACTAAAACTAACTGCACCCAACATCAGCCACAGGTGTCCCCTTACACTGCAGTGGCAGTCCCCACTAACCGCAATGCCGAGAGTGGCATCACTAAAATACATATAAAGAATTAACCTAAGTGTGACCAGACTCTTCCTCCACGTGGGGTCCCTGAAGGTAATGCACCAACACAACACCTGTGGGGCTTCACACTTACTGAGAAAAGCCTCTTTGCACAGGTACTTGCACTCCGTGCCGGGTCTAAGTCCTGTGTTGTGCCTAGACAGCATGCTGAAGCGGATAGTCTTTTTTTCAGAAACTGTATTTCATGCTACTGAGCATGCTCAGGCACTTACTGCATCAGAGGCTAGGTCCGGTAATGAACTCTTTGGGCCTGCCCCTGATGTGGGGGGCCCATATAGACCACAGGGCATCAGGTGTCCTGACAATTTGGCCAGGCCACTCCCAACAGGCTTGCAGAGGCCCGCCCCTATGACTTGTCACCTCATTGTTGTTGGTGAGACGATGACTGTTGAGGTGTTTTGGTTGTGGCAGCCATGAGGTCATCATTCAAGTGGCGGTTCAAAATAGGACGCTAGTTATGCCACTCATGACGTATCACTCTGCTTTTGTCTCCAGGAGGTGCATTGTGGTCCACCCTGGTTTGTGGCAGACCCAGGTTATAAAAGGGGCTGGAGCCAACAAGAAGGTGCCCAGTCTTCTATTATGCTACGAAACAGCACACCTCCATGTGTTGAACACATTGCGGCTTTAGCCCAGAGGTAGGCAGGGATAGGTCATTGATGAGGGCCGCCACCACAGTTGGTAATGCAGAACGTTTAAGAACAGCTCCTGTCCTACCAGTCCTGCTAGTGCAGTCCATTGGCATAAACAGGCCTGCTGCTGCTGATGCGCCTGCTGTCCACAGGTGTGTCCCCTACGCACACGGACAGCGTACCCAATGGCCCCTGTGTTGTTAACAGGGAGTTCCGGGGCTGGGTGGTCGTGTGGACCCTGTCACGCTAACAGGGCTCCCAGTCTCCAGATTCGAGTGGCGTCTAACTTGGTTCAGGCTACTATTTGTTTGAGTGTCAACCTGATCTGTATCCTCCACCTAACCTTCCAGTTGCCAACCTCTCCTTTTCCATCTGTGACCACGGTGGACACCGAATGGCGATTGGGATTAGAGTTGAGCGCGGTTCGTGGTTCGTGGTTCTCCAGTTCTAGGCTCGAGTGATTTTGGGGCATGTTCTAGATCGAACTAGAACTCGAGCTTTTTGCAAAAGCTCGATAGTTCTAGAAACGTTCGAGAACGGTTCTAGCAGCCAAAAAACAGCTAAATCATAGCTTGGTTTCTGCTGTAATAGTGTAAGTCACTCTGTGAATCAAACTATTATCACATTTCAGTGTATAGTGTGCGTGAACAGCGCCTTCAGATCACTGCTGTTTCTATAATGGCGATCGCCATTTTTTTTTTTTTTTTCTTGTCTTCCTTCCCTAAGCGCGCGCGTCTTGTGGGGCGGGCCAGCATGTCAGCCAATCACAGACACACACACAGCTAAGTGGACTTTGAGCCAGAGAAGCAACGGCATGTGTGATAGGATCTGCATGTCACATGTCCCTGCATTATAAAACCGGACATTTTCTTCACGAACGCCATTATCTGCCTTCTGCGTCTTTGGTGTCAGACATCAGTGTCGCAGCTCCGTCCTCCTGAGTCCTATAGCCGATACAGCTGTATGCGCTGCATACACAGCGTTAGACAGCTTAGGGAGAGCACTTTCTAGCAGTCCTTTTAAGGGCTCAAAGCGGCAGGGTCAGAGAGCCATAGGTGACAGGTCCTGCAAACAGCAACAGCGTCTGTGTAGCCCAGGTCAGGGATTTCCTCCCTGTATTTCACCATTAGGAGGGAATAGAAAGGCAGGCTTCCATTCCTCTACCCAGAGCACCACAATCCTGCCACTGTACCCTCTTGTCCTCTGCACACTCCAACTCATTCTAACTAAGCCATTATACTAGCAAACACTCAGTGTACCTAGTGGCATCCTATCTGTGGCTATTGGACTTTGCTATAGTCCCACTAGTGCAAAGACATTTGCAGAGCACATCTGCCTGCATTGCACACTCCAACTTTTTTAAACTAAGCAATTTTACTAGCAAACACTCAGTGTACCTAGTGGCATCCTAAAGGTGGCTATTGGACTTTGCTATAGTCCCACTAGTGCAAAGACATTTGCAGAGCACGTCTGCCTGCATTGCACACTACAACTCATTGTTACTAAGCCATTATACTAGCAAACACTCAGTGTACCTAGTGGCATCCTATACGTGGCTATTGGACTTTGCTATAGTCCCACTAGTGCAAAGACATTTGCAGAGCACATCTGCCTGCATTGCACACTCCAACTTTTTTAAACTAAGAAATTTTACTAGCAAACACTCAGTGTACCTAGTGGCATCCTAAACGTGGCTATTGGACTTTGCTATAGTCCCACTAGTGCAAAGACATTTGCAGAGCACGTCTGCCTGCATTGCACACTACAACTCATTGTTACTAAGCCATTATACTAGCAAACACTCAGTGTACCTAGCGGCATCCTATACGTGGCTATTGGACTTTGCTATAGTCCCACTAGTGCAAAGACATTTGCAGAGCACATCTGCCTGCATTGCACACTCCAACTTTTTTAAACTAAGCAATTTTACTAGCAAACACTCAGTGTACCTAGTGGCATCCTAAAAGTGGCTATTGGACTTTGCTATAGTCCCACTAGTGCAAAGACATTAGCAGAGCACATCTGCCTGCATTGCACACTCCAACTTTTTTAAACTAAGCAATTTTACTAGCAAACACTCAGTGTACCTAGTGGCATCCTATACGTGGCTATTGGACTTTGCTATAGTCCCACTAGTGCAAAGACATTTGCAGAGCACGTCTGCCTGCATTGCACACTACAACTCATTGTTACTAAGCCATTATACTAGCAAACACTCAGTGTACCTAGTGGCATCCTATACGTGGCTATTGGACTTTGCTATAGTCCCACTAGTGCAAAGACATTTGCAGAGCACATCTGCCTGCATTGCACACTCCAACTTTTTTAACCCCTTAACGACCGCGGGCCGTAAAATTACGTCCTAAATGACATAATCTTACTGCCCGCGGTCCTCCGGCGGCAGCATGCCGCGATCGGCACACATCTCAGCTGATTTTCACAGCTGAGATGTGTGCCTGCTAGGCACGAGCAGAATCGTTATCTGCTCGTGCCGATTAACCCCTTATATGGCGCTGTCAATACATGACAGCGCCATTATAAGCGCAATCGCGGTAAAGTTTTTACTTACCGCCGAAACCGGAAGTCACGTGACGCGATCACGTGACTCCCGATAGTTGTCATGGTAGTACAGGGTCATGTGATGACTCCTGTACTACACATGAATTGGTTTCACTTTCGCTGTGCCCGGGGCACAGCAAAAGAGAAAGACAGCGTATCTGCTGTTTACAGCCTTCCAGCTGTGATCAGCAGATACTGCAGAGCGATCGGAATGCTGATCGCAATAGCCCCCTAGGGGGACTAGTAAAATAAAAAAAAAAAGTAAAAAAATAAGTTTTAAAAAATTAAAAAAAAACAAAAAAACCTAAAAGTTCAAATCACCCCCCATTCGCCCCATTGAAAATTAAAGGGTTAAAAAAATAAAAAATATACACACATTTGGTATCGCCGCGTTCAAAAACGCCCGATCTATCAAAATATAAAATCAATTAATCTGATCAGTAAACGGCGTAGCGGCAAAAAAATTCCAAACGCCAAAACGACGTTTTTTTGTCGCCACAACCTTTGCGCAAAATGCAATAAGAGGCGATCAAAACGTAGCATCTGCGCAAAAATGGTACCGTTAAAAACGTCAGCTCGAGACGCAAAAAATAAGCCGTCATTGAGCCTAAGATCCCGAAAAATGAGAACGCTACGGGTCACGGAATATGGCGTAAAACGTGCGCCACTTTTTTCGGACAAACTTCCGATTTTTTTTTAACCCCTTATATAAAAGTAAACCTATACATGTTTGGTGTCTACGAACTCGCACTGACCTGAGGCATCACACCCACACATCAGTTTTACCATATAGTGAACACAGTGAATAAAATATCTCAAAAACCATAGTGCTATCGCACTTTTTTTGCAATTTTTCAGCATTTGGAATTTTTTTGCCATTTTCTAGTACACAATATGGTAAAACTGATGGTTTCATTTAAAAGTACAGCTCGTTCCGCAAAAAATGAGCCCTCACATGACCATATTGACTGAAAAATAAAAAAGTTACGTCTCTCAGAAAAAGAATGGCGAAAAAAAAAAACGGAAAGCGAAAAATCGGCCGGTCGTGAAAGGGTTAAACTAAGCAATTTTACTAGCAAACACTCAGTGTACCTAGTGGCATCCTAAAAGTGGCTATTGGACTTTGCTATAGTCCCACTAGTGCAAAGACATTAGCAGAGCACATCTGCCTGCATTGCACACTCCAACTTTTTTAAACTAAGCAATTTTACTAGCAAACACTCAGTGTACCTAGTGGCATCCTATACGTGGCTATTGGACTTTGCTATAGTCCCACTAGTGCAAAGACATTTGCAGAGCACGTCTGCCTGCATTGCACACTACAACTCATTGTTACTAAGCCATTATACTAGCAAACACTCAGTGTACCTAGTGGCATCCTAAACGTGGCTATTGGACTTTGCTATAGTCCCACTAGTGCAAAGACATTTGCAGAGCACGTCTGCCTGCATTGCACACTACAACTCATTGTTACTAAGCCATTATACTAGCAAACACTCAGTGTACCTAGTGGCATCCTATACGTGGCTATTGTACTTTTGTCAATTCACAGTATTGGAACGTTATTTGCAGCACGTCTGCCTGCATTGCACACTCTAACTTTTTTAAACTCAGCCATTATACTAGCAAACACACAGTGTACCTAGTTGTATCCTAAACGTGGCTTTTGTACTTTTGTCTATTCACAGTATTGGAACGTTATTTGCAGCACGTCTGCCTGCATTGCACACTCTAACTTTTTTAAACTCAGCCATTATACTAGCAAACACACAGTGTACCTAGTTGTATCCTAAACGTGGCTTTTGTACTTTTGGCTATTCACAGTATTGGAACGTTATTTGCAGCACATCTGCCTGCATTGCACACTCCAACTTTTTTAAACTAAGCAATTTTACTAGCAAACACTCAGTGTACCTAGTGGCATCCTAAAAGTGGCTATTGGACTTTGCTATAGTCCCACTAGTGCAAAGACATTAGCAGAGCACATCTGCCTGCATTGCACACTCCAACTTTTTTAAACTAAGCAATTTTACTAGCAAACACTCAGTGTACCTAGTGGCATCCTATACGTGGCTATTGGACTTTGCTATAGTCCCACTAGTGCAAAGACATTTGCAGAGCACGTCTGCCTGCATTGCACACTACAACTCATTGTTACTAAGCCATTATACTAGCAAACACTCAGTGTACCTAGTGGTATCCTATACGTGGCTATTGGACTTTGCTATAGTCCCACTAGTGCAAAGACATTTGCAGAGCACATCTGCCTGCATTGCACACTCCAACTTTTTTAAACTAAGCAATTTTACTAGCAAACACTCAGTCTACCTAGTGGCATCCTAAAAGTGGCTATTGGACTTTGCTATAGTCCCACTAGTGCAAAGACATTAGCAGAGCACATCTGCCTGCATTGCACACTCCAACTTTTTTAAACTCAGCCATTATACTAGCAAACACACAGTGTACCTAGTTGTATCCTAAACGTGGCTTTTGTACTTTTGGCTATTCACAGTATTGGAACGTTATTTGCAGCACGTCTGCCTGCATTGCACACTCTAACTTTTTTAAACTCAGCCATTATACTAGCAAACACACAGTGTACCTAGTTGTATCCTAAACGTGGCTTTTGTACTTTTGTCTATTCACAGTATTGGAACGTTATTTGCAGCATGTCTGCCTGCATTGCACACTCTAACTTTTTTAAACTCAGCCATTATACTAGCAAACACACAGTGTACCTAGTTGTATCGTAAACGTGGCTTTTGTACTTTTGTCTATTCACAGTATTGGAACGTTATTTGCAGCACGTCTGCCTGCATTGCACACTCTAACTTTTTTAAACTCAGCCATTATACTAGCAAACACACAGTGTACCTAGTTGTATCCTAAACGTGGCTTTTGTACTTTTGTCTATTCACAGTATTGGAACGTTATTTGCAGCACGTCTGCCTGCATTGCACACTCTAACTTTTTTAAACTCAGCCATTATACTAGCAAACACACAGTGTACCTAGTTGTATCCTAAACGTGGCTTTTGTACTTTTGTCTATTCACAGTATTGGAACGTTATTTGCAGCACGTCTGCCTGCATTGCACACTCTAACTTTTTTAAACTCAGCCATTATACTAGCAAACACTCACTGTACCTAGTTGTATCCTAAACGTGGCTTTTGTACTTTTGTCTATTCACAGTATTGGAACGTTATTTGCAGCACGTCTGCCTGCATTGCACACTCTAACTTTTTTAAACTCAGCCATTATACTAGCAAACACACAGTGTACCTAGTTGTATCCTAAACGTGGCTTTTGTACTTTTGTCTATTCACAGTATTGGAACGTTATTTGCAGCACGTCTGCCTGCATTGCACACTCTAACTTTTTTAAACTCAGCCATTATACTAGCAAACACTCACTGTACCTAGTTGTATCCTAAACGTGGCTTTTGTACTTTTGTCTATTCACAGTATTGGAACGTTATTTGCAGCACGTCTGCCTGCATTGCACACTCTAACTTTTTTAAACTCAGCCATTATACTAGCAAACACTCACTGTACCTAGTTGTATCCTAAACGTGGCTATTGTACTTTTGTCAATTCACAGTATTGGAACGTTATTTGCAGCACGTCTGCCTGCATTGCACACTCTAACTTTTTTAAACTCAGCCATTATACTAGCAAACACACAGTGTACCTAGTTGTATCCTAAACGTGGCTTTTGTACTTTTGGCTATTCACAGTATTGGAACGTTATTTGCAGCACGTCTGCCTGCATTGCACACTCTAACTTTTTTAAACTCAGCCATTATACTAGCAAACACTCACTGTACCTAGTTGTATCCTAAACGTGGCTATTGTACTTTTGTCAATTCACAGTATTGGAACGTTATTTGCAGCACGTCTGCCTGCATTGCACACTCTAACTTTTTTAAACTCAGCCATTATACTAGCAAACACACAGTGTACCTAGTTGTATCCTAAACGTGGCTTTTGTACTTTTGTCTATTCACAGTATTGGAACGTTATTTGCAGCACGTCTGCCTGCATTGCACACTCTAACTTTTTTAAACTCAGCCATTATACTAGCAAACACTCACTGTACCTAGTTGTATCCTAAACGTGGCTTTTGTACTTTTGTCTATTCACAGTATTGGAACGTTATTTGCAGCACGTCTGCCTGCATTGCACACTCTAACTTTTTTAAACTCAGCCATTATACTAGCAAACACACAGTGTACCTAGTTGTATCCTAAACGTGGCTTTTGTACTTTTGTCTATTCACAGTATTGGAACGTTATTTGCAGCACGTCTGCCTGCATTGCACACTCTAACTTTTTTAAACTCAGCCATTATACTAGCAAACACTCACTGTACCTAGTTGTATCCTAAACGTGGCTTTTGTACTTTTGTCTATTCACAGTATTGGAACGTTATTTGCAGCACGTCTGCCTGCATTGCACACTCTAACTTTTTTAAACTCAGCCATTATACTAGCAAACACTCACTGTACCTAGTTGTATCCTAAACGTGGCTATTGTACTTTTGTCAATTCACAGTATTGGAACGTTATTTGCAGCACGTCTGCCTGCATTGCACACTCTAACTTTTTTAAACTCAGCCATTATACTAGCAAACACACAGTGTACCTAGTTGTATCCTAAACGTGGCTTTTGTACTTTTGGCTATTCACAGTATTGGAACGTTATTTGCAGCACGTCTGCCTGCATTGCACACTCTAACTTTTTTAAACTCAGCCATTATACTAGCAAACACACAGTGTACCTAGTTGTATCCTAAACGTGGCTTTTGTACTTTTGTCTATTCACAGTATTGGAACGTTATTTGCAGCACGTCTGCCTGCATTGCACACTCTAACTTTTTTAAACTCAGCCATTATACTAGCAAACACACAGTGTACCTAGTTGTATCGTAAACG
The DNA here is from genome assembly GCF_048569485.1 of Anomaloglossus baeobatrachus. Lineage (NCBI taxonomy): Eukaryota > Metazoa > Chordata > Amphibia > Anura > Aromobatidae > Anomaloglossus > Anomaloglossus baeobatrachus. The sequence continues at coordinate 399,004,109 of NC_134355.1, forward strand.
TGGCTTTTGTACTTTTGTCTATTCACAGTATTGGAACGTTATTTGCAGCACGTCTGCCTGCATTGCACACTCTAACTTTTTTAAACTCAGCCATTATACTAGCAAACACACAGTGTACCTAGTTGTATCCTAAACGTGGCTTTTGTACTTTTGTCTATTCACAGTATTGGAACGTTATTTGCAGCACGTCTGCCTGCATTGCACACTCTAACTTTTTTAAACTCAGCCATTATACTAGCAAACACTCACTGTACCTAGTTGTATCCTAAACGTGGCTATTGTACTTTTGTCAATTCACAGTATTGGAACGTTATTTGCAGCACGTCTGCCTGCATTGCACACTTTATTTTTTTTAATCTCAGCCATTATACTAGCAAACACACAGTGTACCTAGTTGTATCCTAAACGTGGCTTTTGTACTTTTGGCTATTCACAGTATTGGAACGTTATTTGCAGCACGTCTGCCTGCATTGCACACTCTAACTTTTTTAAACTCAGCCATTATACTAGCAAACACACAGTGTACCTAGTTGTATCCTAAACGTGGCTTTTGTACTTTTGTCTATTCACAGTATTGGAACGTTATTTGCAGCACGTCTGCCTGCATTGCACACTCTAACTTTTTTAAACTCAGCCATTATACTAGCAAACACACAGTGTACCTAGTTGTATCGTAAACGTGGCTTTTGTACTTTTGTCTATTCACAGTATTGGAACGTTATTTGCAGCACGTCTGCCTGCATTGCACACTCTAACTTTTTTAAACTCAGCCATTATACTAGCAAACACACAGTGTACCTAGTGGTATCCTATACGTGGCTATTGGACTTTGCTATAGTCCCACTAGTGCAAAGACATTTGCAGAGCACATCTGCCTGCATTGCACACTCCAACTTTTTTAAACTAAGCAATTTTACTAGCAAACACTCAGTCTACCTAGTGGCATCCTAAAAGTGGCTATTGGACTTTGCTATAGTCCCACTAGTGCAAAGACATTAGCAGAGCACATCTGCCTGCATTGCACACTCCAACTTTTTTAAACTCAGCCATTATACTAGCAAACACACAGTGTACCTAGTTGTATCCTAAACGTGGCTTTTGTACTTTTGGCTATTCACAGTATTGGAACGTTATTTGCAGCACGTCTGCCTGCATTGCACACTCTAACTTTTTTAAACTCAGCCATTATACTAGCAAACACACAGTGTACCTAGTTGTATCCTAAACGTGGCTTTTGTACTTTTGTCTATTCACAGTATTGGAACGTTATTTGCAGCATGTCTGCCTGCATTGCACACTCTAACTTTTTTAAACTCAGCCATTATACTAGCAAACACACAGTGTACCTAGTTGTATCGTAAACGTGGCTTTTGTACTTTTGTCTATTCACAGTATTGGAACGTTATTTGCAGCACGTCTGCCTGCATTGCACACTCTAACTTTTTTAAACTCAGCCATTATACTAGCAAACACACAGTGTACCTAGTTGTATCCTAAACGTGGCTTTTGTACTTTTGTCTATTCACAGTATTGGAACGTTATTTGCAGCACGTCTGCCTGCATTGCACACTCTAACTTTTTTAAACTCAGCCATTATACTAGCAAACACACAGTGTACCTAGTTGTATCCTAAACGTGGCTTTTGTACTTTTGTCTATTCACAGTATTGGAACGTTATTTGCAGCACGTCTGCCTGCATTGCACACTCTAACTTTTTTAAACTCAGCCATTATACTAGCAAACACTCACTGTACCTAGTTGTATCCTAAACGTGGCTTTTGTACTTTTGTCTATTCACAGTATTGGAACGTTATTTGCAGCACGTCTGCCTGCATTGCACACTCTAACTTTTTTAAACTCAGCCATTATACTAGCAAACACACAGTGTACCTAGTTGTATCCTAAACGTGGCTTTTGTACTTTTGTCTATTCACAGTATTGGAACGTTATTTGCAGCACGTCTGCCTGCATTGCACACTCTAACTTTTTTAAACTCAGCCATTATACTAGCAAACACACAGTGTACCTAGTTGTATCGTAAACGTGGCTTTTGTACTTTTGTCTATTCACAGTATTGGAACGTTATTTGCAGCACGTCTGCCTGCATTGCACACTCTAACTTTTTTAAACTCAGCCATTATACTAGCAAACACACAGTGTACCTAGTTGTATCCTAAACGTGGCTTTTGTACTTTTGTCTATTCACAGTATTGGAACGTTATTTGCAGCACGTCTGCCTGCATTGCACACTCTAACTTTTTTAAACTCAGCCATTATACTAGCAAACACTCACTGTACCTAGTTGTATCCTAAACGTGGCTATTGTACTTTTGTCAATTCACAGTATTGGAACGTTATTTGCAGCACGTCTGCCTGCATTGCACACTTTATTTTTTTTAATCTCAGCCATTATACTAGCAAACACACAGTGTACCTAGTTGTATCCTAAACGTGGCTTTTGTACTTTTGGCTATTCACAGTATTGGAACGTTATTTGCAGCACGTCTGCCTGCATTGCACACTCTAACTTTTTTAAACTCAGCCATTATACTAGCAAACACACAGTGTACCTAGTTGTATCCTAAACGTGGCTTTTGTACTTTTGTCTATTCACAGTATTGGAACGTTATTTGCAGCACGTCTGCCTGCATTGCACACTCTAACTTTTTTAAACTCAGCCATTATACTAGCAAACACACAGTGTACCTAGTTGTATCCTAAACGTGGCTTTTGTACTTTTGTCTATTCACAGTATTGGAACGTTATTTGCAGCACGTCTGCCTGCATTGCACACTCTAACTTTTTTAAACTCAGCCATTATACTAGCAAACACTCACTGTACCTAGTTGTATCCTAAACGTGGCTTTTGTACTTTTGTCTATTCACAGTATTGGAACGTTATTTGCAGCACGTCTGCCTGCATTGCACACTCTAACTTTTTTAAACTCAGCCATTATACTAGCAAACACACAGTGTACCTAGTTGTATCCTAAACGTGGCTTTTGTACTTTTGTCTATTCACAGTATTGGAACGTTATTTGCAGCACGTCTGCCTGCATTGCACACTCTAACTTTTTTAAACTCAGCCATTATACTAGCAAACACTCACTGTACCTAGTTGTATCCTAAACGTGGCTTTTGTACTTTTGTCCATTCACAGTATTGGAACGTTATTTGCAGCACGTCTGCCTGCATTGCACACTCTAACTTTTTTAAACTCAGCCATTATACTAGCAAACACTCACTGTACCTAGTTGTATCCTAAACGTGGCTATTGTACTTTTGTCAATTCACAGTATTGGAACGTTATTTGCAGCACGTCTGCCTGCATTGCACACTCTAACTTTTTTAAACTCAGCCATTATACTAGCAAACACACAGTGTACCTAGTTGTATCCTAAACGTGGCTTTTGTACTTTTGGCTATTCACAGTATTGGAACGTTATTTGCAGCACGTCTGCCTGCATTGCACACTCTAACTTTTTTAAACTCAGCCATTATACTAGCAAACACTCACTGTACCTAGTTGTATCCTAAACGTGGCTATTGTACTTTTGTCAATTCACAGTATTGGAACGTTATTTGCAGCACGTCTGCCTGCATTGCACACTCTAACTTTTTTAAACTCAGCCATTATACTAGCAAACACACAGTGTACCTAGTTGTATCCTAAACGTGGCTTTTGTACTTTTGTCTATTCACAGTATTGGAACGTTATTTGCAGCACGTCTGCCTGCATTGCACACTCTAACTTTTTTAAACTCAGCCATTATACTAGCAAACACTCACTGTACCTAGTTGTATCCTAAACGTGGCTTTTGTACTTTTGTCTATTCACAGTATTGGAACGTTATTTGCAGCACGTCTGCCTGCATTGCACACTCTAACTTTTTTAAACTCAGCCATTATACTAGCAAACACACAGTGTACCTAGTTGTATCCTAAACGTGGCTTTTGTACTTTTGTCTATTCACAGTATTGGAACGTTATTTGCAGCACGTCTGCCTGCATTGCACACTCTAACTTTTTTAAACTCAGCCATTATACTAGCAAACACTCACTGTACCTAGTTGTATCCTAAACGTGGCTTTTGTACTTTTGTCTATTCACAGTATTGGAACGTTATTTGCAGCACGTCTGCCTGCATTGCACACTCTAACTTTTTTAAACTCAGCCATTATACTAGCAAACACTCACTGTACCTAGTTGTATCCTAAACGTGGCTATTGTACTTTTGTCAATTCACAGTATTGGAACGTTATTTGCAGCACGTCTGCCTGCATTGCACACTCTAACTTTTTTAAACTCAGCCATTATACTAGCAAACACACAGTGTACCTAGTTGTATCCTAAACGTGGCTTTTGTACTTTTGGCTATTCACAGTATTGGAACGTTATTTGCAGCACGTCTGCCTGCATTGCACACTCTAACTTTTTTAAACTCAGCCATTATACTAGCAAACACACAGTGTACCTAGTTGTATCCTAAACGTGGCTTTTGTACTTTTGTCTATTCACAGTATTGGAACGTTATTTGCAGCACGTCTGCCTGCATTGCACACTCTAACTTTTTTAAACTCAGCCATTATACTAGCAAACACACAGTGTACCTAGTTGTATCGTAAACGTGGCTTTTGTACTTTTGTCTATTCACAGTATTGGAACGTTATTTGCAGCACGTCTGCCTGCATTGCACACTCTAACTTTTTTAAACTCAGCCATTATACTAGCAAACACACAGTGTACCTAGTTGTATCCTAAACGTGGCTTTTGTACTTTTGTCTATTCACAGTATTGGAACGTTATTTGCAGCACGTCTGCCTGCATTGCACACTCTAACTTTTTTAAACTCAGCCATTATACTAGCAAACACTCACTGTACCTAGTTGTATCCTAAACGTGGCTATTGTACTTTTGTCAATTCACAGTATTGGAACGTTATTTGCAGCACGTCTGCCTGCATTGCACACTTTATTTTTTTTAATCTCAGCCATTATACTAGCAAACACACAGTGTACCTAGTTGTATCCTAAACGTGGCTTTTGTACTTTTGGCTATTCACAGTATTGGAACGTTATTTGCAGCACGTCTGCCTGCATTGCACACTCTAACTTTTTTAAACTCAGCCATTATACTAGCAAACACACAGTGTACCTAGTTGTATCCTAAACGTGGCTTTTGTACTTTTGTCTATTCACAGTATTGGAACGTTATTTGCAGCACGTCTGCCTGCATTGCACACTCTAACTTTTTTAAACTCAGCCATTATACTAGCAAACACACAGTGTACCTAGTTGTATCGTAAACGTGGCTTTTGTACTTTTGTCTATTCACAGTATTGGAACGTTATTTGCAGCACGTCTGCCTGCATTGCACACTCTAACTTTTTTAAACTCAGCCATTATACTAGCAAACACACAGTGTACCTAGTGGTATCCTATACGTGGCTATTGGACTTTGCTATAGTCCCACTAGTGCAAAGACATTTGCAGAGCACATCTGCCTGCATTGCACACTCCAACTTTTTTAAACTAAGCAATTTTACTAGCAAACACTCAGTCTACCTAGTGGCATCCTAAAAGTGGCTATTGGACTTTGCTATAGTCCCACTAGTGCAAAGACATTAGCAGAGCACATCTGCCTGCATTGCACACTCCAACTTTTTTAAACTCAGCCATTATACTAGCAAACACACAGTGTACCTAGTTGTATCCTAAACGTGGCTTTTGTACTTTTGGCTATTCACAGTATTGGAACGTTATTTGCAGCACGTCTGCCTGCATTGCACACTCTAACTTTTTTAAACTCAGCCATTATACTAGCAAACACACAGTGTACCTAGTTGTATCCTAAACGTGGCTTTTGTACTTTTGTCTATTCACAGTATTGGAACGTTATTTGCAGCATGTCTGCCTGCATTGCACACTCTAACTTTTTTAAACTCAGCCATTATACTAGCAAACACACAGTGTACCTAGTTGTATCGTAAACGTGGCTTTTGTACTTTTGTCTATTCACAGTATTGGAACGTTATTTGCAGCACGTCTGCCTGCATTGCACACTCTAACTTTTTTAAACTCAGCCATTATACTAGCAAACACACAGTGTACCTAGTTGTATCCTAAACGTGGCTTTTGTACTTTTGTCTATTCACAGTATTGGAACGTTATTTGCAGCACGTCTGCCTGCATTGCACACTCTAACTTTTTTAAACTCAGCCATTATACTAGCAAACACACAGTGTACCTAGTTGTATCCTAAACGTGGCTTTTGTACTTTTGTCTATTCACAGTATTGGAACGTTATTTGCAGCACGTCTGCCTGCATTGCACACTCTAACTTTTTTAAACTCAGCCATTATACTAGCAAACACTCACTGTACCTAGTTGTATCCTAAACGTGGCTTTTGTACTTTTGTCTATTCACAGTATTGGAACGTTATTTGCAGCACGTCTGCCTGCATTGCACACTCTAACTTTTTTAAACTCAGCCATTATACTAGCAAACACACAGTGTACCTAGTTGTATCCTAAACGTGGCTTTTGTACTTTTGTCTATTCACAGTATTGGAACGTTATTTGCAGCACGTCTGCCTGCATTGCACACTCTAACTTTTTTAAACTCAGCCATTATACTAGCAAACACTCACTGTACCTAGTTGTATCCTAAACGTGGCTTTTGTACTTTTGTCTATTCACAGTATTGGAACGTTATTTGCAGCACGTCTGCCTGCATTGCACACTCTAACTTTTTTAAACTCAGCCATTATACTAGCAAACACTCACTGTACCTAGTTGTATCCTAAACGTGGCTATTGTACTTTTGTCAATTCACAGTATTGGAACGTTATTTGCAGCACGTCTGCCTGCATTGCACACTCTAACTTTTTTAAACTCAGCCATTATACTAGCAAACACACAGTGTACCTAGTTGTATCCTAAACGTGGCTTTTGTACTTTTGGCTATTCACAGTATTGGAACGTTATTTGCAGCACGTCTGCCTGCATTGCACACTCTAACTTTTTTAAACTCAGCCATTATACTAGCAAACACTCACTGTACCTAGTTGTATCCTAAACGTGGCTATTGTACTTTTGTCAATTCACAGTATTGGAACGTTATTTGCAGCACGTCTGCCTGCATTGCACACTCTAACTTTTTTAAACTCAGCCATTATACTAGCAAACACACAGTGTACCTAGTTGTATCCTAAACGTGGCTTTTGTACTTTTGTCTATTCACAGTATTGGAACGTTATTTGCAGCACGTCTGCCTGCATTGCACACTCTAACTTTTTTAAACTCAGCCATTATAATAGCAAACACTCACTGTACCTAGTTGTATCCTAAACGTGGCTTTTGTACTTTTGTCTATTCACAGTATTGGAACGTTATTTGCAGCACGTCTGCCTGCATTGCACACTCTAACTTTTTTAAACTCAGCCATTATACTAGCAAACACACAGTGTACCTAGTTGTATCCTAAACGTGGCTTTTGTACTTTTGTCTATTCACAGTATTGGAACGTTATTTGCAGCACGTCTGCCTGCATTGCACACTCTAACTTTTTTAAACTCAGCCATTATACTAGCAAACACTCACTGTACCTAGTTGTATCCTAAATGTGGCTTTTGTACTTTTGTCTATTCACAGTATTGGAACGTTATTTGCAGCACGTCTGCCTGCATTGCACACTCTAACTTTTTTAAACTCAGCCATTATACTAGCAAACACTCACTGTACCTAGTTGTATCCTAAACGTGGCTATTGTACTTTTGTCAATTCACAGTATTGGAACGTTATTTGCAGCACGTCTGCCTGCATTGCACACTCTAACTTTTTTAAACTCAGCCATTATACTAGCAAACACACAGTGTACCTAGTTGTATCCTAAACGTGGCTTTTGTACTTTTGGCTATTCACAGTATTGGAACGTTATTTGCAGCACGTCTGCCTGCATTGCACACTCTAACTTTTTTAAACTCAGCCATTATACTAGCAAACACACAGTGTACCTATTTGTATCCTAAACGTGGCTTTTGTACTTTTGTCTATTCACAGTATTGGAACGTTATTTGCAGCACGTCTGCCTGCATTGCACACTCTAACTTTTTTAAACTCAGCCATTATACTAGCAAACACACAGTGTACCTAGTTGTATCGTAAACGTGGCTTTTGTACTTTTGTCTATTCACAGTATTGGAACGTTATTTGCAGCACGTCTGCCTGCATTGCACACTCTAACTTTTTTAAACTCAGCCATTATACTAGCAAACACACAGTGTACCTAGTTGTATCCTAAACGTGGCTTTTGTACTTTTGTCTATTCACAGTATTGGAACGTTATTTGCAGCACGTCTGCCTGCATTGCACACTCTAACTTTTTTAAACTCAGCCATTATACTAGCAAACACTCACTGTACCTAGTTGTATCCTAAACGTGGCTATTGTACTTTTGTCAATTCACAGTATTGGAACGTTATTTGCAGCACGTCTGCCTGCATTGCACACTTTATTTTTTTTAATCTCAGCCATTATACTAGCAAACACACAGTGTACCTAGTTGTATCCTAAACGTGGCTTTTGTACTTTTGGCTATTCACAGTATTGGAACGTTATTTGCAGCACGTCTGCCTGCATTGCACACTCTAACTTTTTTAAACTCAGCCATTATACTAGCAAACACACAGTGTACCTAGTTGTATCCTAAACGTGGCTTTTGTACTTTTGTCTATTCACAGTATTGGAACGTTATTTGCAGCACGTCTGCCTGCATTGCTCACTCTAACTTTTTTAAACTCAGCCATTATACTAGCAAACACACAGTGTACCTAGTTGTATCCTAAACGTGGCTTTTGTACTTTTGTCTATTCACAGTATTGGAACGTTATTTGCAGCACGTCTGCCTGCATTGCACACTCTAACTTTTTTAAACTCAGCCATTATACTAGCAAACACTCACTGTACCTAGTTGTATCCTAAACGTGGCTTTTGTACTTTTGTCTATTCACAGTATTGGAACGTTATTTGCAGCACGTCTGCCTGCATTGCACACTCTAACTTTTTTAAACTCAGCCATTATACTAGCAAACACACAGTGTACCTAGTTGTATCCTAAACGTGGCTTTTGTACTTTTGTCTATTCACAGTATTGGAACGTTATTTGCAGCACGTCTGCCTGCATTGCACACTCTAACTTTTTTAAACTCAGCCATTATACTAGCAAACACTCACTGTACCTAGTTGTATCCTAAACGTGGCTTTTGTACTTTTGTCCATTCACAGTATTGGAACGTTATTTGCAGCACGTCTGCCTGCATTGCACACTCTAACTTTTTTAAACTCAGCCATTATACTAGCAAACACTCACTGTACCTAGTTGTATCCTAAACGTGGCTATTGTACTTTTGTCAATTCACAGTATTGGAACGTTATTTGCAGCACGTCTGCCTGCATTGCACACTCTAACTTTTTTAAACTCAGCCATTATACTAGCAAACACACAGTGTACCTAGTTGTATCCTAAACGTGGCTTTTGTACTTTTGGCTATTCACAGTATTGGAACGTTATTTGCAGCACGTCTGCCTGCATTGCACACTCTAACTTTTTTAAACTCAGCCATTATACTAGCAAACACTCACTGTACCTAGTTGTATCCTAAACGTGGCTATTGTACTTTTGTCAATTCACAGTATTGGAACGTTATTTGCAGCACGTCTGCCTGCATTGCACACTCTAACTTTTTTAAACTCAGCCATTATACTAGCAAACACACAGTGTACCTAGTTGTATCCTAAACGTGGCTTTTGTACTTTTGTCTATTCACAGTATTGGAACGTTATTTGCAGCACGTCTGCCTGCATTGCACACTCTAACTTTTTTAAACTCAGCCATTATACTAGCAAACACTCACTGTACCTAGTTGTATCCTAAACGTGGCTATTGTACTTTTGTCAATTCACAGTATTGGAACGTTATTTGCAGCACGTCTGCCTGCATTGCACACTTTATTTTTTTTAATCTCAGCCATTATACTAGCAAACACACAGTGTACCTAGTTGTATCCTAAACGTGGCTTTTGTACTTTTGGCTATTCACAGTATTGGAACGTTATTTGCAGCACGTCTGCCTGCATTGCACACTCTAACTTTTTTAAACTCAGCCATTATACTAGCAAACACACAGTGTACCTAGTTGTATCCTAAACGTGGCTTTTGTACTTTTGTCTATTCACAGTATTGGAACGTTATTTGCAGCACGTCTGCCTGCATTGCACACTCTAACTTTTTTAAACTCAGCCATTATACTAGCAAACACACAGTGTACCTAGTTGTATCCTAAACGTGGCTTTTGTACTTTTGTCTATTCACAGTATTGGAACGTTATTTGCAGCACGTCTGCCTGCATTGCACACTCTAACTTTTTTAAACTCAGCCATTATACTAGCAAACACTCACTGTACCTAGTTGTATCCTAAACGTGGCTTTTGTACTTTTGTCTATTCACAGTATTGGAACGTTATTTGCAGCACGTCTGCCTGCATTGCACACTCTAACTTTTTTAAACTCAGCCATTATACTAGCAAACACACAGTGTACCTAGTTGTATCCTAAACGTGGCTTTTGTACTTTTGTCTATTCACAGTATTGGAACGTTATTTGCAGCACGTCTGCCTGCATTGCACACTCTAACTTTTTTAAACTCAGCCATTATACTAGCAAACACTCACTGTACCTAGTTGTATCCTAAACGTGGCTTTTGTACTTTTGTCCATTCACAGTATTGGAACGTTATTTGCAGCACGTCTGCCTGCATTGCACACTCTAACTTTTTTAAACTCAGCCATTATACTAGCAAACACTCACTGTACCTAGTTGTATCCTAAACGTGGCTATTGTACTTTTGTCAATTCACAGTATTGGAACGTTATTTGCAGCACGTCTGCCTGCATTGCACACTCTAACTTTTTTAAACTCAGCCATTATACTAGCAAACACACAGTGTACCTAGTTGTATCCTAAACGTGGCTTTTGTACTTTTGGCTATTCACAGTATTGGAACGTTATTTGCAGCACGTCTGCCTGCATTGCACACTCTAACTTTTTTAAACTCAGCCATTATACTAGCAAACACTCACTGTACCTAGTTGTATCCTAAACGTGGCTATTGTACTTTTGTCAATTCACAGTATTGGAACGTTATTTGCAGCACGTCTGCCTGCATTGCACACTCTAACTTTTTTAAACTCAGCCATTATACTAGCAAACACACAGTGTACCTAGTTGTATCCTAAACGTGGCTTTTGTACTTTTGTCTATTCACAGTATTGGAACGTTATTTGCAGCACGTCTGCCTGCATTGCACACTCTAACTTTTTTAAACTCAGCCATTATACTAGCAAACACTCACTGTACCTAGTTGTATCCTAAACGTGGCTTTTGTACTTTTGTCTATTCACAGTATTGGAACGTTATTTGCAGCACGTCTGCCTGCATTGCACACTCTAACTTTTTTAAACTCAGCCATTATACTAGCAAACACACAGTGTACCTAGTTGTATCCTAAACGTGGCTTTTGTACTTTTGTCTATTCACAGTATTGGAACGTTATTTGCAGCACGTCTGCCTGCATTGCACACTCTAACTTTTTTAAACTCAGCCATTATACTAGCAAACACTCACTGTACCTAGTTGTATCCTAAACGTGGCTTTTGTACTTTTGTCTATTCACAGTATTGGAACGTTATTTGCAGCACGTCTGCCTGCATTGCACACTCTAACTTTTTTAAACTCAGCCATTATACTAGCAAACACTCACTGTACCTAGTTGTATCCTAAACGTGGCTATTGTACTTTTGTCAATTCACAGTATTGGAACGTTATTTGCAGCACGTCTGCCTGCATTGCACACTCTAACTTTTTTAAACTCAGCCATTATACTAGCAAACACACAGTGTACCTAGTTGTATCCTAAACGTGGCTTTTGTACTTTTGGCTATTCACAGTATTGGAACGTTATTTGCAGCACGTCTGCCTGCATTGCACACTCTAACTTTTTTAAACTCAGCCATTATACTAGCAAACACACAGTGTACCTAGTTGTATCCTAAACGTGGCTTTTGTACTTTTGTCTATTCACAGTATTGGAACGTTATTTGCAGCACGTCTGCCTGCATTGCACACTCTAACTTTTTTAAACTCAGCCATTATACTAGCAAACACACAGTGTACCTAGTTGTATCGTAAACGTGGCTTTTGTACTTTTGTCTATTCACAGTATTGGAACGTTATTTGCAGCACGTCTGCCTGCATTGCACACTCTAACTTTTTTAAACTCAGCCATTATACTAGCAAACACACAGTGTACCTAGTTGTATCCTAAACGTGGCTTTTGTACTTTTGTCTATTCACAGTATTGGAACGTTATTTGCAGCACGTCTGCCTGCATTGCACACTCTAACTTTTTTAAACTCAGCCATTATACTAGCAAACACTCACTGTACCTAGTTGTATCCTAAACGTGGCTATTGTACTTTTGTCAATTCACAGTATTGGAACGTTATTTGCAGCACGTCTGCCTGCATTGCACACTTTATTTTTTTTAATCTCAGCCATTATACTAGCAAACACACAGTGTACCTAGTTGTATCCTAAACGTGGCTTTTGTACTTTTGGCTATTCACAGTATTGGAACGTTATTTGCAGCACGTCTGCCTGCATTGCACACTCTAACTTTTTTAAACTCAGCCATTATACTAGCAAACACACAGTGTACCTAGTTGTATCCTAAACGTGGCTTTTGTACTTTTGTCTATTCACAGTATTGGAACGTTATTTGCAGCACGTCTGCCTGCATTGCACACTCTAACTTTTTTAAACTCAGCCATTATACTAGCAAACACACAGTGTACCTAGTTGTATCGTAAACGTGGCTTTTGTACTTTTGTCTATTCACAGTATTGGAACGTTCTTTGCAGCACGTCTGCCTGCATTGCACACTCTAACTTTTTTAAACTCAGCCATTATACTAGCAAACACACAGTGTACCTAGTTGTATCCTAAACGTGGCTTTTGTACTTTTGTCTATTCACAGTATTGGAACGTTATTTGCAGCACGTCTGCCTGCATTGCACACTCTAACTTTTTTAAACTCAGCCATTATACTAGCAAACACACAGTGTACCTAGTTGTATCCTAAACGTGGCTTTTGTACTTTTGGCTATTCACAGTATTGGAACGTTATTTGCAGCACGTCTGCCTGCATTGCACACTCTAACTTTTTTAAACTCAGCCATTATACTAGCAAACACTCACTGTACCTAGTTGTATCCTAAACGTGGCTATTGTACTTTTGTCAATTCACAGTATTGGAACGTTATTTGCAGCACGTCTGCCTGCATTGCACACTCTAACTTTTTTAAACTCAGCCATTATACTAGCAAACACACAGTGTACCTAGTTGTATCCTAAACGTGGCTTTTGTACTTTTGGCTATTCACAGTATTGGAACGTTATTTGCAGCACGTCTGCCTGCATTGCACACTCTAACTTTTTTAAACTCAGCCATTATACTAGCAAACACTCACTGTACCTAGTTGTATCCTAAACGTGGCTATTGTACTTTTGTCAATTCACAGTATTGGAACGTTATTTGCAGCACGTCTGCCTGCATTGCACACTCTAACTTTTTTAAACTCAGCCATTATACTAGCAAATACTCACTGTACCTAGTTGTATCCTAAACGTGGCTATTGTACTTTTGTCAATTCACAGTATTGGAACGTTATTTGCAGCACGTCTGCCTGCATTGCACACTCTAACTTTTTTAAACTCAGCCATTATACTAGCAAACACACAGTGTACCTAGTTGTATCCTAAACGTGGCTTTTGTACTTTTGTCTATTCACAGTATTGGAACGTTATTTGCAGCACGTCTGCCTGCATTGCACACTCTAACTTTTTTAAACTCAGCCATTATACTAGCAAACACTCACTGTACCTAGTTGTATCCTAAACGTGGCTTTTGTACTTTTGTCTATTCACAGTATTGGAACGTTATTTGCAGCACGTCTGCCTGCATTGCACACTCTAACTTTTTTAAACTCAGCCATTATACTAGCAAACACACAGTGTACCTAGTTGTATCCTAAACGTGGCTTTTGTACTTTTGTCTATTCACAGTATTGGAACGTTATTTGCAGCACGTCTGCCTGCATTGCACACTCTAACTTTTTTAAACTCAGCCATTATACTAGCAAACACTCACTGTACCTAGTTGTATCCTAAACGTGGCTTTTGTACTTTTGTCTATTCACAGTATTGGAACGTTATTTGCAGCACGTCTGCCTGCATTGCACACTCTAACTTTTTTAAACTCAGCCATTATACTAGCAAACACTCACTGTACCTAGTTGTATCCTAAACGTGGCTTTTGTACTTTTGTCTATTCACAGTATTGGAACGTTATTTGCAGCACGTCTGCCTGCATTGCACACTCTAACTTTTTTAAACTCAGCCATTATACTAGCAAACACACAGTGTACCTAGTTGTATCCTAAACGTGGCTTTTGTACTTTTGTCTATTCACAGTATTGGAACGTTATTTGCAGCACGTCTGCCTGCATTGCACACTCTAACTTTTTTAAACTCAGCCATTATACTAGCAAACACTCACTGTACCTAGTTGTATCCTAAACGTGGCTTTTGTACTTTTGTCTATTCACAGTATTGGAACGTTATTTGCAGCACGTCTGCCTGCATTGCACACTCTAACTTTTTTAAACTCAGCCATTATACTAGCAAACACTCACTGTACCTAGTTGTATCCTAAACGTGGCTATTGTACTTTTGTCAATTCACAGTATTGGAACGTTATTTGCAGCACGTCTGCCTGCATTGCACACTCTAACTTTTTTAAACTCAGCCATTATACTAGCAAACACACAGTGTACCTAGTTGTATCCTAAACGTGGCTTTTGTACTTTTGGCTATTCACAGTATTGGAACGTTATTTGCAGCACGTCTGCCTGCATTGCACACTCTAACTTTTTTAAACTCAGCCATTATACTAGCAAACACACAGTGTACCTAGTTGTATCCTAAACGTGGCTTTTGTACTTTTGTCTATTCACAGTATTGGAACGTTATTTGCAGCACGTCTGCCTGCATTGCACACTCTAACTTTTTTAAACTCAGCCATTATACTAGCAAACACACAGTGTACCTAGTTGTATCGTAAACGTGGCTTTTGTACTTTTGTCTATTCACAGTATTGGAACGTTATTTGCAGCACGTCTGCCTGCATTGCACACTCTAACTTTTTTAAACTCAGCCATTATACTAGCAAACACACAGTGTACCTAGTTGTATCCTAAACGTGGCTTTTGTACTTTTGTCTATTCACAGTATTGCAACGTTATTTGCAGCACGTCTGCCTGCATTGCACACTCTAACTTTTTTAAACTCAGCCATTATACTAGCAAACACTCACTGTACCTAGTTGTATCCTAAACGTGGCTATTGTACTTTTGTCAATTCACAGTATTGGAACGTTATTTGCAGCACGTCTGCCTGCATTGCACACTCTAACTTTTTTAAACTCAGCCATTATACTAGCAAACACACAGTGTACCTAGTTGTATCCTAAACGTGGCTTTTGTACTTTTGGCTATTCACAGTATTGGAACGTTATTTGCAGCACGTCTGCCTGCATTGCACACTCTAACTTTTTTAAACTCAGCCATTATACTAGCAAACACACAGTGTACCTAGTTGTATCCTAAACGTGGCTTTTGTACTTTTGTCTATTCACAGTATTGGAACGTTATTTGCAGCACGTCTGCCTGCATTGCACACTCTAACTTTTTTAAACTCAGCCATTATACTAGCAAACACACAGTGTACCTAGTTGTATCGTAAACGTGGCTTTTGTACTTTTGTCTATTCACAGTATTGGAACGTTATTTGCAGCACGTCTGCCTGCATTGCACACTCTAACTTTTTTAAACTCAGCCATTATACTAGCAAACACACAGTGTACCTAGTTGTATCCTTAACGTGGCTTTTGTACTTTTGTCTATTCACAGTATTGGAACGTTATTTGCAGCACGTCTGCCTGCATTGCACACTCTAACTTTTTTAAACTCAGCCATTATACTAGCAAACACACAGTGTACCTAGTTGTATCCTAAACGTGGCTTTTGTACTTTTGGCTATTCACAGTATTGGAACGTTATTTGCATCACGTCTGCCTGCATTGCACACTCTAACTTTTTTAAACTCAGCCATTATACTAGCAAACACTCACTGTACCTAGTTGTATCCTAAACGTGGCTATTGTACTTTTGTCAATTCACAGTATTGGAACGTTATTTGCAGCACGTCTGCCTGCATTGCACACTCTAACTTTTTTAAACTCAGCCATTATACTAGCAAACACACAGTGTACCTAGTTGTATCCTAAACGTGGCTTTTGTACTTTTGGCTATTCACAGTATTGGAACGTTATTTGCAGCATGTCTGCCTGCATTGCACACTCTAACTTTTTTAAACTCAGCCATTATACTGGCAAACACACAGTGTACCTAGTTGTATCCTAAACGTGGCTTTTGTACTTTTGGCTATTCACAGTATTGGAACGTTATTTGCAGCACGTCTGCCTGCATTGCACACTCTAACTTTTTTAAACTCAGCCATTATACTAGCAAACACTCACTGTACCTAGTTGGATCCTAAACGTGGCTATTGTACTTTTGTCAATTCACAGTATTGGAACGTTATTTGCAGCACGTCTGCCTGCATTGCACACTCTAACTTTTTTAAACTCAGCCATTATACTAGCAAACACTCACTGTACCTAGTTGGATCCTAAACGTGGCTATTGTACTTTTGTCAATTCACAGTATTGGAACGTTATTTGCAGCACGTCTGCCTGCATTGCACACTCTAACTTTTTTAAACTCAGCCATTATACTAGCAAATACTCACTGTACCTAGTTGTATCCTAAACGTGGCTATTGTACTTTTGTCAATTCACAGTATTGGAACGTTATTTGCAGCACGTCTGCCTGCATTGCACACTCTAACTTTTTTAAACTCAGCCATTATACTAGCAAACACACAGTGTACCTAGTTGTATCCTAAACGTGGCTTTTGTACTTTTGTCTATTCACAGTATTGGAACGTTATTTGCAGCACGTCTGCCTGCATTGCACACTCTAACTTTTTTAAACTCAGCCATTATACTAGCAAACACTCACTGTACCTAGTTGTATCCTAAACGTGGCTTTTGTACTTTTGTCTATTCACAGTATTGGAACGTTATTTGCAGCACGTCTGCCTGCATTGCACACTCTAACTTTTTTAAACTCAGCCATTTATAGTAGCAAACACTCACTGTACCTAGTTGTATCCTAAACGTGGCTTTTGTACTTTTGTCTATTCACAGTATTGGAACGTTATTTGCAGCACGTCTGCCTGCATTGCACACTCTAACTTTTTTAAACTCAGCCATTATACTAGCAAACACACAGTGTACCTAGTTGTATCCTAAACGTGGCTTTTGTACTTTTGTCTATTCACAGTATTGGAACGTTATTTGCAGCACGTCTGCCTGCATTGCACACTCTAACTTTTTTAAACTCAGCCATTATACTAGCAAACACTCACTGTACCTAGTTGTATCCTAAACGTGGCTATTGTACTTTTGTCAATTCACAGTATTGGAACGTTATTTGCAGCACGTCTGCCTGCATTGCACACTCTAACTTTTTTAAACTCAGCCATTATACTAGCAAACACACAGTGTACCTAGTTGTATCCTAAACGTGGCTTTTGTACTTTTGGCTATTCACAGTATTGGAACGTTATTTGCAGCACGTCTGCCTGCATTGCACACTCTAACTTTTTTAAACTCAGCCATTATACTAGCAAACACACAGTGTACCTAGTTGTATCCTAAACGTGGCTTTTGTACTTTTGGCTATTCACAGTATTGGAACGTTATTTGCAGCACGTCTGCCTGCATTGCACACTCTAACTTTTTTAAACTCAGCCATTATACTAGCAAACACTCACTGTACCTAGTTGTATCCTAAACGTGGCTATTGTACTTTTGTCAATTCACAGTATTGGAACGTTATTTGCAGCACGTCTGCCTGCATTGCACACTCTAACTTTTTTAAACTCAGCCATTATACTAGCAAACACTAACTGTACCTAGTTGTATCCTAAACGTGGCTATTGTACTTTTGTCTATTCACACTACTGCAAATCTATGTGCAGCACCTCTGCATGACAACCTCGTGCTCTGTTTTTAATAAGCTATAATGATAGCACAAAATACTGCCATTTTGTGGCATCATAGAACTGGCTGTTGTATTCCATTAGTGCCCCACTGGTGACAAGCTATTTCTAGCACCTCTACATCACACCCTCATGCACATTTTGCTACGCTAATGTTATAGCAAACTCATGGAATTCATTGCTGCATTTCATAATTCGGAGGGATAGAAAGTCAGGCTTCCTTTCGCTTTTCCTTCTGTTCATAGACAGCATCTCCAAGACAAATTTCCCCTCCACGTCTAAGTGTGGAGAGGCAGCAAGTGCGCATGCGTGTGCCGATGTACCCCAGCTGCAGCATAATTACAGTGTTTCGCCTAGTGAGTATGCTCAGCCTGACTGTGCCATTCCTGACGCTAAGTCTTCATTTCGGGATACAGCGCATGCTCCCACACTAAGTGTGAAAAGCCTCTTTGCACAGGTGCTTGCATTCCGTGCCGGGTCTAAGTCCTGTTTTGTGCCTAGACACCATGCTAAAGCTGATAGTCTTTTTTCAGAGACTGTATTTCATGCTACTGAGCATGCTCAGGCACTTCCTGCATCAGAGACTAGGTCCGGTAATGAACTCTTTGGCCCTGGCCCTGATGTGGGGGTCCCATATAGACCACAGGGCATCAGGTGTCCTCCCAAATGGCTTGCAGAGGCCCACACCTATGACTTGTCATCGCATTATTGATGGTCAGACGATGACTGGTGAGGTGTTTGGGTCATGGCAGCCATGAGGTCATCATTGAAGTTGCGTTTCCAAATAGGACGCTAGTTATGCCACTCATGACGTGTCACTCTACTTTTGTCTATAGGAGGTGCATTGTGGTTCACCATGGTTTGGGGCGGACCCAGGTTATCAAAGGGGCTGGAGCCAACAAGGAGGTGCACAGTCTTCTATTATGCTCCGAAAGAGCACACCTCCATGTGTTGAACCCATTGCGGCTTTAGGCCAGAGGTAGGCAGGGATAGGGTGGTGGATGCAGGCCACCACCACAGTTGGTAACGCAGAACGGTTAAGACCAGCTCCTGTCCTAACAGTCCTGCTTGTGCAGCCCAGTGGCATTAACAGGCCTGCTGCTGCTGATGCGCCTGCTGTCCACAGGTGTGGCCCCTACGCACACGGTCAGCGTACTCAATGGCCCCTGTGTTGTTAACAGGGAGTTCCTGTGCTGGGTGGGCATGTGGACCCTGTGACGCTAACAGGGCTCACAGTCTCCAGATCCGAATGGCGTCTAACTCGGTTCAGGCTACTATTAGTTTCATAGCCACACAGCTCTGTATCCTCCACCAAACCTTCCAGTTGCCAACCTCTCCTTTTCCAACTGGGAGCACGGTGGACACTGACTGCTGATGGGGATATATACCTTTCTCTTTCTTTTCTTATTAATTTTCGTTATATAGCGGTCACAGATTATATACCACTTTATCCAAATCTGCCAGTCCCACTGTAACAGATGTTGTTTCTTCAGCAAATGTTACAGTTGCTTAACCACCAAATCCACGGACCAAAATTTTTTTCCCCTTTCCAACACACCTGTTCCCCTTTCCAACAGCATCTGTCCTTTTCCAACTCATTTTGGGATATGACCAAAAGTGCAACTGTGCAGGGACACCGTACTCAACGCCATCTCAGCACAGCAGCCATCCCTCGGTCCCTCCGATGTGGACAAGTAAAAGACCATTTCCTCCTATCCATGACAAAGCGTTGATATTCACTCTGTGCAGCACTGGTGTTTAGTGGAAAAGTAGATCTAAGATTGCGTACCACATTCTGCAGATACTCCTGTATACGTGCGTCTATTTCTATGGAATTAGTTCGGCAAATTTTGTCTTGTACCGGGGATCTAACAGTGTGGCAACCCAGTATTCTGGATTACTTTGAATTCGTACAATCCGAGGGTCATGTTGTAGGTAGTGCAGCAAGAATCCGCTCATGTGTCTTGTGCATCCAGGAGGACCAAGTCCTTGGTGTGTTGGTGGCAGAGAGGTGAGAATCGTGCATACTTCCTCTGTCCTCTACCCACAACCTCGCACAACCGAAATGTGAGCAAGCTCTCACTCATCTGCTGAGTCTTCCATGCCGATCGCCAGTTCGTCCTCCATTTCTTCATGGGCTCCTGCACTTTCATCAACACTTTTTGCTGATACTATGCGCCCTTGTTAATCCCTCTCCCTCACCATGACTGCCGCATAGGTGCCGCTGACCATCTGGACCTCGTAGATCTTGTTATCCCTTCCGCATATGACTCCTCCTGTACTTCCTCCCCTTCCTCTTGTCCCAACACCTGACTCTGAATAATAATTACAGTGTGCTCCATCATGTAGATGACCAGAATTGTCACCCTGAGAATGACATTGCCAGTGCTAAACATCTTCGTCGACATTTCAAAACTGTGTAGCAGGGTGCATAGGTCCTTGATCTGACACCACTCCAGCAGCGTGATCTGCACCACCTCTGGATCAAGTTATCCCAGGCTATATGTCTTACCGTATTTCAGCAGGGCTCTGCGGTGCTGCCACACACGCTGCAACATGTGCAGATTCCAATTCCTGCGTGTCGGAACATCGCATTTCCGGCGTTTAACTGCCAGACCCTAAGACTTCCGGAGTGATGAAAGTTGTTGAGCTGCTGTGTGCGCACGATGGAAGTGAGCACATAGTGAGCGTGCCCGCTGCACAAGTCCATGTAGGCCGTGATGGTGTTTTAAAAATTGCTGGAGAATTCGGTTCAACACGTGAGACATACAAGGCACGTGTGTCACATTGCCCTGACGATGGCCCACAGCCAGGTTTGCATCATTGCCGCACACGGCTGTTAAGTCACCAACGTAGTCCGCTCCGTCAATTTGTACTCCGGTTGCCAGGTGACAACGTGTTCCTTTCATGAATAGTGCTGATGATGGGAGAGTAGTCGATGCCAGCGGCGCAGGTGGACGCAGGTTATGCTCACCCACTGGGCTGCATTACCTTGAGAGATGCAGAATCTCTGGCTGAATGTAGCTGGTGGGTATCTCACAGATGAAATACCATCATTCAGCTACAACCAATGGGAAGACACCACACCCTTTTTTATGCCCATCCTGTCTGCAGACCACTGCCAGACATAGCTATGAACCTCTGGTTAATTTTACCCCCAGTTCAGTTTTATGATTTTGTGTGCTTGTTACCTGACTACTTTTCCTGCTTGCTGTTTATGTACCTTGTTGGCCGATACGCATTTCACCTCTGCTTGTTTTCTGATTAAGTCCTGGCCGTCCCATTCTGTTCCTGTTCCTCAATTAATGTTTTGACCCTGCCTGACTACTATTCTCTGGAATAGCGGTGTGACTCACATTTCCCATACATTTCAAAGTAAAACTTTGACTGCCTGATGGCATTGAGCTCTGCTGCCAGCATAGTAAGGAGGTGTGTGGTAGTCCTTGTGCGCAGTTGCAAGGAAGGGTGGCCTGACCACACAGGGTTTGCGCCAAGGTAGAGGACCCACACGAGGTTGAAGAGGCAGAAGCAGTGTATTAACTTCTACATACAGAACAAGGATTGAAACAACTCGTGGGGACGGCAAGACTTGTACAGCAGACCCTTCTCCATCTCTCACCATAGTTTGCCAGTGCCCAGTCAGTGACATGTAATGACCCTGTCTATGCTTACTGGTCCAAGTATCTGTGTTGAAATGCACCCTGTCGCACACAGATTTTCTCAAGGAAGTGGTGATGATGTTGTGTGCGACATGCTGGTGTAGCGCGGGCATGCTTTTCTTGGAGAAGCAGTGGTGATTGGGCATCTGGTACTGGGGCACAGCGACAGACATAAGGTCTGTAAAATCCTGTGTGTCCACTACGCGTAAAGGCAGCATTTCGGTAGCCAACAGCTTACAGAGGGATAGAGTCAACCACTTAGCTTTGTCATGGGTCGCAGTAAGTGGCCTTTTATTTGACCACATCTGAGGGACAGAGATCTGGCTGCTGTCTGTAGACGGTGTTGAGTAGGGTGTCCCTGGAAAAATGCAGGTTTGTGAGAAAAGTGCAGGCGGAGACATGATGTTGCCTTCATCTTGCCTTCAGATCTGTTCATCTTGTATCATTTTTAAAAAACACAGCAAGCAAGGGTTACTCCAAGCGGAGTCTACCTTTTTTCCCAAAATTGGGCACACAGACACCCCATCAGTGGCAGCACTTGTGCCCTAGTTGCAAACAGGATGTTTTGATTTGCATCAAGCACATTCCAAATCCACAAGCATTTACTCTCCCCAGGATGACACAGGGGTAGTAAATTCCTTCTGGATCCATGACTTGTTCATTTTGATGAACGTCAGTCTGTCCACATTGTCACTGGACAGACGCGTGCGCTTATCTGTCAGCACACACCCAGCAGCACTGAAGACACGTTCAGAGACAACGCTGGCAGCTGGACACGACAAAATCTCCAAGGCGTAACTGGAGAGCTCTGTCAATTTTTCTAGATTTGAAGCCCAAAAGGAGCAAGGCTCCATTTGCAAAGTCATTGCATCGATGTTCATTTGGAGATACTCCTGTATCATCCTCTCCATCCGTTGACTATGTGTCAGACTTGTTGTCTCTGGTGGCCTTGCAAAGGAGGGTCTAAAAAAATTATGAAAAGATTCCATAAAATTGCTGTTACCAGCACCAGATACGGTCCTACTGGTACGGGTAGACTGTTGAAGATGACGAGGCCGTCCCATGTTTGTCAAGTTACAACTGGGAGAATCACTCCCTTCACCTGCACGGTTGTTTGGTGGAAAAGCCGAGCTAAGATCGAGTAACAGCTTATGCTGATACTCCTGCATACGTGCGTCCCTTTCTATGGGTGGAATTATGTCACAAAATTTGGACTTGTCCCGGGGATCTAATAGTGTGGCAAGCCAGTAGTCATCATCACTTCTAATTTTGACAATACGAGGGTCATGTTGGAGGTAGTGCAACAAGAAGGCACTCATGTGTCTTGCGCAGCCATGCGGACCAAGTCCACGCTGTGTTTGTGGCATAGAGGTGCTAACCGTTCTTTCTTCCTCTGTCATCTCCCCCCAACCTCTTTCAACTGAAATTTGACCAAGGTCCCCCTCATCTGCTGAGTCTTCCATGTCCATGGACAGTTCGTCCTCCATATCTTCATGTCCTCCTGCACCTTCCTCAACATGTCGCCTGCTACCATGCGCCCTTGTTGATCCCTGTCCCCCATGGTCCCATGCCTGCCGCGTTGGTGATGATGAACGTCTGGACCTTGGTGATGTTGTTGTGTCTTGCGCATATGAATCCTCCTGTAGTTCCTCCCCTTCCTGTTGTCCCACCCCCTGACTACGAATAGTGTTTAGCGTGTGCTCCAGCATGTAAATGACTGTAATCGTCATGCTGATAATGGCATTGTCAGCGCTAAACATATTCGTCGCCATGTCGAAACTGTGCAGAAGGGTGCATAGGTCCTTGATCTGAGATCACTCCATCAGGGTGATCTGCCCCACTTCTGCATCTCGTTGGCCCAGGCTATACATCATGACGTATTGCACCAGGGCTCGCCGGTGCTGCCACAGTCGCTGTAACATGTGGAGAGTTGAATTCCAGCGTGTCGCCACATCGCATTTCAGGCGATGAACCGGCAGGCCGAAAGACTTCTGGAGTGATGCAAGTCGCTCTGCTGCGGCGCTTGAACGGCGGAAGTGAGCTGACAGTTTTCGTGCCCTGTTCAGAAGGCCATCTAGGCCGGGATAGTGTGTTAAAAATTGCTGGACGACAAGGTTCAACACGTGAGCCATACAAGGTACGTGTGTCACCTTGCCCAGGCGAAGGGCCGCACCCAGGTTTGCAGCATTGTCGCACACGGCCTTACCAGGCTGCAGGTTGAGTGGAGACAACCATTTATTAAACTCGGACCGCAGAGCTGACCACAACTCCTCAGCTGTGTGACTCTTGTTCCCAAGACATGTCAAGCTAAAGACCGCCTGATGCCGTTGCGCTCTGCTGCCAGCATAGTAATGAGGGGTGCGTGATTCCTTCTGCGCAGTGAGAACGCTGGTGGCCTGACCAGGCAGGCTTGGGGCGGAGGTGGAGGACACAGATGAGGTGGAGGATGCAGAAGCTGTGGCGGAACTTGGACAGACATAGAATTGACACACAAGTCGTGGGGACGGCAAGACTTGTGCAGCAGACCCTTCACCATCTATCACCATAGTTACCCAGTGCCCAGTCAGCGACATGTAACGTCCCTGTCCATGCTTACTGGTCCAAGTATCGGTGGTGAAATGCACCCGTTCACACACAGAGTTTCTCAAGGAAGCGGTGATGTTGTGTGCGACATGCTGGTGTAGCGCGGGCACACCTTTCTTAGAGAAGTAGTGGCGACTAGGCATCTGGTACTGGGGCACAGCGACAGATATAAGGTCTCTAAAATCCTGTGTGTCCACTAGGCGGAAAGGCAGCATTTCTGTAGCCAACAGCTTACAGAGGGATAGAGTCAACCTCTTCGCTTTGTCATGGGTCGCAGGAAGTGGCCTTTTATTTGACCACATCTGAGGGACAGAGATCTGGCTGCTGTGTGTAGACGGTGTTGAGTAGGGTGTCCCTGGAAAAATGCAGCTTTGTGAGGAAAGTGCAGGCGGAGACATGATGTTGCCTTCATCCAAAGTTGGTGCTATCGATGTCTGAGAGAGCTGTACACACTCACTTGTTTCCCCTTCCAAACCAACTGACGACCTACCAAGCAAACTGCCTGTTGCGGTTACAGTGGTGGAAGTTGTGGGTGGAAAAACAGGTGTGACAGCTGTCCCCACAGTCCTAGAAGATGACGAGCGCGCGGATGCCCTGGAAGGGGCAGGCGGTGGATGGTTGGCTCCACTAGGCCGCATTGCAGCACGGTGAGCTTCCCACCAGGCCATATGATATTTATTCATGTGACGATTCATGGAAGAAGTTGTCAAACTGCTGAGGTTTTGACCTCTACTAAGATAACCATGCCAAATGTTACAGATCACATAATTTGGCCGATCTTTTTTTATGTAAAAAAAGGACCAGGCTAGGCAAGGCTTAGAGGCCATGCGACCTGTTGATCCACCCCGAATAATGCTCAGAGGCAGAGTGGTGGCTGAGGATGCAGTTGTAGACGTGCTACCAGTGCTCCGACTGTGTCCAGGAAGGCGCCAGGTTACTTCGACGTCGGTTGCATCCTCCTCCACCGCCTCTATTGACCTCCTCGAGTGTCTGACTGTGGGTTGACAGTAGGTGGGATCTAGAACTTCATCATCAATTGTTGTGTTTGCACTCCCCTCCCCCTCAGACCGAGTTTCTTCTTGCCCTGACCGAATATTTAAGTTGTCATCCCAATCGGGTACCTGCGTCTCATCTTCATCAGTATGTTCCTCATTGCCTATAACCACAGTTGTTGGAAAGGCAGCATTTTGGTAGCCAACAGTTTGCATATGATGAAAGTCAACCTCCAAGCCATGTCATGCCCTTCTAAAAGCATGTAAAACACAGCGAGGGGACTCCAACCACAGTCTCCCTCGTTGCCACTAACTGGGCCACACACACCCCACTTGACTGGCATCAGTTGAGCCCCCTTTTGAAAATGAAAAAGATGCTTTGCATGAAGCACTCTCAAAAATACGCGTGCCTTTCCCGTCCCCTGGCTGACCCAGGGGAAGAAAAGTCCTCTGAGAGCCATGACTTGTTCATCTTGGTTCTTTTAGAAACACAGCGAGGGGACTCCAACCACAGTCTCCCTCGTTGCCACTAACTGGGCCACACACACCCCACTTGACTGGCATCGGTTGAGCCCCCTTTTGAAAAAGAAAAAGATGCTTTGCATGAAGCACTCTCAAAAATACGCGTGCCTTTCCCGTCCCCTGGCTGACCCAGGGGAAGAAAAGTCCTCTGAGAGCCATGACTTGTTCATCTTGGTTCTTTTAGAAACACAGCGAGGGGACTCCAACCACAGTCTCCCTCGTTGCCACTAACTGGGCCACACACACCCCACTTGACTGGCATCGGTTGAGCCCCCTTTTGAAAAAGAAAAAGATGCTTTGTATGAAGCACTCTCAAAAATACGCGTGCCTTTCCCGTCCCCTGGCTGACCCAGGGGAAGAAAAGTCCTCTGAGAGCCATGACTTGTTCATCTTGGTTCTTTTAGAAACACAGCGAGGGGACTCCAACCACAGTCTCCCTCGTTGCCACTAACTGGGCCACACACACCCCACTTGACTGGCATCGGTTGAGCCCCCTTTTGAAAAAGAAAAAGATGCTTTGCATGAAGCACTCTCAAAAATACGCGTGCCTTTCCCGTCCCCTGGCTGACCCAGGGGAAGAAAAGTCCTCTGAGAGCCATGACTTGTTCATCTTGGTTCTTTTAGAAACACAGCGAGGGGACTCCAACCACAGTCTCCCTCGTTGCCACTAACTGGGCCACACACATCCCACTTGACTGGCATCGGTTGAGCCCCCTTTTGAAAAAGAAAAAGATGCTTTGCATGAAGCACTCTCAAAAATACGCGTGCCTTTCCCGTCCCCTGGCTGACCCAGGGGAAGAAAAGTCCTCTGAGAGCCATGACTTGTTCATCTTGGTTCTTTTAGAAACACAGCGAGGGGACTCCAACCACAGTCTCCCTCGTTGCCACTAACTGGGCCACACACACCCCACTTGACTGGCATCGGTTGAGCCCCCTTTTGAAAAAGAAAAAGATGCTTTGCATGAAGCACTCTCAAAAATACGCGTGCCTTTCCCGTCCCCTGGCTGACCCAGGGGAAGAAAAGTCCTCTGAGAGCCATGACTTGTTCATCTTGGTTCTTTTAGAAACACAGCGAGGGGACTCCAACCACAGTCTCCCTCGTTGCCACTAACTGGGCCACACACACCCCACTTGACTGGCATCGGTTGAGCCCCCTTTTGAAAAAGAAAAAGATGCTTTGCATGAAGCACTCTCAAAAATACGCGTGCCTTTCCCGTCCCCTGGCTGACCCAGGGGAAGAAAAGTCCTCTGAGAGCCATGACTTGTTCATCTTGGTTCTTTTAGAAACACAGCGAGGGGACTCCAACCACAGTCTCCCTCGTTGCCACTAACTGGGCCACACACACCCCACTTGACTGGCATCGGTTGAGCCCCCTTTTGAAAAAGAAAAAGATGCTTTGCATGAAGCACTCTCAAAAATACGCGTGCCTTTCCCGTCCCCTGGCTGACCCAGGGGAAGAAAAGTCCTCTGAGAGCCATGATTTGTTCATCTTGGTTCTTTTAGAAACACAGCGAGGGGACTCCAACCACAGTCTCCCTCGTTGCCACTAACTGGGCCACACACACCCCACTTGACTGGCATCGGTTGAGCCCCCTTTTGAAAAAGAAAAAGATGCTTTGCATGAAGCACTCTCAAAAATACGCGTGCCTTTCCCGTCCCCTGGCTGACCCAGGGGAAGAAAAGTCCTCTGAGAGCCATGACTTGTTCATCTTGGTTCTTTTAGAAACACAGCGAGGGGACTCCAACCACAGTCTCCCTCGTTGCCACTAACTGGGCCACACACACCCCACTTGACTGGCATCGGTTGAGCCCCCTTTTGAAAAAGAAAAAGATGCTTTGCATGAAGCACTCTCAAAAATACGCGTGCCTTTCCCGTCCCCTGGCTGACCCAGGGGAAGAAAAGTCCTCTGAGAGCCATGACTTGTTCATCTTGGTTCTTTTAGAAACACAGCGAGGGGACTCCAACCACAGTCTCCCTCGTTGCCACTAACTGGGCCACACACACCCCACTTGACTGGCATCGGTTGAGCCCCCTTTTGAAAAAGAAAAAGATGCTTTGCATGAAGCACTCTCAAAAATACGCGTGCCTTTCCCGTCCCCTGGCTGACCCAGGGGAAGAAAAGTCCTCTGAGAGCCATGACTTGTTCATCTTGGTTCTTTTAGAAACACAGCGAGGGGACTCCAACCACAGTCTCCCTCGTTGCCACTAACTGGGCCACACACACCCCACTTGACTGGCATCGGTTGAGCCCCCTTTTGAAAAAGAAAAAGATGCTTTGCATGAAGCACTCTCAAAAATACGCGTGCCTTTCCCGTCCCCTGGCTGACCCAGGGGAAGAAAAGTCCTCTGAGAGCCATGACTTGTTCATCTTGGTTCTTTTAGAAACACAGCGAGGGGACTCCAACCACAGTCTCCCTCGTTGCCACTAACTGGGCCACACACACCCCACTTGACTGGCATCGGTTGAGCCCCCTTTTGAAAAAGAAAAAGATGCTTTGCATGAAGCACTCTCAAAAATACGCGTGCCTTTCCCGTCCCCTGGCTGACCCAGGGGAAGAAAAGTCCTCTGAGAGCCATGACTTGTTCATCTTGGTTCTTTTAGAAACACAGCGAGGGGACTCCAACCACAGTCTCCCTCGTTGCCACTAACTGGGCCACACACACCCCACTTGACTGGCATCGGTTGAGCCCCCTTTTGAAAAAGAAAAAGATGCTTTGCATGAAGCACTCTCAAAAATACGCGTGCCTTTCCCGTCCCCTGGCTGACCCAGGGGAAGAAAAGTCCTCTGAGAGCCATGACTTGTTCATCTTGGTTCTTTTAGAAACACAGCGAGGGGACTCCAACCACAGTCTCCCTCGTTGCCACTAACTGGGCCACACACACCCCACTTGACTGGCATCGGTTGAGCCCCCTTTTGAAAAAGAAAAAGATGCTTTGCATGAAGCACTCTCAAAAATACGCGTGCCTTTCCCGTCCCCTGGCTGACCCAGGGGAAGAAAAGTCCTGTGAGAGCCATGACTTGTTCATCTTGGTTCTTTTAGAAACACAGCGAGGGGACTCCAACCACAGTCTCCCTCGTTGCCACTAACTGGGCCACACACACCCCACTTGACTGGCATCGGTTGAGCCCCCTTTTGAAAAAGAAAAAGATGCTTTGCATGAAGCACTCTCAAAAATACGCGTGCCTTTCCCGTCCCCTGGCTGACCCAGGGGAAGAAAAGTCCTCTGAGAGCCATGACTTGTTCATCTTGGTTCTTTTAGAAACACAGCGAGGGGACTCCAACCACAGTCTCCCTCGTTGCCACTAACTGGGCCACACACACCCCACTTCACTGGCATCGGTTGAGCCCCCTTTTGAAAAAGAAAAAGATGCTTTGCATGAAGCACTCTCAAAAATACGCGTGCCTTTCCCGTCCCCTGGCTGACCCAGGGGAAGAAAAGTCCTCTGAGAGCCATGACTTGTTCATCTTGGTTCTTTTAGAAACACAGCGAGGGGACTCCAACCACAGTCTCCCTCGTTGCCACTAACTGGGCCACACACACCCCACTTGACTGGCATCGGTTGAGCCCCCTTTTGAAAAAGAAAAAGATGCTTTGCATGAAGCACTCTCAAAAATACGCGTGCCTTTCCCGTCCCCTGGCTGACCCAGGGGAAGAAAAGTCCTCTGAGAGCCATGACTTGTTCATCTTGGTTCTTTTAGAAACACAGCGAGGGGACTCCAACCACAGTCTCCCTCGTTGCCACTAACTGGGCCACACACACCCCACTTGACTGGCATCGGTTGAGCCCCCTTTTGAAAAAGAAAAAGATGCTTTGCATGAAGCACTCTCAAAAATACGCGTGCCTTTCCCGTCCCCTGGCTGACCCAGGGGAAGAAAAGTCCTCTGAGAGCCATGACTTGTTCATCTTGGTTCTTTTAGAAACACAGCGAGGGGACTCCAACCACAGTCTCCCTCGTTGCCACTAACTGGGCCACACACACCCCACTTGACTGGCATCGGTTGAGCCCCCTTTTGAAAAAGAAAAAGATGCTTTGCATGAAGCACTCTCAAAAATACGCGTGCCTTTCCCGTCCCCTGGCTGACCCAGGGGAAGAAAAGTCCTCTGAGAGCCATGACTTGTTCATCTTGGTTCTTTTAGAAACACAGCGAGGGGACTCCAACCACAGTCTGCCTCGTTGCCACTAACTGGGCCACACACACCCCACTTGACTGGCATCGGTTGAGCCCCCTTTTGAAAAAGAAAAAGATGCTTTGCATGAAGCACTCTCAAAAATACGCGTGCCTTTCCCGTCCCCTGGCTGACCCAGGGGAAGAAAAGTCCTCTGAGAGCCATGACTTGTTCATCTTGGTTCTTTTAGAAACACAGCGAGGGGACTCCAACCACAGTCTCCCTCGTTGCCACTAACTGGGCCACACACATCCCACTTGACTGGCATCGGTTGAGCCCCCTTTTGAAAAAGAAAAAGATGCTTTGCATGAAGCACTTTCAAAAATACGCGTGCCTTTCCCGTCCCCTGGCTGACCCAGGGGAAGAAAAGTCCTCTGAGAGCCATGACTTGTTCATCTTGGTTCTTTTAGAAACACAGCGAGGGGACTCCAACCACAGTCTCCCTCGTTGCCACTAACTGGGCCACACACACCCCACTTGACTGGCATCGGTTGAGCCCCCTTTTGAAAAAGAAAAAGATGCTTTGCATGAAGCACTCTCAAAAATACGCGTGCCTTTCCCGTCCCCTGGCTGACCCAGGGGAAGAAAAGTCCTCTGAGAGCCATGACTTGTTCATCTTGGTTCTTTTAGAAACACAGCGAGGGGACTCCAACCACAGTCTCCCTCGTTGCCACTAACTGGGCCACACACACCCCACTTGACTGGCATCGGTTGAGCCCCCTTTTGAAAAAGAAAAAGATGCTTTGCATGAAGCACTCTCAAAAATACGCGTGCCTTTCCCGTCCCCTGGCTGACCCAGGGGAAGAAAAGTCCTCTGAGAGCCATGACTTGTTCATCTTGGTTCTTTTAGAAACACAGCGAGGGGACTCCAACCACAGTCTGCCTCGTTGCCACTAACTGGGCCACACACACCCCACTTGACTGGCATCGGTTGAGCCCCCTTTTGAAAAAGAAAAAGATGCTTTGCATGAAGCACTCTCAAAAATACGCGTGCCTTTCCCGTCCCCTGGCTGACCCAGGGGAAGAAAAGTCCTCTGAGAGCCATGACTTGTTCATCTTGGTTCTTTTAGAAACACAGCGAGGGGACTCCAACCACAGTCTCCCTCGTTGCCACTAACTGGGCCACACACATCCCACTTGACTGGCATCGGTTGAGCCCCCTTTTGAAAAAGAAAAAGATGCTTTGCATGAAGCACTCTCAAAAATACGCGTGCCTTTCCCGTCCCCTGGCTGACCCAGGGGAAGAAAAGTCCTCTGAGAGCCATGACTTGTTCATCTTGGTTCTTTTAGAAACACAGCGAGGGGACTCCAACCACAGTCTCCCTCGTTGCCACTAACTGGGCCACACACACCCCACTTGACTGGCATCGGTTGAGCCCCCTTTTGAAAAAGAAAAAGATGCTTTGCATGAAGCACTCTCAAAAATACGCGTGCCTTTCCCGTCCCCTGGCTGACCCAGGGGAAGAAAAGTCCTCTGAGAGCCATGACTTGTTCATCTTGGTTCTTTTAGAAACACAGCGAGGGGACTCCAACCACAGTCTCCCTCGTTGCCACTAACTGGGCCACACACACCCCACTTGACTGGCATCGGTTGAGCCCCCTTTTGAAAAAGAAAAAGATGCTTTGCATGAAGCACTCTCAAAAATACGCGTGCCTTTCCCGTCCCCTGGCTGACCCAGGGGAAGAAAAGTCCTCTGAGAGCCATGACTTGTTCATCTTGGTTCTTTTAGAAACACAGCGAGGGGACTCCAACCACAGTCTCCCTCGTTGCCACTAACTGGGCCACACACACCCCACTTGACTGGCATCGGTTGAGCCCCCTTTTGAAAAAGAAAAAGATGCTTTGCATGAAGCACTCTCAAAAATACGCGTGCCTTTCCCGTCCCCTGGCTGACCCAGGG
This sequence comes from Anomaloglossus baeobatrachus, assembly GCF_048569485.1. Classification (NCBI taxonomy): domain Eukaryota; kingdom Metazoa; phylum Chordata; class Amphibia; order Anura; family Aromobatidae; genus Anomaloglossus; species Anomaloglossus baeobatrachus. The sequence goes on from NC_134355.1 coordinate 399,036,242, forward strand.
GAAGAAAAGTCCTCTGAGAGCCATGACTTGTTCATCTTGGTTCTTTTAGAAACACAGCGAGGGGACTCCAACCACAGTCTCCCTCGTTGCCACTAACTGGGCCACACACACCCCACTTGACTGGCATCGGTTGAGCCCCCTTTTGAAAAAGAAAAAGATGCTTTGCATGAAGCACTCTCAAAAATACGCGTGCCTTTCCCGTCCCCTGGCTGACCCAGGGGAAGAAAAGTCCTCTGAGAGCCATGACTTGTTCATCTTGGTTCTTTTAGAAACACAGCGAGGGGACTCCAACCACAGTCTCCCTCGTTGCCACTAACTGGGCCACACACACCCCACTTGACTGGCATCGGTTGAGCCCCCTTTTGAAAAAGAAAAAGATGCTTTGCATGAAGCACTCTCAAAAATACGCGTGCCTTTCCCGTCCCCTGGCTGACCCAGGGGAAGAAAAGTCCTCTGAGAGCCATGACTTGTTCATCTTGGTTCTTTTAGAAACACAGCGAGGGGACTCCAACCACAGTCTCCCTCGTTGCCACTAACTGGGCCACACACACCCCACTTGACTGGCATCGGTTGAGCCCCCTTTTGAAAAAGAAAAAGATGCTTTGCATGAAGCACTCTCAAAAATACGCGTGCCTTTCCCGTCCCCTGGCTGACCCAGGGGAAGAAAAGTCCTCTGAGAGCCATGACTTGTTCATCTTGGTTCTTTTAGAAACACAGCGAGGGGACTCCAACCACAGTCTCCCTCGTTGCCACTAACTGGGCCACACACACCCCACTTGACTGGCATCGGTTGAGCCCCCTTTTGAAAAAGAAAAAGATGCTTTGCATGAAGCACTCTCAAAAATACGCGTGCCTTTCCCATCCCCTGGCTGACCCAGGGGAAGAAAAGTCCTCTGAGAGCCATGACTTGTTCATCTTGGTTCTTTTAGAAACACAGCGAGGGGACTCCAACCACAGTCTCCCTCGTTGCCACTAACTGGGCCACACACACCCCACTTGACTGGCATCGGTTGAGCCCCCTTTTGAAAAAGAAAAAGATGCTTTGCATGAAGCACTCTCAAAAATACGCGTGCCTTTCCCGTCCCCTGGCTGACCCAGGGGAAGAAAAGTCCTCTGAGAGCCATGACTTGTTCATCTTGGTTCTTTTAGAAACACAGCGAGGGGACTCCAACCACAGTCTCCCTCGTTGCCACTAACTGGGCCACACACACCCCACTTGACTGGCATCGGTTGAGCCCCCTTTTGAAAAAGAAAAAGATGCTTTGCATGAAGCACTCTCAAAAATACGCGTGCCTTTCCCGTCCCCTGGCTGACCCAGGGGAAGAAAAGTCCTGTGAGAGCCATGACTTGTTCATCTTGGTTCTTTTAGAAACACAGCGAGGGGACTCCAACCACAGTCTCCCTCGTTGCCACTAACTGGGCCACACACACCCCACTTGACTGGCATCGGTTGAGCCCCCTTTTGAAAAAGAAAAAGATGCTTTGCATGAAGCACTCTCAAAAATACGCGTGCCTTTCCCGTCCCCTGGCTGACCCAGGGGAAGAAAAGTCCTCTGAGAGCCATGACTTGTTCATCTTGGTTCTTTTAGAAACACAGCGAGGGGACTCCAACCACAGTCTCCCTCGTTGCCACTAACTGGGCCACACACACCCCACTTGACTGGCATCGGTTGAGCCCCCTTTTGAAAAAGAAAAAGATGCTTTGCATGAAGCACTCTCAAAAATACGCGTGCCTTTCCCGTCCCCTGGCTGACCCAGGGGAAGAAAAGTCCTCTGAGAGCCATGACTTGTTCATCTTGGTTCTTTTAGAAACACAGCGAGGGGACTCCAACCACAGTCTCCCTCGTTGCCACTAACTGGGCCACACACACCCCACTTGACTGGCATCGGTTGAGCCCCCTTTTGAAAAAGAAAAAGATGCTTTGCATGAAGCACTCTCAAAAATACGCGTGCCTTTCCCGTCCCCTGGCTGACCCAGGGGAAGAAAAGTCCTGTGAGAGCCATGACTTGTTCATCTTGGTTCTTTTAGAAACACAGCGAGGGGACTCCAACCACAGTCTCCCTCGTTGCCACTAACTGGGCCACACACACCCCACTTGACTGGCATCGGTTGAGCCCCCTTTTGAAAAAGAAAAAGATGCTTTGCATGAAGCACTCTCAAAAATACGCGTGCCTTTCCCGTCCCCTGGCTGACCCAGGGGAAGAAAAGTCCTCTGAGAGCCATGACTTGTTCATCTTGGTTCTTTTAGAAACACAGCGAGGGGACTCCAACCACAGTCTCCCTCGTTGCCACTAACTGGGCCACACACACCCCACTTGACTGGCATCGGTTGAGCCCCCTTTTGAAAAAGAAAAAGATGCTTTGCATGAAGCACTCTCAAAAATACGCGTGCCTTTCCCGTCCCCTGGCTGACCCAGGGGAAGAAAAGTCCTCTGAGAGCCATGACTTGTTCATCTTGGTTCTTTTAGAAACACAGCGAGGGGACTCCAACCACAGTCTCCCTCGTTGCCACTAACTGGGCCACACACACCCCACTTGACTGGCATCGGTTGAGCCCCCTTTTGAAAAAGAAAAAGATGCTTTGCATGAAGCACTCTCAAAAATACGCGTGCCTTTCCCGTCCCCTGGCTGACCCAGGGGAAGAAAAGTCCTCTGAGAGCCATGACTTGTTCATCTTGGTTCTTTTAGAAACACAGCGAGGGGACTCCAACCACAGTCTCCCTCGTTGCCACTAACTGGGCCACACACACCCCACTTGACTGGCATCGGTTGAGCCCCCTTTTGAAAAAGAAAAAGATGCTTTGCATGAAGCACTCTCAAAAATACGCGTGCCTTTCCCGTCCCCTGGCTGACCCAGGGGAAGAAAAGTCCTCTGAGAGCCATGACTTGTTCATCTTGGTTCTTTTAGAAACACAGCGAGGGGACTCCAACCACAGTCTCCCTCGTTGCCACTAACTGGGCCACACACACCCCACTTGACTGGCATCGGTTGAGCCCCCTTTTGAAAAAGAAAAAGATGCTTTGCATGAAGCACTCTCAAAAATACGCGTGCCTTTCCCGTCCCCTGGCTGACCCAGGGGAAGAAAAGTCCTGTGAGAGCCATGACTTGTTCATCTTGGTTCTTTTAGAAACACAGCGAGGGGACTCCAACCACAGTCTCCCTCGTTGCCACTAACTGGGCCACACACACCCCACTTGACTGGCATCGGTTGAGCCCCCTTTTGAAAAAGAAAAAGATGCTTTGCATGAAGCACTCTCAAAAATACGCGTGCCTTTCCCGTCCCCTGGCTGACCCAGGTGAAGAAAAGTCCTGTGAGAGCCATGACTTGTTCATCTTGGTTCTTTTAGAAACACAGCGAGGGGACTCCAACCACAGTCTCCCTCGTTGCCACTAACTGGGCCACACACACCCCACTTGACTGGCATCGGTTGAGCCCCCTTTTGAAAAAGAAAAAGATGCTTTGCATGAAGCACTCTCAAAAATACGCGTGCCTTTCCCGTCCCCTGGCTGACCCAGGGGAAGAAAAGTCCTCTGAGAGCCATGACTTGTTCATCTTGGTTCTTTTAGAAACACAGCGAGGGGACTCCAACCACAGTCTCCCTCGTTGCCACTAACTGGGCCACACACACCCCACTTGACTGGCATCGGTTGAGCCCCCTTTTGAAAAAGAAAAAGATGCTTTGCATGAAGCACTCTCAAAAATACGCGTGCCTTTCCCGTCCCCTGGCTGACCCAGGGGAAGAAAAGTCCTCTGAGAGCCATGACTTGTTCATCTTGGTTCTTTTAGAAACACAGCGAGGGGACTCCAACCACAGTCTCCCTCGTTGCCACTAACTGGGCCACACACACCCCACTTGACTGGCATCGGTTGAGCCCCCTTTTGAAAAAGAAAAAGATGCTTTGCATGAAGCACTCTCAAAAATACGCGTGCCTTTCCCGTCCCCTGGCTGACCCAGGGGAAGAAAAGTCCTCTGAGAGCCATGACTTGTTCATCTTGGTTCTTTTAGAAACACAGCGAGGGGACTCCAACCACAGTCTCCCTCGTTGCCACTAACTGGGCCACACACACCCCACTTGACTGGCATCGGTTGAGCCCCCTTTTGAAAAAGAAAAAGATGCTTTGCATGAAGCACTCTCAAAAATACGCGTGCCTTTCCCGTCCCCTGGCTGACCCAGGGGAAGAAAAGTCCTCTGAGAGCCATGACTTGTTCATCTTGGTTCTTTTAGAAACACAGCGAGGGGACTCCAACCACAGTCTCCCTCGTTGCCACTAACTGGGCCACACACACCCCACTTGACTGGCATCGGTTGAGCCCCCTTTTGAAAAAGAAAAAGATGCTTTGCATGAAGCACTCTCAAAAATACGCGTGCCTTTCCCGTCCCCTGGCTGACCCAGGGGAAGAAAAGTCCTCTGAGAGCCATGTCCACATTGTCAGTGGACAGACACGTGTGCTTATCTGCCAGCAGACCCACAGCAGCACTGAAGACAGGTTCCGAGAGAACGCTGGCTGCAGGACACGACAAGATCCCCAAGACGTACGTGGCGAGCTCAGGCAATTTATCAACATTGGAAGCCTAAAATGAGCAGGGCTCAAGTTGCACAATAATGGAATCGATGTTTCCTTGCATATACTCATATATCTGTGTGTCCTACTCTTTTTCCTTGTCCAGCTCTTTTGTTTTCGCATGAGTATATGTCCTTGTCACTTTCCCATGTGTTGTGAGTTGTTTGTGACCTTTTGGACACCTTTGAGGGTGTTTTCTAGGTGTTTTTCTGTGTTTGTGATTGCCTGCCATTGTTTCCTATGCAGTTCGAGTTCGGTTCGTCGAACGTTCGACGAACCGAACTCGAACGGGAGGTCCGTTCGGCGAACCAACCTCGAGCCGAACCGCGACCGGTTCGCTCATCTCTAATTGGGATATCTACCTTTCTCTTTCTGTTCTTAATTTTTTTATATAGCGGTAACATAGTATATACCACCTTATCCAAATCTGCCAGTCCCACCATACCAGATGTTGTTTCTTCAGCAAATGTTAATGTTACTTAACCACCAAACCCACGGACACAAACTTTTTTACCCTTTCCAACACACCTGTTCCCCTTTCCACTAGCATCTGTCCTTTTTCAACTCAGTTTGTATATGACCAAAAATGCAACTCTGCAGGGACACCATACTCAACGCCGTCTCAGCACAGCAGCCAGCCCTCAGTCCCTCAGATGTGGACAAGTAAGACCATTTCCTCCTATCGATGAAAAAGCATTGAGATTCACTCTGTGCATCACTGGTGTTTAGTGGAAAAGCAGATGTAAGATTGCGTAACACCTTCTGCTGATACTCCTGCATACGTGCATCCCTTTCTATGGCAGGAGTTATTTTGCAAAATTTTGTGTTCCACAGGGGATCTAACAGTGTGGCAACCTAGTAGTTAGCATGACTTGGAATTCGTACTATCCGAGGGTCATGTTGTAGGTAGTGCAGCAAGAAGACGCTCATGTGTCTTGTGCATCCAGGAGGACCAAGTCCTTGGTGTGTTGGTGGCGGAGAGGTGAGAATCGTGCCTCCTTCCTCTGCCATCTCCCCCCAACCTCGCACAACCGAAATGTGAGCAAGATCTCACTAATCTGCTGAGTCGTCCATGCCCATCGCCAGTTCATCCTCCATTTCTTTCTGGGCTCCTGCACCTTCCTCAACAGTTTTGCTGATACTATGCGCCCTTGATAATCCCTCTCCCCCACCGTACCATGACTGCCGCCAAGGTGCCGCTGACCGTCTGGACCTTGTAGATCTTATTATCCCTTCCGCATATGACTCCTCCAGTACTTCCTCCCCTTCCTCTTGGACCAACACCTGACTCCGAATAATGCTTACAGTGTGCTCCATCATATAGATGACCACAATTGCCACGCTGTGAATGTCATCGCCAGTGTTCAACATCTGCGTCAACATTTGTAAACTGTGTAGAAGGGTGCATAGGTCCTTGATCTGACACCACTCCAGCAGCGGGATCTGCACCACCTCTGGATCAAGTTAGCCCAGTGTATACATCATAACGTATTTCAGCAGGGCTCTGCGGTGCTGCCACAGACGCTGCAACATGTGCAGATTCAAATTCCTGTGTGTCGGAACATCGCATTTCAGGCGTTTAACCACCAGACCTTAAGACTTCAGGAGCGATGAAAGTTGTTGAGCTACTGGGTGCGAATGATGGAAGTGAGCACATAGCGAGCGTGCCCGCTGTACAAGGCCATGTAGGCCGGGATGTTGTTTTAAAAATTGATGGAGAATCAGATTAAGCACGTGAGCCATACAAGTCACGTGTGTCCCTGCCCTGACGAAGGCACGCTGTCATGTTTGCATCATTGTCGTACACGGCTGTTAAGTCACCACCGGAGTCCTCTACGTCAATTTGTATTCCTGTCGCAAGGTGACAACGTGTTCCTTTCATGCATAGTGCTGATGATGGGAGAGGAGTCGATGCCAGCGGCGCAGGTGGACGCAGGTTATGCTCACCCACTGGGCTGCGTTACCTTGACATATGCAGAACCAATGGCTGAATGCAGGTGGTAGGTATCTCACAGATGAAGTACCATCATTCAACTACAACCAATGGGAAGACACAACACCATTTTTTAGGCCCCTCCTGTCTGAAGACCACTGCCAGACATAGCTATGAACCTCTGGTTACTGTTACCCCCAGTTCAGTTTTATGAGTTTGTGTGCTTGTTACCTGACTACTTTTCCTGCTTGCTGTTTATGTACCTCGTTGGCCAATTCGCATTTCACCTCTGCTTGTTTCCTGATTAAGTCCTGTCCCTCCCATTTTGTTCCTCTTCCTCAATTAATGTTTTGACCCTGCATGACTACTATACTCTGGAACTGCAGCCTTCCACAGGTATTGATCACCTTGGGCCCTGTGTCATTTAAAATCACTGTATAGGGGTTAAAGGGTTTCAGGGTTCTGGGGGTCCAGCTTGGTGAGTGGCTTCCTCTAGCCTAGCCTTTACAGACCATCTGAGTGTGTCGATCCAGGCAGGCATTAAACCGTGCCCTCGACAGAAGGACATGTAGGCCGGGATATTGTTTTAAAAATTGCTGGAGATTCAGATTCAACACGTGAGCCATACAAGGCACGTGTGTCACACTACTCTGAAGAAGGGCCGCAGTCTTTTTTGCATCATTGTCGCACCCGGCATTCCCTGGCTGCTGTTTGAGTGGAGACAACCATTGATGAAACTCGGTCTCACTCTACAGAGCTAACCGTCCACAACTCCTCAGCGGTGTCTCACATTTCCCCTACATTTCAAAGTAAACATTTGACCGCCTAATGGCCTTGAGCTCTGCTGCCAGCATAGTAAAGAGGTGTGTGGGATTCCTTGGGCACAGTTACAAGGAAGGGTGGCCTGACCACACAGGGTTTGGGCTTAGGTGCAGGAACAACACGAGGTTGATGAGGCAGAAGCAGTGGAGGAACTTGTACATACAGAGGAAGGATTGAAACACACAACTCGTGGGGACAGAAAAACTTGTACAGCAGACCCTTCTCCATCTCTCACCATAGTTACCCAGTGCCCAGTCAGCAACATGTAACGCCCCTGTCCATGCTTACTGTTCCAAGTATCTGTGGTGAAATGCACCCTGTCACACACAGAGTTTCTCAAGGAAGCGGTGATGTTGTGTGCGACCTGCTGTGGTAGCACGGGCACCCCTTTCTTGGAGAAGGAGTGGCGAATGGCCATCGGCTCTTGGGGCACTGAAATGGGCATAAGGTCTCAAAAATCCTCGGTGACAAAAGGGTGTAAAGGCAGCCTTTCTGTAGCCAACAAGTTTGAGATGCTGAAACTAAACCTCTTAGGCATGTCATGCACTTCGAAAATCATGTAAAAAACAGCAAGGGGACTCAAACCACAGCCTACCTCGTTTCCACTAATTGGGCCACACATACCCCACTTGACTGGCATCAGTTGACCCCCATTTTCAAGATGAAAAAGATGCTTTTCATGAAGCACTCTCAAAAATACGCGTGCCTTTCACCTCCCCTGGATGACACAGGGGAAGAAAAGTCCTCTGAGAGCCATGACTTGTTCATCTCGGTTCTTTTTTCAAAAGCGAGGGGACTCCAACCACAGTCTCCCTCGTTTCCACTAATTGGGCCACACATACCCCACTTGACTGGCATCAGTTGACCCCCATTTTCAAGATGAAAAAGATGCTTTGCATGAAGCACTCTCAAAAATACACTGCCTTTCGCCTCCCCTGGATGAGCCAGGGGAAGAAAAGTCCTCTGAGATCCATGACTTGTTCATCTTGGTTCTTTTTTCAAAAGCGAGGAGACTCCAACCACAGTCTCCCTCGTTTCCACTAATTGGGCCACACATACCCCACTTGAATGGCATCAGTTGACCCCCATTTTCAAGATGAAAAAGATGCTTTGCATGAAGCACTCTCAAAAATACACGTGCCTTTCGCCTCCTTTGGCTGATCCAGGGGAAGAAAAGTCCTCTCAGAGCCATGACTTCCTCATCTTGGTGAACGTTAGTATGTCCACATTGTCAGTGGACAGATGCATGTGCTTATCTGTCAGCACACCCCCAGCAGCACTGAGGACACGTTCCGAGAGAACGCTGGCTGCGGGACACGAGAAGATCCCCAAGGTGTACGTGGTAAGCTCAGGCAATTTATCCTGATTGGAAGCCTAAAATGAGCAGGGCTCAAGTTGCACAGTAATGGCATCGATGTTCCCTTGCATATACTCATATATCTGTGTCTCCTCCTCTTTTTCCTTGTCCAGCTCTTATGTTTTCACATGAGTATATGTCTTTGTCACTTTCCCATGTGTTTGTGTTGTGTTGTGAGTTGTTTGTCACCTTTTGGACACCTTTGAGGGTGTTTTCTAGGTGTTTTTATGTGTTTGTGATTGCCTCCCTTTGCTTCCTATGGGTTCGAGTGGTTCGCCAAATCGGTTCGCTGAACCGAACGTGAACCAGACCTCGGTTCGGCGAACCAAGCTCGAGCCGAACCGCGACCGGTTCGCTCATCTCTAATTCTGAGGCCCCCCTCTACCTGACTTCCAGGGTGTACTACAGTCCCTGCTTCCAATTTCTTTGCAGCCCTTGCACATGCTGTAGTGCATAGGCTTTACTAGTGTAGGAGTCCCACTACTTAATAATGGGAAAAAAAATAATTCTTAGGCTCTCCTCTATGTGACTTCCAGGGTGTTTTGCAGTCCTTCTTCTAATTTTTCAAAGATTTTTCAAATTGTGAACAGGCTTTATTAGTCTAGGAGTTCCACTCCTTACTAATGGGAAAAAATTGTATTCTGAGGCCATCCTCTATATGTCTTTCAGGGTCTATTGCAGTCCTTCCTTTTAACTTTTGGCAGCCCTTGCCCATAGTGCATAAGCTTTACTAGTCTAGGAGTCCCACTCTTTAATAATGGGGAAAAAAAAATATTTTGAGGACCTTTGCTATGTGCCTTCTAATCCCTCTTTTGTTTATATACTGTTATTTTGGTTAATTTATGTTGGTCAATTTTTTTTTATTTTTTGCAATAGCCAATTATAAAATGTTTAATACTTATCACTTTTAATCCAGGAGAATTAAAAGGAAATAAAATCCAGAAATCAAGAATATATGCATTTGAGTATTAAAAAATACATCAGGATGGCTATCAAGTAGAATTGGGCAAATTTATTCAAGTGGAGATTTTGACAAAATTCAGCAAAATGGCAGACAGCTGGCAACCGTTTTGTTGAACCATGGAGATACAGCAAAAGGATAAAAAAATAAAAAAATAAATAAAATAAACAATACCTCACCACTTTGGCCACCTCTAAATTTTGCTCTTCCGACTTCATTCTTTACACATTTTTTTACTACCATTGTATTCTTAAACCCTGTGCATCTTCATGCTAGGCCACTATTTAAAGATGCAAGTAGGCCTTGTACTTCTGTGCGTAGGGTCTTCCAAGAATCAGTCACCACCAGATGTCCCAGCATGGTGTGTAACGAGACCTTAGAATGCACAGTCTAGACCAGGACTTCTTTCTGTGACTTATCATGGCTGGAATTACCAGCTTAATGAGAAGATGCCCAATGGTTTGGTTTGTAGTGATAGTAAGAAAAGGCACCAAAGACCATAGTTATTAGGACAGTAACCAGTGGAGGTGAGAGGTAAGGTATTAGATTTTTTTTTTTCCCTCTACATTTTAATTTTATTATACCCAGGGCTCTCTCTAGACCTCGGAGCATAATAAGGGACATTCTATTTGCAGAGAATAAATTCACTATGAATCAAACCTTCCAGTAAAATGTATGCAGATTCGAATCATGTCCGTTTCGCTCATATTTACTAACAAGTATATTATACATCACATATGTGCAAATGGGTAGTTAATAGGGATGACCGAATACTTTGATTATTCGGCTTCGCAAATATTTTCCGAATACCTCGCCACTATTCGACTATCCTCGAATATTCGATGTGCAATGGAAGTCTATGGGAAACCCGAATAACAACTATTTGGTACTATTCGGGCTTCCCATAGACTTACATTGCACATCAAGTAGTCGAATAGTGGCGAGGTATTCGAAAAATATTCGTGAAGCCGAATATTTGAGGTATTCGATCATCCCTAGTAGTTAAAATTAAGCAAACAGAAAACAGCAGTAAACATTATTAGGAATCTGAGAAACCCCATAAAATGTTGAAGATATTAGTAGCAATTCTTTTTTGCTTTCATGATTAATAAATAATCAGTATTTTCATGTATCAATCAAAAAATGTCCCTGTTATTTTCAGATGTATTGCTGTATCTTATTTATTTTGTGTGCTTGAGTATTAGAATTTATCAGGCAGTTGTTTCATTTATCCTCTCATGCTAAATTACACATTGGTACATCTGTGAAAAGTTATAGACTGAAGGAGGTAATTGACAGTGAAATGTCTTCAGCAATATTCATGCTAGCTTATACAACAGATGTTGTTTTACAGTTTTAGAGTATTTCAGATGCACAAATAAATGTTGACATATCAGAGACACAAAGGATGATGGAAAAAGAATAGTATCACTTAGACATTCCTTTTCATAAATCTAAGAAAAGAGTAGGTTTATAGATATATATCACTGTGCTGAGTGATTATCTCTTTGCAGACTTTGAAAAGCTTGTCAGTATTTGGATACTTTTATTCTATGCATCTTGTAATGTGTTAATATTGCATTAATGGAAGTCAAACTTAGAATAGAAAGTAATTTGGGATGATCGAATACTTCGATTATTAAGCTTCGCGAATATTTTCCGAATACCTCGCCGCTATTCGACTATTCGAAGCACAATGTAAGTCTATGACAGAGAATAGTAGAGAGGGGTGATAATGCCGCACCAAAAGATCACTTGTAAATGTCAGATTAACGTGTCTTTATTATTGGCATAGGTCTACGCGTTTCAGGAGCTCTGCTCCCTTCTTCAGGACCGACAAGCATCAAAGAAACATCAAATCTACAATTGTGACAGCAGGCATACATTAAATAGCCACATTGACGTCACAAGGACCATCCCTCTTGAAAAAAATAAGCGGGAAACAACGGAGCAATGCAGTAAAGTCATGACGTCATGGATACATTTACAAATCTAAAAATAAAGGTGTAAAGATATATACATACAAAGAATCACATGAAATAAATATTAAAATTTGTTCAAAAGATGTGTATTTATTGTGATGTGTGTGAGCAAAAATATATCTAAAAAATGTGTATTATATATAAGATAGTATGTGTGTAGGGACCAGAGCTCACATACATTTGTAATTCGTGTAGCACATTAAAGATTTGCAAGGTAGAGAAGATCCAGTGTAGCCACCAAGGCATGTGATCTTTTTTCATAAGGAAGAGAACGTAACTAAAGAGAACAGCTGTTAAAAAGGGGGTGAAGCAAACTACAATGGAATGTGAAACTGGGACAGATTTATATAGATTTTTCTAACTAAAAAGAACCAGGAATGAAGATAGTGAGAAAAGTCTGTGAAACCGCTACAGATCCTCATCACTGACAGCGGTTCACCGGAGTTCAATAGCGTGGGAAAAACATCAACCGCGCCTGCGCCAAGGATATGTATCAGGGGCAGGCAGGTTAAAGGAGTTCATAAGCGTGGGAAAAAAAGACGGGGCACATGTGTGCAACCCGACAATAGAGACAGTGTATGTGCCAACATATAAAGACTCACAAATAGATGTGAAACATAGAAGAATAAAGGTGGAGGTGAAGACTACCTTCCAATAGCCCTGACAACCTAATCGTGCATGTAAAGATTAACTAGGATCACCGTCCTAGCTGAAAGCCGGGAACTTGGACAAGTATGTGTTATAATTCCGCTGGACATAGCAGTGGGAAAACCTGCTACCCCAACCGAAGGGCAGACTAGATTAGAAATGGATTAGGACATATCATATAAGAAAAAGGAGGATATATAAATATAACAGAAAAGCATAAAGGTGGAACAGAAATTATGTTCAGTATAAAAAGGGGTGTTGACATAGAAATGATGCTCATAAAGGGGTATCAATACAATATTATTACTCTAAAACCTGTACTCATCAGATCACATAAAAACATACCGTAGCCTATATTATGCCAATTTAAAAAAAATCTCTAAAACAATTAATGGTAAAATCAGAAACATAATTATATCAAGGTAAAAAAGGAACCTCTAACGAAATTAACAAAGGTATAAAAATATATGTATATAAAAATATAAAAAAACACATCATATATCGTACTCAATGGAATAAATCAGTAATTTTATTAAGACCCCGGGGTTTAAGGGTGTTGAGTTTGTATATCCAAAAAGTCTCTTTTTTATTTAGGACATTTATTCTATCAGGAACGTGTGGAGGTATCTGCTCAATAGGGGTGACTTTGAGTTTAATTTTCTTTCCATGGACTAAAGTGGCATGCCGTGATAAACCATGGAGCATGAAACCCACTTTGATGTTATGTCTGTGGGAGTTCATGCGGTTATGTAATGCTTGTGTCGCCCTACCTATATAGCGTTTTTCACAATCGCATTCTATCAGATAAATTACAAAATCAGACTGACAGGTGAGGTGTCCTTTTATTGTAAACTCTGTATCCCCCAGGGTTAGACCAAAATTAACCCTTCCATGTTGGATGTTCTTACAGCAAGCACAATTCCTGGTGTAACATCTGTATGACCCTACAGCACTATTGTTAATAGTTGGACTAACTTCATTTTTTAGCCTGCTGGGCGCCAGTTGGTTCCTTAGGTTGGAGGCTCTACGGAACGTAATCCCTGGGTGGGTGGGTAACACTTCTTTTAAATATGGGTCATTATGCAATATAGACCAGTGTTTTTTTAAAATCTTTCTAATTAGTTCGCCATCACAGCTAAAAGTAGTGAGAAATAGAGATGAGCGAACCGGTCGCGGTTCGGCTCGAGGTTGGTTCGCCGAACGGACCTCCCGTTCGAGTTCGGTTCGTCGAACGTTCGACGAACCGAACTCGAACTGCATAGGAAACAATGGCAGGCAATCACAAACACAGAAAAACACCTAGAAAACACCCTCAAAGGTGTCCTAAAGGTGACAAACAACTCAAACACATTGGAAAGTGACAAGGACATATACTCATGCGAAAACAAAACAGCTGGACAAGGAAAAAGAGGAGGACACACAGATATAGGCATGGCACGCCCTTCTAAAATCATGTAAAACACCGCAAGGTGACTCCAAGCGGAGTCTCCCTTTTTTCCAAAAATTGGGCCACACACACACCCACCCCTTCAGTGGCAGCACTTGTGCCCCAGTTGTACACTTCACAGCTACATTTGCATCAAGCACATTCAAAAATACGCCATTCTTATCCGTCCCCAGGATGACACCGGGGTAGGTAGCAAAGTCTTTCCTGATCCCAGCTCTGTTCATCTTGGCTTCTTTTAAAAACACAGCAAGCAAGGGTTACTCCAAGCGGAGTCTCCCTTTTTTCCAAAAATTGGGCCACACAGACACCCACCCCATCAGTGGCAGCACTTGGGCCCTAGTTGCAAACAGGATGTTTTGATTTGCATCAAGCACATTCAAAAATACGCCATTCTTATCCGTCCCCAGGATGACACCGGGGTACGTAGATAAAGTCTTTGCTGATCCATGACTTGTTCATCTTGGCTTCTTTTAAAAACAATGTAAGCAAGGGTTACTCCAAGCGGAGTCTCCCTTTTTTTCCAAAAATTGGGCCACACAGACACCCACCCCATCAGTGGCAGCACTTGGGCCCTAGTTGCAAACAGGATGTTTTGATTTGCATCAAGCACATTCAAAAATACGCCATTCTTATCCGTCCCCAGGATGACACCGGGGTAGGTAGCAAAGTCTTTCCTGATCCCAGCTCTGTTCATCTTGGCTTCTTTTAAAAACACAGCAAGCAAGGGTTACTCCAAGCGGAGTCTCCCTTTTTTCCAAAAATTGGGCCCACACACACCCACCCCTTCAGTGGCAGCAGTTGTGCCCCAGTTGTACACTTCACAGCTAGATTTGCATCAAGCACATTCAAAAATACGCCATTCTTATCCGTCCCCAGGATGACACCGGGGTAGGTAGCAAAGTCTTTCCTGATCCCAGCTCTGTTCATCTTGGCTTCTTTTAAAAACACAGCAAGCAAGGGTTACTCCAAGCGGAGTCTCCCTTTTTTCCAAAAATTGGGCCACACAGACACCCACCCCATCAGTGGCAGCACTTGGGCCCTAGTTGCAAACAGGATGTTTTGATTTGCATCAAGCACATTCAAAAATACGCCATTCTTATCCGTCCCCAGGATGACACCGGGGTACGTAGATAAAGTCTTTGCTGATCCATGACTTGTTCATCTTGGCTTCTTTTAAAAACAATGTAAGCAAGGGTTACTCCAAGCGGAGTCTCCCTTTTTTTCCAAAAATTGGGCCACACAGACACCCACCCCATCAGTGGCAGCACTTGGGCCCTAGTTGCAAACAGGATGTTTTGATTTGCATCAAGCACATTCAAAAATACGCCATTCTTATCCGTCCCCAGGATGACACCGGGGTAGGTAGCAAAGTCTTTCCTGATCCCAGCTCTGTTCATCTTGGCTTCTTTTAAAAACACAGCAAGCAAGGGTTACTCCAAGCGGAGTCTCCCTTTTTTCCAAAAATTGGGCCCACACACACCCACCCCTTCAGTGGCAGCAGTTGTGCCCCAGTTGTACACTTCACAGCTAGATTTGCATCAAGCACATTCAAAAATACGCCATTCTTATCCGTCCCCAGGATGACACCGGGGTAGGTAGCAAAGTCTTTCCTGATCCCAGCTCTGTTCATCTTGGCTTCTTTTAAAAACACAGCAAGCAAGGGTTACTCCAAGCGGAGTCTCCCTTTTTTCCAAAAATTGGGCCACACAGACACCCACCCCATCAGTGGCAGCACTTGGGCCCTAGTTGCAAACAGGATGTTTTGATTTGCATCAAGCACATTCAAAAATACGCCATTCTTATCCGTCCCCAGGATGACACCGGGGTACGTAGATAAAGTCTTTGCTGATCCATGACTTGTTCATCTTGGCTTCTTTTAAAAACAATGTAAGCAAGGGTTACTCCAAGCGGAGTCTCCCTTTTTTTCCAAAAATTGGGCCACACAGACACCCACCCCATCAGTGGCAGCACTTGGGCCCTAGTTGCAAACAGGATGTTTTGATTTGCATCAAGCACATTCAAAAATACGCCATTCTTATCCGTCCCCAGGATGACACCGGGGTAGGTAGCAAAGTCTTTCCTGATCCCAGCTCTGTTCATCTTGGCTTCTTTTAAAAACACAGCAAGCAAGGGTTACTCCAAGTGGAGTCTCCCTTTTTTCCAAAAATTGGGCCCACACACACCCACCCCTTCAGTGGCAGCAGTTGTGCCCCAGTTGTACACTTCACAGCTAGATTTGCATCAAGCACATTCAAAAATACGCCATTCTTATCCGTCCCCAGGATGACACCGGGGTAGGTAGCAAAGTCTTTCCTGATCCCAGCTCTGTTCATCTTGGCTTCTTTTAAAAACACAGCAAGCAAGGGTTACTCCAAGCGGAGTCTCCCTTTTTTCCAAAAATTGGGCCACACAGACACCCACCCCATCAGTGGCAGCACTTGGGCCCTAGTTGCAAACAGGATGTTTTGATTTGCATCAAGCACATTCAAAAATACGCCATTCTTATCCGTCCCCAGGATGACACCGGGGTACGTAGATAAAGTCTTTGCTGATCCATGACTTGTTCATCTTGGCTTCTTTTAAAAACAATGTAAGCAAGGGTTACTCCAAGCGGAGTCTCCCTTTTTTTCCAAAAATTGGGCCACACAGACACCCACCCCATCAGTGGCAGCACTTGGGCCCTAGTTGCAAACAGGATGTTTTGATTTGCATCAAGCACATTCAAAAATACGCCATTCTTATCCGTCCCCAGGATGACACCGGGGTAGGTAGCAAAGTCTTTCCTGATCCCAGCTCTGTTCATCTTGGCTTCTTTTAAAAACACAGCAAGCAAGGGTTACTCCAAGCGGAGTCTCCCTTTTTTCCAAAAATTGGGCCCACACACACCCACCCCTTCAGTGGCAGCAGTTGTGCCCCAGTTGTACACTTCACAGCTAGATTTGCATCAAGCACATTCAAAAATACGCCATTCTTATCCGTCCCCAGGATGACACCGGGGTAGGTAGCAAAGTCTTTCCTGATCCCAGCTCTGTTCATCTTGGCTTCTTTTAAAAACACAGCAAGCAAGGGTTACTCCAAGCGGAGTCTCCCTTTTTTCCAAAAATTGGGCCACACAGACACCCACCCCATCAGTGGCAGCACTTGGGCCCTAGTTGCAAACAGGATGTTTTGATTTGCATCAAGCACATTCCAAATCCACAAGCATTTACTCTTCCCAGGATGACACAGGGGTAGTAAATTCCTTCTGGATCCATGACTTGTTCATTTTGATGAACGTCAGTCTGTCCACATTGTCACTGGACAGACGCGTGCGCTTATCTGTCAGCACACACCCAGCAGCACTGAATACACGTTCAGAGACAACGCTGGCAGCTGGACACGACAAAATCTCCAAGGCGTAACTGGAGAGCTCTGGCCATTTTTCTATGTTTGAAGCCCAAAAGGAGCAAGGCTCCAGTTGCACAGTCATGGCATCGATGTTCATTTGGAGATACTCCTGTATCATCCTCTCCAGCCGTTGAGTATGTGTCAGACTTGTTGTCTCTGGTGGCCTTGCAAAAGAGGGTCTAAAAAAATTATGAAAAGATTCCATAAAATTGCTGTTACCGGCACCAGATACGGTCCTACTGGTACGGGTAGACTGGTGAAGATGACGAGACCGTCCCATGTTTGTCAAGTTACAACTGGGAGATTCCCTCCCTGCACCTGCACGGTTGTTTGGTGGAAAAGCCGAGCTAAGATCGAGTAACAGCTTCTGCTGATACTCCTGCATACGTGCGTCCCTTTCTATGGCTGGAATTATGTCACAAAATTTGGACTTGTACCGGGGATCTAATAGTGTGGCAATCCAGTAGTCATCATCACTTCTAATTTTGACAATACGACTGTCATGTTGGAGGTAGTGCAACAAGAAGGCACTCATGTGTCTTGCGCAGCCATGCGGACCAAGTCCACGCTGTGTTTGTGGCATAGAGGTGCTAACCGTTCTTTCTTCCTCTGACATCTCCCCCCAACCTCTTTCAACTGAAATTTGACCAAGGTCTCCCTCATCCGCTGAGTCTTCCATGTCCATGGACAGTTCGTCCTCCATTTCTTCATGTTCTCCTGCACCTTGCTCAACATTTCGCCTGCTACTATGCGCCCTTGTCGATCCCTGTTCCCCATGGTCCCATGCCTGCTGCGTTGGTGATGATGAACGTCTGGATCTTGGTGATGTTGTTGTCCCTTGCACATATGAATCCTCCTGTAGTTCCTCCCCTTCATGTTGTCCCACCCCCTGACTCCGAATAGTGTTTAGCGTGTGCTCCAGCATGTAAATGACTGGAATCGTCATGCTGATAATGGCATTGTCAGAGCTAAACATATTCGTCGCCATGTCGAAACTGTGCAGAAGGGTGCATAGGTCCTTGATCTGAGACCACTCCATCAGGGTGATCTGCCCCACCTCTGCATCTCGTTGGCCCAGGCTATACGTCATGACGTATTGCACCAGGGCTCTGCGGTGCTGCCACAGTCGCTGTAACATGTGTAGAGTTGAATTCCAGCGTGTCGCCACATCGCATTTCAGGCGATGAACCGGCAGGCCGAAAGACTTCTGGAGCGATGCAAGTCGCTCAGCTGCGGCGCTTGAACGCCGGAAGTGAGCAGACAGTTTTCGTGCCCTGTTCAGAAGGCCATCTAGGCCGGGATAGTGTGTTAAAAATTGCTGCACGACAAGGTTCAACACGTGAGCCATACAAGGTACGTGTGTCACCTTGCCCAGGCGAAGGGCCGCACCCAGGTTTGCAGCATTGTCGCACACGGCCTTACCAGGCTGCAGGTTGAGTGGAGACAACCATTTATTAAACTCGGACCGCAGAGCTGACCACAACTCCTCAGCTGTGTGACTCTTATTACCAAGACATGTCAAGCTAAAGACCGCCTGATGCCGTTGCGCTCGGCTGCCAGCATAGTAATGAGGCGTGCGTGATTCCTTCTGCGCAGTGAGAACGCTGGTGGCCTGACCAGGCAGGCTTGGGGCGGAGGTGGAGGACCCAGATGAGGTGGAGGATGCAGAAGCTGTGGCGGAACTTGGACAGACAGAGGATTGACACACAAGTCGTGGGGACGGCAAGACTTGTGCAGCAGACCCTTCACCATCTATCACCATAGTTACCCAGTGCCCAGTCAGCGACATGTAACGTCCCTGTCCATGCTTACTGGTCCAAGTATCGGTGGTGAAATGCACCCGTTCACACACAGAGTTTCTCAAGGAAGCGGTGATGTTGTGTGCGACATGCTGGTGTAGCGCGGGCACACCTTTCTTAGAGAAGTAGTGGCGACTAGGCATCTGGTACTGGGGCACAGCGACAGACATAAGGTCTCTAAAATCCTGTGTGTCCACTAGGCGGAAAGGCAGCATTTCGGTAGCCAACAGCTTACAGAGGGATAGAGTCAACCTCTTAGCTTTGTCATGGGTCGGAGGAAGTGGCCTTTTATTTGACCACATCTGAGGGACAGAGATCTGGCTGCTGTGTGTAGACGGTGTTGAGTAGGGTGTCCCTGGAAAAATGCAGGTTTGTGAGGAAAGTGCAGGCGGAGACATGATGTTGCCTTCATCCAACGTTGGTGCTATCGATGTCTGAGAGAGCTGTACACACTCACTTGTTTCCCCTTCCAAACCAACTGACGACCTTACAAGCAAACTGCCTGTTGCGGTTACAGTGGTGGAAGTTTTGCGTGGAAAAACAGGTGTGACAGCTGTCCCCACAGTCCTAGAAGATGAAGAGCGCGCGGATGCACTGGAAGGGGCGGGCGGTGGATGGTTCGCTCCGCTAGCCGGCATTGCAGCACGGTGAGCTTCCCACCGGGACTTATGATATTTATTCATGTGACGATTCATGGAAGAAGTTGTCAAACTGCTGAGGTTTTGACCTCTACTAACAGAATCATGACAAATGTTACATATCACATGAGTTGGGCGATCTTTTTCGATGTGAAAAAAGGCCCAGGCTAGGCAAGGCTTAGAGGCCATGCGACCTGTTGATCCACCCCGAATAATGCTCATAGGCAGAGTGGTGGCTGAGGATGCAGTTGTAGACGTGCTACCAGTGCTCCGACTCTGTCCAGGAAGGCGCAAGGTAACTTCGTCGTCGGTTGCATCCTCCTCCACCGCCTCTGTTGACCTCCTCGAGTGCCTGACTGGGGGTTGACAGTAGGTGGGATCTAGAACGTCATCATCAATTGTTGTGTTTGCACTCCCCTCCCCCTCAGACCGAGCCTCTTCTTGCCCTGACCGAATATTTAAGTTGTCATCCCAATCGGGTATCTGCGTCTCATCTTCATCAGTATGTTCCTCATTGTCTATAACCACAGGTGTTACAGTTTGTGACAAAGGGTCAACATTATGCTCAGAAACTTGGTCCTCACGGCCTGAATCTGAGTCACAAAGGTTCTGGGCATCACTGCAGACCATTTCCTGTTCTGTACTCACTGTAGCTTGGGAGCAGACCTCTGATTCCCAGGCTATAGTGTGACTGAACAGCTCTGCAGACTCAGCCATCTCAGTTCCACCATACTGTGCAGGGCTGATGGAGACTTAAGAGCTGGGAGAAATCAAGTGTGATTGGGATGACAACTCAGAGGAATGGTGTTTTTTGGATGCGGTACTTGAAGTGGCTGAGAGGGCACTTGTTGGACCACTTGAGATCCATTCAAGCATTTTCCTTTTTTGCCCATCATCTACCTTTGTTCCTCTTGTTCGTGTCCGTAAAAAAGGGAGCACATCGGATTGTCCACAATAAGTAGTAGACATCTTACTTTTGCTAGTAGATGGTCTATCTTCAGCAGATGATAATGGAGCTTTGCCACCTTCCCCACTGACAAAACATTTTTTGCCTTTTCCACCACGCCTCTTCCCCTTTCCACCAGCATCTGTCATTTTGCCACTCATGTTGATTGCGACAAGATTGTGGACTGAAAATGTGGTAGTAAAAATTGAGAGGTGGTGAAGATTGCAGTGGTGGTCTAGCTTTATTAACAGCAGAATAATAAAGAATAAATATCCCTGACAATGTAACTTAGTTATAATTCGTTGGAGTGTGCAACGCAGGCAGACGTGCTGCAAATGTCTTGGCACTAGTGGGACTATAGCAAAGTCCAATAGCCACGTATAGGATGCCACTAGGTACACTGAGTGTTTGCTAGTATAATGGCTTCGTTATAATTAGTTGGAGTGTGCAACGCAGGCAGATGTGCTCTGCAAATGTCTTGGCACTAGTGGGACTATAGCAAAGTCCAATAGCCACGTATAGGATGCCACTAGGTACACTGAGTGTTTGCTAGTATAATGGCTTCGTTATAATTAGTTGGAGTGTGCAACGCAGGCAGATGCGCTCTGCAAATGTCTTGGCACTAGTGGGACTATAGCAAAGTCCAATAGCCACGTATAGGATGCCACTAGGTACACTGTGTGTTTGCTAGTATAATGGCTGAGTTTAAAAAACTTGGAGTGTGAAATGCAGGCAGATGTGCTCTGCTAATGTCTTTGCACTAGTGGGACTATAGCAAAGTCCAATAGCCACGTATAGGATGCCACTAGGTACACTGAGTGTTTGCTAGTATAATGGCTTCGTTATAATTAGTTGGAGTGTGCAACGCAGGCAGATGCGCTCTGCAAATGTCTTGGCACTAGTGGGACTATAGCAAAGTCCAATAGCCACGTATAGGATGCCACAAGGTACACTGTGTGTTTGCTAGTATAATGGCTGAGTTTAAAAAACTTGGAGTGTGCAATGCAGGCAGATGTGCTCTGCTAATGTCTTTGCACTAGTGGGACTATAGCAAAGTCCAATAGCCACGTATAGGATGCCACTAGGTACACTGAGTGTTTGCTAGTAAAATTGCTTAGTTTAAAAAACTTGGAGTGTGCAATGCAGGCAGATGTGCTCTGCAAATGTCTTGGCACTAGTGGGACTATAGCAAAGTCCAATAGCCACGTATAGGATGCCACTAGGTACACTGAGTGTGTGCTAGTATAATGGCTTCGTTATAATTAGTTGGAGTGTGCAACGCAGGCAGATGCGCTCTGCAAATGTCTTGGCACTAGTGGGACTATAGCAAAGTCCAATAGCCACGTATAGGATGCCACTAGGTACACTGAGTGTTTGCTAGTATAATGGCTTCGTTATAATTTGTTGTAGTGTGCAACGCAGGCAGATGCGCTCTGCAAATGTCTTGGCACTAGTGGGACTATAGCAAAGTCCAATAGCCACGTATAGGATGCCACTAGGTACACTGAGTGTGTGCTAGTATAATGGCTTCGTTATAATTAGTTGGAGTGTGCAACGCAGGCAGATGCGCTCTGCAAATGTCTTGGCACTAGTGGGACTATAGCAAAGTCCAATAGCCACGTATAGGATGCCACTAGGTACACTGTGTGTTTGCTAGTATAATGGCTGAGTTTAAAAAACTTGGAGTGTGCAATGCAGGCAGATGTGCTCTGCTAATGTCTTTGCACTAGTGGGACTATAGCAAAGTCCAATAGCCACGTATAGGATGCCACTAGGTACACTGAGTGTTTGCTAGTATAATGGCTTCGTTATAATTAGTTGGAGTGTGCAACGCAGGCAGATGCGCTCTGCAAATGTCTTGGCACTAGAGGGACTATAGCAAAGTCCAATAGCCACGTATAGGATGCCACTAGGTACACTGAGTGTTTGCTAGTATAATGGCTTCGTTATAATTAGTTGGAGTGTGCAACACAGGCAGATGCGCTCTGCAAATGTCTTGGCACTAGAGGGACTATAGCAAAGTCCAATAGCCACGTATAGGATGCCACTAGGTACACTGAGTGTGTGCTAGTATAATGGCTTCGTTATAATTAGTTGGAGTGTGCAACGCAGGCAGATGCGCTCTGCAAATGTCTTGGCACTAGAGGGACTATAGCAAAGTCCAATAGCCACGTATAGGATGCCACTAGGTACACTGAGTGTGTGCTAGTATAATGGCTTCGTTATAATTAGTTGGAGTGTGCAACGCAGGCAGATGCGCTCTGCAAATGTCTTGGCACTAGAGGGACTATAGCAAAGTCCAATAGCCACGTATAGGATGCCACTAGGTACACTGAGTGTTTGCTAGTAAAATTGCTTAGTTTAAAAAACTTGGAGTGTGCAATGCAGGCAGATGTGCTCTGCAAATGTCTTGGCACTAGTGGGACTATAGCAAAGTCCAATAGCCACGTATAGGATGCCACTAGGTACACTGAGTGTGTGCTAGTATAATGGCTTCGTTATAATTAGTTGGAGTGTGCAACGCAGGCAGATGCGCTCTGCAAATGTCTTGGCACTAGTGGGACTATAGCAAAGTCCAATAGCCACGTATAGGATGCCACTAGGTACACTGAGTGTGTGCTAGTATAATGGCTTTGTTATAATTAGTTGGAGTGTGCAACGCAGGCAGATGCGCTCTGCAAATGTCTTGGCACTAGTGGGACTATAGCAAAGTCCAATAGCCACGTATAGGATGCCACTAGGTACACTGAGTGTTTGCTAGTATAATGGCTTCGTTATAATTAGTTGGAGTGTGCAACGCAGGCAGATGCGCTCTGCAAATGTCTTGGCACTAGTGGGACTATAGCAAAGTCCAATAGCCACGTATAGGATGCCACTAGGTACACTGAGTGTTTGCTAGTATAATGGCTTCGTTATAATTAGTTGGAGTGTGCAACGCAGGCAGATGCGCTCTGCAAATGTCTTGGCACTAGTGGGACTATAGCAAAGTCCAATAGCCACGTATAGGATGCCACTAGGTACACTGAGTGTTTGCTAGTATAATGGCTTCGTTATAATTTGTTGTAGTGTGCAACGCAGGCAGATGCGCTCTGCAAATGTCTTGGCACTAGTGGGACTATAGCAAAGTCCAATAGCCACGTATAGGATGCCACTAGGTACACTGAGTGTGTGCTAGTATAATGGCTTCGTTATAATTAGTTGGAGTGTGCAACGCAGGCAGATGCGCTCTGCAAATGTCTTGGCACTAGTGGGACTATAGCAAAGTCCAATAGCCACGTATAGGATGCCACTAGGTACACTGTGTGTTTGCTAGTATAATGGCTGAGTTTAAAAAACTTGGAGTGTGCAATGCAGGCAGATGTGCTCTGCTAATGTCTTTGCACTAGTGGGACTATAGCAAAGTCCAATAGCCACGTATAGGATGCCACTAGGTACACTGAGTGTTTGCTAGTATAATGGCTTCGTTATAATTAGTTGGAGTGTGCAACGCAGGCAGATGCGCTCTGCAAATGTCTTGGCACTAGAGGGACTATAGCAAAGTCCAATAGCCACGTATAGGATGCCACTAGGTACACTGAGTGTTTGCTAGTATAATGGCTTCGTTATAATTAGTTGGAGTGTGCAACGCAGGCAGATGCGCTCTGCAAATGTCTTGGCACTAGAGGGACTATAGCAAAGTCCAATAGCCACGTATAGGATGCCACTAGGTACACTTTGTGTTTGCTAGTATAATGGCTGAGTTTAAAAAACTTGGAGTGTGCAATGCAGGCAGATGTGCTCTGCTAATGTCTTTGCACTAGTGGAACTATAGCAAAGTCCAATAGCCACGTATAGGATGCCACTAGGTACACTGAGTGTTTGCTAGTATAATGGCTTCGTTATAATTAGTTGGAGTGTGCAACGCAGGCAGATGCGCTCTGCAAATGTCTTGGCACTAGAGGGACTATAGCAAAGTCCAATAGCCACGTATAGGATGCCACTAGGTACACTGAGTGTTTGCTAGTATAATGGCTTCGTTATAATTAGTTGGAGTGTGCAACGCAGGCAGATGCGCTCTGCAAATGTCTTGGCACTAGAGGGACTATAGCAAAGTCCAATAGCCACGTATAGGATGCCACTAGGTACACTGAGTGTGTGCTAGTATAATGGCTTCGTTATAATTAGTTGGAGTGTGCAACGCAGGCAGATGCGCTCTGCAAATGTCTTGGCACTAGAGGGACTATAGCAAAGTCCAATAGCCACGTATAGGATGCCACTAGGTACACTGAGTGTGTGCTAGTATAATGGCTTCGTTATAATTAGTTGGAGTGTGCAACGCAGGCAGATGCGCTCTGCAAATGTCTTGGCACTAGAGGGACTATAGCAAAGTCCAATAGCCACGTATAGGATGCCACTAGGTACACTGAGTGTGTGCTAGTATAATGGCTTCGTTATAATTAGTTGGAGTGTGCAACGCAGGCAGATGCGCTCTGCAAATGTCTTGGCACTAGTGGGACTATAGTAAAGTCCAATAGCCACGTATAGGATGCCACTAGGTACACTGAGTGTTTGCTAGTATAATGGCTTCGTTATAATTAGTTGGAGTGTGCAACGCAGGCAGATGCGCTCTGCAAATGTCTTGGCACTAGTGGGACTATAGCAAAGTCCAATAGCCACGTATAGGATGCCACTAGGTACACTGAGTGTTTGCTAGTATAATGGCTGAGTTTAAAAAACTTGGAGTGTGCAATGCAGGCAGATGTGCTCTGCTAATGTCTTTGCACTAGTGGGACTATAGCAAAGTCCAATAGCCACGTATAGGATGCCACTAGGTACACTGAGTGTTTGCTAGTATAATGGCTGAGTTTAAAAAACTTGGAGTGTGCAATGCAGGCAGATGTGCTCTGCTAATGTCTTTGCACTAGTGGGACTATAGCAAAGTCCAATAGCCACGTATAGGATGCCACTAGGTACACTGAGTGTTTGCTAGTAAAATTGCTTAGTTTAAAAAACTTGGAGTGTGCAATGCAGGCAGATGTGCTCTGCAAATGTCTTGGCCCTAGTGGGACTATAGCAAAGTCCAATAGCCACGTATAGGATGCCACTAGGTACACTGAGTGTTTGCTAGTATAATGGCTTCGTTATAATTAGTTGGAGTGTGCAACGCAGGCAGATGCGCTCTGCAAATGTCTTGGCACTAGAGGGACTATAGCAAAGTCCAATAGCCACGTATAGGATGCCACTAGGTACACTGAGTGTTTGCTAGTATAATGGCTTCGTTATAATTAGTTGGAGTGTGCAACGCAGGCAGATGCGCTCTGCAAATGTCTTGGCACTAGAGGGACTATAGCAAAGTCCAATAGCCACGTATAGGATGCCACTAGGTACACTGAGTGTGTGCTAGTATAATGGCTTCGTTATAATTAGTTGGAGTGTGCAACGCAGGCAGATGCGCTCTGCAAATGTCTTGGCACTAGAGGGACTATAGCAAAGTCCAATAGCCACGTATAGGATGCCACTAGGTACACTGAGTGTGTGCTAGTATAATGGCTTCGTTATAATTAGTTGGAGTGTGCAACGCAGGCAGATGCGCTCTGCAAATGTCTTGGCACTAGAGGGACTATAGCAAAGTCCAATAGCCACGTATAGGATGCCACTAGGTACACTGAGTGTGTGCTAGTATAATGGCTTCGTTATAATTAGTTGGAGTGTGCAACGCAGGCAGATGCGCTCTGCAAATGTCTTGGCACTAGAGGGACTATAGCAAAGTCCAATAGCCACGTATAGGATGCCACTAGGTACACTGAGTGTTTGCTAGTATAATGGCTTCGTTATAATTAGTTGGAGTGTGCAACGCAGGCAGATGCGCTCTGCAAATATCTTGGCACTAGAGGGACTATAGCAAAGTCCAATAGCCACGTATAGGATGCCACTAGGTACACTGAGTGTGTGCTAGTATAATGGCTTCGTTATAATTAGTTGGAGTGTGCAACGCAGGCAGATGCGCTCTGCAAATGTCTTGGCACTAGAGGGACTATAGCAAAGTCCAATAGCCACGTATAGGATGCCACTAGGTACACTGAGTGTTTGCTAGTATAATGGCTTCGTTATAATTAGTTGGAGTGTGCAACGCAGGCAGATGCGCTCTGCAAATGTCTTGGCACTAGAGGGACTATAGCAAAGTCCAATAGCCACGTATAGGATGCCACTAGGTACACTGAGTGTTTGCTAGTATAATGGCTTCGTTATAATTAGTTGGAGTGTGCAACGCAGGCAGATGCGCTCTGCAAATGTCTTGGCACTAGAGGGACTATAGCAAAGTCCAATAGCCACGTATAGGATGCCACTAGGTACACTGAGTGTGTGCTAGTATAATGGCTTCGTTATAATTAGTTGGAGTGTGCAACGCAGGCAGATGCGCTCTGCAAATGTCTTGGCACTAGAGGGACTATAGCAAAGTCCAATAGCCACGTATAGGATGCCACTAGGTACACTGAGTGTGTGCTAGTATAATGGCTTCGTTATAATTAGTTGGAGTGTGCAACGTAGGCAGATGCGCTCTGCAAATGTCTTGGCACTAGAGGGACTATAGCAAAGTCCAATAGCCACGTATAGGATGCCACTAGGTACACTGAGTGTGTGCTAGTATAATGGCTTCGTTATAATTAGTTGGAGTGTGCAACGCAGGCAGATGCGCTCTGCAAATGTCTTGGCACTAGTGGGACTATAGCAAAGTCCAATAGCCACGTATAGGATGCCACTAGGTACACTGATTGTTTGCTAGTATAATGGCTTCGTTATAATTAGTTGGAGTGTGCAACGCAGGCAGATGCGCTCTGCAAATGTCTTGGCACTAGTGGGACTATAGCAAAGTCCAATAGCCACGTATAGGATGCCACTAGGTACACTGAGTGTTTGCTAGTATAATGGCTGAGTTTAAAAAACTTGGAGTGTGTAATGCAGGCAGATGTGCTCTGCTAATGTCTTTGCACTAGTGGGACTATAGCAAAGTCCAATAGCCACGTATAGGATGCCACTAGGTACACTGAGTGTTTGCTAGTATAATGGCTGAGTTTAAAAAACTTGGAGTGTGCAATGCAGGCAGATGTGCTCTGCTAATGTCTTTGCACTAGTGGGACTATAGCAAAGTCCAATAGCCACGTATAGGATGCCACTAGGTACACTGAGTGTTTGCTAGTAAAATTGCTTAGTTTAAAAAACTTGGAGTGTGCAATGCAGGCAGATGTGCTCTGCAAATGTCTTGGCCCTAGTGGGACTATAGCAAAGTCCAATAGCCACGTATAGGATGCCACTAGGTACACTGAGTGTGTGCTAGTATAATGGCTTCGTTATAATTAGTTGGAGTGTGCAACGCAGGCAGATGCGCTCTGCAAATGTCTTGGCACTAGTGGGACTATAGCAAAGTCCAATAGCCACGTATAGGATGCCACTAGGTACACTGAGTGTTTGCTAGTATAATGGCTTCGTTATAATTTGTTGTAGTGTGCAACGCAGGCAGATGCGCTCTGCAAATGTCTTGGCACTAGTGGGACTATAGCAAAGTCCAATAGCCACGTATAGGATGCCACTAGGTACACTGAGTGTGTGCTAGTATAATGGCTTCGTTATAATTAGTTGGAGTGTGCAACGCAGGCAGATGCGCTCTGCAAATGTCTTGGCACTAGTGGGACTATAGCAAAGTCCAATAGCCACGTATAGGATGCCACTAGGTACACTGAGTGTTTGCTAGTATAATGGCTTCGTTATAATTAGTTGGAGTGTGCAACGCAGGCAGATGCGCTCTGCAAATGTCTTGGCACTAGTGGGACTATAGCAAAGTCCAATAGCCACGTATAGGATGCCACTAGGTACACTGAGTGTTTGCTAGTATAATGGCTTCGTTATAATTTGTTGTAGTGTGCAACGCAGGCAGATGCGCTCTGCAAATGTCTTGGCACTAGTGGGACTATAGCAAAGTCCAATAGCCACGTATAGGATGCCACTAGGTACACTGAGTGTGTGCTAGTATAATGGCTTCGTTATAATTAGTTGGAGTGTGCAACGCAGGCAGATGCGCTCTGCAAATGTCTTGGCACTAGTGGGACTATAGCAAAGTCCAATAGCCACGTATAGGATGCCACTAGGTACACTGTGTGTTTGCTAGTATAATGGCTGAGTTTAAAAAACTTGGAGTGTGCAATGCAGGCAGATGTGCTCTGCTAATGTCTTTGCACTAGTGGGACTATAGCAAAGTCCAATAGCCACGTATAGGATGCCACTAGGTACACTGAGTGTTTGCTAGTAAAATTGCTTAGTTTAAAAAACTTGGAGTGTGCAATGCAGGCAGATGTGCTCTGCAAATGTCTTGGCACTAGTGGGACTATAGCAAAGTCCAATAGCCACGTATAGGATGCCACTAGGTACACTGAGTGTTTGCTAGTATAATGGCTTCGTTATAATTTGTTGGAGTGTGCAACGCAGGCAGATGCGCTCTGCAAATGTCTTGGCCCTAGTGGGACTATAGCAAAGTCCAATAGCCACGTATAGGATGCCACTAGGTACAGAGTGTTTGCTAGTATAATGGCTGAGTTTAAAAAACTTGGAGTGTGCAATGCAGGCAGATGTGCTCTGCTAATGTCTTTGCACTAGTGGGACTATAGCAAAGTCCAATAGCCACGTATAGGATGCCACTAGGTACACTGAGTGTTTGCTAGTAAAATTGCTTAGTTTAAAAAACTTGGAGTGTGCAATGCAGGCAGATGTGCTCTGCAAATGTCTTTGCACTAGTGGGACTATAGCAAAGTCCAATAGCCACAGATAGGATGCCACTAGGTACACTGAGTGTTTGCTAGTATAATGGCTTAGTTAGAATGAGTTGGAGTGTGCAGAGGACAGGAGGGTACAGTGGCAGGATTGTGGGGCTCTGGGTAGAGGAATGGAAGCCTGCCTTTCTATTCCCTCCTAATGGTGAAATGCAGGGAGGAAATCCCTGACCTGGGCTACACAGACGCTGTTGCTGTTTGCAGGACCTGTCACCTATGGCTCTCTGACCCTGCCGGTACGAGCCCTTAAAAGGACTGCTAGAATGTGCTCTCCCTAAGCTGTCTAACGCTGTGTATGCAGCGCATACAGCTGTATCGGCGATAGGACAAAGGACGGAACTGCGACAGTGATGTCTGACACCAAAGACGCAGAAGGCAGATAATGGCGATCGTGAAGAAAATGTCCGGTTTTATAATGCAGGGACATGTGACATGCAGATCCTATCACACATGCCGTTGCTTCTCTGCCTCAAAGTCCACTTAGCTGTGTGTGTGTCTGTGATTGGCTGACATGCTGGCCAGCCCCACAAGACGCGCGCGCTTAGGGAAGGAAGACAAGAAAAAAAAAAAAAAAAATGGCGATCGCCATTATAGAAACAGCAGTGATCTGAAGGCGCTGTTCACGCACACTATACACTGAAATGTGATAATAGTTTGATTCACAGAGTGACTTACACTATTACAGCAGAAACCAAGCTAAGATTTAGCTGTTTTTTGGCTGCTAGAACCGTTCTCGAACGTTTCTAGAACTATCGAGCTTTTGCAAAAAGCTCGAGTTCTAGTTCGATCTAGAACATGCCCCAAAATCACTCGAGCCTAGAACTGGAGAACCACGAACCGCGCTCAACTCTAGTGAGAAAGTTTGAGGCAACTAGACCTATGCCAATAATAAAGACACGTTAATCTGACATTTACAAGTGATCTTTTGGCGCGGCATTATCACCCCTCTCTACTATTCTCTGTTATCTGCCATCGGGTGGCTGCAGCCTGGATCATATTTTTACATGCGAGTAAAGGAGTTGTGACCTGCACAACTACATCTGGTGAGTATTCACTCCCCCCCTCACCCCATATTATTGGGGTAATACCCTATCTGCGCTTTTATTTCCACAGCTCTATTTATTTAATGTAAGTCTATGGGAAGACCAAATAGTTCCGAATAGTTGTTATTCAGGTTTCCCATAGACTTACATTGCGCTTCGAATATTCACGAATAGTCGAATAGCGGCGAGGTATTCGGAAAATATTTGCAAAGCCGAATAATCAAAGTATTCGATCATCCCTAAAAGTAATACACAAAAAAAGCACCTGGCTGTGGGTAGTATTCCCTGTCATAATGCAATGATATAAGAGGATCAGTCTATTAAAACATACCTTTATCATAATTTGGAAATGAACGATTCACTTGTAATCTAACATTACATCTGACCCTGGTTCAGCCTTCATTGAATAGCAAATGAAATGCCTGGGTTTTGTGTATACCGAGCTTGAGAAGCAACTCTTCTGTCACTTCTGTAGTCAGCTCTGCTGAATTTCAAAAGACTGACAATGGCCAGACCAGAGCCAGAGCCAAGTTATTAATATAACCATATTCTGTGGTTGAAAATCACTTTTCACATATAGTCTAGTATTTTGTAAGGAAAGAACATCAGGGGAGACATCAGTAACTTTACTGTCCTCCACCCCTGAAAAGAAAATAGCCAATTTGATTGTCCTAAAAAAGAGAAAAAGTTCATTGTCCACACCAAACCAATTTACATTGCCAGAGAAGACAAAAAGACAACTCCCTTGCTAGCACAGCATTTTGCAATTTAGTAAGTGGTATAGATTAAATATTTACCACCAGTTGTTGCATGTGTCGCGGGTGGGGAGGAGGGTGTCAGCACACTACGTTCACCCCTTCTGCTCGGGTCCAGCGGCTGCTGCTCAGTGGTGGCTCGAGCTGTGGGCCGGATCCCGGGGGTTCTCGAGCGGCACTCCTCGCCCGTGAGTGAAAGGGGGTTGTTGGGTGTGGGAATAGTTTATTGTCCGTGACGCCATCCACGGTTGTGGTGATTTCACCACCGCTGCTCAGTATGGGGATCCCGGGGATGGTGATGCGGAGCAGCCAGGTGTTGTGTTGCCCCTCCATGGGTAGGGGTTGGTGATCCCGGGGCCCGGTGATGGTGAGGGAGGTGCAGGGCCTGGTGGGCGCAGGGACGTGGGGGCAGCGCTGTGCCTTGCGGCACTGTGGTACTCACTCAGCCTGAGACGTTGACACAGTTTTACGGTAAACCACACGGCTGGAAAGACGGTTCCCACGGACGGCTGCACTTGCTCTCCCAGTAGGTGACGGTGATGTTCCTTTTCCTTGCACCTTTGTTTCTGTGTTGGTAGCGATGGATTCCCACCGGTAACCCGCTCCCCGACTTCAAGCTGGGCCGGAGGAGCTCTACTCTTTGCCCACAGGCACTGGCCCTGAGAGACTGGTGCCTTGGCGGTGGCGGTGTCTCTCCTACTCTGGTTGGGCTGTTGGCTTCAATCGGGACTTGGTTGTTGGGGGATCTACGTCCCCTTCACTGACGGATTTGGCAAATTATGGCGACTCCTAGCCTTGCCAGGGTCCGAGAGGGCCCTGCCCTGGTGCTGACTGTCCTTTGGTACACTGCTCCAGACCGCCGGGCCACTACCCGTCCGCGGTCCTTCCAGGAACTTCCACACGGTCCCCCTCCAGACAGTCACCGCCGTTGCTGACCTTGCTGACCTGTCCTGCACACAGCTGGACTACTTCAGGCTTTCTTTCTGTCCCCACTCTTGCTTTCCTCCTTTACCACTTTACTTCTTTCTACTTTCACTACTTGTTTACTCCTCCACTTAACTCCTCACTCAAGCTCCCCCTGAGCTGTTCTCTACTCGAGCCCTGCCTGGGCTAATCTGCCTGGTTTCTCCCGCCTCCAGAGCTGTGAACTCCTCGGTGGGCGGAGCCAACCGCCTGGCCCACCCCCTGGTGTGAATCATCAGCCTCTGGAGGAAGGCAACAAGGATTTTTGGTTAGCTGTGGTGTTCCTAACTGGGATGTAGGGTGTGGTGGTGTGTGACCTGTGTCCCCTGGCTTGCCCAGGGCGACACATTCCCCCTTAGCAAAATGCAGACCGTCCGCGGGCTGCCGTCCAACACCGGTTTTATTTTTCTGTAAAAGATAACAGGGTAAAATAACATATTTACATTCTTAATGAATCTTCCCATAACGGGAGGCACATTTCTTTAACGTTGCAAACGGTTTACGGTTACGGTTTCCGCTCTCTCCCACCCAAGCAACCTGGCCCTGATGCTGCCCCTAAAGCCCAGGCAGCACCCCTTGACCCACAGTCCAGCACAAGTTACCCGAGCGGGATCTGTCCTTCCCCTCCAGAGGGTAGCCACCGGTTCCTTTGGTGGCTGGGCCCCAGCCTGCTCTGCTCAGGGCCCTCCCTCCAACCTGCCTCTCCAGAGGCGGCATTGCGGAAAACGGTAACGGCAAACAACTTATTTACAAGCCACTTAACGTTTGTGGTTGCCCTGCAAGTTCACGGGCTTGTCTATGGATAGTCCTCCATGCAAAACTTTTCAAACGGTCCCCACGGGGACAACGGTGCCGGCTCCGGCCGGTTGCAAATCACACAGATAATCAGATGAGGTACTCGGTATCATTTTCATTATTAGCAGAACTTTTTCAAACTTTTCAACTTCAAACAAACAGGTGGTCCCAACGGGGACTGGACAACGGTGCTCCGCTGCCCTACTCCAGGCCT
This sequence comes from Anomaloglossus baeobatrachus, assembly GCF_048569485.1. Classification (NCBI taxonomy): domain Eukaryota; kingdom Metazoa; phylum Chordata; class Amphibia; order Anura; family Aromobatidae; genus Anomaloglossus; species Anomaloglossus baeobatrachus. The sequence continues at coordinate 399,069,300 of NC_134355.1, forward strand.
TCAGCTTCATCCGAGGGAGGGGGTGCCGGACCCACTCGGCTTTCCTGGCAGCCCCGTAACTTCACATCCAGGGCAAACCACCACCTCTCTCGGCAGTGTCGGGTATACCGAACGAGGTCTCCCGGCATGAGGTTGCGGCCGGGATGCTCCTCAGGCAGGTGGGCATTCACATCCCGCCGGGCTACAAACACTTCGGCCTCCAGGCCCGGCTCGTAGATGAACCCGTAGCCCCGGCGGACATCAAACCGCCTCACCTGCCCCTCGTACAGCAATTCCCGGACACGGAACGTGGCCTGGCGGAGATTCTCCTTCTCCCTTATCGCTCTGACCACCAGCTCGGCCTTCTTCCGTTTCCTCTCAGCAATCTCCAGGCCCAGCGGTACCGGCTCCCTATCCCAATACGGCGCTGCTGCAAGCGCCGGCGCACGGGTCGGGCCCCGTGGGACATCCTGGACGTTGCCCACTGTCAGGAATCTGGGCGGCATGTCCCGCGGTGTCTTGGCCTTGGGCGCTGCCTTACAGCAACAACCCGGTGCTACCTCAGCCGAGGTGTGGGGGATGGGCATAGGGGCTTTCCGCTGCTGGGCCTTCGGCTCGGAGCGGGTCATCGGCTCCGGCTCGGGGGATTTTTCAGGGGATGCCTCCGGTTCAACCTTCGGAATCTTCCACGGTAACACCTCCGGTTTACTGCGGGCTCCGGCTACAGGTCGGTCCGCCTGGGCGGGGACGCTGGGTATTGCTACCGGTTGCGGTGGTAGCAGGCCTAGTGGCGGGGTCATGGCCTCCGAGACGGGTGGCGAGGGAGGCAACGGAGGGAGAGGGCTTGGACCGGGCCCCGCAGCCGCGATGACCGGCCCCTCCAGGGCATCGGGACGTGGGTCACTCACCCTCCCTTTCTCCGCTTCCTCCTCGCGTCTCCGCACGGTGGCTATAACGTCCGCCATGTCGGTCTCCCACTCCACCATGAGGAGCTGCATCCTGACCTGCAGCCGTTGGTAGAGCTGCGCGGTCCGGATTTCCACCCACGCCGCGGATCCAGGCGTGGGGGCTACGGTATCGCGGGACGGCATCCACATGGTGGCTTCTTCTTCCAGGAACGGTATGTTTGCAGAGTCCTGGCGTCCCTGCTTTTATAGCTGCAGCTACATGCGTCCAGCCGCCATCGCGTCCCCCTTAGCGCTTTCCAGCCCCTCCTCTCTCGGGGCGGGGTTTTGGCCTTCGCGCCTCTACTACTCGAGAAGACGCTCGAGCGGGAACTTTTCGCGCCAAAGATGGCGGCTTCTGAAATTTTCCTGCCAGATATCTCCGGCAGTAACAAAGCGCACCTCTACCAAACGGCAGAGCGGTAAGATCCTGTTCGTGACGCCAAGTTGTCGCGGGCGGGGAGGAGGGTGTCAGCACACTACGCTCACCCCTTCTGCTCGGGTCCGGCGGCTGCTGCTCAGTGGTGGCTCGAGCTGTGGGCCGGATCCCGGGGGTTCTCGAGCGGCACTCCTCGCCCGTGAGTGAAAGGGGGTTGTTGGGTGTGGGAATAGTTTATTGTCCGTGACGCCATCCACGGTTGTGGTGATTTCACCACCGCTGCTCAGTATGGGGATCCCGGGGATGGTGATGCGGAGCAGCCAGGTGTTGTGTTGCCCCTCCGTGGGTAGGGGTTGGTGATCCCGGGGCCCGGTGATGGTGAGGGAGGTGCAGGGCCTGGTGGGCGCAGGGACGTGGGGGCAGCGCTGTGCCTTGCGGCACTGTGGTACTCACTCAGCCTGAGACGTTGACACAGTTTTACGGTAAACCACACGGCTGGAAAGACGGTTCCCACGGACGGCTGCACTTGCTCTCCCAGTAGGTGACGGTGATGTCCCTTTTCCTTGCACCTTTGTTTCTGTGTTGGTAGCGATGGATTCCCACCGGTAACCCGCTCCCCGACTTCAAGCTGGGCCGGAGGAGCTCTACTCTTTGCCCGCAGGCGCTGGCCTTGAGAGACTGGTGCCTTGGCGGTGGCGGTGTCTCTCCTACTCTGATTGGGCTGTTGCCTTCAATCGGGACTTGGTTGTTGGGGGATCTACGTCCCCTTCACTGACGGATTTGGCAAATTATGGCGACTCCTAGCCTTGCCAGGGTCCGAGAGGCCCCTGCCCTGGTGCTGACTGTCATTCGGTACACTGCTCCAGACCGCCGGGCCACTACCCGTCCGCGGTCCTTCCAGGAACTTCCACACGGTCCCCCTCCAGACAGTTACCGCCGTTGCTGACCTTGCTGACCTGTCCTGCACACAGCTGGACTACTTCAGGCTTTCTTTCTGTCACCACTCTTGCTTTCCTCCTTTACCACTTTACTTCTTTCTACTTTCACTACTTGTTTACTCCTCCACTTAACTCCTCACTCAAGCTCCCCCTGAGCTGTTCTCTACTCGAGCCCTGCCTGGGCTAATCTGCCTGGTTTCTTCCGCCTCCAGAGCTGTGAACTCCTCGGTGGGCGGAGCCAACCGCCTGGCCCACCCCCTGGTGTGAATCATCAGCCTCTGGAGGAAGGCAACAAGGATTTTTGGTTAGCTGTGGTGTTCCTAACTGGGATGTAGGGTGTGGTGGTGTGTGACCTGTGTCCCCTGGCTTGCCCAGGGCGACACACATGGAATCCACAGACTCTATTTCATCAATTGATTTGGATCAGTCAGTGTCCACTTTTCCCATCAGACTTCAGTGTTTTTAATGGATAGATCAATTGATAAATAAACAACAGCCCCTTGTCAATACCTATGTTTCCTCACAGTAAACTAATAACAACTATACTCACTTCCACTGCTATTCCAGAGGTGTCTGCGCCGTCTCTTGCAGGAATTGCATTACAATGTTCAGGCCAATCAGCGCTGGCCTTCACTTCCTCCAAATGTCTGCATATGTTTAATGAAGAGGAGAGTACACCCAGCGCTGGCTGGCCACAGGCATCTCATACCATTATGTAACACAATCCCTGTGAGAGCTAGTGCAAACACTGCTGGAATAGCATTGCCACTGGGGGTGATTATAGGTGGTATTATTTTATGAGTGGGAAACATAACAATTTAGAAAAAGTTGTCCAAGTAGTAGACTAACCTTTTAAACAAGGATTGCATATGGAGTGCACACTGATGCCATCCGTGTGCTGTATGCATTTTTCACTGACCTATAGACTTGTAATATCAATTTCCATCAGTCCTGCTGAAAAAAAAACACATTTCAGTGAGTTTTGCATGGACACACAGTCAATTAACAAACATGGACATGTAAACAGCCACATAGACTATAATGGGTACATGCTGTATCCATGAAAAACACTGAACATGTAACATGGACATCAGAATGAATGCCTTAGATATGCACATAGACGTATTTTTCGTTTTATAAGATGCACCTGATTATAAGACGCACCCCCAAATTTGGTGAAGGAAAAGAGATTTTTTTTTTAATGTTAAATGGGGTCCATCTTATAATGCCAGTGTCCATCTAACAAATCATATAGGGTACAGTATATGTCCCTCATAGCCCCCATCCTAAAATTAGCCCCCTTAATCTGAATATGGCCCCTTTATATTGAATATAGTCCCCTTGTGATGGCACACGTTCCCCTGTGCTGCATATGGCCCCCTATGGATTGCACATGTTCCCTGTGCTGCCTATGGCCCCCTATGGATTGCATACGTTCCCCTGCACTGCCTATGGCCCCCTATGGATTGCACACATTCCCCTGTGCTGCCTATGGCCCCCTATGGATTGCATACATTCCCCTGTGCTGCTTATGGCCCCCTATGGATTGCATACGTTTCCCTGTGCTGCCTATGGCCCCCCATGGATTGCATATGTTCACCTGTGCTGCCTATGGCCCCCTATGGATTGCACTCGTTGCCCTGTGTTAGATATCGCCCCCATGGTGCTGCCCATGGCCCCTATATAGATCGCACAAGTCCCCCTGTGTTGGATATTGCCCCCATGGTGCTGCCCATGGCCCCTATATATATTGCACAAGTCCCCCTGTGTTAGATATCACCCCCATGGTGCTGCCCATGGCCCCTATATAGATCGCACAAGTCCCCCTGTGTTAGATATCGCCCCCATGGTGCTGCCCATGGCCCCTATATAGATCGCACAAGTCCCCCTGTGTTAGATATCGCCCCCATGGTGCTGCCCATGGCCCCTATATAGATCGCACAAGTCCCTTTGTGTTAGATATCGCCCCCATGGTGCTGCCCATGGCCCTTATATAGATCGCACAAGTCCCCCTGTGTTAGATATCGCCCCCATGGACATGGTGCTGCCCATGGCCCCTATAGATCGCACAGGTCACTCTGTGTTAGATATCGCCCCCAGGCTGCTGCCCATAGAAAAATAAAAGACTCTTTCCTTACATCCTCCAGTGCTGATCTCCCTCCTGTCTCCCTCCGTGCTTCTCTTCCTCCACTTCCTGGTTCTTGGTACCAGTCATGTGATTGTCGTGGGCGGCGGGGCGCTGCACTCACTAACGCTCGGGTCCGGCGCTGCTGCTCGGTGGCTCGAGTGGTGGGCCAGATTCGGGGACTCAAGCGGCGCTCCTCGCCCGTGAGTGAAAAGGGGGTGGTTTGGTTTGGGGATTTAGTCCGAGACGCCACCCACGGGTTGTGGTGAAGATGGGCACCACCGCTGCTGGTGACGGGGATCCCGGGAGCGATGGTAGGGAGCAGCTGGGACGTTGTTTTCCCCCTCCGTGGGTAGGGGTTTGTGGTCCCGGGGACCAGTGGTGTGACGGGGAGGCAGGGTCGGTGAGGTGCAGGGTTGCAGGGACAGCGCGGCGCGGTGCCGGATGGCAAGGGTGTACTCACTCAGCAAGAGATGCACAAAGTCTCCGGTAAACCAAACGGCTGGATGGACGGGTCCTGCAGCTGGCTGCAGTGTCTCTCCCCGGACAGGTGATGGCGGCTGTCTTTCCCTGCACATTTGTGTACTGTCTTGACTACGATGGGTTCGCAACGGTAGTCCGCTCCCCGGTGTATGGATGCCGGAGGAGCCCGTTTTGCCCGCAGGCGCTGGCCCTTGGGTCTTTAGCCTGTGGCGGTGGCTGTATACCCTCACGGTGCGGACGGTTGCCTTCTAACGGGTCTTTGGTTGTTAGGAAACCCCTGGGGTTCTTGTCACACTCGGATTTGACTATTGACGGCGGCTCCAAGCCTGGTCGGGGTCCGATGGCCCTGCCTGTATGTGCTAGCTTCACTTCGCTCCCCGGTCGGTACCGGCGGGCCACTGCCCGACCCCGGTCCTACGGTTCCGCGTTGATCCACCACTCCTGCAGACGGCCACCACCGTCTGCCAACCTTGCTGTCAGTGCCTGGGCCACAAACCCAGACACTCTCCACTTTACTCCTATCACTTCAACCTCCTAAACTGCTCTACTCCTTTTCCCGCCTCCAGGCCTGTGAACTTCTCGGTGGGTGGGGCCAACCGCCTGGCTCCGCCCCACCTGGTATGGACATCAGACCCTGGAGGGAGGCAACAAGGTTTTTGTGTCTGGCAAATGTTACTATCTGGGGGTGGGGGGGTGTGTGTGTTTGTGGCTGTGGCTACCTGGCTAGTCCAGGGCGCCACATGATCGGCACAGCAGACTGAGATCTCTGCTTGCCTGATCACAGTGGAAGTAGGGACACCGGGTAGAAACACTGGAGGGGGTAAGTAAAGCTTTTTTATTTTAGAATAAGCAGCAGCATGGGGGCCATATCTAACACAGGGGGGGCATGTGCGATCACAGGGGGCGCAGAGACATATAATATGCACCACTCCCCCAGCCCGTCACTGCGGTGCAGTTTCAGCACCACTGAGATGGACAGCGGCTGTGCATATTATATGAGCGGGAGCAGGAGATCAAACGCTGCCGCCGCAGCGTTCACCTTCGCTCCAGAGCTGCCACCACCTCCCCTGGATCCTGCAGTGTATATATCAACAGAGGTAATAAATGTGGCCACTCCGGTGTCATCTCATTCCCCATCTGGCAACGTCCGGAGGTCATATTTATTGAAAAGCTTTAACATGCAAGGTAATAAACTCCATCATTATTGGTTACTTTTTAATCCTTATTCAATGATTGCTTCATAAAGCTTAAATGAGTGTGTTGATTTTGTTTTTTGTTTTGGAGAGCGACGTAAATCTGAAGTGAAATGATGTTAATGGTTAACAAGGTGATGTACTTGGCAGTGTTTGCGTCCCTTACGGTCCTTATCTTATTTTGGCATATGTTTTAGGAGCTTTCTAATATTATATTATGTCAGTGTAAAACATGCACTGTCATGTTGTTTTTCTTAGTTTATTAAGCGTCATTTTAGACGAATTATGTACAAGGTGATGTGCTTATATATTATAATATGCCAATATCATTGTATTGTAACAAATTCAAACAAAATTGTTCATAATGATGATTTAATTAACATTTCCCTTCTCTTGTTTGAATTTCTAAACATACACCTACAGTATGCCTTTGATCATTCATGTGTACCCCAAGTGTCTCTAACCTTCACCTGCCTAGACCAGTGAACCCCCATGTCAGCTGGTGCCTACCTGAGGTTTGTGGATGAGCCACTCAAATCAGGCGATACAAAAATCAGTCCGCAGACTGAGTTAGTTGCTCACTGTAGCTAATGCATTCATTCATGGTTTATTTTTCACTCAGCAACACACATTCTCTATTACTAAGCTCATGTGGGTAACTATCCAGTGGTGCACCCCCACCACAGGCCCAGGCCAGCCATCAGAAACATTGGTTCTGATCCACCCAATGTATAACAACCTTATTGCCATATGTGGAGCCATACCTGTAGTGGCCTCTACAAGGGCAATAACCCTAACTGCTAGGGTGCAGCTGTGGGAGTCCCTTCTGGAAATTAAGTCCACCATATGCCCTTTAAACACTGGGGCATCTTCTTTCAGAATGTAGGGACAGTCGAGCTAGGCCATCAGATGGTCATTTCCAGGGTTACTCTTGAGCTTATGTTTTTTGTGCACACAAAGAGTATATATAATGACAATCTAAATCCTAACATGCTTGACTCTAAGTTTGCCAAGCAAACTCAGAGTCAAGCCACAAACAAATATTTTGACAAGAAAATGGACAAACTATTGCCAGCAATATTTCTGCAACACATACACAATTCTTGTCACTAATTTTCCCATTCTTTTGAGCCGATTGGCAGGGTTAAATCAGCTGAGTAAATCAGGCCACTGGAAGGCCCATTTTTCTTGGGAATTGAGTTTTCTTTAGGCAATCTGGTGGGCTGGATATCATGCATAGTCCCTGTTGTACTGGTGTCATCTGGCATCAGTGAGCTGTAGTTTCCTCTCTATGGACTTTCTCACGTGGACCTCTATGGGGTCGTGTGCTTCCTCTAGCCAACTAAAACATTCTTCTCCAATTACTACACATATTCCTCTGAGGTTCTTCTGCCACCTCCATCTCAAACTTTGGTCAGACGCTCTGCATTTAGTTAGGCGGGACAGCAAGTGGTCTCCATGGATGAGTACTGAATATTGGCACTTTCTAAGAAGTTAGGGTCTGGTATGAAAAGAAACATACGTAAGTGCACTTTTCTGGCAACAAAGAATACTAGTTACAAACAGGTGTGTGTGTCTTCCCTCCAAGTTATTGAATGTTCCCAGTGAGAGGAACAAAATCATAATCTTGTGATACCTTTCAATGGCTAACTAAAATATACCATGCCTGATGTCTTTCGAGACATCTCAGGTCCCTTCATCAGGCATGGTATATTTTAGTTAGCCATTAAAAGGTATCACAAGATTATAATTTTGTTCCTCTCACTGAGAACATTCAATAATTTTTCAACTGGCTAACATGGTACCAAAACCTTTTCACTTCCCTCCAAGTCACACATTCAAACCCTTGAACTAATTGGCTGATTCAAGGAGTGCATCTCTCACAATGAGTTCTAGTTTGTATTGTGCTCCGATAGCCATCCTTTAATTTAGCTATTTCCTGTATATCAGCATCAACCTGGAAATTTCTTATAATTACCACCCCTATAAAATATGCACTTTTATCTCTTCAGGAACCCTATTTTTACATACTTCCTCACTTATGAGTTTTCATCAGTAATGTGGATTTCTGCTCTCGGTATGCCCCAGAACAATCATGGAAAGATACTAACACAGCAAGCATAATTGCACACAAACCTACTTTGATATGTATATACATATATATAAAATTATATTTTCTGCAATCTCTGGAATAAGTAGGGCGAATGAAGGATGTTTTTCTACAAGGTCTTTGCAATTTTCCTACATTGTATTAGGCACACACCTTACAAGGCTGGGTGTGTTGGCCACCTGGGAACTGAACCCTATTGCCACCCATACCTTTCTTCACCAAAGCAGATTCACATATCACTGTCTTTGACATGTGTGTTAGCCGATGCGTTACCTGGGCCATCACTGAGAAAACAGCTAGTGGCAGAGAGAGCTTACCACCCTTTATCCACAGACCTCAGATCTCAGTCAGCTGGGTTTTCTGTGTCTCACACTCTGTTGCTTGTTCCAGTAGAGACTTAAGGACATCAGGAGTGACAGGTACCACTTAGGTGACAGATGTCACTGATTAGAAGACTCTCAACTCTAGGAATTTCTGTGGTCTTTATAGGTTTCACATGTGACAGCCTATATACACATATAAATATTTTACCCTTCTGCTGCTCTAAATGCCCAGCGACTGACAATTGTCTCTATTCAGCTCTAATTGCTTCATGTTATGCAACCACAGTATATTCGATGCAGAATCGACTAGTCTCTCAGTATCTATTCCATCTATAAGAAATAAACTCAAAATCTGTGTCAGCTATGTGAGCAAGCTGTCTTTTTTTGCCCTGTTTTAGCCGCATTTTTTGTTGCAGTTTGTTTCTCAAAACTGCATTTAAGAAGCTAAATTGGACTGCCCAGTGTCAGGCAGCTGCCACCAAAGCAAATAGGGTGATGGGATGTATTAGAAGAGGTCTGGGGGCACGAGATGAAAACATCATTCTCCCTCTGTACAAATCACTCGTCAGACCACACTTGGAGTATTGTGTGCAATTTTGGGTGCCAGTGCTCAAGAAAGACATTACTGAACTTGAAAGGGTTCAGAGGCGGGCAACTAAAATAATAAGTTGAGTGGGTGCATTACAATACCCAGAAAGGTTATCAAAATTAGGTCTATTTACTCTAGAAAAGAGAAGACTTATTGGAGACCTAATAAATATGCACAAGTATATCAGAAAGCAATACAGAGATCTCTTCCATGATCTGTTTGCACCAAGGACTGTGACAAGAACAAGGGGGCATTCTCTTCGATTGGAGGAAAGAAAATTTCTACATCAGCATCACGGTAAGAGCAGTGAGGCTCTGGAACTCTCCTCCTGGGGAAGTGGTGATGGCCAACTCACTGAATGAATTTAAGAGAGGAATGGATGCTTTTCTTGAAAGCAACAGTATAGAAGGTTATGAATAACATAATATTACAGGTACATAGTTGACCCAGATTAGGAGTCGGGAAAGAATATTTTTCCCTATCAAAAAAATTGGCTCCTACTCTGTGGGTTTTTACCTTCCCCTGGTTCAACACTGAAGAACAGCTGCACTAAAAATAGGCTGTACTAGATGGACATAATGTCTTCCTTCCGCCTTACAAGCTATGTTACTATGTCTTTCCTTCCAAAGGAAAATCTATGATAATTCAGAAATACTGTGAGCATGCTGCTTCTTTTTTCCTTGCAATTTTTGGTGCAGATAAAAGAAGCAGCATGTCAGTTGTGTGTTTTGGACCAGCGTTTCAGGGATTGGCGGATATGCCGATACCTGGGATCGGCGGGTCTAACCCGGTTAAAAAAAAACCCGGTTCCAGCCCAGAATTTATCCCAGGTATCTGGCCTGATGCTGGTCCTCATATAAATCTATGGGGTCCAGAATATGGCTCTTAAAAATGGTGGTAGAGGGGATAGGGGGACAGGAGCAAGCATGTTATACTTACAGAGTCTCCAGTGCAGCTGTAACTGCTCCCACAGCCTCTCATTCTTTTTCTGGGGCTGCTCATTATCCTCATGCATATTCACTGCTTCCCTCACCCACCGGCGTCTGTGATTGGTTGCAGTCAGACCACACCCCCACCCTTAGATGCAGCATTTCTGACTGCTTTCAATCACAGAATCTGTCTGCGGATCTATCATGGTATACAAATAAATAAGAAAAATCTCATAGACCTACTATTAGACATACTAATCTAGTATTTAGTGGCAGCTGTGGACTGTTATTAACCCTTCTCTGCTAGTACTGTACTGCTGTCATTTTGGTTTTGATGGATAGATTTTAAAAAATGACACATCGCCTTACCATCCTTACCTAATCCCAAAACTTTAGCCCAGGTCCTTGTATATGAGATTGTCAAACTCCGTGGAGTTCCCTCTAATATTGACCCAGATAGAGGAACTCAATTTATGTCAAATTTTGAAGTGCTTTTTGCTCTCAGCTAGGGATTAAGCTATCTCATTCTTCAGCATTTCACCTTAAGTCTAATGGGCAAACATAATGTGTAAATTAAAATTTGGAGCAGTATTTATGTTGTTGGTAAAATCAAAATAAATCTGCCAACAACTCAGGAAGAGAATTAGATAATTGTGGACTTCTCAAGTTTGGTTCATCCTTGGGTGCAATTTCCAGATACCTGAAGGTGCCTCGTTCATTTGTACTAACAAATATACGCAAACAAGATGGGAATGTCCAGCCATCATAACACTCAGGAAGGAGATGGGTGTTTTGTACCAGAGATGAATATCCTTTGGTCAGACATGTGCATATCAACCAAAGATCAAAAGCAAAAGATTTTGTGAAGATCCTGGCAAAAGCTGGTAAGATTGTGTCATTATCCACAGTGAAACGAGTACGGTATCAACATGGGCTGAAAGACCACTCCGAGAGGAAGATGCCATTACTTCAAAAGAAACTTAAAAACACTAGATTAATGTTTGCAAATGAACATAGGAACAAACACCTTAATTTTGGAGACATGTCCTGTGGTCTGTCGAAAATAAAATTTAACTTTTTGGCCATAATGAACATTGTTATGTTTGGAGAAAAAAGGGAGCAGCTTTGAAGCCTAAAAACACCCTCCCAACTATGAAACACAGGGGTGGCATGTTGTATGGTTGTTTTGATGCAGGAAGGACTGGTGCACTTCCCAAAATATATGGCATCATGAGGAAAGAAGATTGTGTGACAATACTGACGCAACATCTCAAAACATCAGCAAGGAACTTAAAGCTTGAATGAAAATGGGTCTTCCAAATGTAAAATGACCCAAAGCATACTGCCAAACTGGTTACAAAGTGGCTTAAGGATAACAAAGTAAATGTTTTGGAGTGGCCATCACAAAGACCTGATTTCAATCCTGTTGAAAATTCAGGGGCAAAGCCAAAAAGACAGGTGAGAGCAAGGCGATCTTCGTGACTCAGTTACACCAGTTGTGTTAGGAGGAATGGGCACAAATTCTTACCAACAGTTGTGAGAAGCTTGTAGAAGGATATCCAAAACAATTGATCCAAGTCATACAGTTTAGGGGAATGGTACCAAATACTAATGAAATGTATGTAAACTTTTGACTTTGCAGAAAGTAATAAAAATGCCTTAAAACTCTCTCTCTCTCTCTCTCTCTCTCTCACACTCTCATTATTCTGGCATTTGGCAGATTATAAATAATTTTGGCAATCCTAATTGACATAAAGCAGGAATGATTTATTCTGATTTCCTGTCAGATAGTGAGAAAAACATGCATATGTGTCTTTTAAGGTAGTGTGTATAAACACCAAGGCCACATCCTGTGTGTTGCATGGACCATACTCAATACACTATGGAGGAATAGAGGGGAAAATTGATGCCATTATCTTGATATCTGCCTGAAAGGTTTTTAATCTCAAGACTCCAAGATGGGTCTCCAAATTGTCTTTTGTTTGTATTGTCAGGGTTCTGGGAACAAGAGGGCTACGCCTGTTACTCATGCATCTCTTGATTTTTAAAATGAAAATGACAACCCACTTCCTGTGTGTTGCGGGAAAAATACTTCTCTGGTGTGCAAACACACTATGGGGAAATGGGGGAGAATTGATGCCACCGTTCTGCTGTCTGCCTGTAATTTTTTTAAATATCAGGACTTATGTATCGGTCTCCAATTTGTGTCTTGTCTGTAGTGCCAGGATTCTGGGAGTAAGAGGCCTATGCCTGTCACTCATGCATCTCTTGATTTTTTAAAATGAAAATGCCAGGCCACATCTTGGAATTGACCGACACATTTGCGCCTTCTTGCTGCAATATCTGCAACATGATGTTCGTATTGCTAGCATTACAAATAGTACTTACTACGGGGTTGCCGCACTGTTAGATCCACGGTAAAGGAGTAAGTTTACCAAGATGCTTCCCATTTGGAAAGGGATGAGCAGATGCTGAGATATCGAAACAAGCTTGTAGGCCATCTTAACAGTAATTTTCCATAGGACAGCAATGAGGCACACAACGTGCATTGCAGTTCGAGAATTCCAACCATGGGAATGTCGCGTCATCAACACAGAAACATTAGCAAAAGCAGCAGTTCAAGTGGCAGAAGCAATTTCTTTGAGGTTTGGAACATTTTTTAGACCATCACATGCACCAGCAGAACAGAGTAGAAGTCTGACACATAGTAAACGCCTGGAGAGGATGGTGCAGGAGTATCTTGAACTCAATATCGATGCCATAAGGAGGAGGGATTGGATGCTATTGCATTTTGGTGTTCAAAAGTGGAAGAGTGTCCTCAGACGACTTAGAAATTTTGGACTGCCCGGCAGCCAGCATTCTCTCACAAAATGTCTTCAGCGCTGCTGGCAGTGTATTGACGGATAAATGCATCCAGCTGTCTCCTGAAAGCATAGACTGCCTAACTTTCATATAGATGAACAAGTCATGGATGTCCAATAACTTTGAGACCCCAGTCCCAGATTCTGCAGACAAGCCAATGGTGTAATGTCAGTGTTGTGGGAGCAAGAGGCCTACTCTTATCTTTCATCATGCTGTCTCTAGTGAAGGTAGAGATGTTGGTTCAGGCCTTGTTACAGGGTCAGTCCTAAGCATCCATTTTACTTTGTTGGACTATTTGTAGTGTGTACCAATGGTTGGCACTTTTCTTGTTCCCTACCTTTAATTTTTGAAAATGTGGAGACTCTAAGTAGGGTCTCCAAAATATTTTGTCTGTAGTGCCATGGTTCTGGGAGCAAGAGTCATATGCTTGTCACTCATGCATCTCTTTTTAAAATTAAAATGCCAAGGTGATTTTTCTGCCCTACTTTTGGCATCCCATTGAATTCATTGGGGTTTAAAAAGATGCAATAAGGTTCGAATTTCAGCTCGGTGAATGGTTCAGACGCACGTAGCATTTATTCGGTAAGTCTCGGCGAACTGAACTTTGAAAGGTTTGCTCATCTCTATTATTAATGTTACTATGAGGCTGTGGTCCCAGCTCTCTTCAAGTCATTGAAAAGTTCATCCCGTGTAGTTCTGGGCTGATTCCTAACCATCAGAATCATCCATACTCCATGGGGCATGGAGCCTCAGACAGAGTAAGATTGACAGTCATCTTGTGTATCTTCCATTACCTAATAACAGATATGTGAGAGCCAGAATTGTTGCTGGTTAGTAGATGATCAAATACTTATTTTAAGCAATGAAATGCAAAATAACTATTTATTCATACAATGTGATTTTCTCAATTTTTTTCTATTCTGTCTGTCACATTTGGTGTACCTACAATAAAAATTACAGATCTCTCAATTATTTGTAGGTGGTAAAACTTGCAAAATTGGCAGTGTATCAAATAATATTTTCCCCACTGTATAAACAGGGGCACATATACTATATACACAAGAACATACACATATATATAGGAACATACACAGGCACAGACACATATACTCTATATACAAAGGCACATACACTGTGTATATATATACACAGGCATATATACTATACACACAGGCACATACACAAATAAACAGGTACATATACCTTTTACACAGCCACACACATAGAAACATATACAATGTATGCATAAAAGCACATACACACATACCATATATACAGGTACCTGCACACATATACTATATACTGTATACACACAAGCACATGCAGACACACATACAACAGCATCTCAATAAATTAGAATATCATCAAAAAGTTAATTTTTTTTAATAATTCAATACAAAAAGGAAACTCATATATTATATAGAGTCATTACAAACAGAGTGATCTATTTCAAGTGTTTATTTCTGTTAATGTTGTTGATTATGGCTTACAGCCAATGAAAACCCAAGTCATTATCTCCAAAAATTTGAATAATTAACACGAAACAACTGCGAAGGCTTCCTAAGCATTTAAAATGGTCCCTTAGTCTGGTTCAGTAAACTACACAATCATGGGGAAGACTGCTGAATTGATAAAAGTCTAGAAGGCAGTCAATGACATACTCCACAAGGAGGGTAAATAACAAAAGGTCACTGCTAAAGAAGCTGGCTTCTCAGAGTGCTGTATCCAAGAATATTAATGGAAAGTTGAGTGGAAAGAAAAAGTGTGGTAGAAAAAGGTGCACAAGGAACTTGGATAACCACAGCCTTGATTGGACTGTTAAGAAAAGACCATTCAAAAATATCATGGAGATTCATAAGGAGTGAACAGCTGCAGGAGTCAGTGCTTCAAGAGCCACCATACACAGTCATATCAAGGACATGGGCTACATTCCCAAGGTTGCATTCCTTGTGTCAAGCCTCTCATGACCAATATACAATGCCAGAAGCGTCTTACCTGGGCCAAGGAAAAAAAGAAATGGACTGTTGCTCAGTGGTCCAAGGTGTTGAATTCAGACGAAAGTGATTTTTGCATTTCATTTGGAAATCAAGGTTCCCAGATTTGGAGGAAGAGTGGAGAGACACACAATCCAAGCTGCTTGAGGTCTAGTTTTCAGTTTCCACAATCAGTGATGATTTGGGGGCCCATGTTATCTGCTGGTGTAGGTCCACTGTTTTTATCAAGACCAAAGTCAATGCAGCCACCTACCAGCAAATTTTAGAACACTTCATGCTTCCCTTTGCTGACAAGCTTTTAGGAAATTGAAATTTAATTTTCCAGCAGGACTTCACATCTGTGCAAAAGTATCAATACCTGGTTTAATAACCACAGTATCACTGTGCTTGATTGGCCAGCAAACTTGACTAACCTAAACCCCATTGAAACTCTATGGAATATTGTCAAGAGGAAGATGAGAAACACCATACCCAACAATGCAGATGAGCTGAAGGCTGCTATCAAAGAAACCTGGATTTCCACAACACCTTAGCAGTGCCACAAGCTGTTTACCTCCATGGCATGCTGCATTGATGCAGTAATTCATGTAAAAATAGCCTTGACCAAGTATTGAATGCATTTACTGTACATACTTTTCAGTAGAGTACAAAAAATTCTCCAAGTATTGGGCTAAAAGATTACTTTATTGTACAGAAAAACATACAAAAATGGATAGAAAATAATAAAATAATAAGATACAAATACAAAAAGCTGCTATACCAAAACGGGTGGTAATTAGTTTATATAATAAATATATACCATTATTATTTTCATGATTTAGTCACAACATATTTATGTGAATTTTAATGGTTAGATTATATATATATATATATATATATATATATATATATATATATATATATATATATATATATATATATATATATATATATATATATATATATATATACAATCCAAAACTGTATCTAGAAAATTAAAATTATAAAATATACAGTGCAGTTAAATGAATTACTAAGAATTATCAACTACATGTGCAGATAAGTGCATTGTGCAAAGTGCAGAGTAGTATCAATTTATGTATTCCAGTCAAATAAAGTGCTAAGTGCCAAAATATTTAACATGAACAAGAGAACACTTCCACCATGTCTGGTCACCTCAATTTACTTTTCAGTAGACCAACATTTCTGAGTTTATAATCATTTTTTCAGTTGGTCTTATATAATATTCTGATTTTCTGAGATAATGACTTTTGGGTTTTCATTGGCTGTAAGCCATAATCATCAACATTAACAGAAATAAACACTTGAAATAGATCACTCTTTTTGTAATGACTCTGTGTAATATATGCGTTTCCCTTTTTGTATTGAATTACTGAAATTAACTTTTTGATGATATTCTCATTTATTGAGATGTACTTGTGTATATATACAGTCCAATCAGCATAGGTTGTATGTAAAAACAAACAGATTAAACAAGTATACTGTCCTCTCTTTCTTCATAAGTTGTTAATGATGCCATGGAGTTTGTGCCATGCACTTCCTCTCCTGCTATGTCTTAGATGTGAATCTGTACGACCGTCATCTTCCTGCTGACCCCTCAGCTGTGCCCTCCTCTACTTGAAGGCCTGTTCTCATCATTGGCTGCAGATGTTGCAGCCTCTAGCCTCTACAGAGCTGTGAGTCCCACCATCTTTTCTCCCAAGTTCAGACTCAACCCGGGGAGGGGCAGAGTGTACTGCAGAGCAGCTGGGGAGCTTTCCAATAGGCAGAGCCTCTTACTAGTACTGGGGCCCATCTTCCCAGTGAGCCCGTCTGATCTGGCCATCTACAGTATTTATTTCAGTTCATGGACCTACAGTAAGAGACAACGGACACTAACCATCTTTTAATTTGCTAAATTTTACCTTTCTGCATCAATTAAAATAACAAAATCAAGTGAAATAAACACCAGTCTTTATCAGACTGTTTCAAAAGAATAAGGAAAAAGTACTCCAAAAGACCATAGAAAATGAAGGGTGGGTCCAGATACTGCTGGAAACCCACACCATTAGCACAAACTCATTGATATAGTATAGAGAGGAGAACAAGAGCTTTTTTAGTGCAAAAATACAAATTTTATTAGACACAGTGGGGATAGACATCCAGAAAGTCAATAAAAACACATTAAAAAGTTAGTGACGGATTGCCCCCATACATGATAGTAACATGGGCTGTGGTATGCAAACACATGCGAGTATGATACAGTCAATTTACAGGGAAGACATATGGGCAATACATATTAACATGCTGTCTCTCTCAGAATCATAAAGCCATGTGGCCACTGTGTGGCCTGCAGCAATGTCCTTCGGAGCAATACATTCTGCTCATCAGATGGGCAGAAGAATTATAACATCAAGCACTATATCACATGTGGAACCACGTATGTGGTGTATTTTGCCACATGCACGTGCCCCCTGACCTACGTGGGACTCACCTCCCGGGAGCTCCGTGTTAGAGTCAGGGAGCACGTGAGGGACATTGCTGCGGCCAAAACGGAGGAAGATCTGACAATATTGAAAACACTGCCCAGGCACTTTAGATTACACCACTCCTCTGACCCCTCAAAACTAAAGATAAGGGGAATTGATGTGGTAACAGGGGGAATCAGGGGTGGTGATCTTAAGAAATGCCTGGCGCAGTGCGAGACCAAGTGGATAGTGACTCTGGATACATTAGTTCCCAAGGGTCTGAATGAATCAGTCAGTTATGCTCCCTTTTTATAAGCAGAATATTATATTGATTATATTGTTTCTCTCTCCTGGTGGTCATTGAATTCCACAATTTCTAGTTCATGTGATCATATTTATGCATGTTTCATTTCTTATGCGTAATCTATATGAGCAACATTGTGAATTTGCCATTCTTTCCCCTCACCTGCATCCTTTGTCTTTTTTAAAAAAAATGTAATTCCCCTTTTTAAATTCATTTTCCCGTGCATCCCTTCCCTGATGTTCCGGCTTATGTAATCTTTATATGTCCTTTCATTAACAGGACTGAGAAACTAACCACATGACCCGTCATTCCAAAATTAAGATCTTTCTGATCGACAGAGGAAATCGAGGATGGACTTTTCCATGTGACGCCACCATGCTTCAAACAACTCTGAATATATAGATTTTGCGTTATATGTATAGAGACCTGATTATACTTACCTTCTGGTGTGATGTGCGATTGTCTCCGCACGATCGCGCCTGTGGCCGGGGCAGGGAGCGCGTAGTCGCGGCCGTCCATGCATCGCACGCATGCGCGGGAGCCTTGGTGACGCGTCCCCGCTCCCGTGCATGCGCGATTGTGATGTGACGGCCTGCGTCTCGCGCGACTTCGCCCGGCATACTGACGTGACCGCCGACAGCGAGACTTCCGGATCTGCGGTGATTATCGTTACATATTCAAAGCCTGCTATCTGGGATGTGTGGCAAAAGGCGCCTCCTCCCTGATGAAGATTGCCATTTAACTAAATAATCGAAACGTATGTAGGTTATCTTGAGGCTCTTTCCTCACGGAGCCTCCCTCCTTTCTTTACCTCGCTGGGCTGATTTTTGGTATTGCACCATAGGTATTGTCTACATCTAACCAAAAACCGAGTTTAGATACCAAGGTAGAGTTATTCAACTTCATACAGCGAAACTTTCTAATACCTTAAAAACCATAATTTTTATTTTTATTTAACATATATGCCACAAACAGAGTACATACGTACATAGAATAAAAAATTATTAAATTATTGTGAGGAAAAAAGGTGGGAAAATTGTAATATCCTTCTCTCACCCTTCCTCACATACGGAGGTCGGCGTCCTAATAGATCATGACGCCTCCGTTCCTCGTCGACTGACGTCCTATGCTGACCCTTCACTTGCTCTCAGGTATATCCCGTGAAACTATATATCAGTGGGTAAGGTGCAACACCAAAAAGTAAAGCCCACAAAAGTTGTATGTACATATAGGATATGCAAAGAAGGGGGGAGCTGTGTCCGTCACTAACCATCCGTCAAAAGACTATCAGGGATGGGTCAGACTAAGTCCTTAAGTTGACATTCAATAGAATTCTAATATTGACTTAAGCTGTATTATTTGTCCAGGATTCACCCTACGCGTTTCGCCCCTTAGTTAGCAAAGGGGGCTCATCAGGGGTATATAAGCATGGATCCTTGAAACTCACAGCTTCAAACCTAAAATAGAACAAAGGGTTATTTTACTAAAAAGACCAATGTTGCCATCAATACGGATGCAAACACCACAATGTGGCATATAAAGTATATAAAGTATAATTCACTGACCATTTCCATAAAATAGCACCGGAACCAATGAAAAATCTGGTACGTCCTCCAGAGTCAATATGACACAACTTGATGCACCTAACAAAGATGGTAGCCATTTTTAATGTCACTTATACATGTATTTATATGTAAATGAGAAGGAAAGTGTACCAGTCTGATACCTGATAAATTGCTGCTAAACATAGAATCTGAGATTAGATCGGGTTCAGGCTAAATTGCCGCAACAGATAAAATCCGTGCCTCCAGCACTTACTTATGCGGAGTGTGCAACCTTAAAAAACAAAAATTGCATATATCTCAGTCATATAACATCCTCATGTGTGCACCATAGGTATTGTCTACATCTGCCTGTGCAGGGATTTCAGTGGGGTCATTAGCCAAGTATGAGCTGCGCTTAGCACTGCACCATATTGTACAGGGGCTTTATGATTCTGAGAGAGACAGCATGATAATATGTATTGCCCATATGTCTTCCCTGTAAATTGACTGTATCATACTCGCATGTGTTTGCATACCACAGCCCATGTTACTATCATGTATGGGGGCAACCCGTCACTAACTTTTTAATGTGTTTTTATTGACTTTCTGGATGTCTATCCCCACTGTGTCTAATAAAATTTGTATTTTTGCATTTAAAAAGCTCTTGTTCTCCTCTCTATACTATATCAATGAGTTTGTGCTAATGGTGTGGGTTTCCAGCAGTATCTGGACCCACCCTTCATTTTCTATGGTCTTTTGGAGTACTTTTTCCTTAGCCATATTTATTCTGTTTACCACAGATATTTCTCCATTTGCCATGAACTTCCGGGCCAGGGATAGCAACTGGCAATTACAGATGGATGATGTTCTCAAGACTGGTGGGGCTTCAGGTGATGGGAATGATGGCATTCAATCCGAGGAAATTATTATGACTAAATATAAAGATTTGCTTAGAAAAAGAACTAGATTATGGTAGAACAAGGCGTTCCTGGGCAAGTATTTAGAGAAAGATTTGGTGCCCAGGGGACTCCGTGTACAGGTGTTCCCCTCCTTTCCTTTGGAGGATGAGACCTTTAAGGCCAAATGGGAGGATATTGCACAGACCTGCTCTCGGGGTTTTCTTGGCCTTCTTTGGGATCACAACTCTTCCTCTTTGGCCCCAATTGAAACCGAATTAGAAGTGTTGGAGAATAAATTAAGAGAGGTATGCACACCAGTTGTCGTAACCTGCTTTTTCGCTGACATCGATAAAGAACTTGAGAAATGGGAGCGGGAAATTAGGACCTTCAAGCTGAAAAAACTGAATAGGGATATTCAGGATTACACCTTGCGGAGAGCATATAGATGGAGAATGGACACAACCAGAGGAAGTACCGGGGATATTTCCAACAAAAAACCCCAATTATGATCTTCCTCAATAGTGTCACAGACTTCTGCGGTTGGATCCTCCTCCGGAGCCTCGGTGAGCTCTATGGATATCGGTGAGACGGTCGGGGCACGTGTCAAACATAGGGCCCGGCCACCCGTGACATACAATAAGAACAAACGTCAAGAGAACAGATTGCAGGTATTAAATCTATCCTCACGGGTGCTCACTGTGGCTCAGGTGGAGGTCCTTTCGCATGGTCTGACTTTTTTTCCCTCTAACTCCACCTTTTCTCGGCTTTGAAGGATCTTAATTTATTCTCGAGGAAACTAACTCTCAAAAAACTCTTTTATAAGCGGAATGCTGGGTCCGACAACCAGGTGGAAAGAGAGGCTATACAAAACCTTGAGGATCTGCTCCAGGAACAGAAGGCCACGACAGCAGGTATGTTCCCAGGTACTCTCCTACCAAAGTCGACAAAATTCCCCCCTTTGTCAATTAGCCCTGCAATTGACATATTTACAAAAATGGTTAGCGAGGATTTTAAACAGATCCCGACCAATCGGAGGTTTGACAACCTAACCCATCCTCAGAGGATGGCTCTGATTGAATTGCAGGGTTTTCACGATATTGTTAGAAAACCTGCTGACAAAGGGGGGAATATTGTGGTGCTTTCCTGTGATAAATACGAACACGAAGTGCTTAGACAACTTTGTGACAGGAATACTTACAAGAGACTCCCCTCTAATCCTCTTGTTGCATTTTCTACTGAGCTCACCGCGATATTACGAAAGGCTCTGGATACCGGTCTGATCAATAAAAAGATGTTTGACAGATTGTGTAAAAAACACCCCAGAGTGTCCACATTTTACATACTGCCCAAGATCCATAAAGATGCCGTCGATCCGCCTGGACGTCCGATCGTGTCCGGCATAGGGGGTCTCTGTGATCCAATTTGTAAATTTATAGAATACCACTTAAAATCTCTAGTGGAGACATTACCCTCTTATGTCCGGGACACCACGGATGTCCTCAGGCGCATTGATGGCATCTTTTTGGAGGATGATATGATCCTTGTCACAGCCGACGTTGAGAGCCTCTATACGTGTATATCCCATACAGATGGAATACGAGCTGTCCGTTTCTTTCTTGAAGTGTCCGGTCGGAGTGGCTCGAGCTGCTCGAGTTTGCCCTGTCACACAACTTCTTTGTTTTCAAAGATGTCTATTACTTACAGCAGTGCGGCACTGCCATGGGCGCGGCCTGTGCGCCCTCGTACGCTGGCCTCTTCCTGGGTTTCTGGGAGAGGCTAATTTTTGCTGACGAGGGCCCCGGGCTTAGCGCCCATGTGCAGTGCTGGCTAAGATATATATAGATGACATTCTGTTTGTGTTGCAGGGCTCAACTGAGCAGCTCGATCAGTTCATGGGGCAGCTAAACATCAATAGCTTTAACATCAAACTTACTCACAAAATTAGCAGATGCAGGATTGATTTCCTTGATATCATGATTGAGGTGGATCAGAGGGGATCGATCCAGACGGACGTTTTCCGTAAGGAGACGTCCGTCAATGCACTGCTACATGCCTCATCTGATCATAATCGGGCAGTATTTGAGAATGAAACGGATTTGCTCTTCCAACAGTAGTTTTGAGGCTCAGTCGGCTGATCTCAGGGATCGATTCTGTGAAAGAGGCTACAGCGGTAGAAGCATCAGGGCTGGCTACAATCGGGCCAAGAGGACCCCCCGGCTGCAGCTACTCACGGATACTTCAAAGAAGCAGGCACAACATGATACCGCGGTAAGATTCATTGGAACATATAACCAGGAGTGGGGGACTATGCGCCAGATTTTGAAAAGGCACTGGCCGGTCTTGATGACTGATCCGGCACGAACCGAAATACTTGCCCCGGATCCCCTAATGACTTCTAAGAGAGCTAGAAACTTAAAGGACCTTTTAATCCAGAGCCACTATGTTGCACCTCGAGTGAACCCATTTGGATCCCGCGGACCTCCACAAGGTTGTTTTCCATGTGGCCACTGTGTGGCCTGCAGCAATGTTCTTCAGAGCAATACATTCTGCTCATCAGATGGGCAGAAGAATTATAACATCAAGCACTATATCACATGTGGAACCACATATGTGGTGTATTTTGCCACATGCACGTGCCCCCTGACCTACGTGGGACTCACCTCCCGGGAGCTCCGTGATAGAATCAGGGAGCACGTGAGGGACATTGCTGCAGCCAAAACGGAGGAAGATCTGACAATATTGAAAACACTGCCCCGGCACTTTAGATTACACCACTCCTGTGACCCCTCAAAACTAAAGATAAGGGGAATTGATGTGGTAACAGGGGGAATCAGGGGTGGTGATCTTAAGAAACGCCTGGCGCAGTGCGAGACCAAGTGGATAGTGACTCTGGATACATTAGTTCCCAAGGGTCTGAATGAATCAGTCAGTTATGCTCAATTTTTATAAGTAGAATATTATATTGATTATATTGTTTCTCTCTCCTGGTGGTCATTGAATTCCACAATTTCTAGTTCATGTGATCATATTTATGCATGTTTCATTTCTTATGCGTAATCTATATGAGAAACATTGTGAATTTGCCATTCTTTCCCCTCACCTGCATCCTTTGTCTATTTAAAAAAAATTGAATTCCCCTTTTTAAATTCATTTTCCCGTGCATCCCTTCCCTGATGTTCAGGCTTATGTAATCTTTATATGTCCTTTCATTAATAGGACTGAGAAACTAACCACACGACCCGTCATTCCAAAAAAAAGATCTTTCTGATCCACACAGAAAATCGAGGATGGTCTTTTCCACGTGACGCCACCATGCTTCAAACAACTCTGAACATATAGATTTTGCGTTATATGTATAGAGACCTGATTATACTTACCTTCTGGTGTGATGTGTAATTATCTCCGCGCGATCGCGCCTGTGGCCAGGGCAGGGAGCGCGTAGCCGCGGCCGTCCATGCGTTGCGCGCATGCGCGGGAGCCTTGGTGACGCGTCCCCGCTCTCGCCCATGCGCGATTGTGACGTGACGGCCTGCGTCTCTCGCGACTTCGCCCAGCATACTGACGCGACCGCCGACAGCGAGACTTCCGGGTCTGCGGTGATTATCGTTACATATTTAAAGCCTGCTATCTGGGATGTGTGGCACGAGACGCCTCCTCCCTGATGAAGATTGCCATTTAACTTAATAATTGAAACGTACGTAGGTTATCTTGAGGCTCTTTCCTGATGGAGCCCCCCTCCTTTCTTTACCTCGCTGGGCTGATTTTTGGTATTGCACCATAGGTATTGTCTACATCTGCCTGTGCAGGGATTTCAGTGGGGTCATTAGCCAAGTATGAGCTGCGCTTAGCACTGCGCCATATTGTACAGGAGCTTTATGATTCTAAGAGAGACAGCATGATAATATGTATTGCCCATATGTCTTCCCTGTAAATTGACTGTATCATACTCGAATGTGTTTGCATACCACAACCCATGTTACTATCATGTATGGGGGCAACCCGTCACTAACTTTTTAATGTGTTTTTATTGACTTTCTGGATGTCTATCCCCACTGTGTCTAATAAAATTTGTATTTTTGCACTTAAAAAGCTCTTGTTCTCCTCTCTATACTGTTTCAAAAGAATGCAGATACTTTGGCAATCACTCAGCTACGTATCTGTTTTTCTTTATTCTTCATTTATTGTTTACCTTGGGAATTTAATAATTCTGTAATGCAGTAACTTCCTTTTTCAATTACATAATCTAAGCATATACTGCCAACAGAAGCAGGCGAAGCTCTCATCAAAGTGAATACAGATGAGTTAATCTTTTGAAATGCAAATTCGTTTACTTCGTCGAATTGTCCCCAAAATGAGATTCTCAGCAAATAAATATGTGCAAATTTCAATACTAGGAAGCTTGTAATTGCTTATGAAATACATGTGGGTGAGAAGAGTGAGAGAGTCTTGCTGGCTTTAAAGTAAACCTGTCAGGTGCAATATGCACCAAGAACCATGAGGAGTTCTGAGTCTATTTTTCTAATCCCTGCCTAACCATCCCAGGCTACAGTAGTATAGATAAAGTTATCTTTAGAAAAATAATTTCTAAAGATCCTTCATGATATGCTAATGAGCGCAGGGACTAGTCGCAAGGTCATTACTTCCCCCAACTAGTCCGCTCTCTTAAAAAAAAAACAAAAAAAAACCCAATGAAGTAACCAGAGTAGATGGTAGAAGGTAAAATCAATTATATTTTATTGAAGACATGATTTAAAAAACATTTATTTGGGATAAAACAGAACAATAGAGGGGATTTTGCCAATGAACAATCCTTCCATAGACCACTTCACTCCACGTATGTGTGTACCACAGCAGAACCACACAGTTTCTCTTAAATTATAATCTTCTAAGATGTTCAAGAATTGAGGAATCTCATAAACAGTATTGCACAACCCCAAAGGGAATATTGCACAACCCCAGACAAGACACGGGATAATCCCAGGGGGGATATTGCAAAGCCCCAAGAGAGAAGGAAAGAGAAAAAACAGTGGTATATAAGGTCTCAGAACATTGAATAACTATTGCACTCTCCTCTAGATATAAAAAAGGGTGATATTGCTGGTAAATACATGTTATTGAAATGATTACAAGAAAATGGTTTGTTTAGGCAGAAAATTACATTAAGGTCAGGGATCCATGTTCACTTGCTCATATAGAAAATACAAAAAATACCCACGGGGGAATAAAGTTAATAACAGTGCAAGTCAAAGATAAATAATGCTGCCTAAAATAATACCAGTTCAAAAAAGACAGGAAAATACCAGCCAAGTGAGATATAGAGACAGAGAAGCCAGATACACAGACAGTCAAATACACTTGCCAGACTGTAAAGTACCATACTGGAAGCAGATGGGAGGATAAATACCCTGACGGCCGTTTCGCCTAGGGCTTCTTCGTGAGGGTAGCGAGGGGTGTATGGAGGTGGATTTATATAACACTCACCTAGGCAGTAGTATCGGCGCTCATGTCCGCGATCGCGCACCGGAAACACATGCCACGTTTGCTGTCACTTCAGCCCGCGCTAAAATCAGAGGGGAGGAAAGCAAGTACAGGACGCGTAGGCATGGTAACGATCACGCGACTCACAGACAGAGCGCACACCACCGGAAGAGCAGTGTGCGGCGCAAATCGTTGCCCCACTACCAAAGGGGAGAGACGCAGGGAAGCACACAACACAGAGTCTATTAGTGTACTATAAAGCAACAGAGGAATAGTATACAATATGCAAGTCACATAAGGGGAGGATAAACAACGATGAAATATATAAAATTATATAAGTGCAATAGAGAAGGATATATAAATGTATACATCTATATAATGATGAGTGAAACAAGACATATCTAAGTGACTACAAAATGATAAAATTCTATGTGTTTTTCATAAATATAATAGTTAATAATGAAATCCTATGTGATAACTGTGTAAAAATATATATAGTTACACACATACAACCATCCACTCCCACATACACATATACAACACCCACATGCACACATTAAATAGTGAAAAATCTACATGTGTTAATAATTAAACATGAGAATTTCTAAAAATTCATATAATAACTATTAGAAAACAAAATTGTACATAATTATGCTGTGAATATATATAAAATCCACAAACACATATACATGTGATGGTATATGTGTACACACACATATACACACACACACACACACAACACCATGGACATCAACATACACAACACACATACAAACACATATGTGTACATATCAAAAAATAAACATGAGTGATGATAATACAAAGTGATGTGTCGTACTTGGACATAAAATTAATTATGCTACATTTTTTATGTGACAATTAGATAAATTCAGAATCATACATAAGTATACTATGAAAATACATGTGTGTGAAGGACATACATACAATAACATACACACATACACACATACATATCCATATATACACATACACACACATATGTATACTCACACACACACGCACACACACGCACAAACTCCTCCCCATATGAAAAATCTTCTTTGAATTCGCCATTCCTCCAGGCAATATCTATGAGGGAAAAAAAGGTGAGGGTTAAAAGTAAAAATTAAGAAACACGAAAAGTGAGAGATTTTAAAACCAATTTATTAAGAATAAAAAAGATTAAAAAAGATTTAAAACAACCCCTAATAGGCTAGTGGTATTAAAAAAATGACGCAAAACTAAGTACCTCATTGAGGCCATTTGGTCGGATACTATCAATAGTCATGATCCATCTTGTCTCCAATTGTGCAAGTTTCTTCTTCATGTCACCTTCACGTTCGTCTTGAGGGATACAATCACTGCCGAAGGCTCGCAAAAACGATTCAAAGAGTAATGGAAAGCAGGTTGATATACCGCGCCAAACCACAGGAGTCGAAATGTTATTAGTAAATCCCTTTTTCTTTATTTTCACAGGTCTACGCGTTTCAGGGACATATCCGTCCCCTTCCTCAGGACAATGTACAGAGAATACTATAACAAGAGACGGGTTGTGAGCTCTTAAATATACAACTGAAAAAAAGCCACGTAATCACTCAGTGCGTCATGATACTGTGACTCATAGGTGCACGAGGTGGTGGATAAAGCTGTGAACATTGACAAAGAGAAAAAAAGGGAAGAAAAAAAGAAAAAAAAGAGAGAGAGAAAAAAAAGGAAAAAGAAAGAAAAAAAGAGGGAGAAAAAAAAGTGGAGGAAGAAAAAAGGAAAAAAAGAAAAAAGTGAAAGAGAAGGAGAAAGAGGAGAAGAAAGGGGTTAGGAAAAAAACGCTGTAAAAAATTTTTTTGTAAAAAAATGTTTTTTAGTGAAAATGAAAAGATTTTATGGACATCAAATTATTGATGTAACTGTTGAAAAAATGGACCTGAAATGCAAAGAATAAATGAAAAACATGAAAAATAAAAATCTGGAGAAAAAAATAAAAACTGAAAAACGAAAAAAAATGAAAACGAAAAAATGTGGAGAATGAAAAAATTATTTTATTTGAAATAAGTAAAAAAATGCCATTTTGATCTGTAAGGTTGTTAATTCTACCTACAAGTGGAGAAGGGAAAAAATAAAAAATAAATAAAATAAAATGACACCAAATGTGGATAGATCTGCAATGTAAATGCGGGGAAATATACAACTAAATGCGACTGTGGGGATAATCATGCTAACGGTGGATTTACAATAAAAAAAAAGTTATAAAAAGCAGAAGCAAGAAGAAACCCGCAAAGATGATTATTGCAGGGTGACAGCGTGGGAAAAAAACTGAACGCGCTTGCGCGAAGGGTAAGATCAGGTGAAACTGTGAAGAAAGGAGACAGTGAAAAGCGCCTGCGCAAGAGGTAACCTAAGGTTAATACCGTGAGAAAATGCTATGGTGCGCTTGCGTGCAGGGATAATACTATATCCAGGCTGCATGAATGATAGCAGTATCAGTGGCTAAGTAATCATGTCAGGATAGTGTAGGAAAGATCAAAATATGATGTGAAAAAATATTTTCATTAGAAAAAAGAGGTGATATTAAACATGAGTTTGATGCTAGGGGTAGAAGCAGGAAAAAACGGTGTAGATAATTACTGGAGGGTGACAGCGTGAGACAAAAAAATGAATAAAGTGAATGCGCTTGCGCGAAGGGTGAGATAAGGTGAAGACTATGAGAAAGAAAAGCGCCTGCGCAAGGGGTCACTTAAGTTTAATACCGTGGGAACGCAAGCGCGTTCAGTTTTTTTCCCACGCTGTCACCCTGCAATAATCATCTTTGCGGGTTTCTTCTTGCTTCTGCTTTTTATAACTTTTTTTTTATTGTAAATCCACCGTTAGCATGATTATCCCCACAGTCGCATTTAGTTGTACAGTTAGGTCCAGAAATATTTGGACAGTGACACAATTTTCGCGAGTTGGGCTCTGCATGCCACCACATTGGATTTGAAATGAAACCTCTACAACAGAATTCAAGTGCAGATTGTAACGTTTAATTTGAAGGTTTGAACAAAAATATCTGATAGAAATTGTAGGAATTGTACACATTTCTTTACAAACACTCCACATTTTAGGAGGTCAAAAGTAATTGGACAAATAAATCAAACCCAAAAATAATATTTTTATTTTCAATATTTTGTTGCGAATCCTTTGGAGGCAATCACTGCCTTAAGTCTGGAACCCATGGACATCACCAAATGCTGGGTTTCCTCCTTCTTAATGCTTTGCCAGGCCTTTACAGCCGCAGCCTTCAGGTCTTGCTTATTTGTGGGTCTTTCCGTCTTAATTCTGGATTTGAGCAAGTGAAATACATGCTCAATTGGGTTAAGATTTGGTGATTGACTTGGCCATTGCAGAATGTTCCACTTTTTTGCACTCATGAACTCCTGGGTAGCTTTGGCTGTATGCTTGGGGTCATTGTCAATCTGTACTATGAAGCGCCGTCCGATCAACTTTGCGGCATTTGGCTGAATCTGGGCTGAAAGTATATCCCGGTACACTTCAGAATTCATCCGGCTACTCTTGTCTGATGTTATATCATCAATAAACACAAGTGACCCAGTGCCATTGAAAGCCATGCATGCCCATGCCATCACGTTGCCTCCACCATGTTTTACAGAGGATGTGGTGTGCCTTGGATCATGTGCTGTTCCCTTTCTTCTCCAAACTTTTTTCTTCCCATCATTCTGGTACCGGTTGATCTTGGTCTCATCTGTCCATAGAATACTTTTCCAGAACTGAGCTGGCTTCATGAGGTGTTTTTCAGCAAATTTAACTCTGGCCTGTCTATTTTTGGAATTGATGAATGGTTTGCATCTAGATGTGAACCCTTTGTATTTACTTTCATGGAGTCTTCTCTTTACTGTTGACTTAGAGACAGATACACCTACTTCCCTGAGAGTGTTCTGGACTTCAGTTGATGTTGTGAACGGGTTCTTCTTCACCAAAGAAAGTATGTGGCGATCATCCACCACTGTTGTCAGCCGTGGACACCCAGGTCTTTTTGAGTTCCCAAGCTCACCAGTCAATTCCTTTTTTCTCAGAATGTACCCGACTGTGGATTTTGCTACTCCAAGCATGTCTGCTATCTCTCTGATGGATTTTTTCTTTTTTTTCAGCCTCAGGATGTTCTGCTTCACCTCAATTGAGAGTTCCTTAGACCGCATGTTGTCTGGTCACAGCAACAGCTTCCAAACGCAAAACCACACACCTGTAATCAACCCCAGACCTTTTCACTACTTCATTGATTACAGGTTAACGAGGGAGACGCCTTCAGAGGTAATTGCAGCCCTTAGAGTCCCTTGTCCAATTACTTTTGGTCCCTTGAAAAAGAGGAGGCTATGCATTACAGAGCTATGATTCCTAAACCCTTTCTCCGATTTGGATGTGAAAACTCTCATATTGCAGCTGGGAGTGTGCACTTTCAGCCCATATTATATATATAATTGTATTTCTGAACATGTTTTTGTAAACAGCTAAAATAACAAAACTTGTGTCACTGTCCAAATATTTCTGGACCTAACTGTATATTTCCCTGCATTTACATTGC
Source organism: Anomaloglossus baeobatrachus (assembly GCF_048569485.1). Lineage (NCBI taxonomy): Eukaryota > Metazoa > Chordata > Amphibia > Anura > Aromobatidae > Anomaloglossus > Anomaloglossus baeobatrachus. The sequence continues at coordinate 399,099,393 of NC_134355.1, forward strand.
AGATCTATCCACATTTGGTGTCATTTTATTTTATTTATTTTTTACTTTTTCTCTTCTCCACTTGTAGGTAGAATTAACAACCTTACAGATCAAAATGGCATTTTTTTACTTATTTCAAATAAAATAATTTTTTCATTCTCCACATTTTTTCGTTTTCATTTTTTTCCGTTTTTCAGTTTTTATTTTTTTCATTTTTTTCTCCAGATTTTTATTTTTCATGTTTTTCATTTATTATTTGCATTTCAGGTCCATTTTGTCAACAGTTACATCAATAATTTGATGTCCATAAAATCTTTTCATTTTCACTAAAAAACATTTTTCCTAACCCCTTTCCTCTCCTCTTTCTCCTCTTTCACTTTTTTCTTTTTTTCCTTTTTTCTTCCTCCACTTTTTTTTTCTCCCTCCTTTTTTACTTTCTTTTTCCTTTTTTTCTCTCTCTCTTTTTTTTCTTCCCTTTTTTTCTCTTTGTCAATGTTCACAGCTTTATCCACCACCTCGTGCACCTATGAGTCACAGTACCATGACGCACTGAGTGATTACGTGGCTTTTTTTCAGTTGTATATTTAAGAGCTCACAACCCGCCTCTTGTTATAGTATTCTCTGTACATTGTCCTGAGGAAGGGGACGGATATGTCCCTGAAACGCGTAGACCTGTGAAAATAAAGAAAAAGGGATTTACTAATAACATTTCGACTCCTGTGGTTTGGCGTGGTATATCAAACTGCTTTCCATTACTCTTTGAATCGTCTCTTCACCGCTGGACCGCTGCCTCCCACACTATCTCCTCGTGATTTACATGCTCAGAAAGGGGTTGTGACTGGCACAACCGTACCAGGTGAGTGTACCTGCCAGCATTCACTCCCACGTGTTTTACCGGGTAAGACCCTATTTGCGCCTTATCTTTCCACAGCAAACTCATCTACTGAAGGCTCGCAAAAGACTGCCCTTACAGGCATGTGTCAATTTAAAATGTTTCGCCAGAGGTTTCAAGATGGAGGGATCGTCAACATCAATAGCATGGTTGATATCTCTGACATGTTCCCGTATTCGTACCTTAAGAAGTCGTGAGGTCAGTCCTATGTACATCTTTTCACAGGAACAGTAAGCACGGTACACCACATGTGTGGTGTTGCATGTGATATGCCTGGTAATCCTAAAATCTCGTAATCCATTTGCTGATGTAAAGTTGGTGTTCCTTACCATATTTGGACATGCAATACATGTACCACAGGGGTAAAAAACCCATTTAGGTCCCTTGGATCCAAAGGTCGCAGATGATTTTGGTCCCTCATAATTACTGTGTGTCAATAGATCCTTAAGATTACTAGACCTCCTATAGGTTATACTCGGTCTGTCTGTGGTACATTTACTCAGCGTACTGTCTGCCCGAATGATAGGCCAGAATTTTTGAACAGCTTCTGCCACTTCCTTCCATCTACAACTATAGGTAGAAATAAATCTTACCTGCTGTGTAGAGCAAGTAAAGGACGCGTAGGCATGGTAACGATCACGTGACTCACAGACAGAGCGCACACTGCCGGAAGAACAGTGTGCGGCGCAAATCGCTGCCCCACTCCCGAAGGGGAGAGACGCAGGGAAGCACACAACACAGAGTCTATTAGTGTAGAATAGAAAGCAACAGAGGAATAGTATATAATATGAAAGTCACATAAGGGGAGGATAAACAACGATGAAATATATAAAATTATATAAGTGCAATAGAGAAGGATATATAAATGTATACATCTGTATAATGATGAATGAAACAAGACATATCTAAGTGACTACAAAATGATAAAATTCTATATGTGTTTTTCCTAAATATAATAGTTAATAATGAAATTCTGTGATAACTGTGTAAAAATATATATATATATATTAAACATATAATTATATAAGTAGGCTATACATATACATAATACATGAACACATATACATATACAACCATAGTTACACACATACAACCATCCACTCCCGCATACACATATACAATACCCCCATGCACACATTAAATAGTGAAAAATCTACATGTGTTAATAATTAAACATGAGAATTTCTAAAAATTAAAAATTCATATAACTATTAGAAAACAAAATTGTACATAATTATGCTGTGTATATATATATAAAATCCACAAACACATATACATGTGATGGTATATGTGTACACACACATATACACACACACACACACACACACAACACCGTGGACATCAACATACACAACACACATACAAACACACATGTGTACATACAGTTAGGTCCAGAAATATTTGGACAGTGACACAATTTTCGCGAGTTGGGCTCTGCATGCCACCACATTGGATTTGAAATGAAACCTCTACAACAGAATTCAAGTGCAGATTGTAACGTTTAATTTGAAGGTTTGAACAAAAATATCTGATAGAAATTGTAGGAATTGTACACATTTCTTTACAAACACTCCACATTTTAGGAGCTCAAAAGTAATTGGACAAATAAACCAAATCCAAACAAAATATTTTTATTTTCAATATTTTGTTGCGAATCCTTTGGAGGCAATCACTGCCTTAAGTCTGGAACCCATGGACATCACCAAACGCTGGGTTTCCTCCTTCTTAATGCTTTGCCAGGCCTTTACAGCCTTAGCCTTCAGGTCTTGCTTGTTTGTGGGTCTTTCCGTCTTAAATCTGGATTTGAGCAAGTGAAATGCATGCTCAATTGGGTTAAGATCTGGTGATTGACTTGGCCATTGCAGAATGTTCCACTTTTTTGCACTCATGAACTCCTGGGTAGCTTTGGCTGTATGCTTGGGGTCATTGTCCATCTGTACTATGAAGCGCCGTCCGATGAACTTTGCGGCATTTGGCTGAATCTGGGCTGAAAGTATATCCCGGTACACTTCAGAATTCATCCGGCTACTCTTGTCTGCTGTTATGTCATCAATAAACACAAGTGACCCAGTGCCATTGAAAGCCATGCATGCCCATGCCATCACGTTGCCTCCACCATGTTTTACAGAGGATGTGGTGTGCCTTGGATCATGTGCCGTTCCCTTTCTTCTCCAAACTTTTTTCTTCCCATCATTCTGGTACAGGTTGATCTTTGTCTCATCTGTCCATAGAATACTTTTCCAGAACTGAGCTGGCTTCATGAGGTGTTTTTCAGCAAATTTAACTCTGGCCTGTCTATTTTTGGAATTGATGAATGGTTTGAATCTAGATGTGAACCCTTTGTATTTACTTTCATGGAGTCTTCTCTTTACTGTTAACTTAGAGACAGATACACCTACTTCACTGAGAGTGTTCTGGACTTCAGTTGATGTTGTGAACGGGTTCTTCTTCACCAAAGAAAGTATGCGGCGATCATCCACCACTGTTGTCATCCGTGGACGCCCAGGCCTTTTTGAGTTCCCAAGCTCACCAGTAAATTCCTTTTTTCTCAGAATGTACCCGACTGTTGATTTTGCTACTCCAAGCATGTCTGCTATCTCTCTGATGGATATTTTCTTTTTTTTCAGCCTCAGGATGTTCTGCTTCACCTCAATTGAGAGTTCCTTAGACCGCATGTTGTCTGGTCACAGCAACAGCTTCCAAATGCAAAACCACACACCTGTAATGAACCCCAGACCTTTTAACTACTTCATTGATTACAGGTTAACGAGGGAGATGCCTTCAGAGTTAATTGCAGCCCTTAAAGTCCCTTGTCCAATTACTTTTGGTCCCTTGAAAAAGAGGAGGCTATGCATTACAGAGCTATGATTCCTAAACCCTTTCTCCGATTTGGATGTGAAAACTCTCATATTGCAGCTGGGAGTGTGCACTTTCAGCCCATATTATATATATAATTGTATTTCTGAACATGTTTTTGTAAACAGCTAAAATAACAAAACTTGTGTCACTGTCCAAATATTTCTGGACCTAACTGTATCAAAAAATAAACATGAGTGATGATAATACAAAGTGATAAGTGTCGTACTTGGACATAAAAAATGTAGCATAATTAATTTTATGCGACAATTAGTTAAATTCAGAATCATACATAAGTATACTATGAAAATACATGTGTGTGAAGGACATACATACAATAACATATGCACATACACACACACATACACATCCATATATACACATACACACACATACATACACACATATATGCAGCACCCTGGGATATGCTACCCTAGTGATCTGCAGGATCCTAAGGCTTTCTGGAACACCCTATGCTGACAACCCACACCTCACACACAGGTAGGGGCACATTCCCTGAGACCTGGGCGCAGCATGTAGAGGGTTAACAGTGGTCAGATGTGAGAACCAATCCCTTAGCTGTTAGCTTGGGAAAGGGGTGTGGCTTGTGGGAAGCAACAGGTGTTGCTAGGCAGAGTTGGCAGAGAGGAAAAACGACAGTTCAAGGAGTGACAGTTAAAAGGAGCCAGTGAGTGAGAGGGGTGTGAGGATTGTGAGGAGACCCCAAAAGGCGACTAGGAGGTAGTAGCCTGAGGGTAGAAAGATCCCAGGCACTACGCATGAGGGGGTACTGGACCCCAGAGTAGACAACAGCTGCAGGCGGTCTGCTGATCCAGCCGTGTGTGGTAACTTCCAGGGTACCACACCACCCATAGGCTCAGGGACACAGCCTCATATATAGGACCCAGGAGAGGGCACAGAGAAGTAGCTTACCCCACAAGGGACCGCGAGGCCTGTCATTCTGGGCCCGGAAAAACAAAGGAGCGGAGCGTCGCAGGTCACCAACAGCTTCAGGCAAGGGGACCATCAGCTCTGCATGTGCACGGAGGGCTCAACTGGGACTCACGTCAGCACTGGGACAAAGGAAAGTCGGTTGACCAGCCGTACCAAACTACACTTGCAACATCCAGTGAGTAAATTACCAGTTAATCTGCAAGAACTGTGTCGTGTTTATTACTGGTGCACCACAAGGCGCAGCACACCTACATGGGACTTAAGCCCCTACTGGCGGAGGGTGCGAACACACTTGATGCTATACCATCTGTCCCTAAAACCACAGCAGCAGCGGGACATCTTATTACCGCAACCCGCCAGTGGCGTCACAAGTGACATACAAAATAACCTTGTTACCGAGCGCCCCCCAGGTCACGGAACCGGGCACGGCCACCTGTGACGATGATCCCTATTATCCACCACCTGAAACCGAGTATCCCAAGGGCCTGGGGTGTGGCAGTGCTCTACAAATACACACACACATGCACACACACGCACAAACTCCTCCCCATATGAAACCATCCCAGGCTACAGTAGTATAGATAAAGTTATCTTTAGAAAAATAGTTTCTAAAGATTCTTCATGATATGCTAATGAGCGCAGGGACTAGTCGCAAGGGCATTACTTCCCCCAACTAGTCCGCTCTCTTAGCATGTTAGCACGTCCACGGGTTTAGGGTCAGTGCACATAATCAGAAGTCCTGGCACTTCCGGTCATGCGCACTAGACCTCTTTGAAGGTAGGATGCATAAACCTGGCTTTATAGAGCACTGTACCCAAACACGGCATTCTTAAGCGGTGACAACAGACACAGGTACATGCTATTCTATGCCCATTACCCAGCGTCATCAATGGTGACGCATGTACCTGTGTCCGTTGTCACTGCTTCAGAATGCAGTGTTTGGGAACAGTGCTCTATGAAGCTGGGTGTAGGCATCCTGGCTTCAGAGAGGTCTAGTGCACATGACCGGAAGTATCGGATCTTCTGATTTTGTGCACTGACCCTAAACCCGTGGGCGTGCTAACATGCTAAGAGAGGGTACTAGTTGGGGGAACTAACGAACTTGCGACTAGTCCCTGCGCTCATTAGCATATCATAAAGGATCTTTAGAAAAATTTTTTGCAAAGATCTCTTTATGTTTGCTACTATACCCTGGCACAATTAGGATTAGCAGGGATTAGCAATATGCATCCAGAACTGCTTATGGTTAAGGGTGCATATTGCATCTGAGAGGTTCCCTTTAAAGGCCACAATACACGCAACGACATCGCTAACGAGATGTCGTTGGGGTCACGGAATTCGTGACACACATCCGGCCTCGTTAACGACGTCATTGCATGTGAAACGCACGAACGACCGTTAACGATCAAAATTACTTACCTTATCGTTGATTGTTCACGTGTTGTTCTATTCCCAATTATTGTTGCTGTTGCAAGACACAGGTTGTTCGTTGTTCCTGTGGCAGCACACATCGCTATGTGTGACACCACAGGAACGAGGAACATCACCGTCCCTGCGGCCGCCGGCAATGAGGAAGGAAGGAGGTGAGCGGGATGTTCGGCCCACTCATCTCCGCCTCTCCGCTTCTATTGAGCGGCCACTTAGTGACGCCGCTGTGACGCCACATGAACCGCCCCCTTAGAAAGGAGGTGGTTCGCCAGGCAGGTAAGTCCGTGTGACCATTCCTAGCGATGTTGTGCGCCACGGACAGCGATTTGCCTGTGACGCACAACCGATGGGGGCGAGTGCTTTCACCAGCAACATTGCTAGCGATGTCTCTGTGTGTAAAGTGCCCTTAAGAGTTTACAATTTACAGGTGAGAGAGAGAGAAACCCCATTTACTATAAGAGCTTACACTCTACAAGGCCCCCTTCACACATCCATGTCTCCGGTACGTTTGACATCCATTTTCACATATACTGGAGACATGGGCACATGTAAACCCATTAAAAACAATTGGTTTTCGCACACATGCATGTTTTCCCATGGACTGTCTGTGTGGAGCATACGTGTGTCCGTGTGCTCCACGTGGTGACATGTCTTTTTTTCGCCAGCAGCATGGGTGTCACACGGACTGCACATACCGCACAGACCGCACACTGATGTGCTCTGTGTGACATCAGTGTGACATGTACTGGAGAAAGCCACGTGTTTGAGAAATAAAATGCTTTTCTATACTCACCTGTCTCCCCCGCTGATGTCTCCAGCACTGCTGTCACTTGCTCCCAATCTCCCCTCATTATGCTTATTGCATATTCACTGCACCAAGGACCGGAAGCAGCAACACCGCTGGATACAGCAGCATCATGGACATGTGACTATAAACATTCATACTTTCTGTGTGGTATGCGGATGTCACACGACTTCGACACTGACAGCACAAGCTGAACGCAACGCACCTACACCACGGACCGTGCAAAACATGTATGTTTTGCAGGAACGTGTGAAACAGGCTTGAGAGAGAGAGCCCTGCTAATAAGCACTAACACTAAGGTGAGAGAGAAAATAAAACCCGCTAATATTAAGAGATCACAGACTACAGAAGAGACAAACTTACCCAGTTACCTTGGAGAAGGAAAAACCTTACAAACTGTGATCCACTGAGAAGAGCTGATTTCTGAAGTCCCAGGTACGGACAACCCCTGTCCACTAAGGGTGCCTTCACACTTTAGCGATGCAGCAGCGATCCGACCAGCGATCTGACCTGGTCAGGATCGCTGCTGCATCGCTACATGGTCGCTGGTGAGCTGTCAAACAGGCAGATCTCACCAGCGACCAGTGACAAGCCCCCAGCCAGCAGCGACGTGCAAGCGATGCTGCGCTTGCACGGAGCCGGCGTCTGGAAGCTGCGGACACTGGTAACTAAGGTAAACATCGGGTATGGTTACCCGATGTTTACATTAGTTACCAGCGCACACCACTTAGCTGTGTGTGCAGGGAGCAGGAGCCGGGACTGGCAGCGTGAGAGCTGCGGAGGCTGGTAACGAAGGTAAATATCTGGTAACCACCTTGGTTACCCGATGTTTACCTTGGTTACAGCTTACCGCAGGCTGTCAGACGCCAGCTCCTACTCCCTGGACATTCAGGATTGTTGCTCTCTTGCTGTCACACACAGCGATGTGTGCTTATCAGCGGGAGAGCAACAATAAAAAAATGAACCAGGGCTGTGTGTAACGAGCAGCGATCTCACAGCAGGGGCCAGATCGCTGCTCAGTGTCACACACAGCGAGATCGCTAATGAGGTCACAAAAACCGTGACTCAGCAGCGATCTCAGTAGTGATCTCGCTGTGTGTGAAGCACCCCTTAGGTGTGAAGCACCCCAAGGTGGTTACCCGATATTTACCTTCGTTACCAGCCTCCGCAGCTCTCACGCTGCCGCTGCCGGCTCCTGCTCCCTGCACACACAGCTAAGCGGTGTGCGCTGGTAACTAATGTAAACATCGGGTAACCATACCCGATGTTTACCTTAGTTACCAGTGTCCGCAGCTTCCAGACGCCGGCTCCATGCAAGCGCAGCGTCGCTTGCACGTCGCTGCTGGCTGGGGGCTGGTCACTGGTCGCTGGTGAGATCTGCCTGTTTGACAGCTCACCAGCGACCACGTAGCAATGCAGCAGCGATCCTGACCAGGTCAGATCGCTGGTCAGATCACTGCTGCATCGCTAAAGTGTGAAGGCACCCTTAGTGTCATAGCTGCAGGGCAATATTGGGAAGACAACAAAATGATGATTGCTTGTTCTCTCATGCATCTGCAGTGTGTGAAATAGTGCAAAGTTGTTTTTTTTTTAGCAAACTCAAATCAAATGTCATAATGTTTGTATATAACTAACTCGATCTTCCGCAAGTTGATCCACTCAACTCTAGAAATAAGCAACCTATTTTCTAATTACATGGGTTTGTACTGAGGGAAATATAGTATGGTATTGTATCATTATATTCTTGTCAGCAATACGTTTTACAATTTTCAGTCTCTGAATTTGCATGAGGCTTATTTTCTTCAGGACAAGATATAATTTTTATTAGTACCATCAAGGGACTGGCTGCCTCATCATGACAATCTGCCTGTCCACACAGAGTTGAAAATTGACCATTTTTTGGCAACAACTGCAAGAAATTGTTTTTTCACCCCCCTTACTCACCTGACCCAGCCCCTTGTGTCTTCTTTTTACTCCTAAGAATTAAGAAAGTATTTTCAGGATGCAGAAGAGGTTAAGAAAAAAATTGCTGGAGGCCCTTAGCAGTATTACTTCGAAAGGACATCAAAAAATGCTTTGAACAGTGGAAAAACCATTGCAACAAAAGCATATCATCTAATGTACAGCATTTTAAAGGAGATTACAGTGGAACCTTGCTTAACAAGAACAATCCGTTCTGGGACTGTGCTTGTTAATCAAGTTACTCGTTCAGCAAAGCAAGATTTCCCATAGGAAATCATTGCAATGCTGACAATTCGTTCCACAATGTGTTAAATGTCCCATCCTGGTGCCCTATTCTATCATTCCACACATGCACAAACGCACACAAACATGTACAAACACACACAAACACACATGCACACGCACATGTTATATGCTCACTTTACCTTCCGTTCCATCGCCGATCTCCTGGGACTTGCTGTTCTCCGGTGCGGGCCGTGTATTGGGTGACCATAACGACGAGGGCGGAACTTCCTGCCAGAGCGCTGATATCAAAGGCAGAGCCGCTTGCCTCTGATTGGTCAGCGCGCTGCCTTTGTGTAGCGGTGACAGGAACCAGGAAGTTCCTGCTTCGTCGCTATGGATGCCAATGCCTGGATGCCTGTGCCTGGAGTGGAGCAGAGCAGAGCAGCGCACTACAGGACCCAGGAGACCGGCGATGAAATGAAAGGTACACATATTATATGTTCACCTTACCTTCCATTCCACCCGCCGGCCTCATGGTACTTGTAGTTCACCGCAATGTACCCGGGAACTACAAGAACCATGAGGCCGGCGGTGGAACGGAAGTTAAGGTGAGCATAATACTGTATGTGTGTGCGTGCGTGTTTCTTTGTGTGTGTTTGTGCATACATGTGTGTATTTCTGTGGACTGCAAGTGCAGGTTAGAGCGCGGTGGATGTACGAAACCGAAAGTGTGTGCAGTGAGGATTTTGCTCGTCCAACAAAACTTTCTCGTAAAGCGGGTTACAAATTTACAGAAAGCTTTGCTTGTTAAGCGACATTCTCGTTAAGTGGGTTACTCGTTAAGCGAGGTACCACTGTAATTAGTTTAATTCATTTAATTAATTAGTTTTCAAGATGCTATCTTTAATAAAAATATTTTAAATAGGTCTCATTTTTGGGGGTACTCCTGCGTAATAGCCTAATGAACTTTTTCAGATGTTGGTCTGGTAACGGATTGTCTGAAAAAAGCCTTGTCCCCTACAAAGAAAGACAGAAAAAGTAGTTTATTATTTCTGCCATCCTAAATGTATACCCAATGTAGAGCTGCTATTGCTTCCATCACTTCCAATCATCACATAATCTTTGGTCACAGGTCCCATGACCATAAGGCTTGGCCAAAATAGACCTACAACAATCCTGACAGTGACAGTCATCTCTTGTCAAGGATGTTCACGCTTCACCTGATAAATTGTAAAATGGCAACTTGAAATGCAAGACATCCCATTAGTAACATGATATGTGGGTGTGGCGCCCCTGACCTGGTCAGGCAGCACTGAGTACTGGGACAGTACTTCCAGGTAATCCTGAAGGCCAGAATAGGGTGTGTACGTACAGACACATAGCAACCAGGTCTCCCACACCTTAGAGGGGACCCTTGGGCAGACTCAAGAGGGGGCATTCCTCCACATCTCAGCTAGAGGTGTGGGGGGGGGCTGGAAGCTAAGGTGGCAGTGGCTGTCAGGAAAGTAGGAGGAGTTAGCCAGTCTGGAGCAGAAGGCGCAAAAAAAGAGAGAAACAAAGATGTGCGCTGACATGCTAGTCAGACCCTGCACGTGTAGTAGCCGTTAGCTGGGGAGAACGGTTACCAGCAAGTCGGTCAGAAAGATGTTGAGGAAGTCAGCTGGTCGAGTACGGAGACTCCTGGTGACTAGGCACGCACGGGGAACAGGTCCCTAGAGTAGACGTCCATTTACTGATCTGCTAAACCTGATGGTGGAGGAAATCACAAGTCCCACACCAACCAACTAGAGTCCGAGCCTCAGCAGCAACAAGGGGGCCCATAAGGAGGATTGAGCCTGGAGCCATCTTCCTTGGTCCAAGCTGCTGGCAAACGGGCCAAAAAGGGGTGAAAAGGGAGTAGCGACTTCCCTGGATGAATCCCACGGTACTTCAAGTCTGGGGTTATCCGAAACAAGAAGTGCTAGGAAGGCGAGTTAACGGTTACTCTTAGACCGGCCTACAGGATACCTGGTTTCTCCTGGTTTATCTCAGCATCGCCCAGGTACCTCACAGAACAACTGAAAGTGAGTAAAACAAGTTCAAAGACATCTTGGACTGAGACTGAGTTATTCTGGGACCTGTTGTTCTACACACCCAAGCCCCTGGGGCCAGCCTCACTCACGGGAGGCCATACCACCAGACTGCAGATTCTATCAGCCCCAGACGCTCGTTAAACCTGCAGTGGCTGTCACCTATAACCCTGACCGCAAACTGTGAGCGGCGTCACGACTCCCATGTAAATAAACCTGACATACCTGTAGCCAGATATACCCAAGGTGAAGACCCTGGGGCGTCCCCAAAGGTGGAGTAGTGTCCCTGGGGCGACCACTGCAGGTTGGCGACACATGGGTCTCTGGTACCACTTTGTGCTGTCCTCAGGTATGGTGAACATAAACTCGTTGACCAATTCCCATCATAATTAGTTTCAAGGCAGAAAAGAGCTGTACATTTTATATTGACATTTCTAAAGTATTTCATTCAAAATAAGTACAAAGAGTGCTTCAACTAAAAGTACCTGGAAGTGAAAATGGATCTAGCGAGAACTTTTCTATTTACTGAATGTTGAAATGACAGAAAGTTATGGTTTAATCCTGAAATAGAGTTGTATCAAGTTTACTTACCACAACACTTTACATTCTTTTCCCATTATCACTAAAAACCTTCTCGACCATGTTTTTCTATTTACAAGAGTCAGCCAGTGCATCTTCTGCGCACTACTGTAGATTGCAAATACTTTTTCAGGTCACAATATTTCATAATATTTTGAGATAGCTACAGGTAAATATAGTTAGCTCAAAATATTTAGAAATACAATAATCTGTACTGCATTACTTACATAAATAAAAATATACAAATTTAGTTACTGTCACAGGGTGTAACCGGGGCTCCTAAACTGGCCCTCAGGCAAGGAGGGCCCTAGCTGTCCATGATCCCAGAGATACACCTGATGCTGATGATGCCTGGACTTCCTTTCTAGCCCTGCTCCTGTACAGCCCAAATCTAATACCCCCTCTCCCTCACCCCAGGGGAGGGCCGAGGCAGGTATGGCAGAATCCATAGATATGGAACAATGGGAAACCAAAACTTGTTCACTCAGCACGTTCACACAGAGATATTAGACAACAAGTGATAAGGAGGAAAACAAGAACAGGGTGGAAACAATGAGAGAACTCCACAACTGCATGCATAAAGCACTACAATCACCAGCAGGACTGGGATACAACAGCACTAGGACCAGTGTAGCAAAAGCTGTCATTGTCAAGGGAAGACAGATTCCTCCATCTTAAAAAGCTGGGGAGTAGCTGTGATAGGTCTTCCCACAACATGTGATCTCAGAGGTAAACAGCAGGCCAGTAGAAATGAACTCCTGCCTGCCTGATCACAAATAAACCCACAGCTGGCCAATGCCTGAGCCTGCCTGTGTAAGGCTATGTTCGCACGTTGCGTTTTTTTCCGCGTTTCTGCAGCGTTTTTAGCAGCAGCGTTTTTGCGCTAAAGCGCATGCGTTTTTGATTTCCAGCAAAGTCTATGGGAAAAGTAGAAATCCTGTCTGCACTTTGCTTTTTTTTCTGCAGCGTTTAATTTGCATATTTGTGGTCAAAAACCATGCTGAAAAAGAAGCAGCATGTCAGTTGTTTTTGCCATTTCTGCAGCGTTTCCTTAACATTGGAGTCAATGAGAAATGGCAAAACGCAACCAAAAGCACAATTCCTGCGTTTTTCATGCTTTTTACCTGCTTTACCTCTGCGTTTTTGGCTCCAAAAACGCATGCTTTTCTGGCCAAAAATTAATGGGTTCTAATGTTCCTTTACACACACACAATAACCGAAAATTTAAATGTTAAAAAATTATAAACTTCACCTATTTTTCTGATAAAATGTGGATAACCACTATTTTATCATTAAAATTGATAATTTCCCATATAGTTTTATTAAAAGTTAATTTTATACTTTTTTTCTCTTTTTTCATTCTTTTTGACTATTTCAACTTTATTTCTCAGTGTCTTGATCTCAAAAACGCATCTGCAGAAACGCAGATGAAAACGCAGGTAAAAAGCGCTAAAAACGCACTAAAAACGCGGTAAAAACGCATGCGTTTTTAGCGCTAAAAAATTGTCAAAAGCCATTTGGTCAAAAACCAAGGGAAGGAAAACGTGCAGAATAAACTGCAGGTACTCCGACGCAACGTGCGCACATAGCCTTACTCAGAAGTACCAGAAAAAACACAGTGTGGAGTGTTAGTCTTTCATGTGAACAACGTCTGATGCCACCATGACAGCTGGTGAGATATAAGCCAAACTTCACATGACAGTTACATGGTTATATAATAATAATAATAATTTTATTTATATAGTCACAGATATCAATTTACAATCAGATCATTTTCCAGTCTCTCACATGCTTTGTTCAAAGGCTCATTTATTCTGTTACACCACACTCATGTTTAGGCCAGGGCCACATGGGGATCTACTGCGATCCTTGCATGACACTCGGCTCACGCTGGCAGCATAACAGGAGCCGAGTGTCATGCGAGTGTCACTGCTACTGAGGTGCGATCATGCGATCGGACCTCAGCTGCGGGGGGCGGGCTGACTCTGAGGAGGGGAGGGCCGGCACTGTGGAGGGTAGGGAGGGATTTTTTTCCCTCTCTCCTCCATAGCTGGCTATTGCCATTCTCGCCCTGCACTCACGGTACACCGGTGTACTGCGAGTGCAGTGTAATTTTTCTCTTGCCCCATAGAGTTGAATGGGTGTAAGATAAACCTGGATCGCATTACAGTCGGAGTATGCTGTGATTGTTTTCTCGTCCGATTAGGGCTGAGAAAATAATCGCTCATGTGCGCTGACTCACAGGCTAATATTGGTCCAAGTGGAATGCGATGTTTTATCGCATCCCACTCGCTCCGATTTTCACACCGTCTGTCTTACTATATTCACAGACTAAACCAATTGGAGTGAAACATTTTTTTTTTTTTTAAACCTAGAATTTATTTAAATACAATTTAAAAGGTTGAAACAAAAATAAACACATTCAGTAGAATCCAAATAGATTTTTGGGAACAATAGACATCATGAATTACACAGGTCTGCAAGAAAATGTTTTTCGAGAGCTGTTTTGGTTATTCCACGTAATCTTTATGTTTTTGAGTGCGCTGAATCCGAAAATGAGCACCGTTTTGTCATAGGACATCACGTTTTCTGACAATTTAAGTAACTATGTTAAATAAGACAATACCTCAAAATAAATGAAAATAGACTCATAAAATTATTTTTTTATTACAAATGTTTCATGAAAATCATTTTTTTAACTGCAATGAGCTCACTAACACACACTAAAATTGATTCTTCTTCCCTGTGATGCTTCTCTTGGTACATTTACGCTTGTGAGTACCATTTGTAATGTCTCTCTGAAGCGTCCAACAGTAGTATGCCATCATTGTAATGCTCCATCTTCCCTGGTATCTTCTTTCCATCTCTTTAATGTCCTGGTAGAATCGTTCACCTTGCTCTTCACTCACAGCTCCCAAATCAGGAAAGTTGTCAAGGTGGGAATGGAGGAAATACACTTTAAGGCTATGTGCGCACTTACCGGATTTTGCCGCGGATTTTCTGCGGATTTGCTGCATGTTTCGCTGCAGAAAATGTTCATAACATCTCTGCAGTGAATCACGAGCAAAACCTATGGGCAAAAAAAATCCTGTGCGCACTAGACGGAATTTGACAGCTGCATGTTTTGCTGCGGGATTCCCGCAGCAAAAACAATTGCATGTCAATTCTTTTCCGCACGTCGCTGCGGGATTTCACTCCATTGACTCCAATGTAATCGTGAAATCCTGCAGGGAATAACGCAGGCAGCAAATTCTGTGCGGTTCACTGCGTTTTCCTGCGTTATTCCCTGCGGTATTTCGCGGTTTACCTCCGGTAATGTACATCGCCTGTCTGCGGTTTTCCAGGGAAGTGATGTCATTACAGGAAGAGGAAGCCGTGCAGAGAGTAAACAAACACACATCACACTCACACACACAGACATCACAGACACAGAACACATAGACACAGACACATAGAACACACATAGAAAGAAAACGGAAATATAGAAAACAAAGAACGTGGGCTCCGCTGTATATTTACCGTCCAGCCGAGGTAAGCACACAGCGGCGGCCCGGTATTCTCAGGCTGGGGAGGGAGAGGGGCAGGGTTAATGTCCCCCGCCTCACTCCCCCTCCCGCAGCCGAGAATATCAGCCGCAGCTGCCCCGGGACTGTCGCATGCATTATGCGGCAGCACCGGAGTGTCCCCCGGCTCTTCCTGCCGCCGTGTAGCAGTGGCAGCAGGGTAATACAAGGGGTTAATGGTGGTGGATCACCGCCATTAACTCCAGGCTTGATCATGGCAGCGTCTATGTGACAGCTGACATGATCAACCCGTAAGTAAAGTGAATAAAACACAGACACCGAAAAATCCTTTATTTTAAATAAAACAAACAAGCCTCGTTCACCATTTTATTAACCCCTCCCGCACCAAAGCTCCGGCGTAATCCACAGGTCCTGCGCTGCTTACATCCAGCTGCGACTGTCACAGACACAGCGCTGAATGAATGCAGCAGACAGCAGAGGTAATTACCGGTCATTTCTCACGGCCGGTAATGTGAACTCACTGCCGACCGTGGGAAATGTAGCGATCTGTCCTCTATCTATCTATCTATCCCTCTGTCTGTCTATCTATCTATCTATCTATCTCTCTCTCTATCTATCTATCTATTATCTCAGAATTAAATGACTTTTTTTTTTTTCTTTTTTTTTCAATGTGCTTTATTGCATTGAATGCAATAAAGAACATCCCAACCCGCACGCGGCAAAACCGTGGCAATACCGCGAACAATACCGCGGTGAAACAGCAGCAAACCGCGGCAAACCGCATGCGGTTTTCGGGTGCGGTTTGCCGCTGTTTTTTACCGCGGGTGCGGTAATCTTTAAGAGCATGCGGAATTTTCTCAAGAAAATTCCATTTCCCAGTGCGCACATAGCCTAAAACTCATTAGGCAACCTAAAGCTTGAAATGATACAAATATCCAAAATTAAATAGTAAGAAAAGAAAAACATTTTACCTACATGGCACACTCTAATAAAATAGAGAAAAAAGGAGAATAAAAGCAAGAGTATAGTGCAAAATATTCTATATTTATTACAAGAGACTGGCACAGAAAGAAATCGGCAACACAAATCAAAAGGCATGTGTATAACAACATGTATAAAATTGTGAAGCATGAGGTATACAGGTACAGTACTAATAGTATCTGCGGGTCAAAATGTGGTCAGGGCATAAAGCATTACAGAAAGAGCCATAGAAGGTAAATTGATAATAAATTAACATAAATTCAAAAAAAGCAGGGAAAAGATTTAGTGCTGTAAATGGTAAAATACCCCACACTTAATACTAGTTAAGTAACCCTATATTGCACATAGCCCAAGTAGCAGAAATTGCAGAAAAATATAAACATCATGCACAAAAATACAAGTTTTAACACTCTGGCCAAAAGGTCAGAGGGGTAAAAGACAGTGGGTAGCGTGAACCATGATGTGCAAATAAGCATACCCATAGTCGTGACACAGCCTGAGGATTAGCAGTAGAGACCCCAAGGACCCCAGTGCACACTCTGAGATAAAAGGTGCAGCTAAAGTGTGGCAGGCATATACCTGCCTAAACCACAGTGAAAATACAAATATGCAGACATATAGATACATGCATATTTATAAACAGGTATACATATACATACATATACATACAGACACATTGTTCACTAAAGGGTACTTTACATGCCACGACATCGCCAGCGATCTCGTCAGCGCTGTGAAACTCCAGATCGCTCAGTAATAAAGGATATGACCAAAGGAAGGTCAATATGTAAATAAGTATACAGTGCACACTCTGAGATAAAAGGTGCAGCTAAAGTGTACAGAAGCATATACCTGCCTAAACCACAGTGAAAATACAAATATGCAGACATATAGATACATGCATATTTATAAACAGGTATACATATACATACATATACATACAGAAACATTGATCACTAAAGGGTACTTTACATGCCACGACATCGCCAGCGATCTCGTCAGCGCTGTGAAACTCCAGATCGCAAATGCGACCCCCCGAGGTCGCACTTAGGTCATTTTACGCATGTGCGATCTCGAAAGATCGCACCCGCGATCGAGAACCCCACATCGCCAACGAGATCGCCAGTGACGTCGCAGCATGCAAAGTACCCCACACTAAGTACTAGTTAAGTAGCCCTATATTGCACAGAGCCCAAGTAGCAGAAATTGCGGAAAAATATAAACATCATGCACAAAAATACACGTTTTAACACTCTGGCCAAAAGGTCAGAGGGGTAAAAGACAATGGGTAGGGTGAACCATGATGTGCAAATAAGCATACCCATAGTCGTGACACAGCCTGAGGATTAGCAGCAGAGAGGTCCCCCTGGAACAAGGACCCCAACGTACGTTTCACGATCTCACAACAGTTTGGATCATTTAATCAGGGGGGAGATGGAACACTGTGTGAAAAGACCATGCTTTTTAAAAATGGCGCCAGACTGCCCCCGCCACTCCCCCGTCGGCGTCAGCGCGGCCGCACCAGTAGTAATCCGGACTCCGGAGTCATCAGCAATCAACGCCCATCAGTAAGGTGGGCGCATGCGAGGGAATGAGGACGCGTCACTCGCAACCCACGCATGCGCAGAGACGATAATGATTGGTACTAGAGAGGAAAAGAAGCAGGCATTGGCACTCAGCTCAATATAGAATGCATGGCAATCAATATATAAATAACCAGAAATATTTTATTGAAAACATACCCCAATAAAAACATTTAAAAGAAAAACAAATGATTAGCTGTGGTGCTATACAATGATGCAAAGTATTAACCAGCAAAGGACAAAATAGCCATAGGACATATCAATGAGTCCATTCAAAAGATGCAAAAACATACACATACAATGGCACTGCTGGATAATTGCACTAATGAAATAACCCACCATAACAGAAGTACATCACTGTTAAGAGCCTAAGTGAGCAAGATAGCAATCAGAAGTCTGGTGAACCCCCCATACCTAACGCATGTTGCTCATCAAGTGAGCTTCATCAGGAGAGAATGAGGTGAGTATGAGTCAGAAAGTACAAGTATATATACCTAAATCAATTAAAAACATTAGATACCGGTGTCCATGTGGCATGCTGCGGCGTCCAGGAAGTAGAATACAAGGCAGAAAGCCCTGAGCAATCAAGCGCTGAGTCTCAGTGTGATCTAAGCATGCGTCCAATGATATAGTGAGAAACTACAGAAGGCAGAGAAGTACTGCACATGTGCTGACCAAAGTAGTCAAATACAGAGTAAATCGAGCAGGAAAACTACAAACAACATATCCCAGCCACACAAAACAGGCATAACACCACAGTATAGCAAGCACTTAAAGCAGCAGCACACTGATAGATCTACAGCGCTGTAAAGCAGGAATGAGTAGCAAAATATCAAAGTTGTATGGGATGAATGAAAAGGGTGAATGTTTGAACGCTCAGTAATAAATAGAGATGAGTGAACCGGTCGCGGTTCGGCTCGAGGTGGTTCGCCGAACGGAGGTCTCGTTCGAGTTCGGTTCGTCGAACGTTCGACGAACCGAACTCGAACCAATAGGCTATAATGGGAGGCAATCACAAACACATAAAAATGCATTATAAATGTACACATACAGTAAATAAACATTGCCATAACACTTACCGGTCCCCACGATCCCTCCTGCACTCTGTCTCCTGACGCTATTTCATCCGATGATCGCTGAATCCTCCCGGTGACCAGCACTGCCAGCAGAGAAGCAGGACCTATCGTGACATCAAAATAGCCATGTGACCAGTCACGTGGCTATTATCTCATTGGCTACAGACTGGTCACATGACTATGACGCGTCATGTAGGACCTGCGAGTGCATCTCTCCGGTACACGGTGCACATTTGTGTATCGCCGTGTACCGGCGATATGCTCTAGCACACGGTCGACTCCCCGTTCCGTTAGGGACCGGCTGACACAGCCGGTCATTAACGGAGATCACCGTTGCCATAGCAACGCAGTTAGCGGTGACGTCACCGCTAACCGCGGCTCCGGGAGCACCGTTGCTATGGTAACGCGTCTGTCAGCGTTACCGCTGTTACCACTAGCAGCACTGATCACTCACGGAGTGAAGGCTGCACGCTGCTTCCCGATAGTAGTAAGGATTGTAGTGAGGATGAGGTGCCCCAGCCCATCAAGTGATGGGCTGGGGCACCTCATCCTCACTACAATCGTCACTACTACTACACTAGTGAGGATTGTAGTAAGGATGAGGTGCCCCAGCCCATCAAGTGATGGGCTGGGGCACCTCATCCTCACTACAATCGTCACTACTACTACACTAGTGAGGATTGTAGTGAGGATGAGGTGCCCCAGCCCATCAAGTGATGGGCTGGGGCACCTCATCCTCACTACAATCCTCACTACAATCCTGAAGTGCAGTTTCTTCAAATTCATTTAAAGGCACTTGGAACGCTGAAATTGCTGCTTATAATTTAAGCCTCTATTAAAAACCTCTTATCAGCGCTGGTTTATTGGGGATTTATTCGGCTGACAGGGGTAATAAAGATGGAGTCTCTAATGTGTCTGTGTATTTATTTCTATTAAAGTATTTTTTCTCTGTGTGGTGTCTTTTTTTTAACCCTTTATTGGAGATTCTTAATGGCCGGGTCAAAAGTGCCTGACATTAAGAATCTCTGGCTTAATACTGGCTAGTAAAACAAAGCCAGTATTAACTCATGATTACCCAACAAGCCACCCGGCTCCAGGGCTGTTGGAAGAGTTGGATACAGTGCCAGATGATGGCGCTTCTATGAGAGCGCCATTTTCTGGGACGGCTGCGGACTGAAATTCGCAGCAGAGGCGCCCAGAAACCTCGGGCTAACCTGTGCTGTGGATTCCAATCCCCAGCTGCCTAGTTGTACCTGGCTGGACACAAAAATGGGGCGAAGCCCACGTCATTTGTTTTTTAATTATTTCATGAAATAAGTGAAATAATTAAAAAAACGGGCTTCCGTATATTTTTGGTTCCCAGCCGGGTACAAATAGGCAACTGGGGGTTGGAGGCAGCCCGTGGCTGCCTGCTGTACCTGGCTAGCATACAAAAATATGGCGAAGCCCACGTCATTTTTTTGGTGGGCAAAAAACTTCTGCATACAGTCGTGGATGGAGTATGCTGAGCCTTGTAGTTCTGCAGCTGCTGTCTGCTCTTCTCCATACAGACAGACAGCAGCTGCAGAACTACAAGGCTCAGCATACTCCATCCAGGACTGTATGCAGAAGTTTTTTGCCCCCTGAAAAAATTATGTGGGCTTCGCCATATTTTTGTATGCTAGCCAGGTACAGCAGGCAGGTACGGCTGCCCCCAACCCCCAGTTGCCTATTTGTACCCGGCTGGGAACCAAAAATAAAGGGAAGCCCTTTTTTTATTATTTCATGAATTTCATGAAATAATTAGAAAACAAATGACGTAGGCTTCGCCCCATTTTTGTGTCCAGCCAGGTACAACTAGGCAGCTGGGGATTGGAATCCGCGGCACAGGTTGGCCTGAGCTTTCTGGGCCCCACTGCTGCGAATTGCAGTCTGCAGCCGCCTCAGAAAATGGCATTTTCATAGAAGCGCCATCTTCTGGCGCTGTATCCAACTCTTCCAGCACTTGCCTGCTATACCTGGCTAGCATACAAAAATATGGCGAAGCTCACGTCCTTTTTTTGTAGTTTTTTGGCAAAAAAAAAAAAAAAAATGCTTCCCTGGATTTTCCATTGCCAGTGAAGGTAACACCAAGCAGTGGGGGTTAGCAGCCAGTAGCTGCTTGGATTACCCTTAGCTAGCAATACAAAAAATGCAGCGGGAGCAAATATATATTTTTTTTAATAATTTATTTAAATAACTAAAAACAAAATGGGCTTCCCTGTATTTTGATTGCTGGACATCACAGTGCTGTAAAAATAAATCTTTAAAAAAAATGACGTAGCGCTCCGCGGTATTTTTGATTCTCAGCACAGATAAAGCAGACAGCTATGGGTTGCCACCCCCATCTGCCTGCCGTTACCTTGGTTGGCAATCAAAATACAGGGAAGCCCATTAATTTTTTCTATTTAAAAAATAGTTAAAAAAGAAAATGACGTTGGGTCCCCCCATTTTTGATAGCCAGCTAGGGTAAAGCAGACGGCTGTAGCCTGAAAACCACAGCTGGCAGCTTTACCGTGGTTGGGGATCCAATGTGGAGGTCCCCCCAGGCTCTTTTTTTATAATTATTTTATAAATATTAATAATTACACAAAAAAAGTAGGGTTCCCCCCCAAATTGGATCACCAGCCAAGGTAAAGCGGACAGCTGTGGTCTGGTATTCTCATGGTGGGAAGGTCCATAGTTACTGGGCCTTCACAGCCTAAAAATAGCAGGCCGCAGGCACCCCAGACGTGGCGCATCCACTAAATGCGCCAATCCTGGCGCTTCACCCCAGCTCATCCCGTGCCCTGGTGCAGTGGCAAACGGGGTAATAAATCGGGTTGATACTAGCTGTAAAGTCACCTGAGAGCAAGCCCAGCAGTTTGTGATGTCATGGCGTCTATTAGATACCCAACATCATAAACTGTCAGTACTAACAAAAAAAAAAATCGACAAAATAAATTTATTTGAAAAAACAGTCCCCAAAACATTTCCTCTTTCACCAATTTATTGTAAGAAAAAAAATAAAGGGGTCCCACGACGACTCTGGACCGTCTAGAATATGGGGGGGAGACACTCAGGGAACGTATCCCCCATTTTCTAGGAGTGCGGACCCTTCATGTGAGGAGTGTGGGTGCAATGAATCTGCACTCACTCTCCCCGGGTCCACAGCAGCAGAGTCCATGTCGTAATGGTTGCTACCAAAGCTGCAATGCCTTGCTCATGAAGTAAGGGCATGCCTAATCAGGAGAACTACTGTAGAGGAAGCTCTGCTCACTGGTATATAGGTGCTCAGAGGTAATAATAGATAAAATTAGTGAGTAACCTCGGCACTCTAAATCTCCCAGACTAAGTCAGTAAGTCACAACGGATAGTAATGCAAAATCCCTCTTTATTGGTCCGTATTAAGAAAAAAAAATGTTTCATAAGCATATATGTTTTTGTCCAAAACAAGTTACAAATGACGTGTCGGCCTGAGCCTTCGTCAGATTGGACTTATCTGCATGTAATCCTGAAAAATGACAATAATCAGTATCACATAAGAGTGAGAGAACAATAACATAAACTCGAACAATGTAGAGGTACAATTGGGATGCAGCAAACAAATTGCAACACAGCAAGAAATGAAACACATGATACAAATGTCATAATACAGTACAAGGACAATATATTAATGACAAATATGGGGTCAGAGTAGGCTTAGACAGCTCTGGTACGAAAGAGATGTCAATCATAAAGTAACATGTGCAGTAGGTGTAGAGCTACACTATGCATGGCAGAGATAATGGGTAGACCGACCATAGAAAAAGAACGGAGAAAAAGTGGAGAGAAAGTGGAGAAAAAAATGGAGAAAAAGTGGAGAAAAAGTGGAGAAAAAGTGGAGAAAAAATGGAGAAAAAGTGGAGAAAAAGTGGAGAAAAAGTGGAGAAAAAAATGGAGAAAAAGTGGAGAAAAAGTGGAGAAAAAAAGGAGAAAAAGTGGAGAAAAAGTGGAGAAAAAGTGGAGAAAAAATGGAGAAAAAGTGGAGAAAAAAATGGAGAAATAGTGGAGAAAAAGTGGAGAAAAAGTGGAGAAAAAGTGGAGAAAAAATGTAGAAAAAGTGGAGAAAAAGTGGAGAAAAAATAGAGAAAAAGTGGAGAAAAAGTGGAGAAAAAATGGAGAAAAAGTGGAGAAAAAGTGGAGAAAAAGTGGAGAAAAAGTGGAGAAAAAATGGAGAAAAAGTGGAGAAAAAATGGAGAAAAAGTGGAGAAAAAAATGGAGAAAAAGTGGAGAAAAAGTGGAGAAAAAATGTAGAAAAAGTGGAGAAAAAGTGGAGAAAAAGTGGAGAAAAAGTGGAGAAAAAATGGAGAAAAAGTGGAGAAAAAGTGGAGAAAAAAATGGAGAAAAAGTGGAGAAAAAGTGGAGAAAAAATGGAGAAAAAGTGGAGAAAAAGTGGAGAATAAGTGGAGAAAAAGTGGAGAAAAAATGGAGAAAAAGTGGAGAAAAAATGGAGAAAAAGTGGAGAAAAGGTGGAGAAAAAGTGGAGAAAAAATGGAGAAAAAGTGGAGAAAAAATGGAGAAAAAGTGGAGAAAAAGTGGAGAAAATGTGGAGAAAATGTGGAGAAAATGTGGAGAAAATGTGGAGAAAAAGTGGAGAAAAAATGGAAAAAAGTGGAGAAAAGGTGGAGAAGAGGTGGAGAAAAGGTGGAGAAGAAGTGGAGAAAAAATGGAGAAAAAGTGGAGAAAAAGTGGGGAAAAAAGTGGAGAAAAAGTGGAGAAAAAGTGGAGAAGTGGAGGAGAGGTGGAGAAAAAGTGGAGAAAAAATGGAGAAAAAGTGGAGGAAAAAATGGAGAAAAAATGGAGAAGAAGTGGAGAAAAAGTGGAGAAAAAGTGGAGAAAAAGTGAAGAAAAAGTGGAGAAAAAATGGAGAAAAAATGGAGAAAAAGTGGAGAAAAAGTGGAGAAAAAGTGGAGAAAAAATGGAGAAAAAGTGGAGAAAAAGTGGAGAAAAAGTGGAGAAGAAGTGGAGAAAAAGTGGAGAAAAAATGGAGAAAAAGTGGAAAAAAATGGAGAAAAAGTGGAGAAAAAGTGGAGAAAAATGGAGAAAAAGTGGAGAAAAAGTGGAGAAAAAGTGGAGAAAAAGTGGAGAAAAAATGGAAAAAAAGTGGAGAAGTGGAGAAGTGGAGAAGAAGTGGAGAAGAAGTGGAGAAGAAGTGTTTGTTCATGCCAGATGGGAGATAAATAATTTTTTACCGGCGCTGATGAACCATCCTGATTCATGATCTCCAGGGTCTCAGCTAGCCCTGAAACCCCGGAGATTTTCTGACGCTGGGGGGCATTATTCACTTATTTCTGCCTGCTGTTTATAAACGGCAGGTGAGAATAAGGCTACATTAACACGACCGATCCATTTTTGCGGTCTGCAAAAAACAGTCCGTTTTTTTTCACGGGTGCATCCATGTGGCATCCGTTTCCGTTCCGTAGACGGTCCGTATGTCATCTGTTTGTCATCCGTGTGCCTTCCGTTTTTTTTGTGTACTGCAAAAAAACTGAAGGAGGGTAAATGCATAAATTTACCCAGGATCCATAGCTTCATCCTACATGAGGCGGTCACATGTTCACTCCAGTGCCATTTTCTACTGCTTTTCACAGCGTAGAGCGTTCTGGTGATTTTCTTGTGCTTGTGCACTTCATATCAGTCTTTTCTGTCATTATAATGGTAGAAAGACACATAATGTCCCACTCTCCTGCATTTTGTAATTTTGCACCCGTTGGTGCCTTTCATGTGGCACTAAGGGGTGCTTAGCTTTGTATTTAGCCACAAAAATGAAAAAAAAAAATGACGTAGGGTTCCCCCTAGTTTTGTAGCCAGCTAGGGTAAAGCAGACCACAGCTGGCAACCTCACCTTGGCTGGTAATCCAAAACTGAGGGCACCCCACGCTGTTATTTTAAATTAAATAAATAATTTAAAAAAAAACACGTAGGGGTCCCCCCAAAATTGGATCACCAGCCAAGGTAAAGCAGACAGCTGGGGTCTGATATTCTCAGACTAGGGAGGTCCATGGTTATTGGACTCTCCCCAGCCTAAAAATAGCAGGCCGCAGCCGCCCCAGAAGTGGCCCATCCATTAGATGCGCCAATCCTGGTGCTTCGCCCCAGCTGATCCCGCGCCCTGGTGCGGTGGCAAACGGGGTAATATATGGGGTTAATACCAGATGTGTAATGTCACCTGGCATCAAGCCCTGGGGTTGGTGAGGTCAGGCGTCTATCAGATACCCGACATCACCAACCCAGTCAGTAATAAAAAAAAATAGACGACAAACACATTTTTATTTGAAAAAACACTCCCCAAAACATTCCCTCTTTAACCAATTTATTACAAAGAAAAACAAATCCAGGTCTGGTGTAATCCAAGGGGTTGCCATGACGATCCACACTGTCCCAGTCAATGAAGAGCAGAATGTTCCCCATTGGCTGGGAGAGCAATGCAGTGACCTGAGCTAACATCAATGGGTCAGCCCAGGTCACTGCATGGGATGACAAGTGCTGCTGTCAGCGAGGTACATTACCTGCGCTGATCTCCAGCACTGCCGACAGCACCTGTCACTGAGTTCAATGACCGCCGCCTTCACAGCCAAATATCGCGAGAGGCCCGTGATGTCACCGCTAGTCAGTCTCGGGTCGGAAGCGAGAGGTGATGTGACAAGCGGCGGCCATGGAGGATAGTGACAGCGCTGAGGTCAGGATGGCGGGACTTCATCACCGCAGGTAAGCCGAGCGGGACCATGTGTGCAGAGTGTGTGTGTGTGTGCGTGTGTGTGTGTATGTATGTATGTATGTGTACATGCCGCGGGCAGGAGGGGGCGGAGCGAGCTGAGCGGGGAAGTGTGGACTTCCTGCACGTAACTAGGATAAACATCGGGTTACTAACCAAAGCGCTTTGCTTGGATACCCGATGTTTATCTTGGTTACCAGCTTGTGGCAGGCTGCCAGCGATGGCTCCTGCACACTGTAGCTGTAAAAAGCCCTGCTTTTTGCTGCTAGAACCGTTCTCGAACGTATCTAGAACTATCGAGCTTTTAGCAAAAAGCTCAAGTTCTAGTTCGATCTAGAACAGCCCCCAAAATCACTCGAACCTCGAACTGGAGAACCACGAACCTAGAACCGCGCTCAACTCTAGTAATAAAGGATATGACCAAAGGAAGGTCAATATCTAAATAAGTATACAGTGCACACTCTGAGATAAAAGGTGCAGCTAAAGTGTACAGAAGCATATACCTGCCTAAACCACAGTGAAAATACAAATATGCAGACATATAGATACATGCATATTTATAAACAGGTATACATATACATACATATACATACAGAAACATTGATCACTAAAGGGTACTTTACATGCCACGACATCGCCAGCGATCTCGTCAGCGCTGTGAAACTCCAGATCGCAAGTGCGACCCCCGAGGTCGCACTTAGGTCATTTTACGCATGTGCGATATCGAAAGATCGCACCCGCGATCCAGAACCCCACATCGCCAACGAGATCGCCAGTGACGTCGCAGCATGCAAAGTACCCCACACTAAGTACTAGTTAAGTAGCCCTATATTGCACAGAGCCCAAGTAGCAGAAATTGCGGAAAAATATAAACATCATGCCCAAAAATACACGTTTTAACACTCTGGCCAAAAGGTCAGAGGGGTAAAAGACAGTGGGTAGGGTGAACCATGATGTGCAAATAAGCATACCCATAGTCGTGACACAGCCTGTTGATTAGCAGCAGAGAGGTCCCCCTGAAACAAGGACCCCAACGTACGTTTCACGATCTCACAACAGTTTGGACCATTTAATTGCAAAAGCTCGATAGTTCTAGAAACGTTCGAGAACGGTTCTAGCAGCAAAAAAACAGCTAATTCCTAGCTGGCTTTCCGCTGTAATAGTGTAAGTCACTCTGTGACTCACACTATTATGAAATTTCAGTGTATAGTGTGCGGGAACAGTGCCTTCAGATCACTGCTGTATGGATAATGGCGATCGCCATTTTTTTTTTTTTCTTGTCTTCCTTCCCTAAGCGCGCGCGTGTAGTGGGGAGGGCCAGCATGTCAGCCAATCCCAGACACACACACAGCTAAGTGGACTTTTAGCCAGAGAAGCAACGGCATGTGTGATAGGATGTCCATGTCACATGTCCCTGCATTATAAAACCGGACATTTTCCTCCAGCACGCCATTATCTGCCTTCTGCGTCCTTGGTGTCAGACATCACTGGCGCAGCTCCGTCCTTTGTCCTATCGCCGATACTGCTGTATGCGCTCCATACACAGCGCTGGACAGCTTAGGGATAGCACTTTCTATCAGTCCTTTTAAGGGCTCATACCGGCAGGGTCAGAGCCATAGCGCAGAGACGATAATGATGCCGAGGACACTGAACCAGTATACCCGGAAGTGCAGCCATGTGACACGGAGGAGGGCAGGACAGAGGCGGTCAGGTGAGCTACAAGGACACATGATAATGCGATCGCAGAACAAAGAAGAGGGATCAGCAAATGGTATAAGATAAAAAGAATCTTCAATCATTCACGCCATGATAAGTCCCAATCCAGGATCACAATCATATGTTGAATCAGTCAATGCCATGTAGATAAAATCAACATTCCTTTAGGGGTGCCAGAAAAGAGAGATAATCTCCAAAATTTAATTTTAATGATTGAACATTCTTTTTATCTTATACCGTGAATCCGTGTCGCACAACCTCGCTTAACGCCGTCAAACGCACTTACCTGCCCTGCGACATCGTTCTGGCCGGAAAACCGCCTCCTTTCTTACATAGTTACATAGTTACTTAGGTTGAAAAAAGACCTAGGTCCATCTAGTTCAACCTTCCTCCACCAGTTCTACATTTAGTCACTAAGTCATTTATAACCAACAATGTTTTGTGTACTGAGGAAATCATCCAGCCCTTTTTTAAAAGCTGTTATAGTATCTGCCATTACTACCTCTTGTGGTAGGGCATTCCACAGTCTGACCGCTCTAACTGTAAAGAACCCTTTCCTATTTAGGTGTCGGAATCGCTTTTCTTCCACTCGCAGTGAGTGCCCCCTGGTCCTTAGTATTGTTTTCGGAAGAAATAAGTTATGTGCCAGTCCTTTATATTGACCACACATGTATTTATACATATAAATGAGATCTCCTCTGAGACGTCTTTTTTCTAAGCTAAACATATCTAAC
Organism: Anomaloglossus baeobatrachus; assembly: GCF_048569485.1. Classification (NCBI taxonomy): domain Eukaryota; kingdom Metazoa; phylum Chordata; class Amphibia; order Anura; family Aromobatidae; genus Anomaloglossus; species Anomaloglossus baeobatrachus. The sequence continues at coordinate 399,127,510 of NC_134355.1, forward strand.
TTTTTCAATCTGCCATCATATGGGAGGCCTTCCATTCCTTGTAATAGTCTAGTTGCCCGCCTTTGAACTGACTCTAACTTCTGAATGTCCTTTTTAAAGTGTGGAGCCCAAAACTGGATCCCGTATTCCAGATGTGGCCTTACAAGTGATTTATAGATGGGTAACAATACGTTGGGATCACGGGATCTAATCTCTCTTTTTATACACCCTAGAATCTTGTTTGCTTTAGCAGCTGCTGCCTGACATTGAGTGCTGCTGCTCAGCTTATTTGTAATGAGAATACCCAAGTCCTTCTCCTGTTCTGTAGTCCCGAGTTTACTTCCATTTAATGTATACGCAGCTATAGGATTACTCCGTCCTAGGTGCATTACTTTACATTTATCAACATTAAATCTCATTTGCCAAGTATCTGCCCATTCTGACATCTTATCCAGATCTTTTTGTAATATTGTACTATCCAGGTCAGTTTTTAATATCCTACATAGTTTGGTGTCATCGGCAAAGACTGACACTGTACTATCAATCCCATCCACAAGGTCATTAATATAGAGAGTAAAAAGAATTGGTCCTAGCACAGATCCCTGCGGCACCCCACTGCTGACTATAGCCCATTTAGAGAATGTAGCATTTATGACTACTCTTTGTTTCCTATCTTTTAGCCAATTCCTTACCCAGTTGCATATTGTGTCCCCTAGTCCTTGCTTCTGGAGCTTTAGTATAAGGCTATTATGTGGTACAGTATCAAATGCCTTTGCAAAGTCCAAATAAATCACATCAGCTGCATTACCAATATCCAGGTTTGCACTTACCCCCTCATAGAACCCCAACAGGTTGGTTAGACACGACTTATCTTTCATGAATCCATGCTGTTTGTCAGTTATCATATTATTTTCTGCAATATATTTTTGCATGTCATCCCTTAAAATGCCCTCAAAAACTTTGCATACTACTGATGTCAGGCTTACTGGACGGTAGTTGCCTGGATCTACCCTCTTACCTTTCTTAAATATCGGTACCACATCAGCAATTCTCCAATCCTGAGGCACCAACCCTGTTACAAGTGAGTCTAAAAAGATGAGATACAGCGGTCTGTCGATTACGGAGCTCAATTCCCTCAATATTCGTGGATGAATGCCATCTGGCCCTGGGGATTTGTCAATGTTTAATTTACTCAGACGTAGGCGTACTTCATCTTGTGTTAAATTAATTATATCAGGTGGTGGACTTTGATTTTTCACTTGTTGAATGATCCCTGGTACAGTCAGTTCCTTGGTGAATACAGATGAGAAATGCCTATTTAATATCTCAGTTTTTTGTTTGTCCTCTATAACTAACTTGTTATTATATTTTAAGGGTCCGATACTATCCTTTGTTTTCCTTTTGGCATTAATGTATTTATAAAAGATTTTGGGATTTATTTTAATGTCATTGGCGATTTTTGTTTCAGTAGCTAGTTTTGCTTGTTTGATTTCTTTTTTGCATTGCCTATTGATATCTTTATACTCCTGCAATGCTATTTCTGTATTCTCAGCCTTTAAGATGTTAAACGCCCTTTGTTTTTGTTTTATTATACTTTGTACAGTCTTATTTATCCATAGTGGTTTCTTTTTATTCCTGGACATTTTATTACCAGAGGGTATAAGTTTTTTACAGGACTCTAGCAGTATATCCTTAAACTTACCCCATTTATGTTCGGTATCCCCAGTTACCATGACTCTGTCCCAATCTACACATTTAAGCTCTTCCCTTAATTTGTTGAAATCAGCTTTCCTAAAATTCCAGGTTTTAGCATTCCCCCTTTGAAATGTTCTATTGAATATTATGTCGAAGCTTACCATATTATGATCGCTGGTGCCCAAGTGCTCCCGGACCTGTAGATTTGAAATTGTATCCGGTCTATTTGACAGGACCAGATCTAGCAAATTATCTCCCCTGGTCGGTTCATCTACCATCTGAGAGAGGAAATGGTCCTGAATGGTAGATAAGAACTTACAGCTTTTAGCAGAACCAGAAGATTCTATGTCCCACTGTATGTCTGGATAGTTGAAATCCACCATAATAAGAATCCGATTATTATTATTAGCTGCCTTTTCAATTTGTTCCAGCATTTCACCCTCTATTTGTTCAGGTATGTTAGGAGGCTTATAGCAAACTCCAATTAGCATTTTTCCATTATTCCCCTCCCCATGTACATTTACCCATACTGACTCTACATTGTTGCTGTTCCCCTCAATGTCATCATACAACACAGGTTTTAGGTTAGATTTGATAAATATACACACCCCACCACCTTTTTGGCCTTTCCTGTCCTTCCTAAATGTACTATAACCCTGTATGTTTGTCACCCAGTCATGGCTTTCATCCAGCCAGGTTTCCGTAATGCCCACCACATCATAATCCATGGTTGACATAAGAGTCTCCAATTCATTCATTTTGTTTGCAAGACTTCTTGCATTTGCCAGTAGACATTTAATCCTATTAACACCTTTATTACTCCTAGCCTCCCTACGTTCCTTGTATGTCCCATCCCCCCCTAATCCTTCATTGACCCCTACCGTCTCCCTGTCTCTATCTGCTCTATCTATCCCCTTATTTGCTCCACTACCCTCCCTCCCCCCCGATCCTAGTTTAAAAGCTCCTCCATCCGTCTGACCATTTTCTCCCCCAGCACAGCTGCACCTTCCCCATTGAGGTGCAGCCCGTCCCTACCGTAGAGCCTGTAGCCGACTGAGAAGTCGGCCCAGTTCTCCATGAACCCGAACCCTTCCTTCCTGCACCAATTTCTAAGCCACATATTTATCTCCCTAAGCTCCCGCTGTCTTTCTAGTGACGCTCGTGGCACCGGTAGTATTTCTGAAAACACCACCTTGGAGGTCCTGGACTTCAGCTTCTCTCCTAGTTCCCTGTAATCATTTTTAAGGACCTTCCACCTGCCTCTAACTTTGTCATTAGTACCAATGTGCACCATGACCGCTGGGTTTTCCCCAGCCCCACCCAGCAATCTGTCTATCCGATCCGCAATATGCCGAACCCGAGCACCCGGCAGACAACACACTGTTCGGCATTCACGGTCTCGGCGACAGATGACCCTGTCTGTCCGCCTAATTATAGAGTCCCCTACCACCAACATCTGTCTGGGCTTTGCTGCACTCCTATTTCCCTCCTTCCTACAGCAGTTGTTTTCCTGGTTGCTAGGAGCAACATCCTGCTGTAGTGACCCTAGTCCAGGCCCTTCATTCCTAATATCAGCCAAACAGGCATATTTACCAGGTTGTGCCAGGTCAGGACTAGGCTCCCTGACACTTTTCCCCCTACCTCTTCTTCTAACTGTTACCCAGCTACCTACCTCTGGGTCCTGATCTTCCCCACCTCCACCCTCCTCCATATCACTGGCCCAAGCCAGAGAAAGCTCAGTGAGCTCTAAACTCCTCTCCAGGTTTGCAATGCCCCTTAGTGTTGCAAGCTGCTTATTTAGATCAGTTACCTTGGCTTCCAAACACGCAACATGCTTGCATCGAGTGCAGACATATTCACCCTCGAACGGCTGCTCAAGGCATGCATACATCTGACAAGATACACACCTGGTAGCATTGTCCATGGAGCACCTATCAAATGGGGATCAACAGTAAAGTAGAAAAACAAAGAGAAAAAAACGAAAGAAACCCAATGGGAAACGTATAAGGATAAATTCAAACTATGTTCTTGTGTCAAACTATGTAATTGTGTTGAAACTATGCACTTATCTTAAATTCAGCACTTTACTTGAATTCAGCACCTCGCTCGCTCAGCCCCCTCGCTAGTACTGGCTGGTTTATATAGATGTACAATGAGTATCAGAAGCTGCTGGAAGCTTCTAGAAACAGGTGTGACTAATCCTACTAATTAAATCACAAGACTAACTTTTTTTTTTTTTTTTCCCTTTTCACAGAATCACAAACAGACACACAATCCCCTAATGAAATTCAACAATTACAGTTATCACCACTATGTAATTGTGTTGAAACTATGCACTTATCTTAAATTCAGCACTTTACTTGAATTCAGCACCTCGCTCGCTCAGCCCCCTCGCTAGTACTGGCTGGTTTATATAGATGTACAATGAGTATCAGAAGCTGCTGGAAGCTTCTAGAAACAGGTGTGACTAATCCTACTAATTAAATCACAAGACTAACTTTTTTTTTTTTTTTTTTTTTTTTTCCCTTTTCACAGAATCACAAACAGACACACAATCCCCTAATGAAATTCAACAATTACAGTTATCACCACTATGTAATTGTGTTGAAACTATGCACTTATCTTAAATTCAGCACTTTACTTGAATTCAGCACCTCGCTCGCTCAGCCCCCTCGCTAGTACTGGCTGGTTTATATAGATGTACAATGAGTATCAGAAGCTGCTGGAAGCTTCTAGAAACAGGTGTGACTAATCCTACTAATTAAATCACAAGACTAACTTTTTTTTTTTTTTTTTCCCTTTTCACAGAATCACAAACAGACACACAATCCCCTAATGAAATTCAACAATTACAGTTATCACCACTATGTAATTGTGTTGCAACTATGCACTTATCTTAAATTCAGCACTTTACTTGAATTCAGCACCTCTCTCGCTCAGCCCCCTCGCTAGTACTGGCTGGTTTATATAGATGTACAATGAGTATCAGAAGCTGCTGGAAGCTTCTAGAAACAGGTGTGACTAATCCTACTAATTAAATCACAAGACTAACTTTTTTTTTTTTTTTTTTTTTCCCTTTTCACAGAATCACAAACAGACACACAATCCCCTAATGAAATTCAACAATTACAGTTATCACCACTATGTAATTGTGTTGAAACTATGCACTTATCTTAAATTCAGCACTTTACTTGAATTCAGCACCTCGCTCGCTCAGCCCCCTCGCTAGTACTGGCTGGTTTATATAGATGTACAATGAGTATCAGAAGCTGCTGGAAGCTTCTAGAAACAGGTGTGACTAATCCTACTAATTAAATCACAAGACTAACTTTTTTTTTTTTTTTTTTTTTTTTTTCCCTTTTCACAGAATCACAAACAGACACACAATCCCCTAATGAAATTCAACAATTACAGTTATCACCACTATGTAATTGTGTTGAAACTATGCACTTATCTTAAATTCAGCACTTTACTTGAATTCAGCACCTCGCTCGCTCAGCCCCCTCGCTAGTACTGGCTGGTTTATATAGATGTACAATGAGTATCAGAAGCTGCTGGAAGCTTCTAGAAACAGGTGTGACTAATCCTACTAATTAAATCACAAGACTAACTTTTTTTTTTTTTTTTTTCCCTTTTCACAGAATCACAAACAGACACACAATCCCCTAATGAAATTCAACAATTACAGTTATCACCACTATGTAATTGTGTTGAAACTATGCACTTATCTTAAATTCAGCACTTTACTTGAATTCAGCACCTCGCTCGCTCAGCCCCCTCGCTAGTACTGGCTGGTTTATATAGATGTACAATGAGTATCAGAAGCTGCTGGAAGCTTCTAGAAACAGGTGTGACTAATCCTACTAATTAAATCACAAGACTAACTTTTTTTTTTTTTTTTTTTTTCCCTTTTCACAGAATCACAAACAGACACACAATCCCCTAATGAAATTCAACAATTACAGTTATCACCACTATGTAATTGTGTTGAAACTATGCACTTATCTTAAATTCAGCACTTTACTTGAATTCAGCACCTCGCTCGCTCAGCCCACTCGCTAGTACTGGCTGGTTTATATAGATGTACAATGAGTATCAGAAGCTGCTGGAAGCTTCTAGAAACAGGTGTGACTAATCCTACTAATTAAATCACAAGACTAACTTTTTTTTTTTTTTTTTTCCCTTTTCACAGAATCACAAACAGACACACAATCCCCTAATGAAATTCAACAATTACAGTTATCACCACTATGTAATTGTGTTGAAACTATGCACTTATCTTAAATTCAGCACTTTACTTGAATTCAGCACCTCGCTCGCTCAGCCCCCTCGCTAGTACTGGCTGGTTTATATAGATGTACAATGAGTATCAGAAGCTGCTGGAAGCTTCTAGAAACAGGTGTGACTAATCCTACTAATTAAATCACAAGACTAACTTTTTTTTTTTTTTTTTTTTTTTTTCCCTTTTCACAGAATCACAAACAGACACACAATCCCCTAATGAAATTCAACAATTACAGTTATCACCACTATGTAATTGTGTTGAAACTATGCACTTATCTTAAATTCAGCACTTTACTTGAATTCAGCACCTCGCTCGCTCAGCCCCCTCGCTAGTACTGGCTGGTTTATATAGATGTACAATGAGTATCAGAAGCTGCTGGAAGCTTCTAGAAACAGGTGTGACTAATCCTACTAATTAAATCACAAGACTAACTTTTTTTTTTTTTTTTTTTCCCTTTTCACAGAATCACAAACAGACACACAATCCCCTAATGAAATTCAACAATTACAGTTATCACCACTATGTAATTGTGTTGAAACTATGCACTTATCTTAAATTCAGCACTTTACTTGAATTCAGCACCTCGCTCGTGGGGGCGGTTCGTGCGGTGTCACAGCAACGTCACACGGCAGCCGTCCAATAGAAGCGGAGGGGCGGAGATGAGCGGGACGTAACATCCTGCCCACCTCCTTCCTTCCGCATTGCCGGTGGAGGCAGGTAAGGAGATGTTCGTCGCTCCTGCGGTGTCACACACAGTGATGTGTGGTGCCGCAGGAACGAGGAACAACATCGCTAATAAACACAATACGATTTTTTGATTCAGGACGACTTCTCCGTGGCAAATGATTTTGACCGCTTTTGTGATCGTTTAAGGTTGCTCATAAGTGTCCCATGATGCGATATTGTTAATGATGCCGGATGTGCGCCATAAACACCGTGACCCAGACGATAATTCATTAACGAAATCGTAGCATGTAAAGCCCGCTATAGAGTATACATACATATATATATATATATATATAAAATTTATAAAGCTGAGTGGAGGTGGGAAGCCCCTGCAGCGGTTGAACCGCTCGGATCCAGAGGGTGATGATTAGTCGTGGCTCGAGGGTCTCCAGAACCGGGGGCTAGGGGCCACACTCAAATGAAGAAGGGGGTATTATTTACAGGGGAGATAAAGTTTGTGACGCCACCCGTGGGGTACGGTAATTGGGAGTACCACCGCTGCCGTTGGGAGTACCCGGGGTGATGGAGTGGGGCAGCTAGATGTCGTCACCCTCCAGGGGTAGGGGAAGGCCCTGGGACTCTGGATGGTGGGGACAGTGCAGGGGGAGCGCAGGCTTTCTGGTTACAGGGGTTAATTAGGTACTCACTCAGCAATAAAGCAGACGCTGACAACAGGGTAAACCAAGTCTCTGACTGCCGCTGTCTGCTGAGGGGAGGTCGTTCGGGTCCTGTCCCCTGCAGCACTGCCTGTTGGTCCATGACCTGCCTCCTGGCACAGTAATTTAGAGTGTCCTTTGTGGCCCATCAGCTTAGAGCTTTCCGGGCCCTGCTCCCCACTGTGGCTAAGTAGAAGAGCTTGCTCTCAGGGGCTAATGCTTGGGATTTCTGTGGGCCGCTTGTTTGGAAAGCCCTATCCCCCTCATTGCGCTAGTGCTCCTGATCTCTGAGCTTCATGGGAACAGTCCATAGAGGTCCTGTCCTCCGCAGATTAATTGCCGGGTTGCCTGAAGCTTCTCCCCAACCTAGGGTCCATGTACCCCATCGTGCCTTCAGTCCCCGACCGGTGATTAGGCCCAGGATGCTGACCGTTGTCCAAGACAGGTCCCAGGTACCTAGTCTCAATCCCCTGCAACCGGGGGTCAGACTCCTCTAGGTACAGACCACCGTCTGCAACCTAGTCGGCTTCTCCCCTGGGAGCTACAACTCCCAGCTTCCTCAGAGCTAATCACAGCTCGAGGGCTACCACTGAACTGACTTGACACCTCCCACCTCCCTGCCTGACCCCTAGGTGGGCGGCCCTATTCCAGCTTAAGCAACCCACTGGTGTGCCTGACAGGGTGTGGTGCAAGGTGTATCTAGGATTTGTGAATGCTGGTGGAGGCAATACTGCAGATTAGGTTCCCAGAACCATGGGGGTTTGAGCCCTGCACGGGGAGAGAAAGATTGTGCAGAACTCTGTGACGTCCTGACTAGTCCAGGGCGTCACATTCCCCCTTGGTTAAATGTAGCTCATCCTCGAGCTACAGGACATCCAGAGGTTTATTTTTGGTTAACTGAAAAAGAGAGAAAAATAACATTCTAATTAACAATTCCTCATTTCTCACAGGGGAGGCACATCACTTAAACGTTGCATTTAAACTCTTAGGGGTCCTTTGCACACTATGACATCGCAGCTGTGATGTCGGTGGGGTCAAATCGAAAGTGACGCACATCCAGCGTCGCTGTCGATATCGGAGTGTGTAAATCGTTTTTGATACAATTAACGAGCGCAAAAGCGTCAAAATCGTATCATCGGTGTAGTGTTGGTCATTTCCATAATTTCGGAAGGACCGATGTTACGATGTTGTTCTTCCTTCCTGTGTGTGAAGCCGCAGGAGCGAGGAACATCTCCTACCTGTGTCCTGCGACTCACGCCAGCTATGCGGAAGGAAGGAGGTGGGCGGGATGTTTACGTCCCACTCATCTCCGCCCCTCCACTTCTATTGGCCACCTGCCGCGTGACATCGCTGTGACGCCGCACGACCCACCCCCTTAGTAAGGAGGTGGTTCGCCGGCAGGTAAGTCCATGTGAAGCTGCCGTAGCGATAATGTTCGCTACGGCAGGTATCACAAGAGATCGAAGCTGCGACGGGGCGGGGACTATCGCGCTCGGCATCGCAAGCATCGGCTTGCGATGTCGTAGTGTGCAAAGTACCCCTTAGAGTTCATTTTTATTGATAGAACCCTGGGAATGATACCGGTTGTAGCAGTAGTCAGTGCTCAGCTTACTCTACTGCAGCACCTTCCTTCTACAGTCCATTCCCAATGTCCCTCTCGCTTCAACCCGCCACCCAAACAACCTGAAGCCTGCTGTTTCCTACTTGGTTCCATGACGGGGTTGAAGTCCTAGAGGCATAAAAGACGACTCTGGCGGGCGCACAGGGCGCAACTATATACAAAGAGCACAAGTTCGTGCTGGACACTGCCAGTCCCACAGTCATGGTCCATATTTAACTTTTTAGAAAATCAGATGACTTTCCCAGATCATCAAAATTTTCATTAAGAACATTAGCAGCATTTTAAAAACTTTACTTATCATTCAGGAAAATAACAAACTAAGGAAAATAACAAAAGGAAACGCAGTATCAAAACTTTAACGTCACATAGTCTGGTACCACTACCATCACTCTCTATATTTCAGTGGGGCCTGACCAAAGTTAACCCAGGTTGACCTTCTCAATTCTGGACCCTCTTCTTCCCCCTGTGATGTGGCAATCACTCCTACAGGTTCCTTTCCCCCAGTGGCAGATGTGGCTAGTAGGACTCTACGTGTTCTTGTTAAGGGTATGGGTACTACTCTAGGTGCGGGAGTGCATGCAATGTCAATAAGCCTTTCCTGTTCTGGTTCTTCCATGGGTTGTGGGAATGTTAACACAGGGACTATCACTGCTCCGTTTTGCATGGGTTAGTCTTATGGGAAATCACCTAGAATGGTACAGATCATCCTCTCCTTTCTTTCCACTGAGGTTGGGGCTGAGGTTCATCTGGAATTCTGAGGGGTTCTGGACACTTCTTCAAGTGGTCCCGGGAGATAGTAGACATGGTTCTTCCCTGATCCTTACAGATGAGGCAAGTCTTCTGGTTGTAAAAGTTAGAGGGTTGCACCACGTAAGTTTCCTTTTCCCATTGGTCATCTAGTTTATGACAGTTTTCGTTTCCTCTTCAGTACCATCTCACCTGGTGAGAAAGGGGTACCTTTCGCCTGCTTGTTGAAGTTCCTTTATTGCTTCTCTCTACTCTGGTTAAAATTATCTTCAACACTTCAACATACTCTTGAATCTGCTTATACTGGATCTGGCGATGTGAATCCCAATCGGCAACAGGCGAGTAAGCTTCAGGCAGTTCGACTTCCATCTCTAAGTCCACTGGGAGTCTCCCAGGTCTGGCTCTCATCAAGTAAGCGGGTGTACATTTGGTGAATCTCACAGGAATGTTATTATAGATGTCAATGAGATCTGGCAGTTTTTCAGGCCACTTGTTCCACTCCTTAAGTGGAAGAGTCTTCAGTAGGGTGATCACCAAGTGGTTCATCTTCTCGCACATCCCATTTGTCTGAGCATGGTAGGGTGTATTGCATATCTTCTTACACCCGTACAGACTACAGAATTCCTTGAAGATTTCAGCCTCAAATGCTGGACCTTGATCGGTGAGGACTTTATCGGGATACCCATGCGGCCTGCAGAAGTATGCTTGGAACGCCTTTGTCGCTGTGCTGTCAGTTAAATCTTTTACAGGTACCACCACCAGGAATCAGTAATAGTGGTCCACCATTGTGAGTGCATAGGTGTAACCCCTCCTGCTTGTGGTTAGCTTGGCATGATCCAAAGCTACAATCTCCATGGGCTGCTTGGTGACTATTGGTTTGAGTGGTGCTCACTGACTGGTGCCATCTTGCCTCCTCAAGGCGCAAGGACCACAGTTCCTGCACCAGGCTTCTATGGTATCTCTCATCCCGATCCAGTAAAAGTGACTTCTCAGGAACATCTCCAACTTCTTCCATCCAAAGTGCCCTGCTCTGTCATGGTACGCTTCCATGATTACCGGGACATTCGCTTTAGGTATCACTATCTGGCAGATTCTTTTGTGCATCTTAGGATTGGTAAGACTTCTACATAGCTTGCCGTGATGGAGATACAGTCGACTCCTGTCCTGCCACAGCTTCTTGGCTTCTTCTGGGGCACCTGGTTCAAGACGGGAGCCAGCTTGGGCTATCAGTGTTTTGATCAGCCAGGTTGCAGGGTCACCATCCTGAGTTTCCTGCCAACCATGAAGGGGTAATGGATTTAAAGCTGCCTCCTGTTGACTGCTATGGGATCAGGGCTGTTCTACGCTAACAGGCCGATGGAAGGCAGGCAATTCAATCTCCTGCAAGTCATCTTCGTCCTCCCCATCATCGGGTAAATGGGACATTCTGGATAGTGCATCCGCATTGGTGTTCTTGCGGCCAGTCCTGTATTTTATAGTGAAATCATAATTCGCCAGTCTTGCACCCCCACGCTGTTCTAGCGCTCCAAGCTTCTCCGTGTCCAAGTGGGTCAATGGATTATTTTCCGTGTACATGGTAAATTTTGTGGAAGCTTTCGGTTACAGCCCATACGAGTGCCAAGAACGCTAAATTGAAAGAACTATTATTCTTAGGGTTTATTTCTGTAGGCCTCAGCTTCCTGCTGGCATAGGCAATTACCTTCTCTTTGCCCTTTTGTACTTGAGACAGGGCCGCTCCTAATCCTAGGTTGCTGGCATCCATGTACAGTACAAACGGGAGACCGTAGTCGGGATATGCAAGGATCTCATCCACCATCAGAGCTGACTTCATCTGCTCAAAGGAATCTTCTTGTTCCTTACCCCACTTGAGCTTGCTCTCAGGGGCTCACGCTTGGGATTTCTGTGGGCCGCTTGTTTTGAAAGCCCTATCCCTCGTTGCGCTAGTGCTCCCGATCTCTGAGCTTCATGGAACAGTCCATAGAGGTCCTGTCCTCCGCAGATTAATTGCCGGGTTGCCTGAAGCTTCTCCCCAACCTAGGGTCCATGTACCCCATCGTGCCTTCGGTCCCAGACCGGTGATTAGGCCCCGGCTGCTGACCGTTCTCCAAGACAGGTTCCAGGCACCTAGCCTCAATCCCCTGCAACCGGGGGTCCGACTCCTCTAGGTCCAGACCACCGTCTGCAACCTAGTCTGCTTTTCCCCTGGGAGCAACAACTCCGAGCTTCCTCAGAGCTCCTCATAGCTTGAGGGCTACCACTGAACTGACTTGACACCTCCCACCTCCCTGCCTGACCCCTAGGTGGGCGGCCCTATTCCAGCTTAAGCAGCCCACTGGTGTGCCTGAAAGGGTGTGGTGCAAGGTGTATCTAGGATTTGTGAATGCTGGTGGAGGCAATACTGCAGATTAGGTACCCAGAACCATGGGGGTTTGAGCCCTGCACGGGGAGAGAAAGATTTTGCAGAATCCTGTGACGACCTGACTATTCCAGGGCGTCACATATGTATGTGCATATGTATGTATGTATGTGTGTGTGTGTGTGTGTGTGTGTGTGTGTGTGTGTAAGTCCGCTAAAGGAATCCGCACCATCGCATTTACAATCACAAAATTTTGCACAGATGCCTCATGTGACTCAGGGAATGTCATAGACTATGTTTTGACAAGAAAATTTAACTCCACACTTTACTGTTACTCTCCAAAAAACCTGCCTCTATTAATCTGAATAGAGCTGTGAGCTACAGGTTATTAATAAGAGCTATAATTGGTTGCTATAGGAACAAAGGACATTCATAGTATAAGAAGCTTATGTGTGAGGTAATATGCTATCGGTGGAGAGACAGACATAGACAGACACAGACTGAGAGACAGACAGAGACCGACAGACAGTCACAGACAAATAAAGAGGCACACAGGGAAGGAGACAGAGACAAACAGAGACATTTAGAGACAGATAGGAAAAGAAAGCCAGCCAGCCAGACAGAAAGAGACAGACAGAAAGACACACGGGAAAAGAGACAGACAGATGCAGAAAGGGAAAGAGACAGAGGGAGACAGACAAGGAAAGAGACAGAGAGACATACAAAGATAGATGGGGAAAGAGACAGACCTGGAAAGAGTCAGACGTGGAAAGAGTCAGACATGGAAAGAGACAGACTGAGAAAGAGACAGACAACAAAAGAGACAGACAGAGAGACAGACAAAGACAGACAGGGAAAGACGGGGAAAGAAACAGACGGGGAAAGAGACAGACAGGGAAAGAGACAAAGAGGGAAAGAGACACACCTGGAAAGAGACAGATGGGAAAAGAGACAGACCTGGAAAGAGACAAACCTGGAAAAAGACAAGCCTGGAAAGAGACAGGCCTGGAAAGAGACAGACAGGGAAAGTGACAGACAGGGAAAGAGACAGACAGCAAAAGAGACAGATAGAGAGACAGACAAAGACAGACAGGGAAAGACCGGGAAAGAGACAGACTGTGGAAAGAGACAGACTGTGGAAAGAGACAGACCGAGGAAAGAGACAGACGGGGAAAGAGGCAGATGAAGACAGACAAGGAAAGAGACAGACAAGGAAACAGACAGACAGGGTAAGAGACGCACAGGGAAAAAGACAGACAGCAAAAGAGACAGACAGAGAAACAAAGACAGACAGGGAAAGACGGGGAAAGAGACAGATGGGGAATGAGACAGATGGGGAAATAGACAGATGAAGACAGAGAAGGAAAGAGACAGACGGGGAAAGAGAAAGACAGGGAAAGAGACAGACAGAGAAAGAGACAGAAAGGAAAAGAGACAGACATAGAGACAAAGACAGACAGGAAAAGATGGGGAAAGAGACAGATGGTAAAAGAGACAGACTGAGGAAAGAGACAGACTGGGAAAGAGACAGATGAAAACAGACAAAGAAAGAGAAAGACAGGGAAAGAGACAGACAAGGAAAGAGACAGACCGGGGAAAGAGACAGACCGGGGAAAGAGACAGATGAAGACAGACAAAGAAAGAGAAAGACGGGGAAAGAGACAGACAAGGAAGGAGGCAGATGGGGAGAGAGACAGATGGGGAGAGAGACAGACAGTGAAAGAGACAGACAGGGAAAGAGACAGATGGGGAAAGAGACAGATGGGGAAAGAGAGATGGAGACAGACCAAAGAAAGAGAGGGACCAGGGAAAGAGACAGACGGGGAATGAGACAGATGGGGAAAGAGACAGAGGGTGAAAGAGACGGACAAAGAAAGAGCCAGAGACAGATGGGGAAAGAGACAGAGACAGACCAGGAAAAGAGACAGACGTAGAAAGGAACAGACGTGAAAGGAGTCAGATGTGATCAAAATACTCATTTGCCTAATAATTCTTAATTCTGCACACAGTATATATATATATATATATATATATATATATATATTATTTTTTAATCAAAAATATTAAGTTATAAAGAAATGTAGAAACTAAGTAACATTTTCCATTTCTTTAGTTATTAGGAATAAAAAAATAATTGTTTGTTGTTTTTTTTCTGCGATAGTAAAAATATCAACTACATGACACTAATTTTAGAAAAATGACAAGGTGAACATTATAGAATGAGATTTTAAAGGTTTTGTTCTTGTTTTTTATTATTAAACTCTTAAGGAAAATGGTAATGTTGATTAGAAAAGAACAGCTTCCTCTTCTTTTGGCACTGTTCACATGCATTTAAAGCATCATTACTTATTGGCAATAAACATGCCCTTCAGAGAATAGTTTTTGTTAAATAGACAGAAAAAAAATCTCAAGAAAGGAAAATGTGTGAAAAAGAGCAAAGTTTGTTCAAATATAATTGTTGATGTTGTCAATTAACGGTTGGGCTTCTGAGATTTTCAAAGGAGCCTTTGTATGTAAGAGCAATCTTCTTTTCACATGCTATAATTATTTCTTGGTAACACCAAGATATTCTTCTAAAAATAATTATTTTCACTTAAAATTAAATTACATGTTTCATTGTTATACACCTAGGGAGAAATGTGTAAATGGTGTCACTTGATAGTTTCACCTGTTTGCATGTGAAATATATATTTATAATGTACTTACATATTTCCAACCAGGGCCGGCCTTAGCCTGAATAGCGCCCTGTGCAAAACTGCCCTTTGGTGCCCCCCTACTGATTTTTTACCCAGTTTCCCAGGAAACAAACGAGGACAGGAGGACATTTTTTTATATCCTAAGAAAATTGATCTCTTCAAATGTACAATAAATTACAAATTTGTGCTGGAGAAGCTGCACCTCAAATCCACCACGTCTAATCTCGTTTTTTTAGAGCATTTCCGATTTCAACCATTTATGCCGTATCCATGGATATTACACCCAGTCCCAGCTCCGACTCCACCCCTCAAGCCCTCCACACTCACCACCATTCTTGGAAAAACGTATGTGTGTGTGTGTGTATATATATATATATATATATATATATATATATATATACACACAGTCATGGCCAAAAGTGTTAGCACCTTTGAAGTTGTTCCAGAAAATAAAGCATTTCCCTTAGAAAATTAATAATACACCCCCTACAACTCCCCTCTCCATAATATACTCTCTACACCGCCCCTTTCCATAATCTCTCTCCCACACTGCCCGTATTTATAATATTCCCCCACACACTGCCCCTCAGTGTACCCCCACATGATATACCTGTGTATAATATCCCCACACACTTCCCCTCTGTAAGATATCCCACACACACACACACACAAACACACTGCTCCTCTGTATAATATCTCTCCCACATACACGGCCCCACACCACTGCCCCATGTATAATATCCCCCACAAACACTGCCCCCAGTAGAATATACCAACACAATGCCCCTGTGTATAATATTCACACACACTGCTCCTCTGTATAATATCCCCCCAAACACACTGCTCCTCAGTGTAATATCCCACACAATGCGCCTCTGTATAATATCCCCCCACACTGCTCCTCTGTATAATATCCCCCCACACACTGCACCTCAGTACACTATCCCCCACACATATACTCCACCTCAGTATACTATCCCCCCACACTCACTGCTCCTCAGTATAATATCCCCCCACACACTGTTCCTCAGTATAATATCCCCCCACACTGCTTCTCTGTATAATATCCCCCACACACAATGTCCCTCTGCATAATACCCCCCACATACTGGTCTTCTGTATAATTTCCCACATACACACTGCTCCTCTGTATATTATCCCCCACACACTGCTCCTCTGTTTAGTATCCCCACACACACTGTTTATCAATATAATATCCCACACACACACTGTTCCTCTGTATAGTATCCTCCCACACACACTGCTCCTCTGTATAATATCCTCCCACACCCACTGCTCCTCTGTATAATATCCTCCCACACACTGCTCCTCTGCATAATATCCTCCCACACACTGGCCCTCTGTATATTATCCTCCCACACCCACTGCTCCTCTGTATAATATCCTCCCACACACTGCTCCTCTGTATAATATCCTCCCACACACTGCTCCTCTGTATAGTATCTCCCCACAAACACTGCTCCTCAATATATCCCCCTCCATACACTGCTCCTCTGTATAAGATCCCCACAAGTACACTGCTCCTTTGTAAATACCAACACACACTGCACATTTGTATAATATCCTACACACTGCTCCTCTGTGTAGCATCCTCCACACACACACAGCCCCTCTATATATCCCCCACACACTGCAACTCTGTATAATATACACACACAATGACCCTCTGTGTAATATCACTCATGTACGCTGCCCCTTTGTACACTATCCCCCACACAAGCTGCTCCTCTTTATATATATCCTCACACACACAATACTCCTCTGTATATCACCCCCACACACTACCCCTCTGTATACTATCCCCCCACACACATTGTCTCTCTGTATAATATCCTCCTGGTATATATGTCCAAATCCTGGTATATATGTCTGCATCCTGGGCCCTTCCTGGTATGCATGTCCCCATTCTGGTTTATTGTTCTCTTCCTAGCATAAATGTCCTCTTCCAGGTATATATGTCCCTATCCAGGGACCCTCCTGGTAAGCATGTCCCCATCCCAGTTTATTTGTCCCTATCCTGGTTTATATGTCCAATCCTGGGCACCTCCTGCTATGTATATCCCACTCCTGGGCACATTCTGGTATATATGTCCCCATACTGGTTTCTGTCCCCTTCTTTGTATATATGTCCTCCTCCTGGTATATATTCTCATCCTGGTTTATTTGTCCCTTTCCCAGCATATATATCCCATCCTAGGCTCCTCCTGATGTATATATGTTCCCCTCCTGGGCACATTCTGGTTTATATTTCCCCATCCTGGATTATGTCCCCTTCCTGGTATACATCTCCTCCTTCTTGTGTATATGTGCCTTTCCTGGGTCTCTCCTCGTATATTTGTCTACTGGCAAAAGAAAAAAAACAAACACATTTTACTCACCCTCCCCAGTTCACACGTCCTGCAGCGTCCTCTCTGAGCAGCGATGCATTTCAGCTGGATGTGTGCCCTCCACACATCCAGCTAAAGCAAGGCAGGGGCTGCAGTCAGTCACCAGCACCCGCGGCTGGAGTCAGTGCCCCACCACCTGCGGCTGGAGTTAGCGGGCTCCCCGCCTCCCGTGGCTTGAGTCAGCGCCCCCCCACTACCCACGGCTGGAGTCAGAACCCCCTGTTCCTGGAGTCAATGCCCCCCCACCACCCGCGGCTGGAGTCAGCGCCCCCCCACCACCCGCATCTGTAGTCAGCACCCCCCCGCCCCCTGCGGCTGTAGTCAGCACCCCCTCGCCCCTTTTGGCTATAGTCAGCAACCCCCCACGGCTGTAGTCAGCACACCCCCCGCCTCCCGCGGCTGTAGTCAGCATCCCCCCCGCAGCTGGAGTAAGCCCCTCCCCGCCTCCTGCGGCTGGAGTCAGCGACCACCCTACCCCCCGTGGCTGGAGTCAGCGCCCACCCCCCGCCCACCGCAGCTGGAGTCAACGGGTCCCCCACTACCCCCGGCAATATTCAGCGCAGAGTGCCTACCTCTCCCTGCCGAATGCCACGTGCTCACTAGTTCCACGTTGCCTGCAGCACTGTGATGAGGTGCAGAGTGATGACCTCATCACATTGGGCTGCGGGATGACCCACTCGCAGCTATAGTCAGCACCCCCCCCTGCGGCTGTAGTCAGCACCCCCCGCCCCTTGTGGCTATAGTCAGCACCCCCCGCCCCACACGGCTGTAGTCAGCACACCCCCGCCCCCCACGGCTGTAGTCAGCATGCCCCCGCAGCTGGAGTAAGCACCTCCTCGCCTCCCACGGCTGGAGTCAGCGCCCCCCCCTGCCCCCTGTGGCTGGAGTCAGCGCCCACCCCCCGCCCCCAGCAGCTGGAGTCAGCGGGTCCCCCACTACCCCCGGCAATATTCAGCGCAGAGCGCCTACCTCTCCCTACCGGATGCCGCGTGCTCGCTAGCTCCACATTGCACGCAGCACTGTGATGAGGTGCAGAGTGATGACCTCATCACATTGGGCTGCGGGATGATGCCTGCATAGCCTAAGCATGCTACCATGACCTGCAGCATCTCTGGACCTGTCTTCCATTGAGCACTTCTGGGATGTCAGTAAATATAAAGGGAGCTGCCAACAGTAAACCTTGAAGATTTGTGTGCTCAAGTGTTACGGTTCCGAGTTCCCCTGAGCCTTGAACTGCCCCTGTTCTGTCTTTATCTCCTGCACTGAGGTCAGCCGACTAATCAGCGCCACCTGTCTATCGCTCCAGGCGTCTGGCTGAGTCATCCTGAGCCTAAGTTCCCATTTTACCCTACCGCGCATGCGTGGGTTCCCGCTGTCTCTCCAGGCTCTAAGTACGGGATTTCCGCTACTGCGGATGCGCGTGTAATCACCAATGACTCGGCGGCCTCTAAATGGTGGTTGCGGATGTCACTGATGTTGCAGTGGCCATTGATTGGCCGTCGATGACATCAGTGGTGACGTGGTGGCCACTGATTGGTCACTGATGACGTCAGCAGTGACGTGGCGGCAGTTGTATGGCCGTGGCTGGTGCCATTACCATCTGGCATCTGTCTTGGGGCAGGGCTTAGGTTATAAAGGACCCTGGGCCATGCCTATCAGCGCGCCAGCGTAATTTCTTTATGTCTGTGGGCTCAGTCAGCAGGCTGAGCTGTGAGCGGCCATTGTGCCAGAGTGCTAAGTCTGCAGGGCTTGTGGAAGCCTGGTGTGTGTGTGTGTGTGTGTGTGTGTGTGTGCGAGAGTGGTAGGCAAGGCTAGGAGTTCGGTGCTTGTCGTGCCAAAACACCCACAGCTCTGCACACCTAGGGTCAGCTCCTGTCCTACCGTCCCTCAAGTACCCCAGTGACAGACACTTGGATGCTTTCTTGGTCTGTTTATTCCCCTACGCACGTGACGGATCATGTGTCCCCTGTGCAGCTAACAGGGACATGTTGTACTTAGTGGTGTGCTGTTAACACCATTATCGTTATATCTCTCTGAAGTTGTTGCGTCCGACCACCTGTCTCCTAGTGGCTTTACCATCTGCCCGGAGGATCTCAGGTGACAATTGGGCTATTATCTGCTCCAATCGTCCCCCCACGTAACACCAAGTACATTCAGCACAGCAGAACATTTTTCAGAAAATCATCAATAATCCCATTAATGGCATGCTGAGGTTTGTAAGTGCATGAATTTCTGTGAATGGTGCTCATTCTCAGTACTAAATCAATGTTTTGAAAAATGTTTCCATTTTTTCATCATTTGCATATCATTGACATGTCTATGTATCATGTGATATTCCAACTTCCACGACCTTCTTACTGTTGCAGTTTCAATGTTGAGCAGCGTATTTTTCTGTTAATTTCAAAATGTATAGTGTCATCATAATTAAGACTGAAAAGATTCACTTAATGACATGTCCTGAAGAAAAACACTTCAGAAGCATAACGATATTAATGAGTAGAGCATGAAGAGTGTGCCACATGTTAATTTGTCGTGCTTAAATTGACACCGTGCCCTGACTTTATGTAAGACCATTGGAAGTCAATTAAAAATTTAGAAATAGACCGCAAGTGTGATGAAATTATTTGCATGTTACAGTGACATTTTATGTATCCTCCTACAGAACTGCCTGTTCAAATATCCTACCATGATAAGCAAGATTGAGAACCAACATGGTAACTATTGCTCTGCATCTGTATATGGAGAGGTAAATGCATACATTATTACATAGATTCTGTGACCTGATAAGGATGCTGTAAGTATACTTTGGAAATATGTCAGACTGGTTGTATAATCCTTTATAAAAATGCATTAGTGGCTGTTCCCATCCTCCTTAGTTAATAAAAAAATGTACAGTAGGATCTCACCATCCTTTGTGTATTCACACTGGATAGAAATCTGAAGGATTGCTACTAAGCTATTTAGATCCAGCGTGTGTCAGAGACAAGGTTACTTTAAATCCATCCAGGAAAATTCTATATGAAGCAATTTTATTTTTTATTTATTTTTTAGGTTGGGGAGTTGTTTTTTTAAACAAGTATTTTTTTTAATTTTTTTAAGAGGGACTTCTTTTTTGTACTATTTTTGGTATATACTGTATAACTTTATTCAGTTTTTTTATTTCTCTTTTTGGAGTCAGAATGTGGTGATATCAATTGTATATGGATATTTTTATTGTATTTTTTTTTCACATAGTAAAGCAATAGGTAAATGGTAAAGGAGATTTTTTTTTTGTTGGGGATTACATGAAGTATGAGCGATTCAAATGTTTAAAAAATATATTATATTTCAATACCTCTATGACAGAGCCCTATAGACATACTAAAGGAGATGACATGAAGGCTTTCATGAGTCCTTGATTGGCTATGAAAACACATTGATGCCCATGCTTTCTGAAATTCTACCTGTACCCCTTACCGGAAAAAGAGAGAAAGCAGGAGATTGAAAGAAGAGATTTGGGTCCTTGGACAACTGGCATAAACTATCTGTTGACTAATGGCTCTTCAGCAGTAATGGTGTCATAGCTGTGACAGTAAGGGGGTGACTGGAAAGGAGCCCCTACGCTGGCCCTCATAACTTAACTTGATGGTAGCTCCCAACTAAATAAACATATTAAAGAGGGCATGCGAGTTTTTAAAGTGCAAAAGATACATATTTTTTTAAGGATGAGGGTGACAAGACTTGTTGGCATTAGTAAAAAGGATAAAACCTAGACCAATCCAGGGGCTACATGTATGTAAAATACTAGATCACAATCATTAGGTCAATCAAATAAGTGTACACAATAAAGTATTCTGTATAAGAGCGTATCGCTGTCTCATATGTGACAATGTCAGGTGAAATCTACAAAATATAAGACATATAAGGCTTAAATGACATAGGAGCCACAAATGATACTAGTGGGTAACATTATAATGACATTAACAACTGACTATGACCATGTAGATCACATAATATCAAACAGCAGTTTAAGGCATGACAGGGTTATGTGCCTTAGAAAATCCAGAGTCATTCACTCGTATTATGTAGATCCTGCAAAAGCAGGAGTCATACCCTTAGATGCTGGAAAATGTCCGAATAATAAAGTGCAAGTGCACACTCGTGGTCCAGGGTCGTGGTCCCCAGGCTGCCCGACGTACGTTTCGATAGAAATGTTGTTTCTCTTCTTCAGGGGATGGGGTGCCATGATGTACGTTCCAGATATGCCAGTTTTTAAATGGTGGCGCTAGGATTCTGCCTTGCCAGTGGCAAGAGTAGATGGTAAAGTGAACAAAAGTAAGACATTTTCCTTACTTTCTGCCTCAAGATGTGTCCATACTGATGAGTGAACACTAAACTGCTCGAGTGCTCAGTTCTGCAATTCAGCTGATTGAGATGATCAGATTTGCTCCAGTCAAGTTCCGAGTATAATTGAAGTGAATGGGGAAGCTCAACATTTCTCTGGAAAAAATGCAAGACGAGGTACAGGAAATTACAATAGGGACACAGAAATGTAGAAAAAATTTCGACGAAAAACTGATCAGGTCAAAAGACAGTAATGTTTATTGAAACAAGAAAAAGAATGGAGGGCATCACATGTGATGTGAAAGACATAGTGACAAATCACAGGTGCTCAACAGTATATTAAGAAATCAGTCCAGGAGAGGTATGTCCACATAGAGCGATTGCAGATTCATCACAAATTTAGACAACCCTTTTCGTTCTCCTAACATACTTAAAAACATAGTAACCCTTAATAAAGTGTTGTGCCTTCTAACAGGTTAATATAGCCTTGTATCATGCTATCTTACAAGTCTTGGATTGTGTGGGCCAATGACGGGCATCATATTACAGTGTGATATGTCTAAAAATATACAGAAACCCACTGGAGTGTGTTGTACTCACAACCACAGCTGTGAGTGCAGAGCAAAATAAACGTGAGCATGGACCGGCTCAAACTTTTTGACCAAGTCAGGTTAAAACAACTTGACATGGGCTTTTATTTTTTAAAAGATCTCTTTGAAGGTATAGGGACAAAATCTTATCCCACCAGGTTCGGTTTATGTTTAACCCCTTCACGACCATGGACGGATCTTTCCGTCATGGATCGTGTCCCGGTAAGCCCCGCCCCCTGCCGCAGGCAGGCGGCGTGGATCGGCACACATATCAGCTGTTTTCAACAGCTGACATGTGTACCTACATGTTCCGAGTGGAATCGCATTCCACCCGGAACATTAACCCCTTAGATCTCGCTGCCAAAGTCTGGCAGCGAGATCTATATGCGCGCGGCGATGTTTTTTACTTATCGCCGCCCCCTCCGGACGTCACATGAGTGATCACGTGACGTTCGGTGGTTGCCATCGTAGCACAGGGTCATGTGATGACGCCTGATGCTATGAAGTTTCACTTTCATTCTTCCTCGGCACAGAGCAGAGGAAAAAAGAAAGTGACTATTTCTGCTGTTTACAGCGGTATAGCTGTGATCAGCAGATAGCGATCAGCAATCGGATTGCAGATCGCTATAGCCCCCTAGGAGGACTAGTAAAATAAAATAAAAAAAGTAAAAAAAAAGTTTTAAAAAACTAAAAAAAAACCAAAAAACCTAAAAGTTCAAATCACCCCCCTTTCCCCCCATTGAAAATTAAAGGGTTAAAAAATAAATAAATATACACATATTTGGTATTGCCGCATTCAAAAATGCCCGATCTATAAAATCAATTAATCTGATTGGTAAACGGCGTAGTGGCAAAAAAATTCCAAACGGCAAAATTACGTTTTTTGGTCGCCGCAAGTTTTACGCAAAATGCAATAACAGGCGATCAAAACGTAGCATCTGCGCAAAAATGCTACCATTAGAAACATCAGCTCGAGACGCAAAAAATAAGCCATCACTGAGCCATAGATCCCAAAAAATAAGAACGCTACGTGTTTCGGAAAATGGCGCAAAACGTGCGCCATTTTTATTGGACAAACTTGTGAATTTTTTTTAACCCCTTAGATACAAGTAAATCTATACATGTTTGGTGTCTACAAACTCGCACCGACCTCAGGCATCATACCCACACATCAGTTTTACCATATAGTGAACACCGTGAATAAAACATCCCAAAAACTATTGTGCCATCACACTTTTTTTGCAATTTTTCCACACTTGGAATTTTTTTGCTGCTTTCCAGTACACCATATGGTAAAACTTATGATTTCATTTAAAAGTACAACTTGTCTCGCAAAAAACAAGCCATCATATGGCAAGATTGACGGAAAAATAAAAAAGTTACGGCTCTCGGAAGAAGGGGAGCAAAAAACAAAAGCGCAAAAACGGAAAGTGCCCCGGGGCTGAAGGGGTTAAGCCTGCAGGAAAGGGCAGCTGGGGTTTTGGATGTAAATGTGAAGATGCTGAATGTGTCACAGCCATCTCTCTGCCTTATGAGACTAGTGACAGGTTTTGGGTTAGAGACTTTCATTGTCATGTAAGACTATCTATATTAAATGTAGTTTGATCTCCTTTGGTGAGCTAACGGTTAATGTCAGTTTCTCCTTTCCTTGCCAGCAGCATTCTCATTACCTCTCCTCAGGTGCTTCTAATTTGGGACCATTTCCAGTCCCTATATATACCCTCTTCTTCCAGTAGAGAGTGCCAGTTATTTAGATTCCATTTAGATGCTAGGCCTTGAGGTGGAAGGAGCTGATGAAGCCCTTATTGCAAGTAGCTGTGCAGCCGTGAGTTGGACCTTATCATTTGTTATTATCCCCTGTTTGTCTTTTCTTTCCCTGGTGTTGAAAAAGTGCAGTGGTGGGGTTAGCGTTCATCACCTGCCAGCTCACTACCCAGGGATTTTAGAGGGTCTGATTTCAATACTCAGACAGCAGGTTAGCTAAAAAACCTTTTTCCTCCATGTCCAGATTTCAACACTCAGACAGCAGGTGAGCTGAAAGACCTTTTTGCTCCACGTCCTTTTTACAGGGTCTGCCAGGGTCTCAGGTATCCTGTTCGGTGACAGGTGCGGAACCTGTATAAAAACTGGCTAGGAATGCAGGGTACAGCTGCAGATGAGAGCAAGTGTCCCATCTTCCCATTATCATTTCTTGTTATCCCATTTGTCTTTCCTTTCTCTGGTGTTAAATTAGTGCAGCGGTGGGGCTAGCATTCCTCACCTGCCAGCTTACTAGCCAGGGTTGTTACAGGGTCTGCTAGGGCTCAGGTATCTTTTTCCATAACAGGTATGGAAAATGTATAGGTACTGGCTAGGAGAGAAGGGTACAGCTACAGTTGAGAGCAGGAAGTGTCTCATCGTCCCCCTCACTAGCGCTAGGGCTTGTTATTGTTAGAGTGTCCGCAATGTACCCCTTGTTTTGATGTGTAGACTGCAGTCCTAGTTCTGACTGCAGCTGTGAACTGGACCTTATCATTTGTTGTTATCCTCGGTTTGTCTTTCCCTGGTGTTGAATTTGTGCAGCGTGGGGCTAGCAATCCTCACCTGCAAGCTTACTAGCCAGGTTTGTTACAGGAACTGCCAGGGTCTCAGGTTTCTTGTTTGGCAACAGATGTGAATCCTGTATAGTGACTGGCTAGGAGTGCAGGGTACAGCTGCAGGTGAGAACAGGAGGTGTCCCATCTTCCTCCTTACTAGCGCTGTTTTGTTGTGTGTTGTGTCATACGCCCGACTTTGCATAGTCACTATGTGATAGAATGTCTGTGTAAAGCTGAGCACACACCAAAGCCAGAGACTTGGGGTGAAGCCCTATTCTGCACTAAAGATTCCTGCATAGTGCAGTTATCTGTGTGAGCTAAAAATAGACTAGAGCCAGAGACTTCCGTGAAGCCCTACACCGCACTATGGATTCCTATATTAGTGCATTTGCCGCCTGTGCCAAACTAAGTGTGTGTATATACCCTGATAGGATCCAGAAAAAAAAGATCTGTTTGTTCTGAAGTTTGAAAAATAAAGACTTTATTTGTTGAAAATAAACTTACCAGGGTAACTGACTCTCTACAAAATTACTGGTGTAAGCTCCACATCCCTACATATGGTGGCGAATGCAGGCACCCAATTGAGGGATACCCCAATATCGCATGTCCTGGATTCAACCAGCAAAGCTGCAACAGCAGCCTACAAACCAGATGGAGGAACTACTGAACCAGTTGGTCCTCTCCAATGCGCAGCAGCGGGAGACTAAAAGAAGTTAGTCCATCAGATGGCAGCCTTGATAAAGACCACACCACTGGCAAAACCATTCCGTACAGAGGCCCGGGACAAAGTCTGGTCGGTGCTGAGGAAGATGCGTCCAGAGGACGAATTAGAGGTCTTCCTCACCATTTTTGAAAGCATAGCAGAGCAAGATAATCTGCTGCCAGACTAGTGGCAGAAGTGATGGCCAGATTTCATGTAGGAGAAGATGCCATAAGGTATATTTTCACTTCAGTGGTGAGGATGCCCAGGATTCTGGAAAAATCAAAGGTGATCTCTGTTACAAATTTGCACTCCCGCAGCTGAAAGCAGCCTGCTACGCTCAGGCACCGGCCGCCATTTTTGGCTGTGACTCAGGTCGTCCAGCTGGCTGCTTCTTCCTCCACTTCTAAGTGTGGAGAAGTGGCTAGGGTGCATGCGCGTGATGATTTGCCCCAGCCAGAGCCTAAGTCCAATGTTTCACCTTGTGAGCATGCTCAGCCTGATAGTACCATTCCTGAGGCTAACTCCTCAGTTCAGGCTACTGAGCATGCTCACATACTGAGTGCGAAAAGCCTCTTTGCTGAGGTACTTGGACTTTATTTTGTATCCAAGTCCTGTGTTGTGCCTACAGAGCATGATCAAATAAATACATAAAAGTCCGGCTGCAACTGCTACAGATAGGTGCTATCGGGTAATAAATTAGTAACAAGTAATGGGGAACCTGAGCACTCAATAACAAAGGAGAGGAAAATTTGAATGCCATTGTTTTTATTCACAACCGACAAAAATTGCAAAATATGAACCCTGACACAAAGCAACAAACCAACATTTCGGTTTATCAGACCTTTCTCAAGGTAGTTGCCTGTGGAGGTAAAAGTATACCGTGAGTATATATACAAGTGTGACAAACCGCAATATATACAAACATACATTTATACACTTATATACAGGATATGTACATACTTATAATAGAGACGCAGAGGTATACGGGTCACAGGGACAGCCGTCAGGGTAGAGGGTAAGTGGAGGGCGTCACATTCAGCATTAAGCGGTATCTGACAGTTTAAAAATAATATGCATAAGAAGAAGCACCACAATGCAATATGGGGAAGTCAAGACACTGTCCACTAGATGATACAGATGGCAATATGATCATGTAATAATAAGTACATAGGAACATTATAATTCTCATTAAAGATGGCACAAGTACATCTGTTAAGTACATATATGCATGACCATTTTACATGGAAAGAGATAGTAGTAATCAAGGTAGCAGAACTACATACCAGAATGTTGGTGATGTGATGATTAAACACAGAGGCAGAGGAGGAGAGGAGAAGATGCCTGGAAGGAAAGTCACAAGCATTAGAGAATGTTAAGCAGAGATAGAGAGGTCTACAGGGGGTGGATGCACTGGGTTACCGGCTCATAGAGGACTATATAGTGCTGGAACAGCGGTGGCAGTGGTGATGGGAGCGTGGGTGTACTGGGCTGGGGAGCGCCATTATAAAGAAAACGCTGAGTGGAGCGTCACTTCCGGTATGGATGGGCGCAATGCATGGAGGGAAAGTGTCCACTGCGCATACGCGTGACGTCAGCGGTGCCGGGCGGGCGCTGGGAGGGACTGGGCACATGAGCGCTGGGTCTGACAGGAACAGAGACATGTCAGTCATGTCGAGGGGTGTGAGCATGACGTCAGTAGTGTAGAATGAACGATAGGCAGGGCCAGGACTCTGAGCGCTGAGTATGATAGGATTATGGATGTGTCCATCATGAAAAGAGGTGTGGGCATAATGTAGGGTTGATGTTAGAAGGGACTAGAGGCAAAATCCTAAGATCTGTTGGGGACATGGATGTGTCAGTAATGTAAGTGTGTAATAAGCAGGGTATGGATGTGGCAACAGTGGTATAGTGTGAGCACATAGAGGGCCTAATATGGATATGGGAATGTAAGTGGTATATGAGTAAGAGATACAGGAGGGGGAACACGGGCACTGAGTAGGAGTGTGTAAATGTGAACATGCTAGAGGCTGCGATCTGTATCTACTGAGAGGGCTATGGATGCACTCAGTGTACTGGATGGAGTATAGTTACCTGTCAGGAGGCCCAAATGTGCAGAAGAGTGCTATAGTGGACCGTGAGTGAAGGAAAAAGGATACTAGGATACCTAGAAGGAGAAAAGGAAGCAAGTACAGGCGTCAATATCAATACATAGCAAAAAATGATTGATAGGGGAAAAGAACAAACATACAACTACAGCGTAATCAATCTTATAAAAGGTTGCAAATTGGAAAAATGCACGTATATCACAATGTATGTAATAATGAGTCGTTGGAGATAGTCAAAGACCTAGACATGAACCTCATATTCTCGGTTGAGGCCATGGGGTTCCAGGGTTTGGAGGGTATGAATCCAATATGATTCCCTCTCACGTAGTAATTTGATGCGATTGCCTCCTCGTCTGGGGGGGCAGACATGTTCAAGCACCTGAAATCTCAGTTGGGAAATTGAATGACCAGTAGTGATGAAATGTGCAGGGATAGGCAGAATCGTTTGTTTACATCGAATTGTCGATTTGTGCTTGCTGATGCAGTCTCGGATATGCTGGGTGGTCTCCCCAACATACCCGAGACCGCACGAGCACTTGATGAGATACACGACGTAATTAGAGTCACATGTAAAGTATCCCCGAATGGGATATCTCCTGCCAGTACGTGGGTGAGTGAAATGATCCCCTTTGGTAACGTGAGAACATTGTAGGCAATGAAGACAAGGGAATGTCCCCTTCCGGCTGGTGGATAGGAAAATTTGCCGGATAGGTGGTTTGGATGGGCCAATGTCTGCACGTACTAATGAGTCCCTGAAATTGGGGGGACGCTTGAAGCAGAATAGTGGCTTGTTTTGGAATTCGGGAATGGAGGGGTAAGCCTGGTGTAGGAGGGGCCAGTGTTTCAAGATAGCAATTTTGATAAGTGGAGAAAAGGGATGGAAGGTGTTCACGAAGGGGATTTTTTGAAAGCCTGATGTCTGCGTGATTTGTGCAGCAGGTTTCATGTAGGGGGGATATCCCCTATTGTGAAATTTCAGGTTCATATCTGTGTGTCGTACATCCCTTACAAGGAAATCTGAGACAATTCTGTCAACTCGACAGTGTTGTGAGTGTGGAAGGGACCTTTTGATATGCTTAGGATGGCAGCTGGTATAAAGTAGGAGACTGTTCCTATCTGTAGGCTTGACATAGAGGTCGGTGGACAGAGAGCGATCAGTATTAATGATAACAGTAGTGTCCAGGAAATGGATGGAGCTACTGTCATAGTGGAGAGTGAAAGAAATATTAGCCATAGCAGAATTGAGGTCTGCAAAAAAGGATTCGAGGGACATTGTGTCATTGGTCCATACGAAAAATATATCATCGATCAACCTTTTCCAGATCATAACAGAGTTATCATGTTGGGGGTTGGTGTAAACAAAGCGATTCTCAAAGTAGTCCATGAAAATATTAGCGTAGGGGGGCACGACGTTCGAACCCATCGCGGTCCCCCTACGCTGTAAGAAAAATTGGTCCCCAAAGAGAAAAAAGTTTTTTGTGAGGACCTCCTCAAGGAGGTCGAGGCAAAAATTCCTCTTGGGGTCTGAAAAATCAGTGTGATGATGTAGGAAATTGTCCACTGCCATGATTCCCTCTGTATGATCGATGCTTGTGTATAAGCTCGATACATCCAGTGTGACCAACAGGCTATTATCAGGAATATGAGAAATGGATTTGAGGATGGACAAAAAATGCCCAGAGTCCTTCAGGTGAGACTGGATTTTGGGGATGTGGGGTGACAGTATTTTTTCCAAAGTGATAGATAAGGGTGAAAGAATCGAGTCAGTTGATGCGACAATGGGCCAGCCGGGAGGGAATGAGAGATTCTTGTGTATTTTGGGTAGTGTATAGAAGACTGGGGTGATGGGGTGGTTGTTGATGAGAAAATCTGCAAGTTTACTGTCGATGATGGAATTTTGCTGGTAGGTCCTAATTTTGGTACACATGGCTGACGCAAAAGCAGAGGTAGGGTCTTGTGATAGAAGGCAATATGTATTGGTATCGCGGAGTTGCTCATTGATTTCACTGATGTAGTACTTCTTATCAAGTACAACTATAGCACCACCCTTGTCGGCCGGTTTAATAATAATGCTTTCATTTTGTTTGCGTGAAATGAGAGCCTTGCGTTCATCAGGAGACATGTTGTTTTTTATATGGAAACTACCTTTTTTAATGTCAGAGATGACCTGTTGTATATCATTGGAAACTAGATCTATAAAAGTTTCGGCCAGGTGGTAATGGCGTGGCGGCTGGAAAGTACTGGGTATCTTCAGATTAAGTCCAGTTAGGGTAAAATCAGGTGGACTAGAGGGTATAGTGGCCGCAGGGGTGGTCTGTGGAGCAACAGGTGTCTTGCCCAGGAAATGTGCTTTAAGGCGGACATTTCTATAAAAACGATTCAATTCCTGTTCGAGATGGAATGTGTTGAAGGAAGGGGTAGGGCAGAAGGAGAGACCCTTTTGTAGGACATTGGTTTCTGTTGGAGTGAGGGTGTAGTTGGAAATGTTAAACACAATGTTTTCCCTACCTGGGACCGTGTTGTTACTCTGTTCTGTCGTCCGGGGCCAGTGTCTGCCCCTCCTCGTCGGTCTCTTTTGGTCCGTTTTTGTCCTAAAAAAGGGAGATGCCCAGATGTGCTCAGGTCGCTGTCAGAGCCTGCACTGAAACTGCCAGTATGTCTGTAGTTTCTGGAGGGAAAAGAAGCTTGCCATTTATAAACTCTTTTTTTTATTGT
The DNA here is from genome assembly GCF_048569485.1 of Anomaloglossus baeobatrachus. Taxonomy (NCBI): domain Eukaryota; kingdom Metazoa; phylum Chordata; class Amphibia; order Anura; family Aromobatidae; genus Anomaloglossus; species Anomaloglossus baeobatrachus. The sequence continues at coordinate 399,157,691 of NC_134355.1, forward strand.
AATCTTCCTGATCACGTAGAAACTTATCGCGTTTCCGTATCTGTAGAGATTCTCTGAACTCAGTCACAGTGGTGCTATATTTTGTCTTGAGCTCCTCAAGAGCAGTGGCGTTGAGAGTTTGTGCCAATTGGTCTTCAATACCCTTGATGTTTGTGTCTACAGTGTCTAGTTCTTTTTGCAAGTAGTCGATTGTTAATAAAATAATGTCAAAAGAGCATTTGTTGAGGATAGCCTCAAAAGACTTGCAGTAATCCGGGTTCTCGGAAAACAGTATGGGCCTAAGGGAGACCCTCAGGCCTCTCGGTATTCTCTGAGCCCTGTGATACTCAGCAAGTTTTACTGAATGTAGTTCAAGGGCCGCGTTCCTCTTCAACTCCCTGAGGTAGTCCCTGGAACGGACCTCCTCAGAGGGTATCGTAAGGAACTGGGTCCTGGCTGTTACCTTAGCAAGGATAGAAGCCATCTGTTCATCATTGAACGAAAGGACTGAGGACATGGGAAAATAGGGGTGCGGCAGGAGCAAAGACAAAATGGGACAATTAAATACAGAAAAGTCCGGCTGCAACTGCTACAGATAGGTGCTATCGGGTAATAAATTAGTAACAAGTAATGGGGAACCAGAGCACTCAATAACAAAGGAGAGGAAAATTTGAATGCAAGTGTTTTTATTCACAACCGACAAAAATTGCAAAATGTGAACCCTGACACAAAGCAACAAACCAACGTTTCGGTTTATCAGACCTTTCTCAAGGTAGTTGCCTGTGGAGGTAAACGTATACCGTGAGTATATATACAAGTGTGACAAACCGCAATATATACAAATATACATTTATACACTTATATACAGGATATGTACATACTTATAATAGAGACGCAGAGGTATACGGGTCACAGGGACAGCCGTCAGGGTAGAGGGTAAGTGGAGGGCGTCACATTCAGCATTAAGCGGTATCTGACAGTTTAAAAATAATATGCATAAGAAGAAGCACCACAATGCAATATGGGGAAGTCAAGACACTGTCCACTAGATGATATAGATGGCAATATGATCATGTAATAATAAGTACATAGGAACATTATAATTCTCATTAAAGATGGCACAAGTACATCTGTTAAGTACATATATGCATGACCATTTTACATGGAAAGAGATAGTAGTAATCAAGGTAGCAGAGCTACATACCAGAATGGTGGTGATGTGATGATTAAACACAGAGGCAGAGGAGGAGAGGAGAAGACGCCTGGAAGGAAAGTCACAAGCATTAGAGAATGTTAAGCAGAGATAGTGAGAGGTCCACAGGGGGTGGATGCACTGGGTTACCTGCTCATAGAGGACCATATAGTGCTGGAACAGCGGTGGCAGTGGTGATGGCAGCGTGGGTGTACCGGGCTGGGGAGCCCCATTATAAAGAAAACGCTGAGTGGAGCGTCACTTCCGGTTTGGACGGGTGCAATGCATGGAGGGAAAGTGTCCACTGCGCATACGCGTGACGTTAGCGGTGACGGGCGGGCGCTGGGAGGGACTGGGCACATGAGCGCTGGGTCTGACAGGAACAGAGACATGTCAGTCATGTCGAGGGGTGTGAGCATGACGTCAGTAGTGTAGAATGAATGATAGGCAGGGCCAGGACTCTGAGCGCTGAGTATGATAGGATTATGGATGTGTCCATCATGAAAAGAGGTGTGGGCATAATGTAGGGCTGATGTTAGAAGGGACTAGAGGCAAAATCCTAAGATCTGTTGGGGACATGGATGTGTCAGTAATGTAAGTGTGTAATAAGCAGGGTATGGATGTGGCAACAGTAGTATAGTGTGAGCACATAGAGGGCCTAATATGGATATGGGAATGTAAGTGGTGTATGAGTAAGAGATACAGGAGGGGGAACACGGGCACTGAGTAGGAGTGTATAAATTCTTCTTATGCATATTATTTTTAAACTGTCAGATACCACTTAATGCTGAATGTGACGCCCTCCACTTACCCTCTACCCTGACGGCTGTCCCTGTGACCCTTATACCTCTGCGTCTCTATTATAAGTATGTACATATCCTGTATATAAGTGTATAAATGTATATTTGTATATATTGCAGCTTGTCACACTTGTATATATACTCACGGTATACGTTTACCTCCACAGGCAACTACCTTGAGAAAGGTCTGATAAACCGAAACGTTGGTTTGTTGCTTTGTGTCAGGGTTCACATTTTGCAATTTTTGTCGGTTGTGAATAAAAACACTTGCATTCAAATTTTCCTCTCCTTTGTTATTGAGTGCTCGGGTTCCCCATTACTTGTTACTAATTTATTACCCGATAGCACCTATCTGTAGCAGTTGCAGCCGGACTTTTCTGTATTTAATTGTCCCATTTTGTCTGTGCTCCTGCCGCACCCCTATTTTCCCATGTCCTCAGTCCTTTCATTCAATGATGAACAGACGGCTTCTATCCTTGCTAAGATAACAGCCAGGACCCAGTTCCTTACGATACCCTCTGAGGAGGTCCGTTCCAGGGACTACCTCAGGGAGTTGAAGAGGAACGCGGCCCTTGAACTACATTCAGTAAAACTTGCTGAGTATCACAGGTCTCAGAGAATACCGAGAGGCCTGAGGGTCTCCCTTAGGCCCACTCTGTTTTCCGAGAACCCGTATTACTGCAAGTCTTTTGAGGCTATCCTCAACAAATGCTCTTTTGACATTGTTAATAAAATAATCGACTACTTGCAAAAAGAACTAGACACTGTAGACACAAACATCAAGGGTATTGAAGACCAATTGGCACAAACTCTCAACGCCACTGCTCTTGAGGAGCTCAAGACCAAATATAGCACCACTGTGACTGAGTTCAGAGAATCTCTACAGATACGGAAACGCGACAAGTTTCTACGCGATCAGGAAGATTACAATAAAAAAAGAGTTTATAAATGGCAAGCTTCTTTTCCCTCCAGAAACTACAGACATACTGGCAGTTTCAGTGCAGGCTCCGACAGCGACCTGAGCACATCTGGGCATCTCCCTTTTTAGGACAAAAACGGACCAAAAGAGACCGACGAGGAAGGGCAGACACCGGCCCCGGACGACAGAACAGAGTAACAACACGGTCCCAGGTAGGGAAAACATTGTGTTTAACATTTCCAACTACACCCTCACTCCAACAGAAACCAATGTTCTATAAAAGGGTCTCTCCTTCTGCCCTACCCCTTCCTTCAACACATTCCATCTCGAACAGGAATTGAATCGTTTTTATAGAAATGTCCGCCTTAAAGCACATTTCCTGGGCAAGACACCTGTTGCTCCACAGACCACCCCTGCGGCCTTTATACCCTCTAGTCCACCTGATTTTACCCTAACTGGACTTAATCTGAAGATACCCAGTACTTTCCAGCCGCCACGCCATTACCACCTGGCCGAAACTTTTATAGATCTAGTTTCCAATGATATACAACAGGTCATCTCTGACATTAAAAAAGGTAGTTTCCATCTAAAAAACAACATGTCTCCTGATGAACGCAAGGCTCTCATTTCACGCAAACAAAATGAAAGCATTATTATTAAACCGGCCGACAAGGGTGGTGCTATAGTTGTACTTGATAAGAAGTACTACATCAGTGAAATCAATGAGCAACTCCGCGATACCAATACATATTGCCTTCTATCACAAGACCCTACCTCTGCTTTTGCGTCAGCCATACGTACCAAAATTATGACCTACCAGCACAATTCCATCATCGACAGTAAACTTGCAGTTTTTCTCATCAACAACCACCCCATCACCCCAGTCTTCTATACACTAACCAAAATAAACAAGAATCTCTCATTCCCTCCCGGCTGCCCCATTGTCGCATCAACTGACTCAATTCTTTCACCCTTATCTATCACTTTGGAAAAAATACTGTCACCCCACATCCCCAAAATCCAGTCTCACCTGAAGGACTCTGGGCATTTTTTGTCCATCCTCAAATCCATTTCTCATATTCCTGATAATAGCCTGTTGGTCACACTGGATGTATCGAGCTTATACACAAGCATCGATCATACAGAGGGACTCATGGCAGTGGACAACTTCCTACATCGTCACACTGATTTTTCAGACCCCAAGAGGAATTTTTGCCTCGACCTCCTTGAGGAGGTCCTCACAAAAAACTTTTTTCTCTTTGGGGACCAATTTTTCTTACAGCGTAGGGGGACCGCGATGAGTTCGAACGTCGCGCCCCCCTACGCTAATATTTTCATTGACTACTTTGAGAATCGCTTTGTTTACACCCACCCCCAATATGATAACTCTGTTATGATCTGCAAAATGTTCATCGATGATATATTTTTCGTATGGACCAATGACACAATGTCCCTCGAATCCTTTTTTGCAGACCTCAATTCTGCTATGGCTAATATTTCTTTCACTCTCCACCATGACAGTAGCTCCATCCATTTCCTGTACACTACTGTTATCATTAATACTGATCGCTCTCTGTCCACCGACCTCTATGTCAAGCCTACAGATAGGAACAGTCTCCTACTTTATACCAGCTGCCATCCTAAGCATATCAAAAGGTCCCTTCCACACTCACAACACTGTCGAGTTGACAGAATTGTCTCAGATTTCCTAGTAAGGGATGTACGACACACAGAGATGAACCTGAAATTTCACAATAGGGGATATCCCCCCTACATGAAACCTGCTGCACAAATCACGCAGACATCAGGCTCCCCAAAAAATCCCCTTCGTGAACACCTTCCATCCCTTTTCTCCACTTATCAAAATTGCTATCTTGAAACACTGGCCCCTCCTACACCAGGCTTACCCCTCCATTCCCGAATTCCAAAACAAGCCACTATTCTGCTTCAAGCGCCCCCCCAATTTAAGGGACTCATTAGTACATGCAGACATTGGCCCATCCAAACCACCTATCTGGCAAATTTTCCTATCCAACAGCCGGAAGGGGACATTCCCTTGTCTTCATTGCCTACAATGTTCTCACGTTACCAAAGGGGATTATTTCACCCACCAACGTACTGGCAGGAGATATCCCATTCGGGGTTACTTTACATGTGACTCTAATTACGTCGTGTATCTCATCAAGTGCCCGTGCCGTCTCGGGTATGTTGGGGAGACCACCCAGCATATCCGAGACCGCATCAGCAAGCACAAATCGACAATTCGATGTAAACAAACGATTCTGCCTATCCCTGCACATTTCATCACTACTGGTCATTCAATTTCCCAACTGAGATTTCAGGTGCTTGAACATGTCTGCCCCCCCAGACGAGGAGGCAATCGCATCAAATTACTACGTGAGAGGGAATCATATTGGATTCATACCCTCCAAACCCTGGAACCCCATGGCCTCAACCGAGAATATGAGGTTCATGTCTAAGTCTTTGACTATCTCCGATGACTCATTATTACATACATTGTGATATACGTGCATTTTTCCAATTTGCAACCTTTTATAAGATGGATTAAGCTGTAGTTGTATGTTTGTTCTTTTCCCCTATCAATCATTTTTTGCTATGTATTGATATTGACGCCTGTACTTGCTTCCTTTTCTCCTTCTAGGTATCCTAGTATCCTTTTTCCTTCACTCACGGTCCACTATAGCACTCTTCTGCACATTTGGGCCTCCTGACAGGTAACTATACTCCATCCAGTACACTGAGTGCATCCATAGCCCTCTCAGTAGATACAGATCGCAGCCTCTAGCATGTTCACATTTACACACTCCTACTCAGTGCCCGTGTTCCCCCTCCTGTATCTCTTACTCATACACCACTTACATTCCCATATCCATATTAGGCCCTCTATGTGCTCACACTATACCACTGTTGCCACATCCATACCCTGCTTATTACACACTTACATTACTGACACATCCATGTCCCCAACAGATCTTAGGATTTTGCCTCTAGTCCCTTCTAACATCAGCCCTACATTATGCCCACACCTCTTTTCATGATGGACACATCCATAATCCTATCATACTCAGCGCTCAGAGTCCTGGCCCTGCCTATCGTTCATTCTACACTACTGACGTCATGCTCACACCCCTCGACATGACTGACATGTCTCTGTTCCTGTCAGACCCAGCGCTCATGTGCCCAGTCCCTCCCAGCGCCCGCCCGGCACCGCTGACGTCACGCGTATGCGCAGGGGACACTTTCCCTCCATACATTGCGCCCGTCCAAACCGGAAGTGACGCTCTACTCAGCGTTTTCTTTATAATGGCGCTCCCCAGCCCAGTACACCCACGCTGCCATCACCACTGCCACCACTGTTCCAGCACTATATGGTCCTCTATGAGCAAGTAACCCAGTGCATCCACCCCCTGTGGACCTCTCTATCTCTGCTTAACATTCTCTAATGCTTGTGACTTTCCTTCCAGGCGTCTTCTCCTCTCCTCCTCTGCCTCTGTGTTTAATCATCACATCACCACCATTCTGGTATGTAGTTCTGCTACCTTGATTACTACTATCTCTTTCCATGTAAAATGGTCATGCATATATGTACTTAACAGATGTACTTGTGCCATCTTTAATGAGGATTATAATGTTCCTATGTACTTATTATTACATGACCATATTGCCATCTGTATCATCTAGCGGACAGTGTCCTGACTTCCCCATATTGCATTGTGGTGCTTCTTCTTATGCATATTATTTTTAAACTGTCAGATAACGCTTAATGCTGAATGTGACGCCCTCCACTTACCCTCTACCCTGACGGCTGTCCCTGTGACCCTTATACCTCTGCGTCTCTATTATAAGTATGTACATATCCTGTATATAAGTGTGTAAATGTATATTTGTATATATTGCGGTTTGTCACACTTGTATATATACTCACGGTATACTTTTACCTCCACAGGCAACTACCTTGAGAAAGGTCTGATAAACCGAAACGTTGGTTTGTTGCTTTGTGTCAGGGTTCACATTTTGCAATTTTTGTCGGTTGTGAATAAAAACACTTGCATTCAAATTTTCCTCTGCTTTGTTATTGAGTGCTCGGGTTCCCCATTACTTGTTACAGAACATGATCAGGCTGATAGTCTTATTTCTGAGACTTAAGCCCGCTTTACACGCTGCAATATATCTTACGATGTGTTGGCGGGGTCACGTCGTAAGTGACGCATATCCGGCATTATAAAGTACATTGCAGTGTGTGACAGGTACGTGCGATTGCGATTGAACGGTAAAACGTTCATCGCATACACATCGTACCTGTCTCTAGAATTGCACGTGAGATTGTTCATCGTACCCAGGGTAGCACATCGCTGTGTGTGACACCCCGGGAACGATGAATAGATCTTACCTGCGTCCTGCGGCTCCCAGCCAGCAATGCGGAAGGAAAGAGGTGGGCGGGATGATTACATCCCGCTCAGATCCACCCCTCTGCTTCTATTGGCCGGCTGCCGCGTGACGTCGCTGTGGACGTTCGCCGCCCACTGCGAGGTCGTATGGAAGGTAAGTACGTGTGACGGGGGTTACTCGTATGTGCGGCACATTCAACAAAATGAACGTGCCTCACATACGATGGGGGCATTGCAAATCGCATACGAAATCGTATGCGAAATCGCAACGTGTAAAGCAGGCTTTAGGGGCCCTTTGCACACTACGACATGCTGCGATGCCGAGCGCGATAGTCCCCGCCCCCGTCGCAGCTGCGATATCATGGTGATAGCTACCGTAGCAAACATTATCACTACGGCAGCTTCACCTGCCCTGCGACATCGCTTCCTAAGGGGGCGGGTCGTGCGGCGTCATAGCGACGTCACACGGCAGGCGGCCAATAGAAGCGGAGAGGCGGAGATGAGTTGGACGTAAACATCCCGCCCACCTCCTTCCTTCTGCATAGGCGGCTGGGACGCAGGTAGGAGATGTTCCTCGCTCCTGCATCTTCACACACAGCGATGTGTGCTGCCGCAGGAACGAGGAACAACATCGTAACATCGGTCTTTCCCAAATCATGGGAATGTCCGATGCTACTCCAATGATACGATTACGACGCTTTTGTGCTCGTTAATTGTATCAAAAATGCTTTACACACTACGATGTCGACAGCGACACCGGATGTGCGTCACTTTCGATTTGACCCCACCGACATCGCACCTGCGATGTCGTAGTGTGCAAAGTGCCCCTTAAGCCTGCTTTACACGCTGCAATTAATTGTGTGATCACATTTGCGATCACACCCGCCCCCATCGTTTGTGCGGCATGGGCAATTTGTTGCCCGTGTCTCACAATGTTGTAACCCCCCATCACACGTACTTATCTTCCAAACGACGTCACTGTGGGCGGCGAACATCCTCTTCCTGAAGGGGGAGGGACGTTCGGCGTCACAGTGACATCACACAGCGGCCGGCCAATAGAAGAGGAGGGGCGGAGATGTGCGGGACGTAAACATCCCGCCCACCTCCTTCCTTCAGCATTGCCGACGGGACGCAGGTAAGCTGCAGTTCATCGTTCCCGAGGTGTCAGACGGAGTGATGTGTGCTGCCTCAGGAACAATGAATAATTGGCACGCAGAAGGATGTTCGATATTTTGAAAATGAGCGACATTTCAACGAGCACCGATAAGGTGAGTATTTTTGCTTGTTCACACTCGCTCGTAGTTGTTACATGCTACGATATGTCAAATGATGCCGGATGTGCGTCACTTATGACGTGACCCCGACGACATGTCGTATGATATATATTGTAGCGTGTAAAGCCCACTTTAGTCTGTTTTTCAGGCTACTGAGCATGCTAAGGCACTTGGTGCATCAGAGGTTAAGTCCGGTAAGGACTTCACTGGGCATGTCCGTGAGGTGAGGGCCCTGATAGGCTGGATAGCGTCAGGTGTCCTGATGATGTGGCCACTCTGGACTGGCTCGTGGAGGCCCTCCCCTATGACCTAGCACCCCATCATTGGTCATGAGACGATGACTGGTAGGGTGTTTGGGGAGGTGCTGCCATTGTGTCATCAGTGATGTGACGGTTTTGGATAGCCCACTGGTGATGTCACTGATGATGTGGCACTCTGCTACTGATCCCTGGAGGAGCCATTGTGGCTCACACTGGGTTTTGGGCAGACCCTAGGTGTTTAAAGGGCCTGGAGACTGCCCCATGGTGCACAGTCTTAATTTATACTTATATTCCCATGATAGAGCCACATTGCGGCCTTAACCACTAGTTCTGGAAGTGATAGGCAGGGTTAGGTTTCCGGTTTCTGTCACGCCAAGATTCATGACGCAGCACGTTAGGGGCAGGCGCCACACTTCCCTTCCTATCATTCAGGAGTGGAGTTTACTGGGCTGCGGCTGCTGTGAAGACTGTCCCAGTGTGCCCCCTACACACACGGACAGTGTATCCCAGGACTCCTGTGGTGCTAACGGGGGGTTCCTGATTTGGATGTGTAGACTCTGTGGCATTAACAGGGTTCACAATAGTCCTGGTCTAAGTTATGTTTATTTTGGATCAGGTTCATATTATTTCATAGCCACCCAGCTCTGTATTATTCGCCTGACCTACGGGGTGTCAGCAGCTCCTTTCCCATCTTGGAGCACGGTGGACCCCGACTGGTGATTGGGATATTCACCACCTTTATCCTAATCCGGCAGTCCCCCCGTAACAATTTCCTTGCCTGGATAGGTGTCAACATTAATGTCTGGGCACAATGAGTTTACCAATGGACCTTTTGTGGAGTACCAAACTAACTGCCAGGTCTCAGGTATATGACTTGTTGCAGCTACTAAAAAAATGGCTCCAGCCTGAGACCATAAGCGCAGCCTAGAAGGTAGAGAAAGGGTGGCAGTTGACCGGTTTGTGCGGACTCTACTGGTTGTCCTGTAGCACTGAGTGGGACAAGAGAAAACGGCCAACTGAAATCAGTTTTTTTTCTTCAAGAAAACTTACAAATAGGAATGAGCGTACCCATGGATGTTCGGGTTCACTGGGTTTAAGTCCTGAAAAAAATAAAACTGTGACTCTCACTTAACCCCTTCACCCTATATTCCATTTTTCATGTTTGTTTTTTCCTCCCCTTCTTTCAAGAGCCATAACTTTTTTTTCTGTCAATATTGCCATATGACGGCTTATTTTTGGCGGAAGAGTTTATGTTACCATATAGTGTACTGGAAAATAGGAAAAAAAATCCAAATATGAAGAAATTGTGAAAAAAGTGAAATTCCACAATGATTTTTTTTTTATTCACCATGATTACTATATGGTAAAACTGTTGTGTCAGTATGATACCTCAGGTTGATACAAGTTTGTAGATGATAAATACGTATACTTTTATCTAAGAGGTGAAAAAAAATCAGAAGTTTGTTCAAAAAAAGAATTGTGCTTTTCTCGCTATATTCTAAGACCTATAGTGTTGTCATTTTTTGGGATCTGGGACTTAGTGATGGATACATTTTTGCGTATTGACCTGGCTTTTTTTAATTATACTATTTTTGTTTAGATGCTTTGTTCTGATCGCATGTTATTGCATTTTAATGCAGTGCTGCGGAGACCAAAAAACATAATTTTGATACTTGGATTTTTTTTCTCACTACGCCGTGTACCAATCAGATGAATTGATTTCATATTTTAATTGGGCATTTCTGAATGAGGCAATGACAAATATTTGAATTTTAAAAACATTTTAATTGTTTTATTTTCAATGGGGCAAAAGGGGGTGATTTGACCTTTTTTATATATGTTTTTACATTTTTTATTTCTTTTACTAGTCCCCCTAGGTGACTTTATCACTGCATAGTCCGATTGCTTCTCCTGATCAGAGCGATGCTTCAGCATCCCTCTGTTCAGGTAAATTGCTGTGCTCCTGTGAGTGCCGATGCTTTTCCAGCGCTCACAGGAAGTGACTCATGACAGCATCAGGGGTCATCATCTGACCCTGTACTGCATTGGTAACACATTAGCACCCCGTTATTGATGGAGGTGAAGAAAGCGCAATCCCCACCATGGCCCTTTAAATTGCGTTGTCAGTGTTTGACACCACAATCTAGGGGTTAATGGGCATGGGTGGTTCTCTTATCCACACATGGCAGTTAGCCGCACATGTCTGCTGATCAGGTCAGCAAACGTGTGAGGATTACCGTGGGCTCCGCACTGAAGTCCGCGGTAAATGAGGGTTCATGACCAATGATGTAATAGTACGTCTGCTTTACTGGAACTAAACAGAGTCTGCCAGGCCAGACGAATGTCATCTATATATCTGGCCCAAAAATGGAAACTCTCAATCATGGACGCTGGATCTGTAAGCAGGATCTTCCTCTCCCACAGCTCAAGGAACAAATTAACATATGAGGGCATATGAGCCCGCCCCATAGCTGTGTCCTGGTGCTGCAACTACAGGGGGGTTTATAAAAAACATCAAGAAATTGAAGGAAAGTCTAAATACTAATGCCTTCAAAACAAATCAACAAAGTCTTGGCTGAGATTGTTAGAGGTAAACAAAGAATTGTACAATGATTCTAAGTCACAGGTATAGGTATAGATATAGGTTTCAATATAATAGTGCAACCCCAAACTTCCTAAAAATATATGTTGTGTGCTTTACATAGAAAAGAGGTACTTCAACCTAATGTCTCAAGAAAAAAAATCAATGAATTTTCAGCGAAATTTACCCAAGATGTTGGAGTCAGAGACAGATGGTTATACAGATGTACTCTTGGGAATATGGGAATACTTGGAATTACCATATTTTTTATTTCATAAGATGTACTAGATTATAAGACACACCCCAAACTTAAAGATAAAAAAGGTTAAAAAAAAGGTGGCCCGCCTAATACTCCGGTGGTGTTTTACTGGATGGGGGGCATCAGCGGAGGTAGAGTGAGGTCACAGGAGGCAGGGGCAGTGCTAGAGTAGAGAGATGCTGCGGTGGGGGCTGTGCTGACAGTGGTGAGTGTTGTGCTGGCTGCAGGCGCTGTGCTGGTTGTGTGGAGCAGGGCAGTGCAGCAGATGTCCCAGATGCTCTATTGGCAATGTGGGTTTCAAAGAAAGGGTGCTCGGAGTCGGCAAGTGTGCAGACTGAGCTCTCGATTCAATGACTAACTGAGATCTCATCTGTGCATGCATCATATCCGGGCACCATTTTCCTTACGTCCGCTGCTGGGAGATCAATGGGCCAGAGGTGGCATGTGCGCTGATGAGATCTTGATTCGAGAGCTCTACTCACTGACTACAGGTGCTATAATTTGAAACCTGCACTGCCAACAAAGCATCTGGGAAACCCGCCGCACCACCCCTCTCCATCGCAGCAAGCACACTCCCATTGCAGCCAGCATAACCCCAATCGCAGCCAGCACAGCCCCTACCACAGCCAGCAAAAGCCCCACTCCAGCCAGCACAACCCCCACCACAGTCAGCACAGCCCCTACCGCAGCCAGCAAAGCACCCACTGCAGCCAGCAGAGCCCCCACTGCAGCCAACACCACAGCCAGCACAGCCCCCACCGCAGCTAGCACAGTGCCATGCAGCCGGCACAGCTCCCATTCTCCACCTCCTGGTAGGTTACATTCAGATTATAAAATACATCCCTAATTTTCCTCCCAAATTTTTGGGAGGAAACATGTGTCTTATAATCAGAAAAATACGGTAATTAAATTGTATATACAATGGAATTCTCAGTCATCAGGCTATCTAGTCGTTTCTCCAATAAAAGGTACGTCTTGAGAGCTCAAAGAGGAATGGTCTTCAATTTAGATGTAAATGCTGTTCCTAAAATGCCAAAACCTCTTCTTTTTTTCATATGCTTTAATTGGTCAAATAACCACATTCCCACCCTTATCCAATGTTTTATAACTACTAACCAACATCCACCAATTGGTGCAACCCATAAGAAGGTGTCTATGTGCAGGATTTATATTGTCATGAAACCTATGGTTTCAGAAGTGTTCCTTTGCATGTTAGAGACCAGTCTGACAAGTCAATCTCTAGAAAAAAAGAGATGTTTTTGGGAATATGAAAGCTTTAGGTAACAGGCCATAAGAATATTTTCAAGTATATGGAATAACCTGCTTATCTAGCAAATCATTTAGGACATGTACACATTTCAGAATATGGATGGTTCAGATGTAAACAAATATTGCGTCAAACTTTACATAAATTTTCTTAAAATCCAGGTCCCTGGCAAATAAGTGAGGATGCTTCACTATGCTGAACCCCGAACACATACTTTTAAATGCACATACAGTTTTTATTTAGGGTAAAAAGGCAATCTAAGAATTCATGCCCTTCTGAAAGCACCGAGTTGGCCCTAGAGGAGCATGGGCATCTATTATCAATATCACCCCCTTCAAAATGATCACAGCAGTGAAAATCTCAACAAGTCAGGCACTTGTTAATTATGTTTTTTGCGCAGTCTGTTGGATGGGGCTCTGTAGCCCATCTCTGTATAACTGTGTGCTGTGTGGTGAATCTCGGGCATTGAGAGCTGTGAGGGTCAACTGGGTAAACAGGCTGTTTCAGGGCCTTTTTTAAAATTTGTTGGTCAGTGAGGGAACTTGGTCAATCTTGGCTGTGTGGGTGAACTGGTAATATAGGCTATATAGGGGACATTATTTGTTAAACTTGTTGCTCTTTGGGTAAAATATGCCAATGTTTTATGTCTGCTAGGCTTCCAAACTTGGCTGTGATGGTGACATGTGAAAAAAAGTCGGCAGGTTGTAATGAATGTGGGCTGCACCTTAGGCGGAAACTGTTTTAGCGCATGTCCTAACACCACCAAGGATTGGAGCACTGTTATCTATCCATGTTTCCTCCTACTACTACTCCTCTTCATCTACCTCCTCCTCATCTGGTCAGCATAACACTTGCATGACAAGCCTCAGCTCAACACAGTCAGTGGGAAACAACAGCAGGCTCTTCTGAGACTCAGGTGTTTAGGGTTGAAACTCCCCACCGAGCTGTAGCTGTGGTTAGACTTCATATGGGCCTTTTTGAAATTGTTATTCTGTAGTGAATCTTTGCCTGTCTTGACTGTGTGGGTGAACCGGGAATACAGACTACATAGGGGAAAATTGTTAAACTTGTTTTCCTATGGCAATCTTGACTGTATGGGTAGACTTGGAATACAGGCTCTGTAAGGGCCCTTTTTAAATTGTTGGTCTGTTGAAAATCGCTGAAATCCATCTCTGTGAAGTCACTGTTAAAATTTTTAGCTTCTTCATTTACTTGCTTTGTAACCATAACTGCTATGGTGACAGAAGCCCTATAAGAAATTTACCTATCGACATTTGATGATGTTGGGAGGAAGTCTGACTCATTTTCAGTCATTTTGTTTCTATAAGAAGCTTGCAAAGGGTAGAGCTTGTGAGCCACAAAAACCCAGAGAATTGTACACCACGTAAAAGAAAGTATGAAAGGTAAGAGCTGCTGAGGGTGAGAGGAGGAAGGGGGCATTTTACCCTTACAGTTTGTCACACACAAGCAAATAGTGGACAACCCTGATTGTGTTCATTGTTTTTTCTTTAGGTTTGCTAACATCTAGTCAGCAATGGCACAGTCTTCCTCCAAGCATCTCTATGGGGAGATAAGGTATGCACACCAGTGACTATGTAAGGGGAATACATGAAATAGCAGAAACTGCTGTGTAAATACTGACTTGAAAAATCCAATAGCTATATGTAAGAGTGAAAATGTGAAAAATGGAATCTGCATTACTGCCATGAACATATGAATCAAGAGAAATTTAGCTACTGAATTGATCAATACAATAGAGCCCCAACACTACGCCAAAGTATTTCTCTACGTTGGGGTCCTCCAAGCATCTGACTGACCAAGATATTGAAGCAATTATGTTTCAAAGTGATGATGAAAGTGACCTATCTTTGTCCGATGAAGAGTACCTGCCACCAGCTAATCAAACATCCTCATCCAGGGATTCTTCTGATGATGAAGAAGTGAATCCAGTGGATCCTGAAGAAGTGATAAGTAGAACATCCAAAACAAATATTGTTTGGGACAGTAATCCTTCATTAGTTGGACGTACTCCAATACATAATATTGTGAGACCTGCTCAAGGAGCTGTGGGAAGTCCCAGGTACTTTTCCCCTTAAGACATATTCTGTATTTTTTTTTCTGACAATATTGCAGAAGAGGTCAAAAATCGTATGATGTTCCAATCAGAGAATTATTTCTAAACCCATTTTCTGATCAATACTATAAAGCGACAATGGCAGTGGACAGATATTAAGAAATTAGAAGAAACATTTAATTTGATGAAAGCAAACTCGTGTAGCGAGCTTCCAAATAGATGGCATTAGCCCCTATCAGTTATATCTGGAACATATTTAGCAAAAATTGCACCAAACTTTACAATCCTAGTAGTACTGTTACAGTACATGATCAATTAGGAACTCTTCAAAGGATGTTGCAAGTTCATACAATACATGCCCAGTTAACCAGCCAAGTATGGAATAAAAATATTCTGGATGTGTGATTCTGCAAATTATTATGGCATAAATGGGCTTAACTACTGTGGCAAAGAAGTTGATGCACCAGTATACAAAGTAGGGTCAGGGACTGTGGAAACACTTGCTGTGCCAATAGGCAATTCAGGTACAAACATTATCATGGACAATTATTTTACCAATGTTGCACTGGGCAATTTTCTGCTTGAAAAAGCTGTTCAACTATTGGTGCTATGAAGCCAAACCAATGAGAAATTCCTCAAGCAATGAAACACAATCCACAGCAAGCATTTTATGAGAGGGTCTTTGGTTTCAACAACAAAGCGTCACTGGTATCTTACAAAGCAAAGAAGGAGAAATCCGTTATATTACTCAGTACCATGCATCATGATTGCAGTATTGACAGCAATGACAGGAAATTGAAACCAGAAATCATCCTGCATTACAATAAATCTGAAGGAGAATATTCATGCAAGAGGCAAACAAGACAATGGCCTGTAGTAATTTTTTTCAAATATGCTTGATGTAGCAGCCCTGAATTCATTCAGGAACTCATCCAGAATTTCATGCAAGGACAGGAGATGCCTATTCTTGAAGGTCTTTTGCCATGAACTTGTAATGCCTCAAATGATGGAGCAAAGCA
The DNA here is from genome assembly GCF_048569485.1 of Anomaloglossus baeobatrachus. Taxonomy (NCBI): domain Eukaryota; kingdom Metazoa; phylum Chordata; class Amphibia; order Anura; family Aromobatidae; genus Anomaloglossus; species Anomaloglossus baeobatrachus. The sequence goes on from NC_134355.1 coordinate 399,173,724, forward strand.
ACATGAAATGATTGCAAACTAAAGAAGCAATGAAATGGTGTGGCATACAGTTTCAGGATATTCCAGAGCCAGTAGAACAAAACAAAAGCGTTGTTTCATTTGTCCAAGAAACTTAGAGAGGAAAACTGAGCAATATTATACCACTTGTGGAGAAAATGTCTGTAAAAATCATTATTCGAAAAGATAACATGTAAACATTTTTTGGAAGACCAATAAAATTGAAAAGTAAAAGCTAGAAAAGAAATGAAGCTGCAGCTAGTTTACTCTAGATATATATACCTTTGGGTGTTTTTCATATCTTTGTTTGAAATTTTTGATTTCTGCAAAAAAATAGAATTAAAATGTGCCTAATTCATATCTTATTTTGCAATTTTGAAATAAACTTATAAAAGTTATTTATATGAGTTTCCTCATATGATTTGCATGAAGGCCTAAAAGGCCCCCTTTACGTAAAAGGATAGATTTGTGTTGTCACGCATTCTAGGGTTAAGTACAACACGTCATCTCTGTAAGAACAGTGGACTGAAGGGAGAGTTAAGTGTCTTCAGTTTGGATGCTGTTACAAATCATAGAATATAAATACAGGTTATAAAAAATGAAATTAAAATGAATAATAATAAATGATAAAGCAAACTAGCAGCATGACCTGTACTTTATTCTTATTTGGTCATCTGATTAATCTTAAATCTAAAATTTCTACAGCCTTTCTTTGCTTACTTCTCCTTTTGAAGCTATTAAATTTAATTACAAAATTATATACCTTTTTAATTTTGACACAATTTTAGCACTGTGTGACTAATAATAATGAGTGAATCTACCTAAACTAAAATTAAGTAATTCACTGTAATTTGGCCAGGAAATCTGATTTACATTGAATTAGTCAATGTAAATTGAATGTGTCTTATTATGCATTGGGGTCTCTTGATATCTCAGAAAATAATAAACATAGGGGTTCAAAAAAATAATAATATAGTATACTCACCAAGGTACTTACGTGTCTCTTTTTAACAGCTCCCCAACTGTTACTCTGCTAGCAATCTATGGAGTTTCTTCATATGTTACATATACATATACGTATACAGAAAAGGTTCTTGTACACAAAACAGTAAATGGGCTCTTTGCAGTCCAGCAACTCATCAAAATGCAGAAATCCACTAGTTTTGGAAATAGAAATCGGTCCCCTTACCTCTTGGGCCTTTGTGCGGCTGCACAGATTGCACTAATGATATGTCCACCCCTGGCACTAAAGAGTCCTTAAATGACATGTCATGAGACACTGGAATCATTGGGATGTCACAAAATGTATCACCCTAGGCTTACTCAGTGCAGGAAGACATGCAGGAGGATGAAACCAGAGACTGAGAAAACTGTGGAGGACCAGCCCATGAGCTGTGTCAATGCGACAGGTAAATGGCAAGGTGAGTATATTATATTTTAAATTTTTTATATCCTTTGCTGGCCATCCAATTTCTTTCGAAATTGCCAGCTGCAATTTTCCTTTATTTGTATGAAGCAAATCACAAAAATGTAAGCTTTTTCACAAAATTGGAAGTAGCTTTCACTCTTCTTGATCAGATTCACTCATCTTTAATGAAGTTTCAAAATAAAAAGGGTTTTTTTGTTTTTCCATGCATTTCATGAAGATTTATTTTCTGTTTGTTCAGTACGTAAACCACTATCAGAAAGCAGCTATTGTGTTTTTAGCAAAGTGGAACAGATTTGCTAATCCTATATAATCTTGAGATGGTGTAAGCTTAGACTCATAGACAGTTTTAAAATGCGCAAAGTTTCTTACATTGGCTTATCCTGGATGAAAAATCTCATTCTTCTTCCCTACCCACTCATTAGCCTCATCACATATTTACTGAACACTCTCACTATCCTCATTACATATTCACTGCTTCTCCCTGTGATTGGTTGCAGTCAGACCTACCCCCAAGCTGAGTGACAGCTGTCTGACTGCAACAAATCACAGCCGCCAGTGGGCTGGTCTATATAGTACAGTAAAAAAAAAACAATTAAAAAAACGGCGTGCAGTCCCCCCAATTTTGATACCCAGCCAAGCCAAAGTCTCACAGCTGGGGGCTGGTATTCTCAGCCTGGGGAGACCCACGTTTTTGGGAGCCGCCCAGTCTAAAAATATCAGCCAGCAGCTGCCCAGAATTGCTGCATCCATTCGATGTGACAATCTGAAAATTTTACCTCGCTCATCCTAATTACCCTGGAAATTGGAGTAATAAGGAGTTACATCCGAGCCTGGAGAGACCGCAAACATGTCCGATCTCTCAAGACTCCGGGAAACACTGACAATAAGGACTCACTGGCAACAGTGACATTCAGTTCATCGGCGGTCATACCCGGGTTCCCACGGTATGACATCTGGTGACCTGAAGCACTCTGGCCTAAAGTGTGGGATTGGATATTGGAATTTTATAACATTACTGTGAAAATAATACAATACATTTTTATCACAAAATTGTTACTTTAACCAGATAGCTTTTTTTCACAAGGTTATCAGGAAAAAGAGTACCATAAAATTTATTGTACAATTTCTCCTGAGTTATGCTGATACCTTATATGTGGTGGAATTCTACTATTTGAGCGCATAGCAGGGCTTGGAAGGGAAAAATCACCATTTAAATTTTAGAGTGCACAATTGTCTGGAAAAGATAGTGTACCCAATGTCGCGTTTGGAGAGCCATCCATGTGAAGTCTTGTTTTTAAGTTTTCGCAATTTTTTTTTTATGACGTTCAATGTTTGGTAAAAGTAAAAACACATGTTCATTCTTCAGGTCAGTACAATGATAGCACATTTATATTTTTTTATTTTTTGCTGATAATTTTGTGGGGCATTGCTGTATTTTCAGAGCTATAACATTTTTTATTTTTCTGCTGATGGAGCTGTGTGGCAGCATTTTTTTTGTGGGACAAGATGTCGTTTTAAGTAATTCAGTTTTTATTTATGTTCAACTTTTTGATTGCGTATTATTCCACTTTTTTCTGCAGTATGATGAAAAAAGTATTTTTTGACACATTTTTTTTAAACTGTTCACTGAAGGGGTTAAATAGTGTGACAGTTTTATAGATCAGGGTAGGCTGGTGACAATTCCAAATATGTACCCTTTTTTGTTTATTTTTGTTTTGATATAAATAAATGTATTTTTGGATATCATTTTTTTGTGATTTTTTTTTTACATTTTGCAAGTTTTTTTTACTTTTATTATCTTTTTTTACCTAGTCCCTATATAAGGCTTTCACTTTTCCTAGTCTTATCGCTGGTATAATGCATTGTCATGCAGCACCATAGCAATGCATTATACAGGCAGCGTCAGGCTGCAGATCGATTGTCAGACTCTACTGCAGTCTGAGTGTGACAGGCCACTGTACAAGGCAGACCCGGCAGTCATGACAACCCTCCACTCCCCCATGATTGTGTCACATGAGAGCCAGGAAAGGTAAGAGAAGCAGCTCACTGTTATTCTGAAACATCTACTGTATGTCCTACAATTGATATAGATCGCAGCACATAGACGATCGCAAAGGGTTAACATCACCAGGACCTGATCCAATCAAATTCTGATGATGTTTCCAGGCAGAACTACTATTCTGCGTTGGAAACCTGGTGATGGCAGCATGCAGGGGGTCGCGATCCCCTCCTGACCGCTGACCATAAAATGACATCAGCGCTGCAGAAAGCCCAGCAGTAGAGATGAACCACCCCCCTAGTGTTCGAGTCCGGTTCGGTTCGTCGAATAGCGGGTGTGTTCGTCGAACGTTCGACAAACGTTCGTCGAACACCGTCGATCCCCATTGAAAACAATGGCAGACAAACACAAACACAAACACATACAAACACATAGAAAACACCTTCAAAGGTATCCAAAAGGTGACAAACAACTCAGATGATACCACAAACACATGGAAAAGTGACAAGTACATATACTCATGCTGAAATAAAAGAGCTGGACGAGTAAAAGGAGAAGACACAGATATAGGCATGTCATGCCCTTCTATAATCATGTAAAACAAAGCAAGTGGACTCCAACAAGAGTCTCCATTTTTTCAAAAAATTTGACCACAGACACCACTTTAGTGGCATCAATTGTACTACAGTTGCAAACTTAAAATGTAGATTTGCATGAAGTACAATCAAAAATCCACAAGCCTTTACTCTCCCCAGGATGACACAGGGGTAGAAAAATCCTTGCGAATCCATGATTTGTTCATCTTGATGAACGTTAGTCTGTCCACATTGTCACTGGGCAGACGCGTGCGCTTATCTGTCAGCACACCCCCAGCAGCACTGAATACACATTCCGAGAGAACGCTGGCTGCAGGACACGACAAGATCTCCAAGGCGTAAGTGGCGAGCTCAGGCCATTTTTACGGATTGGAAGCCCAAAATGAGCAAGGCTCCAGTTGCACAGTCATAGCATCGATATTCACTTAAGCGGGCTTTACACGCTGCGATATCGGTACCGATATCGCTAGCATGGGTACCCGCCCCCATCTGTTGTGCGACACGGGCAAATCGCTGTCCGTGCCGCACAACATCGCCCAGACTCGTCACATGTACTTACCTGCCCAGCGACGTCGCTGTGACCGGCGAACCGCCTCCTTTCTAAGGGGGCAGTTCGTTCAGCGTCACAGCGACGTCACAGCTGTGTCACTGAACCGCCGCCCAATAGAAGCGGAGGGGCAGAGATGAGCGGGACGTAACATCCCGCCCACCTCCTTCCTTCCCGCATAGCGACCGGGAGGCAGGTAAGGAGAGCTTCCTCAATCCTGCGGTGTCACACGGAGCGATGTAAACGAGGAACGGAACGAGGAAAAACTTCGTTACAGCTGCAGTAACGTAGAGCTTCCTCGTTCCTGCGGCGTCACACATAGCGATGTGTGCTGCCGCAGGAGCGACGAACTACATCGTTACTGCTGCAGTAACGATAATCGAGAATGGACCCCCATGTCACCGATGAGCGATTTTGCACGTTTTTGCGACGATGCAAAATCGCTCATAGGTGTCACACGCAACGGCATCGCTAATGCGGCCAGATGTGCGTCACCAATTCCGTGACCCCAACGACTTCGCATTAGCGATGTCGTAGCGTGTAAAGCCCCCTTTAGAGATTCTCCTGTGTCCTCCTCTCCAGGCGTTGACTATGTGTCAGACTTCTTGTGCCTTGTGGCCTTGCAAAGGATGGTCTAAAAAATTCATGAAACGATTCCATAAAATTGCTTTTACAACCAGATACAGTGTTGCTGGTACGGTTTGAGTGATGATGACTCGACAGTCTCATGGTTGGCAAGTTAGAACTGTGAGATTCACTCTGTGCACCACTGGTGTTTAGTGGAAAAGCCAATCTCATATTGTGTAACAGCGTCTGCTGATACTACTGGATACGTGCGTCCCTTTCTATGGCAGGAATTATTTTGCCAAATTTTGACTTGTATTGGGGATCTAAGAGTGTGGCAACCCAGTAGTCAGCATTACTTCTAATTCTGAAAATCCAAGGGTCATGTTGTAGGTAGTGCAGCAAGAAGATGCTCATGTGTTTTGTGCATCCAGGAGGACCAAGTCCTTGCTGTGTTGGTGGTGGTGAGGTGACAATCATGCTTTCTTCCTCTGCCCTCTCCCTCCAACCTCACACAACAGAAATGTGATCAAGGTTTCCCTCATCTGCTGAGTCTTCCATGCCCATCGCCAGTTCATCCTCCATTTCTTCCTAGGCTCCTGTGTTGCAGGCGGGGGCCAGACCATAACTAAGGGGCTGCTCGGGGATGCTCGGATCTGGGGCTTTACTGTGGCTCGAGTTGGAACCGGACCCGGGCTCGAGCAGAGGTCCATTGCCCACAAGTGAAAAGGGGATATTTACAAGGGAGATTGTCTGTGACGACACCCAGGTGTTTGGTGAGGTGTGACACCACCGTTGCTGTTGTGGGGCAGATGGGATGGCAGCTGGATGTTAACCCCTCCGTGGGTAGGGATGCATGCCCCGGGGCCCAGTGTATTGTGAGGGGTTGCAGGCAGCAGTCTTTAGGAGGCAGGAAATAGGGAAATTACAGTTTGTAGTCGTGGTGCTGGATGAGGCTGTACTGATGTGGAGGGTCAGTAAACACAGAGTCCTTTTGTAAACCAAACTGCCGGTGTCTGGGAGCCGTGGGCGAGTAGTGTCCGGGTCCCACACACGGTGCAATGAGCAGGGGCCCCTTTGTAGTCTGCTTAATTCTTCTGGTTGGAATGGGGAGTTCACTCCCCTGCACTAGTCCGGGTTCCGGTTCACGATGCCTGCGGGCCACTACCCTGCCTGGTCCACTTCGGGTCCCGTCCTAATGCCTGACTTGTTCCCGCAGTCCAGGGGCTTCAACCCCTGACCGTTCTGCTCCTTTCTCTACAGACTCCTTCAGCACACAACTTGCTCTTTTTCTTTCTCTCCAGCAGCCCAGGAGACACACTCTTCACTGCTCTGCCGCTCTCCTCCAACTGAACTCGACTCCTCCCCTCTTGCTCTCTTCACTTCCTATTCTGGGGGGGAGGGTGGCTGCTCATATGCACCAAAAGGGGGAGGTGGAATTACCAAGAAGGATGCACTCTTCTGTGACTACCTGGCTAGGCCAGGGCATCACACCTGCACCTTCCTCAACAGTTTGGCTGCTACCATGCACCCTTGGTAATCCCTCTCCCCCACCGTCCTATGCCTGTGCCTTGGTGCTGCTGACTGCCTAGACCTTATAGATCTTGGTATCTCTTCTGCATATGAATCCTCCTGTACTTCATCCCCTTCCTCTTGTCCCACCACCTGACTCCGAATACTGTTTAGAGTGTGCTCCAGCATGTAAATGACTGGAATTGTCATGCTGATAATGGCATCGTCAGCGCTAAACATCTTTGTCACCATGTCGAAACTGTGCAGAAGGGTGCATAGGTCCTTGATCTGAGACCACTCCATCAGCGTGATCTGCTCCACCTCTGGATCTCGTTGGCCCAGGCTATACATCATAACATATTGCACCAGGGCTCGGCGGTGCTGCCACAGTCGCTGCAACATGTGGAGAGTCAAATTCTAGCGTGTCGAAACATTGCATTTCAGCCGGTGAAGCGGCAGGCCAAAAGACTTCTGGAGCAATGCAAGTCGTTCAGCTGTGGGGTGTGAATGGCGCAAGTGAGCACATAGTGATCATGCCCTCTGCAGAAGCCCATGTAGGCCGGGATAGTGGGTTAAAAATTGCTAGACAACAAGGTTCAACACGTGAGCCATACAAAACACGTGTGTCACATTGCCCCGGCGAAGGGCCGCATCGAGATTTGCATTCTTGTCACACACGGTCTTCCCTGGCTGCAGGTTGAGTGGAAACAACCATTGATGAAACTCAGTCTCCAGAGCTGACCACAACTCCTCAGCTGTGTGACTCACATTTCCCAGACATTTCAATGTAAAGACCGCCTGATGCCATTGAACTCTGCTGCCAGCATAGTAAGGAGGTGTGCGGGATTCCTTGTGCACAGTTACATTGCGGGTGGCCTGACCAGACAGGCTTTGGGCAGAGGTGGAGGACCAAGACGAGGTGTAAGAGGCAGAAGCAGTTGAGGAACTTCTACATATAGAGGATTGATGCACAACTCGTGGGGACAGCAAGACTTGTACAGCAGACCCTTCTCCATCTCTCACCATAGTTACCCAGTGCCCAGTCAGCAACATGTAACACCCCTGTCCATGCTTACTGGTCCAAGTATCTATGGTGAAATGCACCCTGTCACACACAGAGTTTCTCAAGGAAGCGGTGATGTTGTGTGCGACATGCTGATGTAGCGCAGGCACACCTTTCTTGGAGAAGTAGTGGTGACTGGGCATCTGATACTGGGACACTGTGATGGACATAAGGTCTCAAAAATCCTGTGTTTCCACCAGGCGGAAAGGCAGCATTTCTGTAGCAAACAGCTTGCAGATGCTGAAAGTCAACCTCTTAGCTTTGTCATGGCTAGGAGGAAATGGTCTTTTACTTGTCCACATCTCAGGGACCGAGGGCTGGCTTCTGTGCTGAGACAGCATTGAGTAGGGTGTCCCTGGCAAACTGCTGGTCTGTGAGGAAGTTGCAGGCGGAGACATAATGTTGCCTTCTTCCAAAGGTGGTGCTCTCGATGTCTGAGAGAGCGCAACACCAGCAGCTGTTTCCACTTCCAAAACAACTGATGACCTGCCAATGACACAGCCTGTTGCGAGTAAAGAGGTGGAAGGTCTGCATCCAAAAGCATGTGTGACTGCTGTCCCCACAGTCACAGAGGATGAAGAGCACACGGATGCACTTGGAGGGGCAGACGGTGGTTGGCCCGCTCCGCTAGGCCGCATTGTAGCACAGTGAGTTTCCCACTGCGACTTATGCTTCATATCCATGTGACGGTTCATGGATGAAGTACTCAAACTAGGGAGTTTTTGGCCTCTACTTAGAGATTGACGACAAATCTTACAGATGACATGAGTTGGGTGATCCTTTGCGATGTCAAAAAAGGACCAGGCTAGGCAAGGCTTAGAGCCCATGCAACCTTCAGAGCCACCCCGACTTGTGCTCAGAGGCAGAGTTGTGGCTGAGGATGCAGTTGTTGACATGCTTCCAGTACTCCTTCTCTGTCCAGGAAGGCGCAACCAAACCTCGTCGTCAGTAGCATCCTCCTCCACCTCTTCTGCTGAGCTCATCGACTGGCGGACTGTGGGTTGAGAGTAAGTGGAATCTCCAACCTCATCATCACCCTGTGTGTTCTTACTCCCCTCGTCCTCAGAGCCAACCTCTTCCTGCCCTGACCGAAAAGTCAAGTTGTTCCAATCAGGTATCTGAGTCTCATCGTCATCAGCATGTTCCTCATTGTCTCCACCAAGAGGAGTTACAGTTTGGGAATGAGGGTCTACATTTTGCTCAGAACCTTTTTTATCTGGCCTGGATCCAACTCACAAAGCTTCTGGGCATCACTGCAGATCATTTCCTTGTTTGGACTCACTGCAGCTCTTGAGCAGACCTCTGATTCCCAGGCTATAGTGTGACTGAACAGCTCTGCAGACTCAACCATCTTTGTTACCCCATACTCAGCAAGGCAGGTAGAAACTTGAGAGCTAGTAGGAAGCAACTGCGATTGGGGTGACACCTCAGTGGACTGGAGTATTTGGGATGTTGATGAAGTTGAAGTGGAGGAGAGGCCACTTGATGGAGCACTTGTGATCCATTCAAGCACCTGCTCTTTTTGTGCCTCATCTACATTTGGTAGCGATGCTCGTGTCCGTAAGAAAGGGATCATATCAGATTGTCCACGGAAAGAAGTAGACATCTTATTTTGGCTGGATGATGGTCTTTCTTCAGCAGATGTTACTGTTGATTTACCACCTACCCACGGACACAAACTTTTTTTCCCTTTCCAACATGCCTGTTCCCCTTTCCACCAGCATCTTGAGTTTTGCCACTCATTTTGTATGTGAACAAATTGGCAACTGTTTGTTGCAGTTAAAAATTGGCTACTACAGATGGAGAGGTGGGGTAGCTTTCTTGACAGCAGTACTATGCCAATGACTATCACACACTGATACTATGCCCAATGGATTGCCTGGACTTTTTGCAGTTAAAAATTGGCTACTACAGATGGAGAGGTGGGATAGCTTTCTTGACAGGAGTGCTACGCCACTGACTATCACACACTGATACTATGCCCAAGGGATTGCCTTGACTAGCTCCAGTTAAAAGTTGTCTAGCAGAAATGGAGAACTGGGCTATGTTTGTGGAAAGCAGTGGTACGTCACTGAGTATCACACACGCTGATACTATGCCCCAATCAATTGCCTGCACTTTTTGCAGTTACAAATTGTCTAGCAGAAATGGAGAACTGGGCTATGTTTGTGGAAAGAAGTGGTACATCACCGACTATTACACATGCTGATGTGACGCCCTGGCCTATCAGGTCATCATTGTGCAATCTGCCCTTCTGCATGGTGTCCATCTCTTCCTTGGTTACAGGTCCCTAGCCTATGGTTTTGCAAAGAACAAACTAATCAAAATCCTAGAAACACTCTTCAGCACACCCATCAGACAGACACACCAGTGGACAGCCTGAAAGGAATAGGGCTGGACACTTGGGGGGTTGGTAAGGGGAGGTCAGGAGTGTCAGGAGTAGTCAGTAAAGTGGTGCCTCTCGTGAGGAGAGGTCACAAGTAGAGTTGAGCGCGGTTCGCGGTTCGAGGTTCTCCAGTTCTAAGCTCGAGTGATTTTTGGGGCTGTTCGAGATCGAACTAGAACTCGAGCTTTTTCCAAAAGCTCGATAGTTCTAGATACGTTCGAGAACGGTTCTAGCAGCAAAAAGCAGGGCTTTTTACAGCTACAGTGAGCAGGAGCCATCGCTGGCAGCCTGCCACAAGCTGGTAACCAAGATAAACATCGGGTATCCAAGCAAAGCGCTTTGGTTAGTAACCCGATGTTTATCTTAGTTACGTGCAGGAAGCCCACACTTCCCGCTCAGCTCACTCCGCCCCCTCCTGCCCGCGGCATGTACACATATACACACACGTACACATACATATACACACACTCACACACATCCCCCCCCCGCTCGGCTTACCTGCGGTGATGAAGTCCCGCCATCCCGACCTCAGCGCTGTCACTGTCCTCCATGGCCGCCGCTTGTCACATCACCTCTCGCTTCCGACCCGAGACGTCACGGACCTCTCGCGATACTTGATGTGAAGGCGCCGGTCATTGACCTCAGTGACAGGGGCTGTCGGCAGTGCTGGAGATCAGCGCAGGTAATGTACCTCGCTGACAGCAGCACTTGTCGCCCCCTGCAGTGACCTGGGCTGACCCATTGATGTTAGCTCAGGTCACTGCACTGCTCTCCCAGTCAATGGGGAACATCCTGCTCTTCATTGACTGGGACAGTGTGGATCGTCATGGCAACCCCTTGGATTACACCAGACCTGGATTTGTTTTTCATTCTAATAAATTGGTTAAAGAGGGAATGTTTTGGGGAGTGTTTTTTCAAATAAAAATGTGTTTGTCGTCTATTTTTTTTTATTACTGACTGGGTTGGTGATGTCGGGTATCTGATAGACGCCTGACCTCACCAACCCCAGGGCTTGATGCAAGGTGACATTACACATCTGGTATTAACCCCATATATTACCCCGTTTGCCACTGCACCAGGGCGCGGGATGAGCTGGGGCGAAGCACCAGGATTGGCGCATCTAATGGATGCGCCACTTCTGGGGCGGCTGCGGCCTGCTATTTTTAGGCTGGGGAGAGTCCAATAACCATGGACCTCCCTAGTCTGAGAATATCAGGCCCCAGCTGTCTGCTTTACCTTGGCTGGTAATCCAATTTTGGGGGACCCCTACGTGTTTTTTTTTTTAATTAGTTATTTAATTTTAAATAACAGCGTGGGGTGCCCTCAGTTTTGGATTACCAGCCAAGGTGAGGTTGCCAGCTGTGGTCTGCAGGCTGCAGCCGTCTGCTTTACCCTAGCTGGCTACAAAACTAGGGGGAACCCTACGTCATTTTTTTTTCATTTTTTTGGCTAAATACAAAGCTAAGCACCCCTTAGTGCCACATGAAAGGCACCAAAGGGTGCTCCACTTTTTTCTCCACTTGAGAAAAATGGAGAAAAAATGGAGAAAAAGTGGAGAAAAAGTGGAGAAAAAGTGGAGAAAAAGTGGAGAAAAAAATGGAGAAAAAGTGGAGAAAAAGTGGAGAAAAAAATGGAGAAAAAGTGGAGAAAAAGTGGAGAAAAAGTGGAGAAAAAAATGGAGAAAAAATGGAGAAACAGTGGAGAAACAGTGGAGAAAAAGTGGAGAAAAAGTGGAGAAAAAATGGAGAATAAATGGAGAAAAAGTGGAGAATTTTTTTCTCCACTTTTTCTCCACCTTTTCTCCACTTTTTCTCCACTTTTTCTCCATTTTTTTTCTCCACTTTTTCTCCACTTTTTCTCCACTTTTTCTCCATTTTTTTCTCCACTTTTTCTCCACTTATTCTCCACTTTTTCTCCACTTTTTCTCCACCTTTTCTCCACTTTTTCTCCACTTTTTCTCCTTTTTTTTCTCCACTTTTTCTCCACTTTTTCTCCACTTTTTCTCCACTTTTTCTCCACTTTTTCTCCACTTTTTCCCCACTTTTTCTCCATTTTTTTCTCCACTTTTTCTCCACTTTTTCTCCACTTATTCTCCACCTTTTCTCCACTTTTTCTCCACTTATTCTCCACTTTTTCTCCACTTTTTCTCCACTTTTTCTCCACTTTTTCTCCACTTTTTCTCCACTTATTCTCCACTTTTTCTCCACTTTTTCTCCACCTTTTCTCCACTTTTTCTCCACTTTTTCTCCATTTTTTTCTCCACTTTTTCTCCACTTTTTCTCCATTTTTTTCTCCACTTTTTCTCCACTTTTTCTCCACCTTTTCTCCACTTTTTCTCCACTTTTTCTCTTTTTTTTCTCCACTTTTTCTCCACTTTTTCCCCACTTTTTCTCCATTTTTTTCTCCACTTTTTCTCCACTTTTTCTCCACTTATTCTCCACCTTTTCTCCACTTTTTCTCCACTTATTCTCCACTTATTCTCCACTTATTCTCCACTATTTCTCCACTTTTTCTCCACTTTTTCTCCACTTTTTCTCCACTTATTCTCCACTTTTTCTCCACTTTTTCTCCACCTTTTCTCCACTTTTTCTCCACTTTTTCTCCATTTTTTTCTCCACTTTTTCTCCACTTTTTCTCCATTTTTTTCTCCACTTTTTCTCCACTTTTTCTCCATTTTTTTCTCCACGTTTTCTCCACTTATTCTCCACCTTTTCTCCACCTTCTCTCCACTTTTTCTCCACTTATTCTCCACTTTTTCTCCACTTTTTCTGCACTTTTTCTCCACTTTTTCTCCACTTTTTCCATTTATTCTCCACTTTTTCTCCACTTTTTCTCCACTTTTTCTCCACTTTTTCTCCACTTTTTCTCCACTTTTTCTCCACCTTTTCTCCACTTTTTCTCCACTTTTTCTCCTTTTTTTCTCCACTTGTTCTCCACTTTTTCTCCACTTTTTCTCCACTTTTTCTCCTTTTTTTTCTCCACTTTTTCTCCTTTTTTTTCTCCACTTTTTCTCCACTTTTTCTCCACTTTTTCTCCACCTTTTCTCCACTTTTTCTCCACCTTTTCTCCACTTTTTCTCCACTTTTTCTCCTTTTTTTTCTCCACTTTTTCTCCACTTTTTCTCCACTTTTTCTCCACTTTTTCTCCTTTTTTTTCTCCACTTTTTCTCCTTTTTTTTCTCCACTTTTTCTCCACTTTTTCTCCACTTTTTCTCCACTTTTTCTCCACCTTTTCTCCACCTTTTCTCCACCTTTTCTCCACTTTTTCTCCACTTTTTCTCCACTTTTTCTCCTTTTTTTTCTCCACTTTTTCTCCATTTTTTTCTCCACTTTTTCTCCATTTTTTTCTCCACTTTTTCTCCACTTTTTCTCCACTTATTCTCCACTTTTTCTCCACTTTTTCTCCACCTTTTCTCCACTTTTTCTCCACTTTTTCTCCATTTTTTTATCCACTTTTTCTCCACTTTTTCTCCACTTATTCTCCACCTTTTCTCCACTTATCATCCACTTTTTCTCCACTTATTCTCCACTTTTTCTCCACTTTTTCTCCACTTTTTCCATTTATTCTCCACTTTTTCTCCACTTATTCTCCACTTTTTCTCCACTTTTTCTCCACCTTTTCTCCACTTTTTCTCCACTTTTTCTCCACCTTTTCTCCACTTTTTCTCCACTTTTTCTCCTTTTTTTTCTCCACTTTTTCTCCACTTTTTCTCCACTTTTTCTCCACCTTTTCTCCACCTTTTCTCCACTTTTTCTCCACCTTTTCTCCACTTTTTCTCCACTTTTTCTCCTTTTTTTTCTCCACTTTTTCTCCACTTTTTCTCCACCTTTTCTCCACTTTTTCTCCACTTATTCTCCACTTTTTCTCCACTTTTTCTCCTTTTTTTCTCCACTTTTTCTCCACTTTTTCTCCACTTATTCTCCACTTATTCTCCACTTTTTCTCCACCTTTTCTCCACTTTTTCTCCACTTTTTCTCCACTTTTTTCTCCACTTTTTTCTCCACTTTTTCTCCACTTTTTCTCCACTTTTTCTCCATTTTTTTCTTCACTTTTTCTCCACTTATTCTACACTTTTTCTCCACTTTTTCTCCACTTATTCTCCACTTTTTCTCCATTTATTCTCCACTTTTTCTCCACTTTTTCTCCACTTTTTCTCCACTTATTCTCCACTTATTCTCCACTTTTTCTCCACTTTTTCTCCACTTTTTCTCCACCTTTTCTCCACTTTTTCTCCACTTTTTCTCCAATTTTTCTCCTTTTTTTTCTCCACTTTTTCTCCACTTTTTCTCCACTTTTTCTCCACTTTTTCCTCCACTTTTTCTCCACTTATTCTCCACCTTTTCTCCACCTTTTCTCCACTTTTTCTCCACTTTTTCTCCACTTTTTCTCCACTTTTTCTCCACTTTTTCTCCACTTTTTCTCCACTTTTTCTCCACTTTTTCCCCACTTTTTCTCCACTTTTTCTCCACTTTTTCTCCACTTTTTCTCCACTTTTTCCCCACTTTTTCTCCACTTTTTCTCCACTTTTTCTCCACTTTTTCTCCACTTTTTCTCCACTTTTTCTCCACTTATTCTCCACTTTTTCTCCACTTTTTCTCCACTTTTTCTCCACTTTTTCTCCACTTTTTCTCCACTTTTTCTCCCCCTTTTCTCCACTTTTTCTCCACTTTTTCTCTTTTTTTTCTCCACTTTTTCTCCACTTTTTCCCCACTTTTTCTCCATTTTTTTCTCCACTTTTTCTCCACTTTTTCTCCACTTATTCTCCACCTTTTCTCCACTTTTTCTCCACTTATTCTCCACTTATTCTCCACTTATTCTCCACTTTTTCTCCACTTTTTCTCCACTTTTTCTCCACTTTTTCTCCACTTATTCTCCACTTTTTCTCCACTTTTTCTCCACCTTTTCTCCACTTTTTCTCCATTTTTTTCTCCACTTTTTCTCCACTTTTTCTCCATTTTTTTTCTCCACTTTTTCTCCACTTTTTCTCCATTTTTTTCTCCACGTTTTCTCCACTTATTCTCCACCTTTTCTCCACCTTCTCTCCACTTTTTCTCCACTTATTCTCCACTTTTTCTCCACTTTTTCTGCACTTTTTCTCCACTTTTTCTCCACTTTTTCCATTTATTCTCCACTTTTTCTCCACTTATTCTCCACTTTTTCTCCACTTTTTCTCCACTTTTTCTCCACTTTTTCTCCACTTTTTCTCCACTTTTTCTCCACCTTTTCTCCACTTTTTCTCCACTTTTTCTCCACCTTTTCTCCACTTTTTCTCCACTTTTTCTCCTTTTTTCTCCACTTTTTCTCCACTTTTTCTCCACTTTTTCTCCACTTTTTCTCCTTTTTTTTCTCCACTTTTTCTCCTTTTTTTTCTCCACTTTTTCTCCACTTTTTCTCCACTTTTTCTCCACCTTTTCTCCACTTTTTCTCCACCTTTTCTCCACTTTTTCTCCACTTTTTCTCCTTTTTTTTCTCCACTTTTTCTCCACTTTTTCTCCACTTTTTCTCCACTTTTTCTCCTTTTTTTTCTCCACTTTTTCTCCTTTTTTTTCTCCACTTTTTCTCCACTTTTTCTCCACTTTTTCTCCACTTTTTCTCCACCTTTTCTCCACCTTTTCTCCACCTTTTCTCCACTTTTTCTCCACTTTTTCTCCACTTTTTCTCCTTTTTTTTCTCCACTTTTTCTCCATTTTTTTCTCCACTTTTTCTCCACTTTTTCTCCACTTATTCTCCACTTTTTCTCCACTTTTTCTCCACCTTTTCTCCACTTTTTCTCCACTTTTTCTCCACTTTTTCTCCACTTTTTCTCCTTTTTTTTCTCCACTTTTTCTCCTTTTTTTTCTCCACTTTTTCTCCACTTTTTCTCCACTTTTTCTCCACTTTTTCTCCACCTTTTCTCCACCTTTTCTCCACCTTTTCTCCACTTTTTCTCCACTTTTTCTCCACTTTTTCTCCTTTTTTTTCTCCACTTTTTCTCCACTTTTTCTCCACTTTTTCTCCACCTTTTCTCCACTTTTTCTCCACTTATTCTCCACTTTTTCTCCACTTTTTCTCCTTTTTTTCTCCACTTTTTCTCCACTTTTTCTCCACTTATTCTCCACTTATTCTCCACTTTTTCTCCACCTTTTCTCCACTTTTTCTCCACTTTTTCTCCACTTTTTCTCCACTTTTTTCTCCACTTTTTCTCCACTTTTTCTCCACTTTTTCTCCATTTTTTTCTTCACTTTTTCTCCACTTATTCTACACTTTTTCTCCACTTTTTCTCCACTTATTCTCCACTTTTTCTCCATTTATTCTCCACTTTTTCTCCACTTTTTCTCCACTTTTTCTCCACTTTTTCTCCACTTTTTCTCCACTTTTTCTCCACCTTTTCTCCACTTTTTCTCCACTTTTTCTCTTTTTTTTCTCCACTTTTTCTCCACTTTTTCCCCACTTTTTCTCCATTTTTTTCTCCACTTTTTCTCCACTTTTTCTCCACTTATTCTCCACCTTTTCTCCACTTTTTCTCCACTTATTCTCCACTTATTCTCCACTTATTCTCCACTTTTTCTCCACTTTTTCTCCACTTTTTCTCCACTTATTCTCCACTTTTTCTCCACTTTTTCTCCACCTTTTCTCCACTTTTTCTCCACTTTTTCTCCATTTTTTTCTCCACTTTTTCTCCACTTTTTCTCCATTTTTTTCTCCACTTTTTCTCCACTTTTTCTCCATTTTTTTCTCCACGTTTTCTCCACTTATTCTCCACCTTTTCTCCACCTTCTCTCCACTTTTTCTCCACTTATTCTCCACTTTTTCTCCACTTTTTCTCTTTTTTTTCTCCACTTTTTCTCCACTTTTTCCCCACTTTTTCTCCATTTTTTTCTCCACTTTTTCTCCACTTTTTCTCCACTTATTCTCCACCTTTTCTCCACTTTTTCTCCACTTATTCTCCACTTATTCTCCACTTTTTCTCCACTTTTTCTCCACTTTTTCTCCACTTTTTCTCCACTTTTTCTCCACTTATTCTCCACTTTTTCTCCACTTTTTCTCCACCTTTTCTCCACTTTTTCTCCACTTTTTCTCCATTTTTTTCTCCACTTTTTCTCCACTTTTTTCTCCACTTTTTCTCCACTTTTTCTCCATTTTTTTCTCCACGTTTTCTCCACTTATTCTCCACCTTTTCTCCACCTTCTCTCCACTTTTTCTCCACTTATTCTCCACTTTTTCTCCACTTTTTCTGCACTTTTTCTCCACTTTTTCTCCACTTTTTCCATTTATTCTCCACTTTTTCTCCACTTATTCTCCACTTTTTCTCCACTTTTTCTCCACTTTTTCTCCACTTTTTCTCCACTTTTTCTCCACTTTTTCTCCACCTTTTCTCCACTTTTTCTCCACTTTTTCTCCTTTTTTTCTCCACTTTTTCTCCACTTTTTCTCCACTTTTTCTCCACTTTTTCTCCTTTTTTTTCTCCACTTTTTCTCCTTTTTTTTCTCCACTTTTTCTCCACTTTTTCTCCACTTTTTCTCCACCTTTTCTCCACTTTTTCTCCACCTTTTCTCCACTTTTTCTCCACTTTTTCTCCTTTTTTTTCTCCACTTTTTCTCCACTTTTTCTCCACTTTTTCTCCACTTTTTCTCCTTTTTTTTCTCCACTTTTTCTCCTTTTTTTTCTCCACTTTTTCTCCACTTTTTCTCCACTTTTTCTCCACTTTTTCTCCACCTTTTCTCCACCTTTTCTCCACCTTTTCTCCACTTTTTCTCCACTTTTTCTCCACTTTTTCTCCTTTTTTTTCTCCACTTTTTCTCCATTTTTTTCTCCACTTTTTCTCCACTTTTTCTCCACTTATTCTCCACTTTTTCTCCACTTTTTCTCCACCTTTTCTCCACTTTTTCTCCACTTTTTCTCCATTTTTTTATCCACTTTTTCTCCACTTTTTCTCCACTTATTCTCCACCTTTTCTCCACTTATCATCCACCTTTTCTCCACTTTTTCTCCACTTTTTCTCCACTTATTCTCCACTTTTTCTCCACTTTTTCTCCACTTTTTCTCCACTTTTTCCATTTATTCTCCACTTTTTCTCCACTTATTCTCCACTTTTTCTCCACTTTTTCTCCACCTTTTCTCCACTTTTTCTCCACTTTTTCTCCACCTTTTCTCCACTTTTTCTCCACTTTTTCTCCTTTTTTTTCTCCACTTTTTCTCCACTTTTTCTCCACTTTTTCTCCACCTTTTCTCCACCTTTTCTCCACTTTTTCTCCACCTTTTCTCCACTTTTTCTCCACTTTTTCTCCTTTTTTTTCTCCACTTTTTCTCCACTTTTTCTCCACTTTTTCTCCACCTTTTCTCCACTTTTTCTCCACTTATTCTCCACTTTTTCTCCACTTTTTCTCCTTTTTTTCTCCACTTTTTCTCCACTTTTTCTCCACTTATTCTCCACTTATTCTCCACTTTTTCTCCACCTTTTCTCCACTTTTTCTCCACTTTTTCTCCACTTTTTTCTCCACTTTTTTCTCCACTTTTTCTCCACTTTTTCTCCACTTTTTCTCCATTTTTTTCTTCACTTTTTCTCCACTTATTCTACACTTTTTCTCCACTTTTTCTCCACTTATTCTCCACTTTTTCTCCATTTATTCTCCACTTTTTCTCCACTTTTTCTCCACTTTTTCTCCACTTATTCTCCACTTATTCTCCACTTTTTCTCCACTTTTTCTCCACTTTTTCTCCAACTTTTCTCCACTTTTTCTCCAATTTTTCTCCACTTATTCTCCACTTATTCTCCACTTTTTCTCCACTTTTTCTCCACTTTTTCTCCACTTTTTCTCCACTTTTTCCCCACTTTTTCTCCACTTTTTCTCCACTTTTTCTCCACTTTTTCTCCACTTTTTCTCCACTTATTCTCCACTTATTCTCCACTTTTTCTCCACTTTTTCTCCACTTTTTCTCCACTTTTTCTCCACTTTTTCTCCACTTATTCTCCACTTATTCTCCACTTTTTCTCCACTTTTTCTCCACTTTTTCTCCACTTTTTCTCCACTTTTTCTCCACTTTTTCTCCACTTTTTCTCCACTTATTCTCCACTTATTCTCCACTTTTTCTCCACTTTTTCTCCACTTTTTTTCCGTTCTTTTTCTATGGTCGGTCTACCCATTAGCTTTGCCATGCATACTGTAGCTCTACACCTACTGCACATTTTACTTTATAATTGACATCTCTTTCGTTCCAGAGCTGTCTAAGCCTACTCTGACCCCATATTTGTCATTACTATATTGTCCTTGTACTGTATTATGACATTTGTATCATGTGTTTCATTTCTTGCTGTGTTGCAATTTTTTTGCTGCATCCCAATTGTACCTCTACATTGTTCGAGTTTATGTTATTGTTCTCTCACTCTTATGTGATACTGATTATTGTCATTTTTCATGATTACATGCAGATAAGTCCAATCTGACGAAGGCTCAGGCCGAAACGTCATTTGTAACTTGTTTTGGACAAAAACATACATGCTTATGAAAAAAAAATTTTCTTAATACGGACCAATAAAGAGTGATTTTGCATTACTATCCATTGTGACTTACTGACTTAGTCTGGGAGATATAGAGTGCCGAGGTTACTCACTAATTTTATCTATTATTACCTCTGAGCACCTATATACCAGTGAGCAGAGCTTCCTCTACAGTAGTTCTCCTGATTAGGCATGCCCTTACCTCATGAGCAGGGCATTGCAGCTTTGGTAGCAACCATTACGACATGGACTCTGCTGCTGTGGACCCGGGGAGAGTGAGTGCAGATTCATTGCACCCACACTCCTCACATGAAGGGTCCGCACTCCTAGAAAATGGGGGATACGTTCCCTGAGTGTCTCCCCCCCATATTCTAGACGGTCCAGAGTCGTCGTGGGACCCCTTTATTTTTTTTCTTACAATAAATTGGTGAAAGAGGAAATGTTTTGGGGACTGTTTTTTCAAATAAATTTCTTTTGTCAATTTTTTGTTTTTGTTAGTACTGACAGTTTATGATGTTGGGTATCTAATAGACGCCATGACATCACAAACTGCTGGGCTTGATCTCAGGTGACTTTACAGCTAGTATCAACCCGATTTATTACCCCGTTTGCCACTGCACCAGGGCACGGGATGAGCTGGGGTGAAGCGCCAGGATTGGCGCATCTAGTGGATGCGCCACGTCTGGGGTGCCTGCGGCCTGCTATTTTTAGGCTGTGAAGGCCCAATAACTATGGACCTTCCCACCCTGAGAATACCAGACCACAGCTGTCCGCTTTACCTTGGCTGGTGATCCAATTTGGGGGGGACCCTACTTTTATTGTGTAATTATTAATATTTATAAAATAATTATAAAAAAGAGCCTGAGGGGACCTCCACATTGGATCCCCAACCACGGTAAAGCTGCCAGCTGTGGTTTTCAGGCTACAGCCGTCTGCTTTACCCTAGCTGGCTATCAAAAATGGGGGGACCCAACGTCATTTTTTTTTTTTAACTATTTTTTAAATAGAAAAAATTAATGGGCTTCCCTGTATTTTGATTGACAACCAAGGTAACGGCAGGCAGATGGGGGTGGCAACCCATAGCTGTCTGCTTTATCTGCGCTGAGAATCAAAAATACCGCGGAGCGCTACGTCATTTTTTTAAAGATTTATTTTTACAGCACTGTGATGTCCAGCAATCAAAATACAGGGAAGCCCATTTTATTTTTAGTTATTTAAATAAATAATTAAAAAAAAAATATATGGGCTCCCGCTGCATTTTTTGTATTGCTAGCTAAGGGTAATCCAAGCAGCTACTGGCTGCTAACCCCCACTGCTTGGTGTTACCTTCACTGGAAATGGAAAATCCAGGGAAGCATTTTTTATTTTTTTTGCCAAAAAACTACAAAAAAAGGACGTGAGCTTCGCCATATTTTTATATGCTAGCCAGGTATAGCAGGCAGGTGCTGGAAGAGTTGGATACAGCGCCAGAAGATGGCGCTTCTATGAAAATGCCATTTTCTGAGGCGGCTGCAGACTGCAATTCGCAGCAGTGGGGCCCAGAAAGCTCAGGCCAACCTGTGGTGCGGATTCCAATCCCCAGCTGCCTAGTTGTACCTGGCTGGACACAAAAATGGGGCAAAGCCTACGTCATTTGTTTTCTAATTATTTCATGAAATTCATGAAATAATAAAATAAGGGCTTCCCTTTATTTTTGGTTCCCAGCCGGGTACAAATAGGCAACTGGGGGTTGGGGGCAGCCGTACCTGCCTGCTGTACCTGGCTAGCATACAAAAATATGGCGAAGCCCACATAATTTTTTAGGGGGCAAAAAACTTTTGCATACAGTCCTGGATGGAGTATGCTGAGCCTTGTAGTTCTGCAGCTGCTGTCTGTCTGTATGGAGAAGAGCAGACAGCAGCTGCAGAACTACAAGGCTCAGCATACTCCATCCAGGACTGTATGCAGAATTTTTTTGCCCACCAAAAAAATGACGTGGGCTTTGCCATATTTTTGTATGCTAGCCAGGTACAGCTGGCAGCCACGGGCTGCCTCCAACCCCCAGTTGCCTATTTGTACCCGGCTGGGAACCAAAAATATAGGGAAGCCCGTTTTTTTTTAATTATTTCACTTATTTCATGAAATAATTAAAAAACAAATGACGTGGGCTTCGCCCCATTTTTGTGTCCAGCCGGGTACAACTAGGCAGCTGGGGATTGGAATCCGCAGCACAGGTTAGCCCGAGGTTTGTGGGCGCCTCTGCTGCGGATTTCAGTCCGCAGCCGTCCCAGAAAATGGCGCTCTCATAGAAGCGCCATCATCTGGCGCTGTATCCAACTCTTCCAACAGCCCTGGAGCCGGGTGGCTTGTTGGGTAATCATGAGTTAATACTGGCTTTGTTTTACCAGCCAGTAGTAAGCCAGAGATTCTTAATGTCAGGCACGTTTGACCCGGCCATTAAGAATCTCCAATAAAGGGTTAAAAAAAGACACCACACAGAGAAAAAATACTTTAATAGAAATAAATACACACACACATTAGAGACTCCATCTTTATTACCCCCTGTCAGCCCTCCACGATCCTGCTCTTCTGTCTTCTTTCTTTCTAGTGTAGTAGTAGTGACGATTGTAGTGAGGATGAGATTCACCAGCTCATCACTTGGGGCTGGGGAACCTCCATCCTCACTACAATCATCACTAGTGTAGTAGTAGTGACGATTGTAGTGAGGAAGGATGAGGTTCACCAGCTCATCACTTGGGGCTGGGGAACCTCCATCCTCACTACAATCATCACTACAATCGGGAAGCAGCGTGCAGCCTTCACTCCGTGAGTGATCAGTGCTGGCTGCTAGCGGTAACGCTGACAGACGCGTTACCATAGCAACGGTGCTCTCGGAGCCGCGGTTAGCGGTGACGTCACCGCTAACTGCGGTGCTATGGCAACGGTGATCTCCGTTAATGACCGGCTGTGTCAGCCGGTCCCTAACGGAACGGGGAGTCGACCGTGTGCTAGAGCATGTCGCCGGTACACGGCGATACACATATGTGCACCGTGTACCGGAGAGATGCACTCGCAGGTCCTACATGACGTGTCATAGTCATGTGACCAGTCTGTAGCCAATGAGATAATAGCCACGTGACTGGTCACATGGCTATTTTGACGTCACGATAAGTCCTGCATCTCTGCTGGCAGTGCAGGTCACCGGGAGGATTCATCAATCATCGGATGGAATAGCGGCAGGAGACAGAGTGCAAAAGGGATCGCGAGGACCGGTAAGTGTTATGGCAATGTTTATTAACTGTTTGTGTACATTTATCATGCATTTTTATGTGTTTGTGATTGCCTCCCATTCTAGTCTATACGTTCGAGTTCGGTTCGTCGAACGTTCGGCGAACCGAACTCGAACGGGACCCCCGTTCGGCGAACCGGCCTCGAGCCGAACCGGGACCAGTTCGCTCATCTCTAGTCACAAGTTGTTGGAGGAGGTTAGGAGCTGGGCTCCTCAGTTACTAGGTGGCAGACGTTGGTCTGGGCCTGGTAGGAGCTGGAACCCCGGTCACAGGGGATCGTGTCAAGGGGCACAGAACTGCCAAGGACGGCAGCCGGTGGCCTTGAGCCATCTCCGGGCAGGGGCCAGGGCATGACCGAGTACATGGACCCTAGGCCGGGAAGTAGCTTCACGTGTCCTGGTAATTTACCCAATGAGGGCGAAGACTTCACAAGTCGTCCTCCATCCACTCCAAAATCAGGGTACTCGAGCAACGAAGTGGATAGAACTTTCCCAATATACAGTCCAGAAAATCCCAAGCGTGAACCCTGAGAGCAAGCTCACTCCGTTAGCCATACGGGTGAGCCGGACCCATACAGTTTCAAGCTGAGAGGAACCAAGTACAGACAGAGGTGCCAAGGTCAAGGTCACAAGCTAACAGGCAACACCATAGGGCACAAGATCCCAGCGTACTCCCTCCTTGCTGCAGTGGGGCTAAGAATTCTGGTTTACAAGTTGTCGGTGTCAGAGTTATTGGACTGAGTGAGTACGCAGTGCCCCTTTCCTCTCCAACGGTGCTCCCCTCTCACCATCACCAAGCCCCGGGGCATCTCCCCCCTACCCATGGAGGGGTTAAACATCTGGCTGCCATTCCACCGCCATTGGGCGCTCCCAACAGCAGCGGTGGTATCCCACCTTACCACACACCGTGGGTGGCGTCACGAACTCTAACCACAAAATCCCCTGTAAATACCCCCCTTTTAGTTCGAGTGTCTGCGCGACCCCACTCAGGTCCGGAGACCTCTCGAGCCACCGCAGACCCGGATCCAAGCGGCGGCCCGGCTGCTGACGCTGGGGCGGTACACTGATACTATGCCCCAAACAATTGCCTGCACTTTTTGCAGTTACAAATTGTCTAGCAGAAATGGAGAACTGGGCTATGTTTGTGGAAAGCAGTGGTATATCACTGAGTATCACACACACTGATACTATGCCACAAGGAATTGTCTGAGCTGACTAAGACAGACACTGTGAAAAATCCTTGCACAGCGCTGGCACAGACCTGCCTAGCAAAAATGGCTATGAACTGTTCTAATCTAGCCCTGAAAAGGGCTGAAATTACAAGTAGTCCCTAATTTCTAACTAATGTGTAGATTGCACTGTATAAGTGTATAGCGCCCACAGCAGCAGCAGCAGCGGAAGCGGTGACTGACACACACCCGCAGCACTGAGATAATGGCAGCGATGGGAAAATGTCTGGGTCTTATAGGGCAATGACATGCGACATGCACAGCCAATGAAACATGCCCTTGCTTGTCTGTCAAAAATCCACTTTGCTGTGTGTGTGTGTGTCTGTGATTGGCTGACAGCCTGGCCCGCCCCACTGTGCGCACGGTTAGGAAAAAAAAAATGGCGATCGTCATTCTTTCAGCATTCAACAGCACTGATTTAAACCTTGTCCCCCCCGCACACTATACGCTGAATTTTGATAATATCATTATTAACAGTGACTGACAGAATTACAGTGAAAAGCCAGCTAGTAACTAGCTACGCATTTGGTGATCGAACTGTTATCGAACGGTAACTGGAACGGTCGAACGTTAAGCAAATCGTTCGAGTTTGTCAAACGACTCGAACATCACCCAAAACAACTTGAATTTGAAATTGGCGAATGGTTCAATTCGAACACCACTCAGCTCTACCCAGCAGTCTCCTATATATATTTTCAGTCGGTGGTCCTGAACTGGTTTAAGACTCTTCCTGTATGGAGAAACTAGTCACATGCGTTGCTCAGGTGTGAATCTGCCCGTTCTTCCACACAAACACTCTTCAAATTCTGAAAGTTCTGTGAGCTCCTTCTATGAAATCTGAGATTTAGTTCCTTCCATAAATTTTCTATTAATTTCAGGTCAGATGATTGGCTGGACCATTGTAGCAATTTTCTTTCTCCGAAACCAATTTAGAGTTTCTTTTGTTCTGTACTTGTGTTCACTGTCTTGCTATAATGTTCACCCTTATTTCATCTTCAGACTTTTAGCAAAAATATCTTGTTATGGTGTTTTTGGGCAATTTTCAGTGAATTTTAGTCTCCAAGCATAGTGTGTATTATGGCATCCAAAGAGTTAAATTTTGGTCTCATCTGACCAGAGTATATTCTACTAGTATTCATAGGCTTGTCTAGATGTTATTGAGCAAACTTTAAACGGCATTGAACATGCTTTTTGTTCAGCAATTCAGTCTTGTGTTGTAAGTGGTTGTAAGTGCATAAAGGGCATGGAGGTGGAGTGCAATACTTTTTTTTAAAACCATTTTACTTGCTGATTCCAGGTCTTCCTATAGCTTTCCTTAATTGGTCCTTGTATCTGGGACAAATCTTCTGATAATTCTGTTCACTTAAATCTTGCTGGCAGCACCAGGTTGTGGCCAGTTTATGATGAAACAATGTTCTCTCCACTTCCGCATTATGGCACCAACAGTGCTCACTGAAACTTTCAGTAGTTTAGATATTCCTTTGTAACTAACGCCATCAGTATGTTTTGCAACAATAAGGTTGTGAAGGTCTTGAGACAGATCACTGGTTTACCCATCATAGGCTATTTCTCATATGGCACCTTGGTAATGAGACACCTTTTAATTGACCATTAGTTGAAGCACCTGATATTATTTTTCACTGAGTCAGGTTTGCTTTCTAATTTTTGATCGATTTTAGCTGGTATCTTAACTTTCCATGCCTTTTTTCTACATGTGTCTTTTTCTCTGTGTCATTTCTCATTATTACACATCACTACATTTCTGTACATCTCTATTGTTTGATTTCTTTGCCTATGTGGATTGAATGAGTTGGACATCTGGTCAGAAATTGATATCAACAGCACCTTTATATGGACATAGAAAATACATAGAAAATATGGTTGCACAGGACAACAAACATTGTAAGCCAACAAAATGATGGTTAATACAATCATTCTGTAGACATAGAATATCACATTACTGGCAGCCATCTTCTGTTCACACAGGACGATGTGTGCCAAGATCAATGATTTTTAAGTGGCCATAAAAATCATTATGCCTGATAAATGAGTGTTTTGCTCATTCATTGTATTATGTTAAGAATGGCCAATTATCAGTAATGAACATTCTTATTGGCCCAATTAAAGGGGCTTTAAACAGTCCCTGGTCCCTTTTAACCACTAATAAGTGTGCCTTATAATTAGTTAAACTGATTGGCATCGTCTGGGTAACACAGGCAGTATATGACAATTATGCAACTGGCTCAGCTCTTTTGCCCCCTCCATAATCATGCACAAGATGTACATAGTATGTGTCAGTATTGGGCTGGGTTCACATGTCCAGTAATGATTCCTTAGAATTTATCCAGCAATGATCCAATGGCAAAAAAGTTCTGCAAACCCAACTTTCTTGTCCATTTTGAAAAAAAAAGATTTTTGCAGGATCCCTTTCTTTTAACATGGGATTCTATGGTAAACAGATGCGGTAACTGATTGCTATTTATCTTCCATTTAAAACTGATCCAGTAAGCAGAAAATGGATCATTTACAAATGCAAAAAAAATGGATGGTTAAATAGCAATCCATTAATGGTTCCGCTTTCTATAGACTCCCATGTTAAAAAAACAAAAGAGAAAAAAAATCATGCAAAAATCAATTTTTTCAAAACGAACCAGAAAGTTGTGTTTGCCCAAGTTTTTACCAATGGATTGGATCTGTTCTAACGGATAATTACTGGACATGTGAACTTAACCTAATTGAGGAGCAGATAAACTCTAATGGAATTGAATTCTACTCAAATTTTACAAAAAGCAGCATTTGCCAAAATGTAGATAATTGTAGTTTCCATCCCTCCAGATTCAGCAGCCATTGCCCACCATTTTCTGAACCACAAAAATGAACAAACAACTCTTATAGTCACCTCTCCAGCCTCTTTTCTCCTCGCCATCACCTGTCTGATCCTAATAGAATCTTCGATCTCCTGAACCATTGCCAATGCCGATCCAAAGATACAACGAGAACCACAAAAGTAGCGAAGGGTCCAGAGAGGCGAGTAGTGAGGTAATATTTTACATACCCCAGACCCCAGAGCATAGTAAGGGACATCAAATGAAGTTATTTGACATGAAAATTTGCAGGAAAAAATGCACAAACAGGTAAATTTGAATTTCGCCTCATCCGCTGATCTCTAGTCAGTATATGTATCTTAGACTGTATTGAAAAGAGACGTTAAAATGGTTTTCCACTTTCAATGTTTTTTTAAAAGCTAGAAGAGTTATAACATAGCCCTCCACCATTGCTCTAGAGAATTTATATGTGACTACAGCATGCATCTACATCTAAAAGGCTGCTCATCCCAGTGATTTGCTGCATTGTGCACTGTATTTGCGACATCACCAATGAATTGGCTAAATCAGTGGAAGGTCAGTAGCAGATCACTTTGCAATATTATACCTCGGTTTGCCTATTTAAGACAAAAACTTTAAAAGTAGAAAACTCTTTTCAATGTGGCTTTCCATAAAAATGCATAAAAAAATGAATAAATAATTTCCAGAAATCTCACAGTAAGCATATTCCAAGCAGCATTCTATCTTCAGTAAAGCATTCAGCCTATACTTGTCTAATTCTGTGGAGTTTTTTCTTTGTTTCCAACTGTGCTCATAGATTCAGTTTGTCTTTTTTGTTCTTAGGAAACAAAAAGCTTAAAAAAATGAATGTTCAAAATGGATCTTTTGAAATAGGTGGCAGAAAAGCACCATTATTTATTATGGGTTTGTCTAGGTTCCACGGTGTGTCAATTTTTAGAAAGGAAGGAAAAGCACATCATGTATCTGTTTTTTCCATTGTAAATACCTAAACTTATCAAAACCTAGACCAGATTCTATAATAATCATTGGGCCTCTCTACTTCTGTTTTCATCAGTTTTTGATAACAAACAAGGGTTAACAGAGATTTCGGCCATTTGTCTCTTATCACAAATAGTGTTTTTGTTTACTTGCAATTTTAGATTAACCCCTTAAGCTGGTGTCACACATAACGACGACGACAACGACGTCGCTGCAACGTCACCATATTCTGTGATGTTGCAGCGACCTCAACAGCGATGTCGCTGTGTGTGACACATAACAACGATCAGACCCCTGCTGCGAAATCGTTGCTCGCTCCTGAATGCTCGAAGTAATTTTTTGATCGCTGCTATCCCGCTGTGCCATGCTGATAAGCTGATAATCCTTGTGTTTGACACCGCAGCAGCGACGCTACGCTATGTCTGAAACCACACAACGACCGTCGACGTCGCTATGATCGCTGCTCCGTCGCTGCTTTTTCTAACATGTTTGACAGCTTACTAACGATCATCTATGGTCGCTGCTACGTCACAGAATATGGTGACGTCGTTGCAGCGACGTCGTTGTCGTCGTCGTTATGTGTGACACTAGCTTTAAGGACAAAGCCAATTTTGTACTTAATGACCAGACCATTTTTTGCAATTAAGACCAGTGTCACTTTCACAGGTTATAACCCTGGAAGGCTCCCGTGAATCCCAGTGACATTGTTTTTTCATGACGTATTGTAGTTCAGGATAGTTATAAATTTAGGACAATATTTTTTGCTTTTATTTGTGAAAAAATCAGAAATTTGACAAAAAGTTTGAAAATTTCGCAATTTTTAAACTTTTAATTTTTATGCCCTTAAACCAGAGAGTTATGTCACAAAAAATAGATATTAAATAACATTTAATATCCCACTTTACCAACACCAAAGAAAACCCAGACCATGCTTGACAGATGGCGTCAGGCACTCTTACAGCATCTTTTCAGTTGTTCTGTGTCTCACAAATGTTCTTCTGTGTGATCCAAACACCTCAAACTTTGATTCATCTGTCCATAACACTTTTTTCCAATCTTCCTCTGTCCAATGTCTTCGTTCTTTTGCCCATATTAATCTTTTCCTTTTATTAGCCAGTCTCAGATATGGCTTTTTCTTTGCCACTCTGCCCTGAAGGCCAGCATGCCAGAGTTGCCTCTTCACTGTAGACGTTGACAATGGCGTTTTGTGGGTACTATTTAATAAAGCTGCTAGTTGAGGACCTTTGAGGCATTGATTTCTCAAACTAGAGACTCTAATGTACTTGTCTTCTTGCTCAGTTGTGCCGTGGGGCCTCCCACTTCTCTTTCGACTCTGGTTAGAGTCTGTTTGTGCTCTCCTCTGAAGGGAGTAGTACACACCGTTGTAGAAAATCTTCAGTTTCTTGGCAATTTTTCGCATGGAATATTCTTCATTTCTAAGAACAAGAATAGACTGTCGAGTTTCACATATAAGTTCTCTTTTTCTGGACATTTTGAGAGTTTACTGGAACCAACAAATATAATTCTCCAGTTTCTCAACTAGCTCAAAGGAAGGTCAGTTTTATGGCTTCTCTAATCAGCAAAACAATTTTCAGCTGTGCTAACATACTTACACAAGGGTTTTCAAGGGATTCCTAAACATCCATTAGCCTTCTAACACAATTAGAAAACACAATGCACCATTAAAACACTGGAGTCGTGGTTGTTGGAAATTGGCCTCTATACACCTATGTAGATATTGCATTAAAAAACAGATGTTTGCAGCTAGAATAGTCAATTAACAACATTAACAATGTATAGAGTGTATTTCTGTTTAATTTTATGTTAGCTTCATTGAAAAAAATATGCTTTTCTTTCAAAAATAAGGAAATATCTAATTGACCCTACATTTTTGAACTGTAGTGTATTGGGTTGATACCAGCTGCAATCTCACCTGGCATCAAGCCCAGTGGTTAGTGATGTTGCGGCATTTAATAGATACCCAACATCAATAACTGTACAGTAATAAAAAAAATAGATGACAAAAGCAATTTTATTTGAAAAAACACTCCCCAACACATTCCTTCTTTCACCAATTTATTGAAAAGAAAGAAAAAATCATGTCCACTGTAATCCATTTTGGAGATTCCATGACAATTTTCTGGAAGTGCAGACCCTGCATGTGAGGAGTGTAGGTGCAGTGATCTGAGTGAGAATAATACACTGACAGTGCCCCAGTGCAACCAAGGGCAGAGTGACCTGCAGTAACTTCATTCCAGGATATGGGGGTCACGCTCAGGGAATTTATTCCCCATTTTCTATAAGTGCAGATCCTCCATATGAGGAGTGTAGGTGCAATGATACTGCACCCACTCTCCCTGTGTCCATAGCACAGTAGTATGAGCTGCAGGAAACTCAGCGTCACTGAACACAGGAAGCCGGCTTTTCAGAAGGAGGAGGAGGGATTGCGGAGAATCAAGGCTGCACAAGGGACAGGAGACACCGGGGAACACTGCAGTTTTCTGTTACATGTGTCATCTCACATGTGACAGAAATCAGAGGAGGAGGATGATTACGGCCGGCGTGCAACTAGTGAGCCACCATCTTGGAAGATCAAAAGAAGGTTGGAGGTCAGGGGGAGTAATCTGGCAACACTGGGAGACCGGAGGGGACTGGGGGAGAAGATTTATTTCCCATCTGCATATAAGATCATGCAAGGTGGAAGAGAAATTGTTTTTTACTGGCGCCGCTATTTGCTGTAATGTGACCGTCTTATGTATAATGGTTATTACATGACCGGGGACTGGATACAAATGGCTGTAATCATGATCTCCATGGTCTTAGCTTCCCACGGTAGCTGAAACCCTGGAGATTTTTCAATGCTGAGGGGCTCTACAGGCTTTTTCCTTATCGCCGTTTATAAATGGCGAAATGGAAGAAGTACCCTTTACTACCGTTGTTTTAATCAGTAAAAGGTGTTAACCTTCAGTAGCTTTATCATTAGTTGGACTAAGGAGCTTGTAAGCTCAAGACCGACTTTTTCCTCCTCTTTTATTAGCAACTTTCTATGTCTATGTCTATGACTATGCCTCATGGCACTTCACTCAAAATGTATTTCTCTGCAGCAAAGAGATATAATGTGTTATGTCATGTGTTATGAACCTACAAAAGAAATGATGGCCAAACATAGGAACCAGCACACTATATAATTTAAAATAATTTGAAGGTACCCCAATACAATTACCATTTGTACTATTCTGAGTAATCTTTCAAAAACACAGACTACTCCATCCTCTTCAGACAGCTGTGAGAGAAAACCATAGGGTTAATTATTGTTGTATTCCATCAATCTAATAGCAAAAACACATGACAGCTCTGCGACTCTCCCAATAGCATTGATCAATTCATCTATAGCCTAGCATATCAACACCAATGCTATCAATTTTATAATTGATTCCACCACCATTGTCTGTCTCTTCTCCAGGCTCTGCTGGATACTGATTACGCTGGCACAAATGAATGAAGTTAACCCCAGCTCTATTAAGCTTTATTTACTATATGCTTCTGTCTCTTTTTTTTGTCCACCCTTCCACTTTACTTCAGCCCTCCTAATTTACATTTTGCATTAGCAGCTTGATAAGGTGTGCTACTGGGACAAATATCAAACAGTATATTGGTTTATTTACATGTCACATCATCTACATATTATTGGCCTGCAGCTTGCCATGCAAGAAAACAATTCCTCTTAAAGGGGTTGTCCACTGGAAAGACAAACCCTTCTGGTTCCACTTGTTTCTGCCAGGTCTGGTGGCTTGCATGTTGGATGGCATCATGGCAGGTCTCTGGGAGTCAGGGGGGTTAATCCTTTTGATACCTTTGCACCCCAGCAAGTCCCTCGCACTCCTGGGCATACTCCGGCTCTCCATCGGGCCTCCTATTGCCGCTCACTGTCTATGAGGGGTGGGGTGTCTCCTGCAGATGATGGAGCTAGTGCAGATGCTTACTTGGCCATGTTTTGCTTCCTAAGAGACTCACTTCAGGTTATGGTATTGCTGAAAGGCAATTTGCCATTGCTCCCAGCAATTATGCAGTGCAGGCATTCCTGGTCACCGGGTCCTCTAGTGTCAGCTGTTGCCAGACAATATGGGACACCATGTCTTCTGGTCCAGCAAGTTGGTGGGAGGTTCCATCTATTCAATCTTCCTCACCCCCCTCTTTTGCCAGTCTTGGTTGAAGATGGAGACTGGGCGTTTCCTCAGCAGTGTCAGCTGATCCATGAGAGGGATATTTAAACCCACCATTTCCTCTAGTCAGAGCTGATTGTTTTCAATTGTGCTTTGGTTGGAAGGTTAGCAGTTTGTGTTTCGGCTGGTTTGATCTCTGTTCTGGTCTTTTGGTTTTGACTGCATTTGATTCAACTGTGGCCTGTGTGCCCAGCCACAAACCACCCTGTCATTGTCACCTGGGAAGGGCTCTGCCAAAGTCCTCCCTCCAGGACTGGTAGGCGAGTGAAAAGTACTCTGGCCTTTAAGGGTGTACATTTGTGTGATGGCTAGCGCAAAGTTACCATGTTTGCTACAGTCCGATCAACCCATCACTACCATTGCATTACAGTTTCCCCCAGTTAAAATAAAAACCCTGTGCTCACCTCCCGTTCTGGTGCCATTCCAGAGCTGTCGGTACCCGTGTATAAGGGCTCACATGACATTGTGACATCACGCGAGCCCCACGTCCAATTACCCCCAGCTTCTCTCTCCCTGCCTTTAGATCAAATTAGTTAATCAACAAAAAATGACTGCGCAAGTAGGAGAAATGTGCATAGCACTGCTTACCATATTAAAAAAATCCTGGCAATGGTTTTCTCAGCGGGTCTGTTCAATGTTAAACTGCCACTTGCAGTCAGTCAGCATGTAGCAGAGCACTGTGCGCCTTCTGAATCTTTACCAGGTCCACGCGGTTAGAGGAAGACTGCTGATGATTTACCCGCGGTGCTTATGCCATATTGCAGAAAGTTCATCAGAAGAAAAACAAGAATGGCAGCACTCTGCGGTGTAAGTTGATTTTTAATAATGCTTCATGCAGACAGGTGAGACAAACAGAGGGATGCAGAGGGAGGAGAGCACGAGGACTCTCGAATTGTGGTACCGCCAGGGCTGGAATAGTGCCAAAACGGGAGCTGAGTAAATGGTCTTTTATTTTTACTGCGGGAAACAAGTTGAATCAAAAGGGGTTGTCCTGGTAGTGGACAACCCCTTTAAGCACACAAGATCTGTAATGCTGTAATCATTAGAGTTGAGCGCGGTTCGTGGTTTGTGATTCTCCAGTTCGCAGTTCGAGTGATTTTGGGAGGTGTTCTAGATCGAACTAGAACTCGAGCTTTTTGCTAAAAGTTCGGAAGTTCGAGTTACATTCGAGAACGGTTCTATCAGCAAAAGCAGGGTTTTTTACAGCTACAGTGTGCAGGGAGCCATCGCTAGCAGCCTGCGGTAAGCTGGTAACCAAGATAAATATCGGGTATCCAAGCAAAGTGCTTTGGTTAGTAACCCGATATTTACCCTGGTTACGTGTGCAGGGAGCCGACACTTCCCCGCTGGGCTCCGCTCCCTCCTGCACGCGGCATGTATACACACACACACTCACACTCACCTGTCCCCAGCCATGCAGTCCCTGGCACTGACGTCTTCAGCGCCACATGGCCCCGCTAGGCTCCACAAACCTCTCACTCCGCACACATTACCCCGCTTGGCTCCACCCACCTGGCACTCCGCACACATTACTCCGCTTGGCTTCACCCACCTGGCACTCTGCACACATTACCCCACTTGGCTCCACACACCTGGCACTCTGCACACATTACCCCGCTTGGCTCCACCCAACTGGCACGCTGCACACATTACCCCACTTAGCTCCACCCACCTGGCACTCTGCACACATTACCCCGCTTGGCTCCACCCATCTGGCACTCCACACACATTACCCCACTTGGCTCCACCCACCTGGCACTCTGCACACATTACCCGGCTTGGCTCCACCCACATGGCACTCTGCACACATTGCGCCACTTAGCTCCACCCACTTGGCACTCTGCACACATTACCCGGCTTGGCTCCACCCACCTGGCACTCCACACACATTACCCCGCTTAGCTCCACCCCCCAGCACTCCGCACACATTACCCCGCTTAGCTCCACCCACCTTGCACTCTGCACTCATTACCCCACATAGCTCCACCCACCTACCTCGCACTCTGAACACATTACCCCGCTTTGCTCCACCCACCTGGCACTCTGCACACATCACCCCGCTTAGCTCCACCCACTTTGCACTCCGCACACATTACCCCACTTAGCTCCACCCACTTCACACTCCGCACACATTACCCTGCTCGGCTTACCTGCGGAGATGAAGTCCCGCCATCCCGACCTCAGCGCTGTCACTGTCTTTCATGGCTGCCGCTTGTCACATCTCCTCCTCTCGCTGCCGATCCGAGACTGTGACTAGCGGTGATGTCATGGGCTCCCGCGATAGTTGGCTGTGAAGGCGGCGGTCATTGAAGTCAGTGACAGCTCTGCTGTCAGCAGTGCAGGAGATCATCACCGCAGGTAATGTACCTCGCTCCTGACAGCAGCACTTGTCATGCCATGCAGTTACCTGGGCTGACCTATTGATGTTAGCTCAGGTCACTGCATTGCTCTCCCAGCCAATGGGGAACATTCTGTTCTTCATTGACTGGGACATTGACTATGGTATGGATCGTCATGGGAACCCCTTGGATTATAGCAGACCTGGATTTGTTTCTCTTTCTAATAAATTGGTGAAAGAGGGAATGCTTTGGGGAGTGTTTTTTCAAATAAAAATTATTTATTTCATTTAAAATAACAGCGTGGGGTGCCCTCAGTTTTGGATTACCAGCCAAGGTGAAGCTGCGAGCTGTGGTCTGCAGGCTGCAGCCGTCTGTTTTACCCTAGCTGGCTACAAAAATAGGGGGAACCCCACGGCATTTTTTTTTTAAATTTATTTATTTATTTTGGTAAATACAAGGCTAAGCACCCCTTAGTGCCACATGAAAGCCACCAAAGGGTGCAAAATTACAAAATGCAGGAGAGTGGGATATGATGTGTCTTTCTGCCATTATAATGACAGAAAAGACTGATATGAAGTGTACAAGCACAAGAAAATCACCAGAGCGCTCTACGCTGTGAAAAGCAGTAGAAAATGGCACTGGAGTGAACATGTGACCGCCTCATGTAGGTTGAAGCTATGGATCCTGGGTAAATTTATGTATTTTCCCTCCTTCAGTTTTTTTGCAGTACGCAAAAAAAAGGAAGGTGCACGGATGACAAACGGATGACATACGGACCGTATACGGAACGGAAACGGATGCCACATGGATGCACCCGTGAAAAAAAAGGACCATTTTTTGCTGACCGCAAAAACGGATCGGTCGTGTGAATGTAGCCTTATTCTGATCTGCCATTTATGAACAGCAGGCAGAAATAAGTGAATAGCGCCCCCCAGCGTCAGAAAATCTCCGGGGTTTCAGGGGTAGCTGAGACCCTGGTGATCATGATTCAGGCCGGTTTTTCTGGTCCCCGCTCACGTGAATCACAGGTATACACCGTATACCAATGATCACGTTACAGTAAATGACAGCGCCGGTAAAAAATTGTTTATCTCCCATCTGGCATGAACAAACATGTCAGATGGGAGATAAATCTCCTCCCCGGTCCCCCGGTGTCGCCAAAGTGACCCCCCCTCCCCCCTCCCAGAAATCCAAGATGGCCACGCACACAGCAGCGCACCGGCCGCATTCACCCTACTCCTCTGATTTCTGTTGCATGTGCCATGACACATGTGACAGAAAACTCCTCCTCAGGCCCTGCCAGGTCAGCCCCTATAACCCCACCGGTGTTCCCCAGTGTCCCATGGTACCTGTGCAGCGTTGATCCCCCGTGGCCCTCTCCTTCACAATAGACGCTGCCGCATGCACAGAGCGGCTGTCAGCTCAGCTTCCTGTGTTCAGACACAGTGAGTGGCGGTAACCATGCATCTGTAAGCAACTGCAATGCCCTGCTTATGAGGTAAGGAACATAGTTAATCAGGAGAGCTATACTACATTTACAAATGGAGGTATTTGATTTTATAGTTGCCCTGCTCAATGACTACCAAACATGAGAGTCCGTTATACGCCACAAGTAAACCCATCTAAATAGCGAGCTCTGTTGTTTAGTATTCATTCAGCTGAATAACTGGACTTAAAGGGGTATTCCATCTCCAAGATCCTATCAATATATAGTAGATGGAATAGCAATAATATCAGCAAATACCAATATTTGGAAATGTAGAATAGTTCTACTGATTAGGCATGCCCTTACCTCATGAGCAGGGCATTGCAGCTTTGGTAGCAACACATACGACATGGACTCTGCTGCTGTGGACCCGGGGAGAGTGGGTCCAGATTCATTGCACCCACACTCCTCACATGGAGGGTCTGCACTCTTAGAAAATGGGGGATACTTCCATATTCTAGACGGTCCAGAGTCATCGTGCGACCCCCCTTATTTTTTTCCTTACAATAAATTGGTGAAAGGGGGAATGTTTTGAGGACTGTTTTTTCAAATACATTTTTTTGTCTATTTTTTTTGTTAGTACTGACAGTTTGTGATGTCGGGTATCTGATAGACACCATGACATCACAAACTGCTGGGCTTGATGTCAGGTGACTTTACAGCTAGTATCAACCCCATTTATTACCCCATTTGCCACCGCACCAGGACACGGGATGAGCTGGGGTGAAGCGCCGGGATTGGCGCATCTAGTGGATGCGCCACTTCTGGGGCGCCTGCGGCCTGCTATTTTAAGGCTGTAAAGTGCCAATAACTATGGACCTTCCCACCCTGAGAATACCAGACCACAGCTGTCCGCTTTACCTTGGCTGGTGATCCAATTTGGGGGGGGACCCTACTATTTTTGTAATTATTATTATTTCTAAAATAATTATAAAAAAGAGCCTGGGGTGACCTCCACATTGGATCCCCAACCACGGTAAAGCTGCCAGCTGTGGTTTTCAGGCTATAGCAGTCTGTTTTACCCTAGCTGGCTATCAAAAATGGGGGGACCCCACGTCATTTTTTTTTAACTATTTTTTGAAATAAAAAAAATTAATGGGCTTCCCTGTATTTTGATTGCCAGCCAAGGTAACGCCAGGCAGATGGGGGTGGTAACCCGTAGCTGTCTACTATATCTGCGCTGAGAATCAAAAATACCGCGGAGCGCTACGTAATTTTTTTTAATGATTTATTTTTACAGCACTGTCATGTCAGGCAATCAAAATACAGGGAAGCCCTTTTTTTTAAATAAATAGTAAAAAATATATATATTTATATCTATATATATATATATATATATATATATATATATATATATATATGGTTTCCCGCTGCATTTTTTGTATTGCTAGATAAGGGTAATACAAGCAGCTCCTGGCTGCTAACCCCAACTATTTGGTGTTATCTTCACTGGCAATGGAAAATCCAGGGAAGCATTTTTTATTTTTTTTCCCCAAAAAACTAAAAAAAAAATAAAAAAAAATGACGTGCGCTTCGCCATATTTTTGTATGCTAGCCATGTACAACAGGCAGGTATGGCTGCCCCCAACCCCCAGCTGCCTATTTGTACCTGGCTGGGAACTAAAAATATAGGGAAGCCCTTTTTTTAATTATTTCATGAATTTCATGAAATAATTAAAAAAAAAAAAAAACGACTTGAGCTTCGCCCCATTTTTGCGTCCAGCCGGGTACAACTAGGCAGCTGGGGATTGTAATCCGCAGCACAGGTTAGCCTGAAGTTTCTAGGCGCCTCTGCTGCGAATTGCAGTCCGCAGCCGTCCCAGAAAATGGCGCTCTCATAGAAGTGCCATCATCTGGCGCTGTATCCAACTCTTCCAGCAGCCCTGAAGCTGGGTAATAATGTGTTAATACTAGCTTTGTTTTACTAGCTAGTATTAAGCCAGAGATTCTTAATGTCAGGCACATTTGACCCGGCCATTAAGAATTTCCAATAAAGGGTTAAAAAAAGACACCACACAGAGAAAAAAATACTTTAATAGAAATAAATACACAGACACACTTAGAGACTCCATGTTTATCACTCCCTCTCACCCCTCCACGATCCATGGTCTTCTGTCTTCTTTCTCCGTCAGCCCATGCAGCTCTGCTAAATCAGGCTTCACTGCATGGGAGAAAGACGCTGCTGCCCCATGCATAAATCACTCAGTGACAGTGACCACAGGTTGCCGGCTGTTAGCGGTGACTTCACAGCCGGGTTGTCATAGCAACGGTGCTCCGATCACGTGATTCTCGGTGCCGCTATTCACCGGCTGTGACAGCCAGTCCTTGCATTTGGGCTGACTCTGTAAAGAGCGCCCCATGCAGGAACGGGGAGTCATCCGTGTGCCAGAGCATCTCGCCAGTACACGGAGATACACAAACAATCACCGCATACTGGAGAGATGCAGTGACAGGACCTAGGACAGGACATGATGTCTAGCCATGTGACCAGTCTGTAGCCAATGAGATAATAGACACGTGACTGGTCACATGGCTATTTTGACGTCACAATAGGTCCTGCATCACTGCTGGTTACCGGGAAGACGCAGCGATTACCGATGGAAAAGCGGCAGGAGACAGAGTGCAGGACGAAACGCGGGCACCGGTAAGTGTTATGGCAATGTTTATTAACTGTATCTGTACATTTATAATGTGTTTTTATGTGTTTGTGATTGCCTCCCATTGATTCCTATGGGGTTCGAGTGGTTCGCGGAACCGTTTCGCCGAACCGTACTCGAACGGGGCCTCCGTTCGGCGAACCAAGCTCGAGCCGAACCGCGACCGGTTCGCTCATCTCT
Source organism: Anomaloglossus baeobatrachus (assembly GCF_048569485.1). NCBI lineage: Eukaryota > Metazoa > Chordata > Amphibia > Anura > Aromobatidae > Anomaloglossus > Anomaloglossus baeobatrachus. Next base: position 399,212,501 of record NC_134355.1, read on the forward strand.
AGTAATCATGCTGCTATATCAAGGTTCTGGTTTAATGCTGATATTAGAAACCCATTTAAAAATAATAACCGCTTACATAATACGACAGCATAGATTGAAATTTACAATTTGTCTTCTGAAGCTCATCAAACTAAAAAGATTAATTCTGTTTTTATTTTTGTTTCTCTCTTTTGTTTCTGCAAATTGTATATTGTATCTGTTTAATTTGTTGCAACAAAAAATCTTTAATAAAACAAACAGTTAATAAAGTGGATATATCTGAATTCTTACAGTAAGTTCACATAAGGAAGGTTTATTACAGCAAAAGCCACAGTATATGTTTGTAGTAAATGTGAATTTTGCAGCAGAAATTGTGATTGCTGCTTTACTGCACATTGCACACTGTGATGAATCTAAAATAAAATACAGTAATTAAATTCTGCAGATTTCAAAGAATTTTCCATGCAGAGGTTTTCTGCCAAGTATAGATGAGGTTTGTTCTAATTTTATCTTCTTAGTTGATATTGTATTAAACTGTGGACTTTCTGCACAAAAATCTGCAAATGATTGAGCATACCCTTAAGGGGGCTTTACACGCTACGATATCTGTCACGGCCAGGTGGACGGGCAGACCCAGGAGATGGATCCACTGGGCCGAACTCCTAGATGGTAGTAAAGAGTCCGGTAGCTGGAGCACTATAAACAGCAGAACAGTCCGTGCACACGAGTATAGCGGAGAAGTCCCTGGGACCACGGAGTCACGGGTGGTAGTCCGGGTGACGCAGCTCTGGTTCGGAAGCCGAGATGATGTCAGGCGGGGTCCGGAACCTTTGGAGCAAGGTGATGAGTCACCGCAGGGATCCGGGATGGTGCGGACTGTCAGGATGGCAGATGGACAGCGTTCGGGGTTCGGGATACGGCAGGACTGGATGGCGAGGCAGGCACGGCTCTACGAGAGAGATAGGTAAGTACATGCACAGAAACACCAGGAGACCTGACTCCTAGCTTAGGAAACACGAAGATCAGGCCCCGCCCCCTTGGACAATAACCCCCTTTATACCCTGTACCTGTTTAGCCTCATTTCCTGTTAATGGACGCTGGCCCTTTAAGAAAGGGTCAGTGACCGCGCGCGCGCCCTAATGCGCATGCGCGCCGCCCGGGTGCCAGAAGCCAGGGAAAGAGGCTGCGAGGAGGACGCAGGGGAGCCGGCCAGGGCCTGGGAAGCCGTCGGGCGCCGGGATCGGGGACCACGGGGCCTGGGAAGGACGGGCACCGGAGGCTGGAGAGCGGGGAGCGTGGCAGGTGAGCCGGGGAGCGGGGGTGAGGACCCGGGGAGCGGAACCGAGGACCCGGGGAGCGTGACAGTACCCCCCCCCCCCACGCCCCCCTCCCCACAACCGGGACATGAAGGCACGGATCAGAGGAGTGCCCACGTTCTCCCTGGGCTCCCAGGACCTATCCTCAGGACCATACCCTTCCCAGTCCACCAGGAAGAACTGTCGACCTCGTACGGTCTTCATGGCCACGATATCCCTTACCGCATAGATGTCGTCATCGGCAATAGGTGGAGGAGCCGGACTGGCAGCAGCGGAGAAGGGACCAAGGACAACCGGCTTGAGCAGGGAGACGTGGAATGAGTTGGGTATCCTCATCGTGGCCGGGAGCTGTAGCTTGTAGGAGACCTCATTGATCTTGTTGAGGACTTTAAACGGCCCAATGTAGCGAGGACCCAGCTTGTATGATGGTATCTTCAGGCGGACGTACTGGGAAGCAAGCCAGACGAGATCTCCAGGAGAGAAACACGGAGGGTCCAGACGTTTCTTGTCAGCGTGTCTTTTCATCCGCAGGGAAGCACGCCCAAGGGACGCTTTGACAGAGTCCCAAATGGTTGCAAAGTCACGAGCTACTGTATCTGCAGCAGGGACATCCGAAGAAGGAGATACAGGCAATGGGATGGAAGGCTGAAGTCCGTAAACGACATGGAAGGGAGAGCTGGAGGAGGACTCACTGACGTGGTGGTTGTGGGAGAATTCAGCCCAGGGAAGAAGAGCGGACCAGTCGTCGTGATGGGCGTTAACATAGTGACGTAAGAAAGAGGTCAAGATTTGATTGACCCTCTCTACCTGGCCATTAGACTGAGGATGGTATGCAGATGAAAAGTCCAGAGTCACTCCCAGATGTTTACAGAGAGCCCTCCAGAAGCGGGAGGTGAACTGAGTTCCTGTGTCGGATACGATGTGTAATGGAAAGCCATGCAAGCGGAAGATGTGTTGTATATAGGCGTCCGCGAGTTCCTGAGCAGAGGGCAGTCCAGCCATAGGGACGAAATGGGCCATTTTAGAGAACCGGTCCACCATGACCCATATGACTGTGTGTCCGGAGGACAATGGCAAGTCCGTAATAAAGTCCATTGCTATGTGTTGCCATGGAACTGACGGTATCGGCAGAGGCAGAAGACGGCCATATGGGAGGTGTTTGGGCGTCTTGTTCCTGGCACAAGAGGTACAGGCGGATACAAAAGCAGCGACGTCCGTGCGAAGGGATGGCCACCAGTAATGACGTACAATCGCACCCCATGTCTTTTTCTGACCAGAATGACCGGCTGTTTTCGAGGCATGTCCCCAGTGTAACACTTTTTCCCTGTCTACCTCGGAGACATAGGTCTTCCCAGGCGGTATCTGGGCCAGGGTGACAGGGGCCACCGGAATGATTTTACTAGGACAAATGATGGGTTGGGTAGTCTCTTCCTCCTGCTCCATGGGCATGAAAGACCTGGACAAGGCATCAGCACGTACATTCTTGTCCGCGGGTCGGAAGTGAAGCTGGAAATCAAACCTGGCAAAGAATAGGGACCACCTGGCTTGCCGTGGGTTCAGTCGCTGAGCGGACCGCAGGTATTCCAAGTTCTTGTGGTCCGTGTAAATAATCACGGGGTACACTGCCCCTTCCAGGAGGTAGCGCCATTCCTCCAAAGCCAGTTTGACTGCCAAGAGCTCTCGGTCACCGATGGTGTAGTTGCGTTCAGGCGCTGAGAAGCCCTTGGAGAAGAATCCGCAAGTCACCATCTTCCCGGAGGAGGACTTTTGCATGAGCACTGCTCCGGCTCCTGAGGAGGAGGCATCCACCTCCAAGGTGAACTGGCGGTTTAACTCCGGACGGTGAAGTACAGGAGAGGAGGCAAATGCCCGCTTCAGAGAGCTAAACGCGGCGTCAGCCGCAGGTGACCAGTCCTTTGGATTAGCCTCCTTCTTAGTCAGGGCGGAGAGAGGAGCAGTCAAGGCAGAGAAGTGAGGTATAAACTGGCGGTAGTAGTTGGCGAATCCCAGGAAGCGTTGGATTGCCTTCAGTCCAGAAGGAGGAGGCCAGTTGAGAATGGCGGAGACCTTCTTGGGATCCATCTGCAGTCCGGTATCAGAGATGATGTACCCCAGGAAGGGGAGAGAAGACTGCTCAAAGACACACTTCTCATACTTTGCGTACAGACGATTCTCTCTCAGTCTTTGTAGAACCAGCTGTACGTTTTCTCTGTGGGTTTGGAGGTCCGGAGAGAAGACAAGGATGTCATCTAGATACACTACCACACAGATGTAGAGAAGGTCCCGGAACACGTCGTTCACCAGTTCTTGAAAGACAGCAGGAGCGTTACACAGGCCGAAGGGCATCACGCAGTATTCATAATGTCCATCGCGCGTATTGAACGCGGTTTTCCATTCGTCACCAGAGCGGATGCGGACCAGATTGTAAGCACCCCGAAGATCCAGCTTGGTGAACACACGAGCTCCTCTAAGCCGGTCAAACAATTCGGGAATGAGCGGCAGTGGGTACTTGTTTTTTACGGTGATTTGATTCAAACCTCGGTAGTCTATGCATGGGCGTAAGTCGCCCTCTTTCTTCTTGACAAAGAAGAAACCTGCTCCAGCAGGAGAGAAGGATCTCCGAATGAACCCCCTTGCCAGGCTCTCTGAGATGTAAGCAGACATGGCCCTTGTTTCGGCTGGAGATAAAGGATATATCCGTCCTCGTGGTGGTGTTGTTCCTGGGAGCAGGTCGATGGCACAATCGTATGGACGATGTGGCGGCAGTACCTCGGATTCCTTTTTATCAAAAACATCTGCAAAGGACCAATAGGCCGAGGGCAGCCCCGGTAGGTTCTCTGGAACCGGAGGTCGTCGGATGGGTTGTATGGACTTTAGGCACCTCTCATGACACGAAGAGCCCCATCGGGTGATTTCGCCAGTGCCCCAACTGACTGATGGTTCGTGTGTCCGCAACCATGGAAGTCCCAGCAGGATCTGGTGGGACATGTGTGGGAGGACGTAGAAAGCGATGTTCTCGGTGTGAAGGGCACCGATACGCAGTTCGACCGGCCTGGTGATCCAGGAGATGGTGTCAGAGAGGGGTCTCCCATCCACCGAGGCAATCACTAGGGGCTTGTCGAGTGGAATAACAGGCACCCGGTACTTGTCCACCGTGGTCTGCTGGATGAAATTGCCTGCTGCCCCGGAATCGAGGTAGGCATCAGCCGTGAACCGCGTCTCTCCTGTTGTCACTTGCACTGTCCATGTAACCGGGTCAGAGAGAGTCCCAGCACCTAGGGTGGCCTCTCCTACCAACCCTAGGCTTTGGAGTTTCCCGGCCTCTCTGGACAGGAGCGTAGCAGGTGTGTGCCCTCACCGCAGTAAAAGCAGAGACCCTTGGCGAGCCGCTCTGCTCGACGTTGTTCAGACTGACGCACTCGGTCGATCTGCATGGGCTCGTGGACGGGAGCCCCAGCTGTCGATGACTGAAGTACGGAGGGTTTCTGCGGAGGAGGGGAATGCCGTACCGGACGTCTCTCACGGGACGCTTCCTTGGATCGCTCCTGAAAGCGAATGTCCACTCGAGTCGCTAGGGCAATCAGGGCATCTAGGGTGGTCGGTACGTCACGACCCGCCAGCTCGTCTTTAATTCGCCCTGAGAGTCCTTCCCAGAAGGCGGCGGTTAGGGCCTCGTTGTTCCACCCTAGTTCTGAGGCCAGGGTGCGAAACCGGATCGCGTATTGACCCACCGTCAGAGTCCCCTGACGTAAGCGGAGAAGAGACGAAGCAGACGCGGAGGCGCGTCCGGGCTCATCGAAGGTGCCACGGAATGCCTGCAGGAAGTCCTGGATGTTCGTGGTCACAGGATCCCCCTTCTCCCACAAGGGGTTCATCCACGCCAGTGCCTCACCCTCTAGATGGGACATGATGAAGGCGACCTTGGCTTGGTCGGAGGCAAACAAATGCGGCAGCTGCGTGAAATGGAGGGAGCATTGGTTTAAGAATCCCCTGCAGGTCTTGGGGTCTCCGGCGTACCGGGGTGGTGAAGCCAACCGAAGTCTGGTGGTATCTGAAGAAGTCGCCACAGGAGCTGGAGCCGTGGCTTGACTAGTGGAAGCCCGGGATGTTGAAGTCGTAACTGCCGCTTGTAGCGTGTTCAGGCGGGCGTCCACAGAAGACATGAATTGCAGCATGCGGGTCTGAGTCTCACGCTGGCGTTGGAGTTCCTCCTGTACGGCTGCTAGTGCTGCAGCGGGATCCATGGCCTGATCTTACTGTCACGGCCAGGTGGACGGGCAGACCCAGGAGGTGGATCCACTGGGCCGAACTCCTAGATGGTAGTAAAGAGTCCGGTAGCTGGAGCACTATAAACAGCAGAACAGTCCGTGCACACGAGTATGGCGGAGAAGTCCCTGGGACCACGGAGTCACGGGTGGTAGTCCGGGTGACGCAGCTCTGGTTCGGAAGCCGAGATGATGTCAGGCGGGGTCCGGAACCTTTGGAGCGAGGTGATGAGTCACCGCAGGGATCCGGGATGGTGCGGACTGTCAGGATGGCAGATGGACAGCGTTCGGGGTTCGGGATACGGCAGGACTGGATGGCGAGGCAGGCACGGCTCTACGAGAGAGATAGGTAAGTACATGCACAGAAACACCAGGAGACCTGACTCCTAGCTTAGGAAACACGAAGATCAGGCCCCGCCCCCTTGGACAATAACCCCCTTTATACCCTGTACCTGTTTAGCCTCATTTCCTGTTAATGGACGCTGGCCCTTTAAGAAAGGGTCAGTGACCGCGCGCGCGCCCTAATGCGCATGCGCGCCGCCCGGGTGCCAGAAGCCAGGGAAGGAGGCTGCGAGGAGGACGCAGGGGAGCCGGCCAGGGCCTGGGAAGCCGTCGGGCGCCGGGATCGGGGACCAGGGGGCCTGGGAAGGACGGGCACCGGAGGCTGGAGAGCGGGGAGCGTGGCAGGTGAGCCGGGGAGCGGGGGTGAGGACCCGGGGAGCGGAACCGAGGACCCGGGGAGCGTGACAATATCGTTAATGTTTTATCGTCGGGGTCAAGTTGTTAGTGACGCACATCCGGCATCATTAACGATATCGCAGCGTGTGACACTTACCAGCGACCTTAAGCGACCTCAAAAATGGTGAAAATCGTTCACCATGGAGAGGTCGTCCCAAACTCAAAAATCGGTAAGGGTTGTTTATCCATGTTGTTCATCGCTCATGCGGCAGCACACATCGCTATGTGTGACACCACAGGAGCGAGGAACATCTCCTTACCTGCCACCGGCCGCAATGCGGAAGGAAGAAGGTGGGCGGGATGTTACGTGATTGATTGATTGGCGGCCGCTTAGTGACGTCACGGTGATGTTGCGGTGACGCCGAACGTCCCTCCCCCTTGAGGGAGGGATTGTTCGTCAGTCACAGCGACGCCGCCGACCAGGTAAGTGCGTGTGACGCTGCCATAGCGATAATGTTCACAGCGGCAGCAATCACACGATATCACATGGGCGACGGGGGCGGGTACTTACACGCTCGATATCGCTAGAAATTGCTAGCGATGTCGTAGCGTGTAAAGCCACTTTAAATGTGCAAAACTAGTAAAAATATTATACATCTGGTATGAAAAAACAGGAAAAAAATGGTAGATATAATTTTGCTGCATGATCATGAATGGCTCAAAATGTAAAACACCAAAAACAACTAAGGATTGATAATAAAATAAAAGATATTCAGTAAAATATATCAAAAAATAGTGTCAGTCAAAAATATTGCTTATCTCACAAAAACATGCTGATATAGCTATGTCACCCGAAATAAAATAACGGCTCTCTGAAAGCAATAATAGTAAAACTAAACAAATCCTGTGATGCTAAAGGTCAAATTAGGCTTGGTCCTGAAGAGGTTAAACAACATGGGTCTATTTGTCTTAATAAAAATGTGACAGTTACATTACATTCTCATCTTCTTTTATAATCTTTCAGCTGGTTGTTTGTCATCACTAATCAGTCTTTCCATGCTGTAATCAAAATTAACCTTCCATCAACTGCAATAATGATGATTTTGCAGTGGCCTTGTGCATGCACATCATAAACATGCAGAGATACCGCATAGTAAGGTTTAGGGGGAGAATACAGCAGGAGGGCCGAGACTGGAGGGAAATTTCAGGCAACCTCACATTACACACTGCATCTACACTATGCTGAAGCTCAGGGGCAGCTGATAGTGCAGGATAGGATTTGTATGTGGGCCCCCATCTGTCAGAACCCACCATTGTAAACAGGTACATTTACATGTATATTCACACTAGAAACAGTATCATAAAATACACACAGGCTAATACATCATATACAGTTGAAACGAGAAGTTTACATATACTATCAAAAAAGACTCATCTGCATGTTTTTCTCACTATCTGACATGAAATCACAATAAACCTTTCATGTTTTAGGTCAATTAGGAACCCAAATTATTTATATTTGCCAAATGCCAGAATAATGAAAGAAAGATAATGTTTTAAGACATTTTTATTACTTTCTGCAAATTGACCTAAAATGGGAAAGGTTTATTCTGATTTCATGCCAGATAGTGAGAAAAACATGCTACGGCGGATTTTCCTCTTTTGAAGATGGCTGCCGCTGGTATCTGGTATTCTCTGCTTTCCCCGCCCACCGGCACCCATGATTGGTTGCAGTCAGACACGCCCCCACGATGAGTGACAGCTGTCTCACTGCAACTAATCACAGCCGCTGGCGGGCGGGTCTATCTCGTGCAGTAAAATAAATAAATAAATAATGAAAAAAAACAAACTAAAAACTGCGGTTCCCCCCAATTTTGATACCAACCAAGATAAAGCCACACGGCTGGATGCTGGTATTGTCAAGATGGAGAGCGCCACGTTATGGGGAGCCCACCACCCTAACAATATCAGCCAGCATCCGCCCAGAATTGCCACATCCATTAGATGCGACAGTCCCGGGCTCTACCCGGCTCATCCCGAATTGCCCTGGTGCGGTAGCAATCGGAGTAATAAGGTTAGGTAAATTATGACAGGCGTCTCCCCGAGATACCTTCCATGATTAACCTGTAAGTGAAAGTAAATAAACACATACACCCGAAAAAATCCTTTATTTGGAATAAAAGACAAAAAAACCCCCTCATTTACCATTTTATTAATCTCAAACACCCATCCAGGTTCGAAGTATTCCACAAAACACTTTCAGCGCTGCTACATGAAGCTGACAGGGAGCGCCGTAGAACACGACAGCTCTGTGTCAGCTCCACACAGCAACTGAACTTAGCCGCGCTGTCACCGGAGACTTCACCCAGGTAGTGCCTGCGTGTGTGCAAAGATGATAATGAGTATGGCAGTGCTTTTGTGTGCGATGATGAAGATGGGGGCGGTAGTGCCTGCGTGTCTCTCTCTCTTCTCTCTCTCTCCTCTCTCTCCTCTCTCTCTTCTTTCTCTCTTCTCTCTCTCTCCTCTCCTCTCATCTCTCTTCTCTCTCTTCTCTCTCTCTCCTCTCTCTCTCCTCTGCTCTCTCTCTTCTCTCTCTTGTCTCTCTCCTCTCTCTTCTCTCTCTTATCTTTCTCTTCTCTCTCTCTTTTCTCTCTCTCTCTTCTCGCTCTCTCCTCTCTACTCTCTCACTTCTCTCTCCTTTCTCACTCTCTCTTCTTATTCTCTCTCTCCCCATTCTCTCTCTCCTCTCTCTCTCCTCTTCTCTCTTTCTCCTCTCTTCTCTCTCTCTCTCCTCTCTTCTCTCTCTCTTCTCTCTCCTCCCTCTCTTCTCTCTCCTCTCTTTCTCTCTCTCTCCTCTCTCTCCCCTCTCTCTCTCCTCTCTCTCTCCTCTCTTCTCTCTCTTCTCTATCCTCTCTCTCTCCTATCTCTCTCTCCTATCTCGCTCTTCTCTCTCCTCTTTCTCTTCTCTCTCTCCTCTCCATCCTCTCTCTTTCTCTTCTCTCTCTCTCTTCTCTCTCCTCTCTCTCTCTTTCTCTCTCTCTCCTGTCTCTCTCTCTTCTCTCTCTCTCTTCTCTTTCTCTCCTCCCTCTCTCCTCTCTCTTTCCTCTCTCTCATCTCTCTCCTCTCACTACTCTCTCTCTCCTCTCACTCCTCTCTCTCTCCTCTCTCACTTCTCTCTCTCTCTCCTCCATCTCACTCTCTCTTCTCTCTCTCCTCTCTCTCTTCTCTCTCTTCTCTCTCTCCTCTCTCTCTTTTTTCTCTCTCTCTCTCCCTTTCCTCCCTCTCTCTCCTCTCACTCCTCTCTATCTTCTCTCTCCTCTCTTCTTTCTCTCTTCTCTCTCTCTCAGACCTGGCCATGATCAGCTGGTGTGGTCACCACATGTCATAAGCTGAGGGGAACCTAAGACCCCTAAATGGACTGTCAGAGCCCAAATTGTGCCCCCCAACTCCCCATAACCCTGATCCCCTCCCACCACACTTACTGTATTTCTCTTGCTTTGGCAACACTAATTGTATTTTGGTCCTGCCAATAAAGCATATTTGAATTTGAATTTGAATTTGAATTTGAATTTGACCTGACGGAATCAGCTGACCCTATAAGTCGAGCGGTAAGGCCGGATTTTTACTGCCCGATTGGCTAAACTATCAGCTGATGCTGTCGGACAGGAGTATGCACAGAAGTGTATAGTTTTTTATTTTGCACTGATGCATCAGCTGATTGTATAAAAGCCATTTATACAATCAGCTGCTGTGTCATGTGATTCAGGCCCTTAAGCCTGACACATCATCTGATTGCTTTGCCTTCCAGCCACCTGATCAGATGATATTGGATCCGGATTGGACGGCGCGGGAACCTTGACCCAGGCTAACTGCGGAGGGGGGCTCTTTATTTCAATAAAGATGGAGTCACTAATTGTATTGTGTTTTATATCTGATAAAAATATTTTTCTCTGTGTTGTGGTTTTTTTTTTCTGTACTAGAAATTCATGGTGGCCTTGTCTAATATTGGCGTGACACCATGAATTTCGGGCTTAGGGCCAGTTGATAATATACAGCTAGCTCTAACCCCATTATTACCCAGCGAGCCACCCGTCAGCAGGGCAGCTGAAAGAGTTGGATAAAGCGCCAGAAGATGGCGCTTCTATGAAAGCACCATTTTCTGGGGCGACTGCGGACTTCAATTCGCAGCAGGGGTACCCAGAAAGCTTGGGCACCCTGCGCTGCGGATTCCAATCCCCAGCAGCCTAGTTGTATCTGTCTGTACACAAAAAATGGGCGAAGCCCACATCATTTTTTTTTAATTATTTCATGAAATTCGTGATATAATTAAAAAAAGGGCTTCCCTATACAAATTCAAATAGGCAGCTGGGGGTTGGGGGCAGCCCGTAGCTGCCTGCTGTACCTGTCTGGCATGCAAAAATATGGCGAAGCCCACGTAATTTTTTGGGGGGGGCAAAAAACTCCTGCATACAGTCCTGGATGGAGTATGCTGAGTAGAGTTGAGCGCGGTTCGCGGTTCGAGGTTCTCCAGTTCGCGGCTCGAGTGATTTTGGGGGCTGTTCTAGATCGAACTAGAACTCGAGCTTTTTGCTAAAGCTCGATAGTTCTAGATACATTCGAGAACAGTTCTAGCAGCAAAAAGACAAGCTAATTACTAGCTGGCTTTCCGCTGTAATAGTGTAAGTCACTTTGTGACTCACACTATTATGAAATTTCAGTGTATAGTGTGCGGGAACAGCGCATTCAGATCACTGCTGTTTGGATAATGTTTGGATCGACATTTATTTTTTTCCCTTGTCTTCCTTCCCTAAGCGCGCGCGTGTAGTGGGGCGGGCCAGCATGTCAGCCAATCCCAGCTGGCGTAGATCCTGTCTCCGATACTGCTGTGTACGCTCTATACACAGCGCTATACAGAATAGGGATAGAAGTTTCTATTAGTCCTTGTAAGGGCTAATACCGACAGGGTCAGAGCCATAGGTGACAGTCAGGTCCGTGAAAACAGATTTTAACAGCTACACAAGATGACAGCGTCTGTGTAGCTAAGGTCAGGGATTTCCTCGCTGCATTTCCCCATTAGGTGGGATAGAAAGAGAGGCTTCCTTTCCTCTACCCAGACCCACAACCCTGCCACTGTACCCTCCTGCCCTTTTCACAATCAAACTCATTGTTACTAAGCCATTATACTAGCAAACACTGAGTAAACTTAGTGGCATCCTAAAAGTGGCTGTTGGACTTCCATTAGTGTCCCACTGGTGCAAACCTATGTGCAGCACCTCTGCATTGCACACTCAAACTCATTGTTACTAAGCCATTATACTAGCAAACACTGAGTAAACTTAGTGGAATCCTAAAAGTGACTGTTGGACTTCCATTAGTGTCCAACTGGTGCAAACCTATGTGCAGCACCTCTGCATTGCACACTCAAACTCATTGTTACTAAGCCATTATTCTAACAAACTATGCTGCCAGTTTAAGGGCCGTAGTTGCATTGTCAGGGATAGTTATTGTTGTTTATTCTGCTGTTAATAAAGATAGACCACCGCTGCAATCTACACCACCTCTCAATTTTTACTACCACATTTTAAGTGCACAATCTTGTCGCAATCAAAATGAGTGGCAAAATGACAGATGCTGGTGGAAAGGGGAAGAGGCGTGTTGGAAAAGGGAAAAAAAGGTTTGTCCGTGGGGAAGGTGGCAAAGCTCGATTAACATCTGCTGAAGATAGACCATCTTCCAGCAAAAGTAAGATGTCTACTACTTACCGTGGACAATCCGATGTGCTCCCTTTTTTACGGACACGAACAACTGGAACAAAGGTAGATGATGGCCAAAAAAAGAAAATGCTTGAATGGATCTCAAGTGGTCCAACAAGTGCCCTCTCTTCCACCTCAACTACCGCATCCAAACAACACCAGTCCTCTGAGTTGTCATCCCAATCAAACTTGCTTTCTCCCAGCTCTGAAGTCTCCATCTGCCCTGCACAGTATGGTGGAACTGAGATGGCTGAGTCTGCAGAGCTGTTCAGTCACACTATAGCCTGGGAATCAGAGGTCTGCTCCCAAGCTACAGTGAGTACAGACCAGGAAATGGTCTGCAGTGATGCCCAGAACCTTTGTGACTCTGATTCAGGCCATGAGGACCAAGTTTCTGAGCATAATGTTGACCCTTTTTCACAAACTGTAACACCTGTTGCTATAGACAATGAGGAACATACTGATGACGATGAGACGCAGATACCAGATTGGGATGACAACTTAAATATTCGGTCAGGGCAGGAAGAGGCTCGGTCTGAGGGTGAAGGTAGTGCAATCACAACAATTGATGAGGAAGTTCTAGATCCCACCTACTGTCAACCCACAGTCAGGCCCTCGAGGAGGTCAACAGAGACGGTGGATGAGGATGCAACTGACGACGAAGTTACCTTGCGCCTTCCTGGACAGAGTCGGAGTACTGGTAGCACGTCTACAACTGCATCCTCAGCCACCACTGTGCCTCTGAGCACTAGTCGGGGTGGATCAGCAGGTCGCATGCCCTCTAAGCCTTGCCTAGCCTGGTCCTTTTTTTACATAGCAAAAGATCGCCCAAATTATGTGATCTGTAAAATTTGTCGTGATTCTGTTAGTAGAGGGCAAAACCTCAGCAGTTTGACAACTTCTTCCATGAATCGTCACATGAATAAATATCGTATGTCCCAGTGGGAAGCTCACCGTGCTGCAATGCGGCCTAGCGGAGCGAACCATCCACCACCTGCCCCTTCCAGTGCATCCGTGCGCTCTTCATCTTCTAGCTGTGGGGACAGCTGTCACACCTGGTTTTCCACGCACAACTTCCACCACTCTAACCGCAACAGTCAGTTTGCTTGGTAGGTCATCAGTTGGTTTGGAAGGGGAAACAAGTGCGTGTGTACAGCTCTCTCAGAAATCGATAGCACCAACGTTGGATGAAGGCAACATCATGTCTACGCCTGCACTTTCCTCACAAACCTGCATTTTTCCAGGGACACCCTACTCACCACCATCTACACACAGCAGCCAGATCTCTGTCCCTCAGATGTGGACAAATAAAAGTCCATTTCCTGCGACCCATGACAAAGCTAAGAGGTTGACTTTATCCCTCTGTAAGCTCTTGGCTACCGAAATTCTGCCTTTCCGCCTGGTGGACACACAGGATTTTAGAGACCTTATGTCTGTCGCTGTGCCCCAGTACCAGATGCCCAGTCGCCGCTACTTCTCTAAGAAAGGTGTGCCCACGCTACACCACCATGTCGCACACAACATCACCGCTTCCTTGACAAACTCTGTGTGCGAACGGGTGCATTTCACCACCGATACTTGGACAAGTAAGCATGGACAGGGATGTTACATGTCACTGACTGGGCACTGGGTAACTATGGTGATAGATGGTGAAGGGTCGGCTGCACAAGTCTTGCTGTCCCCACGACTTGTGTGTCAATCCTCTGTCTGTCCAAGTTCCGCCACTGCTTCTGCTTCCTCCACCTCATCTGGGTCCTCCACCTCCGCCCCAAGCCTGCCTGGTCAGGCCACCAGCGTTCTCACTGCGCAGAAGGAATCACGCACCCCTCATTACTATGCTGGCAGCAGAGTGCAATGGCATCAGGCGGTCTTTAGCTTGACATGTCTTGGAAATAGGAGTCACACAGCGGATGAGTTGTGGGCAGCTCTGGAGACTGAGTTTAATAAATGGTTGTCTCCACTCAACCTGCAGCGTGGTAAGGCCGTGTGCGACAATGCTGCAAACCTGGGTGCGGCCCTTCGCCTGGGCAAGGTGACACACGTGCCTTGTATGGCTCATGTGTTGAACCTTGTTGACCAGCAATTTTTAACACACTATCCCGGCCTAGATGGCCTTCTGAACAGGGCACGAAAACTGTCTGCTCACTTCCGCCGTTCACCTGCCACAGCTGAGCGACTTGCATCGCTCCAGAAGTCTTTTGGCCTGCCGGTTCATCGTCTGAAATGCAATGTGCCGACACACTGGAATTCGACTCTCCACATGTTACAGCGACTGTGGCAGCACCGCCGAGCCCTGGTGCAATACGTCATGACTAAAGTTGAGCGCGGTTCGTGGTTCGTGGTTCTCCAGTTCGCGGCTCGAGTGATTTTGGGGCATGTTCTAGATCGAACTAGAACTCGAGCTTTTTGCAAAAGCTCGATAGTTCTAGAAACGTTCGAGAACGGTTCTAGCAGCCAAAAAACAGCTAAATCCTAGCTTGGTTTCTGCTGTAATAGTGTAAGTCACTCTGTGAATCAAACTATTATCACATTTCAGTGTATAGTGTGCGTGAACAGCGCCTTCAGATCACTGCTGTTTCTATAATGGCGATCGCCATTTTTTTTTTTTTTTTTTCTTGTCTTCCTTCCCTAAGCGCGCGCGTCTTGTGGGGCGGGCCAGCATGTCAGCCAATCACAGACACACACACACCTAAGTGGACTTTGAGCCAGAGAAGCAACGGCATGTGTGATAGGATCTGCATGTCACATGTCCCTGCATTATAAAACCGGACATTTTCTTCACGAACGCCATTATCTGCCTTCTGCGTCTTTGGTGTCAGACATCAGTGTCGCAGCTCCGTCCTCCTGAGTCCTATAGCCGATACAGCTGTATGCGCTGCATACACAGCGTTAGACAGCTTAGGGAGAGCACATTCTAGCAGTCCTTTTAAGGGCTCAAAGCGGCAGGGTCAGAGAGCCATAAGTGACAGGTCCTGCAAACAGCAACAGCGTCTGTGTAGCCCAGGTCAGGGATTTCCTCCCTGCATTTCACCATTAGGAGGGAATAGAAAGGCAGGCTTCCATTCCTCTACCCAGAGCACCACAATCCTGCCACTGTACCCTCTTGTCCTCTGCACACTCCAACTCATTCTAAGTAAGCCATTAAACTAGCAAACATTCAGTGTACCTAGTGGCATCCTATACGTGGCTATTGGACTTTGCTATAGTCCCACTAGTGCAAAGACATTTGCAGAGCACGTCTGCCTGCATTGCACACTACAACTTTTTTAAACTAAGCAATTTTACTAGCAAACACTCAGTGTACCTAGTGGCATCCTATACGTGGCTATTGGACTTTGCTATAGTCCCACTAGTGCAAAGACATTTGCAGAGCACGTCTGCCTGCATTGCACACTACAACTTTTTTAAACTAAGCAATTTTACTAGCAAACACTCAGTGTACCTAGTGGCATCCTATACGTGGCTATTGGACTTTGCTATAGTCCCACTAGTGCCAAGACATTTGCAGCACGTCTGCCTGCGTTGCACACTCCAACTAATTATAACTAAGCCATTATACTAGCACACACTCAGTGTACCTAGTGGCATCCTATACGTGGCTATTGGACTTTGCTATAGTCCCACTAGTGCCAAGACATTTGCAGAGCGCATCTGCCTGCGTTGCACACTCCAACTAATTATAACTAAGCCATTATACTAGCACACACTCAGTGTACCTAGTGGCATCCTATACGTGGCTATTGGACTTTGCTATAGTCCCACTAGTGCCAAGGCATTTGCAGAGCGCATCTGCCTGCGTTGCACACTCCAACTAATTATAACTAAGCCATTATACTAGCACACACTCAGTGTACCTAGTGGCATCCTATACGTGGCTATTGGACTTTGCTATAGTCCCACTAGTGCAAAGACATTTGCAGCACGTCTGCCTGCGTTGCACACTCCAACTCATTATAACTAAGTTACATTGTCAGGGATATTTATTCTTTATTATTCTGCTGTTAATAAAGCTAGACCACCACTGCAATCTTCACCACCTCTCAATTTTTACTACCACATTTTCAGTCCACAATCTTGTCGCAATCAACATGAGTGGCAAAATGACAGATGCTGGTGGAAAGGGGAAGAGGCGTGGTGGAAAAGGCAAAAAAGGTTTTGTCAGTGGGGAAGGTGGCAAAGCTCCATTATCATCTGCTGAAGATAGACCATCTACTAGCAAAAGTAAGATGTCTACTACTTATTGTGGACAATCCGATGTGCTCCCTTTATTACGGACACGAACAAGAGGAACAAAGGTAGATGATGGGCAAAAAAGGAAAATGCTTGAATGGATCTCAAGTGGTCCAACAAGTGCCCTCTCAGCCACTTCAAGTACCGCATCCAAAAAACACCATTCCTCTGAGTTGTCATCCCAATCACACTTGATTTCTCCCAGCTCTGAAGTCTCCATCAGCCCTGCACAGTATGGTGGAACTGAGATGGCTGAGTCTGCAGAGCTGTTCAGTCACACTATAGCCTGGGAATCAGAGGTCTGCTCCCAAGCTACAGTGAGTACAGAACAGGAAATGGTCTGCAGTGATGCCCAGAACCTTTGTGACTCAGATTCAGGCCGTGAGGACCAAGTTTCTGAGCATAATGTTGACCCTTTGTCACAAACTGTAACACCTGTGGTTATAGACAATGAGGAACATACTGATGAAGATGAGACTCAGATACCCGATTGGGATGACAACTTAAATATTCGGTCAGGGCAAGAAGAGGCTCGGTCTGAGGGGGAGGGGAGTGCAAACACAACAATTGATGATGACGTTCTAGATCCCACCTACTGTCAACCCCCAGTCAGGCACTCGAGGAGGTCAACAGAGGCGGTGGAGGAGGATGCAACCGACGACGAAGTTACCTTGCGCCTTCCTGGACAGAGTCGGAGCACTGGTAGCACGTCTACAACTGCATCCTCAGCCACCACTCTGCCTATGAGCATTATTCGGGGTGGATCAACAGGTCGCATGGCCTCTAAGCCTTGCCTAGCCTGGGCCTTTTTTCACATCGAAAAAGATCGCCCAACTCATGTGATATGTAACATTTGTCATGATTCTGTTAGTAGAGGTCAAAACCTCAGCAGTTTGACAACTTCTTCCATGAATCGTCACATGAATAAATATCATAAGTCCCGGTGGGAAGCTCACCGTGCTGCAATGCCGGCTAGCGGAGCGAACCATCCACCGCCCGCCCCTTCCAGTGCATCCGCGCGCTCTTCATCTTCTAGGACTGTGGGGACAGCTGTCACACCTGTTTTTCCACGCAAAACTTCCACCACTGTAACCGCAACAGGCAGTTTGCTTGTAAGGTCGTCAGTTGGTTTGGAAGGGGAAACAAGTGAGTGTGTACAGCTCTCTCAGACATCGATAGCACCAACGTTGGATGAAGGCAACATCATGTCTCCGCCTGAACTTTCCTCACAAACCTGCATTTTTCCAGGGACACCCTACTCAACACCGTCTACACACAGCAGCCAGATCTCTGTCCCTCAGATGTGGTCAAATAAAAGGCCACTTCCTCCGACCCATGACAAAGCTAAGAGGTTGACTCTATCCCTCTGTAAGCTGTTGGCTACCGAAATGCTGCCTTTCCGCCTAGTGGACACACATGATTTTAGAGAGCTTATGTCTGTCGCTGTGCCCCAGTACCAGATGCCTAGTCGCCACTACTTCTCTAAGAAAGGTGTGCCCGCGCTACACCAGCATGTCGCACACAACATCACCGCTTCCTTGAGAAACTCTGTGTGTCAACGGGTGCATTTCACCACCGATACTTGGACCAGTAAGCATGGACAGGGACGTTACATGTCGCTGACTGGGCACTGGGTAACTATGGTGATAGATGGTGAAGGGTCTGCTGCACAAGTCTTGCCGTCCCCACGACTTGTGTGTCAATCCTCTGTCTGTCCAAGTTCCGCCACAGCTTCTGCATCCTCCACCTCATCTGGGTCCTCCACCTCCGCCCCAAGCCTGCCTGGTCAGGCCACCAGCGTTCTCACTGCGCAGAAGGAATCACGCACGCCTCATTACTATGCTGGCAGCCGAGCGCAACGGCATCAGGCGGTCTTTAGCTTGACATGTCTTGGTAATAAGAGTCACACAGCTGAGGAGTTGTGGTCAGCTCTGCGGTCCGAGTTTAATAAATGGTTGTCTCCACTCAACCTGCAGCCTGGTAAGGCCGTGTGCGACAATGCTGCAAACCTGGGTGCGGCCCTTCGCCTGGGCAAGGTGACACACGTACCTTGTATGGCTCACGTGTTGAACCTTGTCGTGCAGCAATTTTTAACACACTATCCCGGCCTAGATGGCCTTCTGAACAGGGCACGAAAACTGTCTGCTCACTTCCGGCGTTCAAGCGCCGCAGCTGAGCGACTTGCATCGCTCCAGAAGTCTTTCGGCCTGCCGGTTCATCGCCTGAAATGCGATGTGGCGACACGCTGGAATTCAACTCTCAACATGTTACAGCGACTGTGGCAGCACCGCAGAGCCCTGGTGCAATACGTCATGACGTATAGCCTGGGCCAACGAGATGCAGAGGTGGGGCAGATCACCCTGATGGAGTGGTCTCAGATCAAGGACCTATGCACCCTTCTGCACAGTTTCGACATGGCGACGAATATGTTTAGCTCTGACAATGCCATTATCAGCATGACGATTCCAGTCATTTACATGCTGGAGCACACGCTAAACACTATTCGGAGTCAGGGGGTGGGACAACATGAAGGGGAGGAACTACAGGAGGATTCATATGCGCAAGGGACAACAACATCACCAAGGTCCAGACGTTCATCATCACCAACGCAGCAGGCATGGGACCATGGGGAACAGGGATCGACAAGGGCGCATAGTAGCAGGCGAAATGTTGAGCAAGGTGCAGGAGAACATGAAGAAATGGAGGACGAACTGTCCATGGACATGGAAGACTCAGCGGATGAGGGAGACCTTGGTCAAATTTCAGTTGAAAGAGGTTGGGGGGAGATGTCAGAGGAAGAAAGAACGGGTAGCACCTCTATGCCACAAACACAGCGTGGACTTGGTCCGCATGGCTGCGCAAGACACATGAGTGCCTTCTTGTTGCACTACCTCCAACATGACAGTCGTATTGTCAAAATTAGAAGTGATGATGACTACTGGATTGCCACACTATTAGATCCCCGGTACAAGTCCAAATTTTGTGACATAATTCCAGCCATAGAAAGGGACGCACGTATGCAGGAGTATCAGCAGAAGCTGTTACTCGATCTTAGCTCGGCTTTTCCACCAAACAACCGTGCAGGTGCAGGGAGGGAATCTCCCAGTTGTAACTTGACAAACATGGGACGGTCTCGTCATCTTCACCAGTCTACCCGTACTAGTAGGACCGTATCTGGTGCCGGTAACAGCAATTTTATGGAATCTTTTCATAATTTTTTTAGACCCTCTTTTGCAAGGCCACCAGAGACAACAAGTCTGACACATACTCAACGGCTGGAGAGGATGATACAGGAGTATCTCCAAATGAACATCGATGCCATGACTGTGCAACTGGAGCCTTGCTCCTTTTGGGCTTCAAACATAGAAAAATGGCCAGAGCTCTCCAGTTACGCCTTGGAGATTTTGTCGTGTCCAGCTGCCAGCGTTGTCTCTGAACGTGTATTCAGTGCTGCTGGGTGTGTGCTGACAGATAAGCGCACGCGTCTGTCCAGTGACAATGTGGACAGACTGACGTTCATCAAAATGAACAAGTCATGGATCCAGAAGGAATTTACTACCCCTGTGTCATCCTGGGGAGAGTAAATGCTTGTGGATTTGGAATGTGCTTGATGCAAATCAAAACATCCTGTTTGCAACTAGGGCCCAAGTGCTGCCACTGATGGGGTGGGTGTCTGTGTGGCCCAATTTTTGGAAAAAAGGGAGACTCCGCTTGGAGTAACCCTTGCTTGATGTGTTTTTAAAAGAAGCCAAGATGAACAGAGCTGGGATCAGGAAATACTTTGCTACCTACCCCGGTGTCATCCTGGGGACGGATAAGAATGGCGTATTTTTGAATGTGCTTGATGCAAATCAAAACATCCTGTTTTCAACTAGGGCCCAAGTGCTGCCACTGATGGGGTGGGTGTCTGTGTGGCCCAATTTTTGGAAAAAAAAGGGAGACTCCGCTTGGAGTAACCCTTGCTTGCTGTGTTTTTAAAAGAAGCCAAGATGAACAGAGCTGGGATCAGGAAAGACTTTGCTACCTACCCCGGTGTCATCCTGGGGACGGATAAGAATGGCGTATTTTTGAATGTGCTTGATGCAAATCAAAACATCCTGTTTGTAACTAGGGCCCAAGTGCTGCCACTGATGGGGTGGGTGTCTGTGTGGCCCAATTTTTGGAAAAAAGGGAGACTCCGCTTGGAGTAACCCTTGCTTGATGTGTTTTTAAAAGAAGCCAAGATGAACAGAGCTGGGATCAGGAAATACTTTGCTACCTACCCCGGTGTCATCCTGGGGACGGATAAGAATGGCGTATTTTGGAATGTGCTTGATGCAAATCAAAACATCCTGTTTGCAACTAGGGCCCAAGTGCTGCCACTGATGGGGTGGGTGTCTGTGTGGCCCAATTTTTGGAAAAAAGGGAGACTCCGCTTGGAGTAACCCTTGCTTACATTGTTTTTAAAAGAAGACAAGATGAACAGAGCTGGGATCAGGAAATACTTTGCTACCTACCCCGGTGTCATCATGGGGACGGATAAGAATGGCGTATTTTTGAATGTGCTTGATGCAAATCAAAACATCCTGTTTGCAACTAGGGCCCAAGTGCTGCCACTGATGGGGTGGGTGTCTGTGTGGCCCAATTTTTGGAAAAAAAGGGAGACTCCGCTTGGAGTAACCCTTGCTTGCTGTGTTTTTAAAAGAAGCCAAGATGAACAGAGCTGGGATCAGGAAAGACTTTATCTACCTACCCCGGTGTCATCCTGGGGACGGATAAGAATGGCGTATTTTGGAATGTGCTTGATGCAAATCTAGCTGTGAAGTGTACAACTGGGGCACAACTGCTGCCACTGAATGGGTGGGTGTGTGGGGCCCAATTTTTGGAAAAAAAGGGAGACTCCGCTTGGAGTAACCCTTGCTTGATGTGTTTTTAAAAGAAGCCAAGATGAACAGAGCTGGGATCAGGAAATACTTTGCTACCTACCCCGGTGTCATCCTGGGGACGGATAAGAATGGCGTATTTTTGAATGTGCTTGATGCAAATCAAAACATCCTGTTTGCAACTAGGGCCCAAGTGCTGCCACTGATGGGGTGGGTGTCTGTGTGGCCCAATTTTTGGAAAAAAAGGGAGACTCCGCTTGGAGTAACCCTTGCTTGCTGTGTTTTTAAAAGAAGCCAAGATGAACAGAGCTGGGATCAGGAAAGACTTTGCTACCTACCCCGGTGTCATCCTGGGGACGGATAAGAATGGCGTATTTTTGAATGTGCTTGATGCAAATCAAAACATCCTGTTTGCAACTAGGGCCCAAGTGCTGCCACTGATGGGGTGGGTGTCTGTGTGGCCCAATTTTTGGAAAAAAGGGAGACTCCGCTTGGAGTAACCCTTGCTTGCTGTGTTTTTAAAAGAAGCCAAGATGAACAGAGCTGGGATCAGGAAATACTTTGCTACCTACCCCGGTGTCATCCTGGGGACGGATAAGAATGGCGTATTTTGGAATGTGCTTGATGCAAATCAAAACATCCTGTTTGCAACTAGGGCCCAAGTGCTGCCACTGATGGGGTGGGTGTCTGTGTGGCCCAATTTTTGGAAAAAAGGGAGACTCCGCTTGGAGTAACCCTTGCTTACATTGTTTTTAAAAGAAGACAAGATGAACAGAGCTGGGATCAGGAAATACTTTGCTACCTACCCCGGTGTCATCATGGGGACGGATAAGAATGGCGTATTTTTGAATGTGCTTGATGCAAATCAAAACATCCTGTTTGCAACTAGGGCCCAAGTGCTGCCACTGATGGGGTGGGTGTCTGTGTGGCCCAATTTTTGGAAAAAAAGGGAGACTCCGCTTGGAGTAACCCTTGCTTGCTGTGTTTTTAAAAGAAGCCAAGATGAACAGAGCTGGGATCAGGAAAGACTTTATCTACCTACCCCGGTGTCATCCTGGGGACGGATAAGAATGGCGTATTTTGGAATGTGCTTGATGCAAATCAAAACATCCTGTTTGCAACTAGGGCCCAAGTGCTGCCACTGATGGGGTGGGTGTCTGTGTGGCCCAATTTTTGGAAAAAAGGGAGACTCCGCTTGGAGTAACCCTTGCTTACATTGTTTTTAAAAGAAGACAAGATGAACAGAGCTGGGATCAGGAAATACTTTGCTACCTACCCCGGTGTCATCCTGGGGACGGATAAGAATGGCGTATTTTTGAATGTGCTTGATGCACATCAAAACATCCTGTTTTCAACTAGGGCCCAAGTGCTGCCACTGATGGGGTGGGTGTCTGTGTGGCCCAATTTTTGGAAAAAAGGGAGACTCCGCTTGGAGTAACCCTTGCTTACATTGTTTTTAAAAGAAGCCAAGATGAACAGAGCTGGTATCAGGAAAGACTTTGCTACCTACCCCGGTGTCATTTTGGGAACGGATAAGAATGGCGTATTTTTGAATGTGCTTGATGCAAATGTAGCTGTGAAGTGTACAACTGGGGCACAACTGCTGCCACTGAATGGGTGGGTGTGTGGGGCCCAATTTTTGGAAAAAAAGGGAGACTCCGCTTGGAGTAACCCTTGCTTGATGTGTTTTTAAAAGAAGCCAAGATGAACATAGCTGGGATCAGGAAAGACTTTATCTACCTACCCCGGTGTCATCCTGGGGACGGATAAGAATGGCGTATTTTGGAATGTGCTTGATGCAAATCTAGCTGTGAAGTGTACAACTGGGGCACAACTGCTGCCACTGAATGGGTGGGTGTGTGGGGCCCAATTTTTGGAAAAAAAGGGAGACTCCGCTTGGAGTAACCCTTGCTTGATGTGTTTTTAAAAGAAGCCAAGATGAACATAGCTGGGATCAGGAAAGACTTTATCTACCTACCCCAGTGTCATCCTGGGGACGGATAAGAATGGCGTATTTTGGAATGTGCTTGATGCAAATCTAGCTGTGAAGTGTACAACTGGGGCACAACTGCTGCCACTGAATGGGTGGGTGTGTGGGGCCCAATTTTGGGAAAAAAGGGAGACTCCGCTTGGAGTAACCCTTGCTTGATGTGTTTTTAAAAGAAGCCAAGATGAACAGAGCTGGGATCAGGAAATACTTTGCTACCTAACCCGGTGTCATCCTGGGGACGGATAAGAATGGCGTATTTTTGAATGTGCTTGATGCAAATCAAAACATCCTGTTTTCAACTAGGGCCCAAGTGCTGCCACTGATGGGGTGGGTGTCTGTGTGGCCCAATTTTTGGAAAAAAAGGGAGACTCCGCTTGGAGTAACCCTTGCTTGCTGTGTTTTTAAAAGAAGCCAAGATGAACAGAGCTGGGATCAGGAAAGACTTTGCTACCTACCCCGGTGTCATCCTGGGGACGGATAAGAATGGCGTATTTTTGAATGTGCTTGATGCAAATCAAAACATCCTGTTTGCAACTAGGGCCCAAGTGCTGCCACTGATGGGGTGGGTGTCTGTGTGGCCCAATTTTTGGAAAAAAGGGAGACTCCGCTTGGAGTAACCCTTGCTTGATGTGTTTTTAAAAGAAGCCAAGATGAACAGAGCTGGGATCAGGAAATACTTTGCTACCTACCCCGGTGTCATCCTGGGGACGGATAAGAATGGCGTATTTTTGAATGTGCTTGATGCAAATCAAAACATCCTGTTTTCAACTAGGGCCCAAGTGCTGCCACTGATGGGGTGGGTGTCTGTGTGGCCCAATTTTTGGAAAAAAAGGGAGACTCCGCTTGGAGTAACCCTTGCTTGCTGTGTTTTTAAAAGAAGCCAAGATGAACAGAGCTGGGATCAGGAAAGACTTTGCTACCTACCCCGGTGTCATCCTGGGGACGGATAAGAATGGCGTATTTTTGAATGTGCTTGATGCAAATCAAAACATCCTGTTTGCAACTAGGGCCCAAGTGCTGCCACTGATGGGGTGGGTGTCTGTGTGGCCCAATTTTTGGAAAAAAGGGAGACTCCGCTTGGAGTAACCCTTGCTTGCTGTGTTTTTAAAAGAAGCCAAGATGAACAGAGCTGGGATCAGGAAAGACTTTATCTACCTACCCCGGTGTCATCCTGGGGACGGATAAGAATGGCGTATTTTGGAATGTGCTTGATGCAAATCTAGCTGTGAAGTGTACAACTGGGGCACAACTGCTGCCACTGAATGGGTAGGTGTGTGGGGCCCAATTTTTGGAAAAAAAGGGAGACTCCGCTTGGAGTAACCCTTGCTTGATGTGTTTTTAAAAGAAGCCAAGATGAACAGAGCTGGGATCAGGAAATACTTTGCTACCTACCCCGGTGTCATCCTGGGGACGGATAAGAATGGCGTATTTTTGAATGTGCTTGATGCAAATCAAAACATCCTGTTTTCAACTAGGGCCCAAGTGCTGCCACTGATGGGGTGGGTGTCTGTGTGGCCCAATTTTTGGAAAAAAAGGGAGACTCCGCTTGGAGTAACCCTTGCTTGCTGTGTTTTTAAAAGAAGCCAAGATGAACAGAGCTGGGATCAGGAAAGACTTTGCTACCTACCCCGGTGTCATCCTGGGGACGGATAAGAATGGCGTATTTTTGAATGTGCTTGATGCAAATCAAAACATCCTGTTTGCAACTAGGGCCCAAGTGCTGCCACTGATGGGGTGGGTGTCTGTGTGGCCCAATTTTTGGAAAAAAGGGAGACTCCGCTTGGAGTAACCCTTGCTTGATGTGTTTTTAAAAGAAGCCAAGATGAACAGAGCTGGGATCAGGAAAGACTTTGCTACCTACCCCGGTGTCATCCTGGGGACGGATAAGAATGGCGTATTTTTGAATGTGCTTGATGCAAATCAAAACATCCTGTTTGCAACTAGGGCCCAAGTGCTGCCACTGATGGGGTGGGTGTCTGTGTGGCCCAATTTTTGGAAAAAAGGGAGACTCTGCTTGGAGTAACCCTTGCTTACATTGTTTTTAAAAGAAGACAAGATGAACAGAGCTGGGATCAGGAAATACTTTGCTACCTACCCCGGTGTCATCCTGGGGACGGATAAGAATGGCGTATTTTGGAATGTGCTTGATGCAAATCAAAACATCCTGTTTTCAACTAGGGCCCAAGTGCTGCCACTGATGGGGTGGGTGTCTGTGTGGCCCAATTTTTGGAAAAAAGGGAGACTCCGCTTGGAGTAACCCTTGCTTGATGTGTTTTTAAAAGAAGCCAAGATGAACAGAGCTGGTATCAGGAAAGACTTTGCTACCTACCCCGGTGTCATTTTGGGAACGGATAAGAATGGCGTATTTTTGAATGTGCTTGATGCAAATGTAGCTGTGAAGTGTACAACTGGGGCACAACTGCTGCCACTGAATGGGTGGGTGTGTGGGGCCCAATTTTGGGAAAAAAAGGGAGACTCCGCTTGGAGTAACCCTTGCTTGCTGTGTTTTTAAAAGAAGCCAAGATGAACAGAGCTGGGATCAGGAAATACTTTGCTACCTACCCCGGTGTCATCCTGTGGACGGATAAGAATGGCGTATTTTTGAATGTGCTTGATGCAAATCAAAACATCCTGTTTGCAACTAGGGCCCAAGTGCTGCCACTGATGGGGTGGGTGTCTGTGTGGCCCAATTTTTGGAAAAAAGGGAGACTCCGCTTGGAGTAACCCTTGCTTACATTGTTTTTAAAAGAAGCCAAGATGAACAAGTCATGGGTCAGCAAAGACTTTGCTACCTACCCCGGTGTCATCCTGGGGATGGATAAGAATGGCGTATTTTTGAATGTGCTTGATGCAAATGTAGCTGTGAAGTGTACAACTGGGGCACAACTGCTGCCACTGAAGGGGTGGGTGTGTGTGTGGCCCAATTTTTGGAAAAAAGGGAGACTCCGCTTGGAGTCACCTTGCGGTGTTTTACATGATTTTAGAAGGGCGTGCCATGCCTATATCTGTGTGTCCTCCTCTTTTTCCTTGTCCAGCTGTTTTGTTTTCGCATGAGTATATGTCCTTCTCACTTTCCAATGTGTTTGAGTTGTTTGTCACCTTTAGGACACCTTTGAGGGTGTTTTCTAGGTGTTTTTCTGTGTTTGTGATTGCCTGCCATTGTTTCCTATGCAGTTCGAGTTCGGTTCGTCGAACGTTCGACGAACCGAACTCGAACGGGAGGTCCGTTCGGCGAACCAACCTCGAGCCGAACCGCGACCGGTTCGCTCATCTCTAGTCATGACGTATAGCCTGGGCCAACGAGATGCAGAGGTGGGGCAGATCACCCTGATGGAGTAGTCTCAGATCAAGGACCTATGCACCCTTCTGCACAGTTTCGACATGGCGACGAATATGTTTAGCGCTGACAATGCCATTATTAGCATGACAATTCCAGTCATTTACATGCTGGAGCACACGCTAAACACTATTCGGACTCAGGGGGTGGGACAACAGGAAGGGGAGGAACTACAAGAGGATTCATATGCGCAAGACACAACAACATCACCAAGGTCCAGACGTTCATCATCACCAACGCGGCAGGCATGGGACCATGGGGGACAGGAATCAACAAGGGCGCATGGTAGCAGGCGAAATGTTGAGGAAGGTGCAGGAGAACATGAAGAAATGGAGGACAAACTGTCCATGGACATGGAAGACTCAGCGGATGAGAGAGACCTTGGTCAAATTTCAGTTGAAAGAGGTTGGGGGGTGATGTCAGAGGAAGAAAGAACGGTTAGCACCTCTATGCCACAAACACAGCGTGGACTTGGTCCGCATGGCTGCGCAAGACACATGAGTGCCTTCTTGCTGCACTACCTCCAACATGACCCTCGTATTGTCAAAATTAGACGTGATGATGACTACTGGCTTGCCACACTATTAGATCCCCGGTACAAGTCTAAATTTTGTGACATAATTCCAGCCATAGAAAGGGACGCACGTATGCAGGAGTATCAGCAAAAGCTGTTACTCGATCTTAGCTTGGCTTTTCCACCAAACAACCGTGCAGGTGCAGGGAGTGAATCTCCCAGTTGTAACTTGACAAACATGGGACGGTCTCGTCATCTTCAACAGTCTACCCGTACCAGTAGCACCGTATCTGGTGCTGGTAACAGCAATTTTATTGAATCTTTTCATAATTTTTTTACACCATCCTTTGCAAGGCCACCAGAGACAACAAGTCTGACACATAGTCAACGGCTGGAGAGGATGATACAGGAGTATCTCCAAATGAACATCGATGCCATTACTTTGCAAATGGAGCCTTGCTCATTTTGGGCTTCAAATCTTGAAAAATGGCCAGAGATCTCCACTTACGCCTTGGAGATTTTGTCGTGTCCAGCTGCCAGCATTGTCTCTGAACATGTCTTCAGTGCTGCTGGGTGTGTGCTGACAGATAAGCGCACGCGTCTGTCCAGTGACAATGTGGACAGACTAACGTTCATCAAAATGAACAAGTCATGGATCCACAAGGAATTTACTACCCCTGTGTCATCCTGGGGAGAGTAAATGCTTGTGTATTTTGAATGTGCTTGATGCAAATCTAGCTGTGAAGTGTACAACTAGGGCACAAGAGCTGCCACTGATGGGGTGTCTGTGTGGCCCAATTTTTGGAAAAAAGGGAGACTCTTCTTGGAGTAACTCTTGCTGTGTTTTTAAAAATGATCCAAGATGCACAGCGCTGGGATCAGGAAAACTTTGCTACCTACCCCGGTGTCATCCTGGGGATGGTTAAGTATGGCGTATTTTTGAATGTGCTTGATGCAAATCTAGCTGTGAAGTGTACAACTGGGGCACAAGTGCTGCCACTGAAGGGGTGGGTGTGTGTGTGGCCCAATTTTTGGAAAAAAGGGAGACTCCGCTTGGAGTAACCCTTGCTTACATTGTTTTTAAAAATGATCCAAGATGCACAGAGCTGGGATCAGGAAAGACTTTGCTACCTACCCCGGTGTCATTCTGGGGACGGTTAAGCATGGTGTATTATTGAATGTGCTTGATGCAAATCTAGCTGTGAAGTGTACAACTGGGGCACAAGTGCTGCCACTGAAGGGGTGGGTGTGTGTGGGGCCCAATTTTTGGAAAAAAAAGGAGACTCCGCTTGGAGTAACCCTTGCTTACATTGTTTTTAAAAATGATCCAAGATGCACAGAGCTGGGATCAGGAAAGACTTTGCTACCTACCCCGGTGTCATCCTGGGGATGGTTAAGTATGGCGTATTTTTGAATATGCTTGATGCAAATCTAGCTGTGAAGTGTACAACTGGGGCACAAGTGCTGCCACTGAAGGGGTGGGTGTGTGTGTGGCCCAATTTTTGGAAAAAAGGGAGACTCCGCTTGGAGTCACCTTGCGGTGTTTTACATGATTTTAGAAGGGAGTGTCATGCCTATATCTGTGTCTCCTTCTCTTTTTCCTTGTCCTGCTCTTTTGTTTTCACATGAGTATATGTCCTTGTCACTTTCCCATGTGTTTGTGTTGTGAGTTGTTTGTCACCTTTTGGACACCTTTGAGGGTGTTTTCTAGGTGTTTTTATGTGTTTCTGATTGCCTGCCATTGTTTCCTATGCGGTTCGAGTGGTTCGTCGAATGTTCGCCTAACCGAACCCGAACGAGACCTCCATTCGGCGAACCGAACTTGAGCCAAACCGCGACCGGTTCGCTCATCTCTAATGCTGAGCCTTGTAGTCCAACAGCTGCGGTCTGCTGTCTGTCTGTATGGAGGAGAGGAGACAGCAGCTGCAGAACTACAAGGCTCAGCATCCTCCATCCAGGACTGTATGCTGGAGGGAGAGGCAGGGGGAGCAGAACTGCAAGGCTCAGGATACTTCATCCACTAGTGTATTCAGGAGAGCAGACAGTAGCTGCAGTCTACAAGGCTCAGCATACTCCATCTAGGACTGTATGCAGGAGTTTTTTGGCCACCAAAAAAATGACGTGAGCTTCGCCATATTTTTGTATGCTAGCCAGGTACAGCAGGCAGGTACAGCTGCTTCCACCCCGAGCTGCCTATTTGTACCCGGCTGGGAACTAAAAATATAGGGAAGCCCTTTTTTAATTATTTCATGAATTTTATGAAATAATTAAAAAAAAAAAAAATGACATGGGCTTTGCCCGATTTTTGTGTCCAGCCAGGTACAACTAGGCAGCTGGGGATTGGAATCCGCAGGACAGGTTGGCACGAGCTTTCTCGGCTCCTCTGCTGGGAATTGCAGTCCTCAGCCGCCCCTGAAAATGGCGCTTCCATAGAAGTGCCATAATCTGGCGCTGTATCCAACTATTCTAGCAGCCCTGATGCCGGGTGGCTTGCTGGGTAATAAAGCGTTAATACTAGCTTTGTTTTACTAGCTAGTATTAAGCCAGAGATTCTTAATGTCAGGCAAGTTTGTCCCGGCCATTAAGAATCTCCAATAAAGGGTTAAAAAAATACACCACACAGAGAAAAAATACTTTAATAGAAATAAATAAACATACACACTTAGAGACTCCATGTTTATTACTCCCTCTCACCCCTCCATGATCCTGGACTTCTGTCTCATTTCTCCTTCAACCCATGCAGCTCTGCTACATCAGACAGCACTGCATGGGAGGAAGACGCTGCTGCTCTCCTGCAGTCTAGTCACTCAGTGAGTGAACAGAGGCTGCGGGTTGTAAGCGGTGATGTCACCGTTGAAATAGTAATCTGAGAGGCAGGTTACTATAGCAACGGTGATCTCTGATCACCTGATTCCTGGTGCCGCTATTTTCCGGCTGTGGCATCCAGTCCTTGCATGTGGGCTGACTCTGTAAACAGTGCCGACGTGCAGGAATGGGGAGCCAAGCATGTGCCCAAGCATCTCACCGGTACACGGAGATGCTCAAACGAGCACCGTGTACCGGAGAGATGCACTGACAGGACCTAGCATGACGTCTAGCCATGTGACCAGTCTGTAGCTAATGAGATAATAGACACGTGACTGGTCACATGCTATGACGACGTTACGGAAGGTCCTATCATCAGTGCTGGTTATTGGGAGGGCACAGGCGATGATCGGAAGGAGAAGCGGCAGGAGACAGAGTCTGCAGGACGCATCGCGGGGACCTGTAAGTATAATGGCAATGTTTATTAACTGTATGTGTACATGTATAATGTGTTTGTGTTTGCCTGCCATTGTTTTCAATGGGGTTCGAAGGTGTTCGTCGAACGTTCGTCGAATGTTCGCCGAACACACGCGCCGTTCGACGAACCGAACCGAACTCCAACACTAGGGGTTGGCTCATCTCTATTCTTGACCCATCCAGCCCTGTCCTCCAGTTCCCCGCGACTAAGTCTCCATCTCCTCAGGCTTAGGCCACCGTCTGCGATCCAGCCAGACTCTCCTCAGGGAGCTCCTACTCGAGCTCCTACTCCCTAGGTCCTCTCTCTCTGACCGTTACTACCAACTGACTAACTAACTCCTCCCACCAGCCAGTCTGAGTCATAGGTGGGCATTTCCTTTCCCAGCTGGAACCACGCCCCCGGTGTGCCTGACAAGTGCAGTGTTTGGGTGACTAGGATTTGTGCTGTTTGTACAGAATCACTGTTGCGGACCCCGGAACCAACGAGGGTGGGCCCTACAGCAAGGATAGAGAGTAGTGCAGTTCCCTGTAACACCCTGGACTAGTCCAGGGGCGTAATACATGCAAGGCTTTTAAATCTCCTCATACTAGCATGCTATATCTGGAGTGTCACTCTACATAAGGAAAAAACATTCCACTTAAATCACAGTTCATGTTGCATTCATGGTTCCCTCGATGAACTGTGGCTCCCCATAGGCAGCAGCAGTCATGCAGCCTAAAAGCATGACACTCTGACCACCATGCTTGACTGTAAGCAATACACAATTGTTTTTTTACTCCTCCTCACCTGGTTACCATTACACATGCTGTACACCATCTGAACCAAATAAGTTTATCTTGGTCTCATCAGACAGCATGACATGGTTCCAGTAATCATATTCTTTAGTCTTCTTGCCTTCAGCAAACTGTTTGCAGGCTTTCTTGATCATCATCTTTAGAAGAGGCTTTCATCTGGGATGACAGCTATACAAACCAATTTGATGCAGTGTGGGGCATATGGTTTGAACACTGATAAGCAGACTCTGTAACCCTGTAACATCTGCAGCAATGCTGGCAGCACTCATACTTCTATTTTGAAAAGACAACCTCTGGATATGATGCTGAGCATGTGCCCTCAACCTCATTGATGGAACATCGCGAGGCCTGTTCTGTTGTGAGTGGAAACTGTATTATTTAACCTTGTAGAGCCTTGGCCACTGTGCTGTAGCTCAGTTTCAGGGTGTTGGTAATGCTCTTGAAGCTTAGGCAGCCTTTAGGGAGTGAAAGAATTTTTTATTTCAGATCTTTAGAGAATTTTTTGCCATCAGGTGCCATGTTGAATTTCCAGCAACCATTCTGAGAGCGTGTGTGAGCGATGACACCTGTCCCCATTCACAACTGAGACCCTGTAACTGTAATGAGTCAAATGACATTGGGAAAGGAAAATTTCACTTGGGTGTGTACCCACTTTTTAAATTGAACAGCACCACATGTAATGTAGTGGATAATCTCTTTAATGATCCTAAGAAACTTTCCTTGCGATGTCAATGAGATGTGTGGTTGTATCATTTATACAGTACCTCAGTGATGGCATGTGATGCCTCTTACATTGTATTGCTTTTTGAAACTTTATTATTTAAGAAATTTTTAAGTCAAAGATAAGCATATGAAACATTTCAACTTTAAAACATTTTTGGTATCGTTTTGCTGTTGCAAGGGCTAGGTTACTTCCTATACTCGTAAATAGATAGTGACATCATTTGCGTGACATAAGTGAAGTACAAATTTAGTCTCATGAATATTATTACATTTACAAACATTTGAAAAATATTTTTTTAAATAATTTTACCAACCTTTATTGAAAATAATGAAAAAGTAAATGACCTTGAATCCTGCAAATGCTTCTTCTTTTGAATGTAGGACATTTTATTCTTCTGCTTTATTAATGGTTAGTATGACCTTTTCATACTCTAAACTTGAGTGGCTGTAGGCAGAGGATTTAATTTTACACAGATCTCATTTAGCAATTTGTAATTAGTAGGCCACCATGTAATGACTCAATTTATGCATGCACAAATGATGAAGCTGAACAATTGCTTTTTAGTGTGCTAAAAGACAATTAACAAAGGTTTAAACTACAGTGACTCTGTATGTATGCATTAATACTTTAAAATGTATGCAAAACTTTCTATATTCTCCCATGAACCTTTTAACCTCTTATGACCAGAATAATTGAAATGATTATATATTTTTAGAAAATAATATAAACTCCTTCCCGACAGGGTAATTTTCTATTTTGACCTCTTGTTTTTTTTCTTTCCCACAACTTTTTTTTATTTTTCCATCAACTCAGCTGTATGAGGATTTACTTTTTTTGCGGGATGAGTTTTAGGTTTGTATATCACTTCTCATTTTAACCATTTAATGTATTGGAAAACAGAAAATAAAATCTAAGTGAGGTGAAATTTAAAAAAAAAATGCAACTCTGCAACTGTTTTTTTGCGTTGTATTTTTATTTACATTCTTTGTGCAATAAAAAATGACCTGGCAATATAATTCTCCTGTTAAATATTATTATGCATTGCTAACATATTTTGCAACTCTATAAATATAGTACATTATCATCACTGTCCCCATTGGTGCTCACAGTCTAAATTCCCTATCTGTATGTCTTTGGAGTATGGGAGGAAACCGGAGAACCTGGAGGAAACTCACACAAACACAGGGAGAATGGAGAAACTCCTTGCAAATGTTCTCCTTGGTGGGATTTGAACCCAAGATCCCAGCTCTGCAAAGTGACAGTGTTAACTACTGACATATCATGCTGCCTGTCAGAATAATTTCAGTCAAAATTTGCATAATTAGTAAAAACAAAATACAGAAATTTTTAAAATGAAATTTTTTTGCTTGTGTTTCCATTTTCCAACACCTTTTAAAGGTAATTTGTCATCAGGATTTTGCTATGTGATCTGAGGACACTAGGAGATAGAGGCTGAGTTCAGAGATGCATCACTTATTAGGCTGTGTATTATTGTTTACATACAATGATTGTTTTATCACCTGTAAATAATCACTTCCAAGACTACAGCTCACACACCTGCTAGACTGGCAACACCTCCCTCCTCTAATAAGAAGCTAACTGTCAGTCAACGATAAACAGAGAAAGCTTCTGGTGTGGGCGGGAATAGCTTTCTGAGCTCTGCTACAGAGCACGTCTAAAAACTCTGTGTCACAAGTGCTGAGCCTAGTAAACTAAGTGATACATTGTTGGAATCAGGGTCTCTTTCCGTACAAAATGCTGCCTGCAGATGAGGTAGCAAAAACATGGTGACAGATTCCCTTTAACATTTTCATCTTTTTGCCAATGGAGCCTTATGAGGGTAAGATGTGATGTTTCTATTGCTTTTTATTGCATTTCTTGCCTAAGTTGTGTCAATTAGCAATAAGCTAAAATAATTGAGTAGAAGTGAATTTTCCCTGAATAATACAAAATTAGCATTCCCACAAAAACGTGGATATTTTGTAATTTGCTTCTATGTGGACTCAGCAAAATGGTCCTAGCTGGCCACCATATTTTACTGTAAGGGGCCATCTAAAGGTTTCTGGATAATTAATCTTACATTTGATAGTGCAGACATTTGTAGATACATCAATACAACATATGTTTTTATTATTTATTTTTATATAATGAAGAAAAACTACTTTAAAAACATTTGTCTTTTTACTTTATTTTTTTAGCTCTGTTCACTTTAATTGCCAGAGATTGATAGAGGCACTCACTGGAATAGTCTGCCGGATGTGATACAAGCTCAAATCATGAACCTGCATCATACATGTGGATAAGACATTGGAAAGAGCCAGTTATCATACATTAACCTCTTCCCAGCCTTGGATAAACTGGTACTTCCTGGCAATTGTGCTTGCGGAGGAGCTGTGCATGAGTGATTGCCATCGGGAGTTCAGCTTATGTGACAACAAAGCCCCGGCTCTAACAGCCAGCAGTAGTGTTTTACATCGCCCCGGGCTGTTTAACCCCATAAATGTCACAATCAATATTGATAGCAACATTTCAAAGGTCGAGAGAGGGAGTTTCCTCTCCTATCTGATCGGCACCCCCACAACATTATTGCAAGGGATCGATTGTTGCTATGGTAACCTGAGGTCATCATGACCTCCAGGTAAGCAACTTATGGCAATGTTTGACCATGCCAGGACCATTGTGTAAATGGCTTCTGTAACTGCATCACTAACAGGTGTAATGCATTGCCATGCTGCTGCACTGCAATGTATTATATCAGCGATCAGAATAATGCAAGTGAAAGTCCCATAGAGAGACTAACTAACAAAGTAAAAACCAAGTTTTAAAAAGTTGCAAAAATATTTAAAAAAAAAAATGCAAAATGAATTAACCCCAGAACGACGGCCTAACATCTCAAGACGTCGGAAAAACAGGGTACCTGTTCTGTACCGACGCTTTGAGACGTCATGCCAAAAAAAGCCTGTAGCGCCCCCAGCGACCGAAAATGTAAAGAATTTCAGCTACTGGGGGTAGATGAGACCCTGGAGATCATGATTCAGGCCGTTTTTTTCCGGTCCCCCATCACGTGATCACCGGTATACACTGTATACCAATGATCATGTTACAGTAAATGACATCGCCGGTAAAAAATGATTTATCTCCCATCTGGCATGATCAAAAATGTCAGCTGGTAGATAAATCTCCTCCCCGGTCCCCCGGTGTCGCGAAAGTGCCCCCCCAACCCCCAACCGCCTCCCGAAAATCCAAGATGGCAGCGCACAAAGCAGCACAAAGCAGCCCACATTCATCCTCTTCCTCTGATTTCTGTTGCATGTGCCATTACACATGCGACAGAAAACTGCTCCCCAGGCCCTGCCAGGTCACCCACTATACCCCCACGGTGTTCCCCGGTAACCCCCGTACCTTGTGCAGTGCTAATACCCAGTGGCCCCCTCCTCCTTCTGAATGCACGCTGCTCGCATGCGCAGAGCGCAGCTGTCAGCCACCTTGGCTGGTGATTTGATTTGGAGGAGACCCCAAGTTTTGTTTTTTTATTTATTTATTAAAAATTAAAAAAAAAACAGCCTGGTGAGCCCTCCAAATTGTTCACCAGCCAAGGAGAAGCTGTCAGCTGGGGTATCAAAAATAGGGGGGACCCCACGTCGTTTATTTTAATTATTATTTTTGGAGGGGGCTAAATACAAGGCTAGGAACCTTTTAGTGCCACATAAAAGGCACTAAAGGCGCCAGCTTAGAATATGCAGGGAGGTGGGATATTATATATATGTTTGACATCTATCCATTCATCTATTGTAGCATTTTAGGCTATGCGCCCACAATCAGGGCTTGCAGCATTTTGGGCGCAGAGTGTTTTCCCTGCATCCAGAACACTGTGTTGGACAGTACAAGCACAGTGGAAGGATTTTTAGAAATCCCATGCCCATTGTGCTTTTTTTCTCCGCAGAATAAACTGATCTGTGGTGTAGCTTCCCGAGCCTCAGCATGTCAATTTATGCGGCGAAGACGAGAGTGTTCTCTGCAGGTAGAATAGCGCTGACATCCACAGCAGCCTGAATCCAAATCCAGGGCATGGGCAGCTGCGTTTTTCCCGTGGAGAACACTCACATCGCTGCAGGAAGGCTGCCACTGTGTACTAGATGCTGTGTCGCTGGATCATGGCCACATAGCCTAAAAGGGAGAAATTTGTTGCTACAGCAACATTTTTGTGACGTTCCTGTGGAATGAAAATGCTCACTGTATGCCTGAATAAAATCCTTGAGGGGTCCAGTTTCCAAAATGGGGTCAGTTGTGGAAGGTTACTGCTGCATAGGTACCCAAGGGGCCCTGCAAACGTGACATGGTAAATTTATTTCAACTTTTTTCAAAATTCAAATGGGTCTCCTTCCATTCCAAGCCCTCCCATTTATCGAAACAGAGGTTTTTGACCATATGTGGGGTATCCTTGTGCTCATAAGAAATTGGATAACAACCTGTGGGGACCAGTTTTTGTTGCTGCCTCTTGAAAAAGTGAGAAATTTGATGCTAAAGCAACATTTTTGTCGAAAAAAAAAAGAAAATTTTCAATATGGCAACCTAAGCTTATCAAATTCTATGGAGTACTCGTGAATTCAAAATGCTCACTATACACCAAGATAAAAGCCTTGAGGTGTCTTGTTTCCAGAATGGGGTCACTTGTGGGGGACCTCTACGGTTTAGGCACCTTAGGGGCTTTCCAAATGCGACATAGCGTCTGCTAATGATTCCAGCCAATTGTGCAGTCAAATGGCGCTTCTTCCCTTCCGAGCCCTGCCGTGCACCCAAACAGTTGATTTCCACCACAAATAAGGTATCAGCATACTCAGGAGAAATTACGCAATAAATTTTATGCTGAATTTTTTCCTTTTACTCTTGTAAAAAAAAAAGCTATCTGGTTGAAGTAACAATTTTGTGGTAAAAATGTATTTTTTTTATTTTCACAGCTCAACATTATAAACTTCTTTGAAGCACCTGGGGTTCAGGGTACTCACCAAACATCTAGATAAATTCCTTGAGGGCTCTATTTTCCAAATTGTGGCCACATGTTGGGGAGCTTCACTTTATAGGCACCTCAGGGGCTCTCCAAATGCAATATGGCATCCGCTATTGATTCCAGACAATTTTGCAGTCAAATGGTACTCCTTCCCTTCCGAGCCCTGCCGTGTGCCCAAACAATTGATTTCAACCACATATTAGGTATCCCCAAACTCAGGAAAAATTGCACAATAAATTTTATGCTGAATTTTTTCCTCTTACCCGTGTGAAAAAAGGCTACCTGGTTGAAGTAACAATTTTGTGGTAAAATTTTAATTTTTTATTTTCATGGTTCAACGTTATAAAATTCTGTGAAGCACCTGGGGGTTCAGGGTACTCACCAAACATCTAAATAAATTCCTTAAGGGGTCTATTTTCCAAAATGTGGCCACATGTTGAGGAGCTTCACTGTTTAGGCACCTCAGGGGCTCTCCTGACGCAACATGGCATCCACTATTGATTCCATATGACAACGTAACATTAACAAAATCTGTGAAGTGCCTTTGGGTCCAAAATGCTCACTATAACTCTAGATAGAAGCTTTGAGAGGTCTAGTTTCCAAAATGGTGATACTTGTGAGGGGTTTCTGCTGTTTAGGTACCTTAGTGGACCTGTAAATGCAACATGGTGCCCGCAATCTATTTCATCCAAATTTGCTTTCCAAAAATTCAAATATTGCTCCTTTGGTTCCGAGCCCTCCCATTTGTTCAAAGAGAGGTTTCTGACCACATGTGGGGTAACTGCGCGTTCATAAGAAAGTGGGTAACAAGTTTTGGGGTCCATTTTGTTGTGTTATTTCTTTTAAAAGTGAATAAATTTGGGTTAGATCAACACTTTTAGGTAAAATTTTATTTTTTGCTTTTTTTCATTCCATATGGCTTTAGTTCCTGTGAAGCACCTGAAGGGTTAATAAACTTCTTGAATGTGGTTTTGAGTACTTTGGGGGGTGCAGTTTTTAGAATGATGTTTTTTTGGGTATTTTCTGTCACCTAGGCCTCTCAAAGTCACTTCAAATGTGATGTGGTCCCTAAAAAAATGGT
Source organism: Anomaloglossus baeobatrachus (assembly GCF_048569485.1). Classification (NCBI taxonomy): domain Eukaryota; kingdom Metazoa; phylum Chordata; class Amphibia; order Anura; family Aromobatidae; genus Anomaloglossus; species Anomaloglossus baeobatrachus. The sequence goes on from NC_134355.1 coordinate 399,250,315, forward strand.
TTTGTAAGTTTTGATGTAAAAATGAGAAATTGCTGATAAACTTTGAATTGTCTAACAAAAAAAACATTTGTTTCCAAAATTGTGCTTATGTAAAGTAGACAGGTGGGAAATGTTATTTATTAACTATTTTGTGTCACAGAACTCTCTGGGTTAACGGTATAAAAATTCAAAAGTTGAAAATGGCTAAATTTTCAAACTTTTTGTCAAAATTCTATTTTTTTCATAAATAAACGTAAAAAATATTGTCTAAAATTTGGTACTAACATGAAGTCCAATATGTAACGAAAAAAACAGTCTCAGAATCACTGGGATCCGTTGAAGCGTTCCAGTTTTTTAACCTTATAAAGTGACACTGGTCAGAATTGCAAAATTTGGTCTGGTCATTAAGGTGAAAATTAGCCCGTCACTAAGGGGTTAAAAATATTAACCAATAAATACGTTTATTTATGTAAACAAAAAATAAACAAAAAAGAACATTTATTTCATTTATTTAGTATCAGCATGTCCAGAACAACCTGATATACAAAAATGTCACAGTATTTAACTTCTTCAGTGAACACTGTAAAAGAAAAAAATAAGTAAATAAAAAATGTGGCATAAAACTATGTTTTTTTATAACCTGCCAAACAAAAGGTGAAATAAAATGCGATCAAAAAGATGACTATAAATAGAAATGGTATTCCTAGAAACACCATCTTATTCTGCAAAACAAAAGCCCCCAATTAGCTACATCAGCAGAAAAATAAAAAAGTTATAGCTCTCAGAATACACTGTTACAAAAATAATTGTTTTTACTATAAATTAGTTTTTATTGTGCAACACCAGCAAAACATAACAAAAACTGTATAAAGATAGTATCGCTGTAATGGTACTTAGCCGCAGGATAAAGCTGTCTTATCACTTTTACCACATGTAGAATGGCATAAAAACCACAATTCCTAAATTGCTGTTCTTTGTTCATTCTGCATACTAGAAATCGGAATAGAAAGCAATCAAAAATGCTATGTGCCACAAAATGATAATAATAAAAACACTAATTCAGCCCACAAAGAACAAGCCCTCACACGTCTCTAGGCAAAAATACAGAAAAACTATAGCTCTCAAAATATTGGACAGCAAAAACTTTTTTTTTGCGGAAAAAAAAGCGTTTTTTAGTCTGTGATAACAGATAAACATAAAAATTTGGTAGCGTTGTAATCCCACAAACCCAAAGAATAAAGCTGTCTAATCTCATAGTGAGCAGTGTAAAAAAACCAAAACTTGTCTTGACCTTCAATTGGTTTGTTCATTCTGCCTCCCAAAGATCGCAGTATGGCTTGAGCCACATTGATCCTGCACTCTGCGCTGAGCACTTACACCAGGTTCCTGTGTAAAGCTATGAAATATGTGATTCAGACAGAACCTCTGATGGAAGATTTCTTTTAATGAGGCAGAGGGAGTCACTATGGACTCTGTCTTGGCTATGATCCAGTGGTGTCCCTCTTTTTAGGCATCTTTTTATGCACACACGAAAGCGTGGTCAACCACAGGTTTGTAAACTTGTGAAAAGCCAGACACCACTAAACAGAGACCAAACGGTATCCAGAGTAACTCCGCCTGCTTAATCAGTGAATGGATCCATTGGGGGCTTCATCTGAATCACATGTTTCAGATATTTAGATGGAAATCCTGATGTAAGTGTTCAGCATAGAGCACCGTGTACAGTGGGTACGGAAAGTATTCAGACCCCTTTAAATTTTTCACTCTTTCTTTCATTGCAGACATTTGGTAAATTCAAAAAAGTTAATTTTTTTCTCATTAATGTACACTCTGCATCCCATCTTTACAAAACAAAAACCCAGAAATGTAGAAATGTTTGCAAATTTTTTAAACAAGAAATACTGAAATATCACATTGTTATAAATATTCAGACCCTTTGCTCAGACACTCATATTTAAGTCACATGCTGTCCATTTCCTTGTGATCCTCCTTGAGATGGTACTACTCCTTCATTGGAGTCGAGCTGTATTTAATTAAACTGATAGCACTTCTTTTGGAAATGCACACACCTGCCTATGTAAGACCAGTAAGCTCACAGTGCATGTCAGACCAAATGAGAATCATGAGGTCAAAGGAACTGCCCAAGGAGCTCAGAGACAGAATTGTTGCAAGGCACAGATCTGGCCAAGGTTACAAAAGAATTTCTGCAGTACTCAAGGTTCCTAAGAGCACAGTGGCCTCCATAATCCTTAAATAGAAGACGTTTCGGAACCACTAGAACTGTTCCTAGACCTGGCCATCCAGCCAAACTGAGCAATCGTGTGAGAAGAGCCTTGGTGAGAGAGGTAAAGAAGAACCCCAAGATCATTGTGGCTGAGCTCCAGGGACGCAGTAAGGAGATGGGAGAAAGTTCCACAAAGTCAACTATCACTGCAGCCTTCCATTAATCAGGCCTAATGGAAGCCTCTCCTCAGTGCAAGACATATGAAAGCCCACATAGAGTTTGCAAAAAGCACATGAAGGACCCCCAGAATATGAGTTTGGGACCACCAGAATTCTTCCATGACCTGGCCGTCCAGCTAAACTGACCAATCATGGGAGAAGAGCCTTGGTGAGAGAGGTAAAGAAGAACCACAAGATCACTGTGGTTCAAGATTACTGAGCTCCAGAGATGCAGTACGGAGATGGGAGAAAGTTTCACAAAGTCAACTTTCACTGCAACCCTCCACAAGTTGGGCCTTTATGGCAGAGTGTCTCAATGGTAACCTCTCCTCAGTGTAAGACATATTAAAGCCCACGTAAATTTGCAAAAACAAACACATAAAAGACTCCCAGACTATGAGAAATAAGATTCTCTGGTCTGATGAGATGAAGATAGAACTTTTTGGTGATAATTGTAAGTGGTATGTTTGGAAAAAACAGGTACCTCATCATAGTGAAACATGGTGGTGGCAGGGGGATATTTTTTAGCTACAGGGACAGGACGACAGGTTGCAATTGAAGAAAATATGAATGTGGCCAAGTACATAGATATCCTGGAAGAAAACCTCTTTCAGAATGCTCTTGACCTCAGACTTGACTGAAGGTTCACTTTCCAACAAGACAATAACCCTAAGCACACAGCTAAAATAACAAAGGAGTGGCTTAAGAACAACTCTGTGACCATTCTGGACTGGCCCAGCCAGAGCCCTGACCTAAACCCAATTGAGCATCTCTGGAGAAACCTGAAAATGGCTGTCCACCAATGTTCAACCATCCAACCTGACAGAACTGGAGAGGATCGGCAAAGAAGAATAGCATGGGAACCCCAAATCCAGGTGTTAAAAAGTTGTTGCGTCATTCTCAAGAAGACTCATGGCTGTACTTAGCGTAAAAATAGTCGCTATGCCCATAGATGAATTCTCAGTGTGATATAAATTCTAAGAATGGATCATTTGAGGGAGGGGTTTCCACTGTTTACAAACAACATTGGCTCTGCAAATGAAGTCCACAAACAAATCTAGAAATATCTGCGCCACAAAAATCAAATACCCCTCGTTCTCTCTCGAGCCCTGCCATATGGCCAAACAGTACTGTAAAGCCATATATTGGGTACTGCCACATTCAGCAGAAATTGTTTAAAAAAACAATAGGGCCTTGTTTAGCCATTTCCCCTTGTGAAAATAAAAAATCTGGGGCTAAAACAGTATTTTACTGATTAAAACTGGAAATATTAGCTCTTCAACACAGACTGGTATAAAATTCTTTGACACATCTGTGGTGTCAATATCCTCATGATATCACTATTCACTAAGGGGTTCAGTTGGTAAAATGTGGTCACTTATAAAGGATTCTGATGTTCTGGCAGCTCAGGAGCTCTGCTAATGGGACATGACCATTCCAGCAAAATCTGCATTTAAATATAGCTCACCTTCCCTTCTTGGCTTTTTACTGGGCCTGAAAAGTAGTTTCTAACCAAATATAAGATATTGATGAACTCGGAAGAAATTGCATAAAAAAGATTACACTGACAAGCAAGAGGGTAACAATGTTTTGAACTTTTGACTTTCGGGCTCCATATCTCACCATCCACCACAACTTTGAGTGTTTGACTACTTTCATTTTATAGACAATCATCTTGGCAATCTCATACAGAAATTTGACTTGCAACTATTTAGCATATGATTAGTTATGCAGATTCTTGTCATGTCACAGCATTGGTACTGTTTTGCTCCTAAAAATCTAAATTTAAATTTTTATTATTTGTTAGTATTTTGTAAATCACCTTTGTCTTTTTACACTCCCTGAATCTTTCTGGGCATGATCCCAATCAGGCCCAAGAAAGTCTAGACCAAAATCTAATCCCGAGTCTTTTCTACAAGGTCCCAATGTTGATGCATTTCGGTGGACTCACTTGGGTATGTATACAGCTTTTTCTTAAATTCTACCCACAAGTGTTCTATTGGGTAGAGTTCTGGGGACTTGTAGGGGCCAATCCAACACATCTAGGTCATTGTTATTGAACTATTTCTTGCCAATCTCGACATATGCTTAGGGTCATTGTCCTGCTGGAAGACCATGTCATACTTTTCATATCCATAGTACTCAAGTGTACAAAGTAACTCATTTTGTAGAATACTCAAGTATAGATCCCACCAAAGACAACATCTGAAAGTAGTTTGTATGTTCTCCCCATATATGGGTGGGTTTCCACCGGGTATTCCGGTTTACATCCAAACTCCTGTCACGGGCTGTGAAATAGAAGAAAAGGGGATTTTAGACTGGCCCTCAGACTTCAGACCTTGTGCTGTCCTTTATCTCAGAGGTAGGCTTGATGGTAGCAAGGTCTGAGCCACCAGCGTTTCCCTGACCCCTGTCCGAGCCTTGATCTTACTCCTCCTCATCCCCACCCTTGGGGCGGCACAGAAACACAGTAACTAAACCCCACAGAAATTACACAGACAAGGGAGAACGAAAACTCATACACACTGTACTCAAACACAAAGGAGAGACAATATGTGTACAGGAGAATAAAGAAAAAGTAAATGCACAACAGTGGATCTTCCACACCACTCAAAATAACAACTACAATCACCATTAACTGGATCACCACTAAGATCGGAATCACTGGAGTGAGATACATGGTAGATACATGGTAAATGTTGTTTGTATAATTATTTTCTGTGACATAACTCTGGTGTAAGGGCATAAACATTTGCAGTTTCAAAATTGCAAACATTTTTAAATTTTCTTCAAATTACTGATATCTTCACAAATAAATACAAAAATATTGCCCTTAATTTACAACTATCATAAAGTACTAGGTGTCACGAAAAAGCATTCTCAGAATCGCTGGGATCTATTTAAATTCCAGACTTATTACCTGATAATGTGATGCTGGTCAGAATTGTAAAAGTTGGCCTAGTCAGGAAGGTGAAAGCAGGCTGCGTGGGGAATAGGATAAATATTGTATTGACAAACATCGACATTCTTACAGCTTTTGAACATACAGGGAAAGACAAAAATTTGAACTTATCTTGTACCTTATAATTATGATTGATTCTATATTTGAAAGTTGAGGCTCATTATCTTTAAAATATCTATATATTAAAAAAGAATGCTTTCAACATAAAATAAAGTTTGTAGAAGATTTCTTTATCCGTTTGATTACCAATGCACTTTAAAAATACTTTAACAATGTTGTAGGATAAATTTTCAACTATTATACCTTTCAGGACTGAATATGCCATATATGAATGTTCCCAAACATGACCATGCTACAATTTAATTGCAAAATATTCGACAATCTCAAAGCTTTTATTGCTCTTATTAAGAAAAAGACTAATACATAATAAATGGGCTTAATAACTAAACCCTTTTAGCTACTAAGATTAGCTACCTAAAGCTCTAATATGCCGCCCCTACATAGGGTAGCATATTTAACTAACAGATGCAGTTTAATGTCCAATTATATGCAATCATCATTCCACCATATTCAATAATTCTCCATTAATGTTAATTACTACAAAATATTTTCTTCTCCATTTCATAGCTGATAGTCCCAGCCAGATCATGTTTGTGTTTTGAGGTCAGCAAATGGCCCGGCGCTTATAGCTGCATTGTAGAGAAGAAAATAGTGCAGCAATAAACAACTCCATCAATGTCTTTTCATGCATTAATGTTGGCATGAGAACAATAAATTAAAATCAGAAAAAATAACTTTAACAAGATCTCAGCAGACCAATCCCTGTTCTTTTTTCTTTGACAAAGCCCTAGTCAAGCTGTTTGAGACATCTGTATTGTCACGTGTGCACAGTTAGTAGTCACCTGGCAGCTCCAAAATATCTTCCATGAACAGGGTTGTTGCAAGCTACATCCTTTCCCAGAACCCACACATTGTCCTGCCCTTCACCTATTATTCCCTGTACAGGGATGGTACAGTATCCCCCTTCTTACAAGGGACATCCAGACACTTAGGGCCAGGCCTTCCATGGAAGATTGTCAGCATTGATGTCATTAGCTGTCATCCATGTTCTTTACCCATAGCCTTTCCAGTGAATGAGGTAATGCAACAATTGTCTTACTATCCTAGACTTCTTCCACTTCATACTGAAGGCTGCCTCCAACCAACACAAATGGATCAGGGTTATCAACTGGGTGCACCGGCAAATAATATTTCTTAAGTAAAGATTTGTGAAAGACATTGGGAATCTGGAATGAGGGGAGAAGTTTCAAATGGAAGGCTACTGCATTGACCACCTCAATAATCTCATAAGGACCAATGAACTTAGGAACCAACTTAGCAGAAGGAACCTTGAGTTTGATATTTCTAGTAGATAACCACACCTTGTCCAAAATAGCAAAGCTGGGCCCATCAATATGCTTCTAATTAGTTGATGAAATCGGTCTATTCTGTGCACCTTTTAGGTTTTATCTGAATTCAGATGAGATAAGCTTCAATTTGTCTATAGACTTATCAGCCTCCTGAATGTCAAATTTTCAGGTCGCAAAAGAACCAAAACGTGGATAATACCCAAGATTACAGAAGAATGGAGAAGTCTAAATAAATTCTTGATATTCATTATTTATTGCAACTCAGCTAATGATAACTGTTCCACCCAGTAAAGGCCCCGTCACACTAAGCAACATCGCTAGCAACATCGCTGCTAACGAACAACTTTTGTGACGTTGCTAGCGATGTTGCTGTGTGTGACATCCAGCAACAACATGGCCCCTGCTGTGAGGTCGTTGGTTGTTGCTGAATGTCCTGGGCCATTTTTTAGTTGTTGCTGTCCCGCTGTGAAGCACAGATCGCTGTGTGTGACAGCGAGACAGCAACAACTAAATGTGCAGGCAGCAGGAGCCGGCTTCTGCGGAGGCTGGTAACCAATGTAAACATCGGGTAACCAAGAAGCCCTGTCCTTGGTTACCCGATATTTACCTTTGTTACCAGCCTCCTCCCCTCTCACTGTCAGTGCCGGCTCCTGCTCTGTGCACATTTAGCTGCAGCACACATCGGGTAATTAACCCGATGTGTGCTGTAACTAGGAGAGCAAGGAGCCAGCACTAAGCATTGTGCGCTGCTCCCTGCTCTGTGCATATTTAGCTGCAGCACACATCGGGTAATTAACCCGATGTGTGCTGTAACTAGGAGAGCAAGGAGCCAGCACTAAGCATTGTGCGCTGCTCCCTGCTCTGTGTACATGTAGCTGCAGCACACATCGGGTAATTAACCCGATGTGTGCTGTAACTAGGAGAGCAGGGAGCCAGCGCTAAGCATTGTGCGCTGCTCCCTGCTCTGTGCACATTTAGCTGCAGCACACATCGGGTAATTAATCCGATGTGTGCTGTAACTAGGAGAGCAGGGAGCAGCGCTCAGTGTGCGCTGCTCCCTGCTCTCTGCACGTGTAGCTGCGTGCGCTGGTAACCAAGGTAAATATCGGGTTGGTTACCCGATATTTACCTTGGTTACCAAGCCCAGCATCTTCCACGCGGCGCTGGGGGCTGGTCACTGGTTGCTGGTGAGCTCACCAGCAACTCGTGTAGCCACGCTCCAGCAATCCCTGCCAGGTCAGGTTGCTGGTGGGATCGCTGGAGCGTCGCTTAGTGTGACATCTCACCAGCAACCTCCTAGCAACTTACCAGCGATCCCTATCGTTGTTGGGATCGCTGGTAAGTTGCTTAGTGTGACTGGACCTTAAGACTGATGGTCAGAGACATAACAGAAGAAATTGCTTGAGTGTTTGGTTGGCACATTCAGTCTGACCATTGGTCTCTGGGTGATAAGCTAATGAAAAGGACAATTCAATATTAATTTTACTACAGAACACCCTCCAGAATTTAGAAACAAACTGAGTTACTCTATTGGAAACAATACTTTTGAGAAACAAAGGCATATGTATAATTAGGGATGAGTGAACCCGAACTGTAATGTTTGGAGTTCGTACCAGACACCTAGTGTCTGGGGATCAAAATTGAACATAGACTTTTCATGGAAGTCTGCATCCGAGTTTGGGTGATTTTCAGACACTGAACACAGTTTATTAAAACAAACAAGCTTTTTGGCATCGGGAAGATGCCTGTACACTACTGTGAACAGAATAAATATTTTTGATAGCCAGTGCAGGTAAAAAAGACAGCTGCGGGATGTAGCCTTCAGCTGTCTGCTTTATCTTGGCTAGGGAAAAAAATAGAGGTGACCTCACTCCTTTTTTATATTATTTGTTTAAATAATTTAAAAAACATTGTGGGGTCCCCTCTAATTTTGATAATCAGCCAAGATTCTATTGCAGCCACTGAACAGCCACACAAGCCACAGATCTTCTACCCACTATGTTTCACAGTGCCAGACTATACTGCTGTTGCAGGGACTGCAGTTGCTGATATTAAACTGCAACATGTCTCCTGATCTGCCATATCCTAAAGGGTGCTTTACACGCTGCGACATCGTTAGCTATCTCGTTAGCGATGTGACACGCCAGATCGCAGATGCAATCTGGCATGTCACATTTTTAACAAGATCGCTAGCGATGTTGCAGCGTGTAAAGCACCCTTAAATCTCTACCATGCTGCTCCCGCTGCAGCAACTGCACAGTCACACATCTCCTGGCTACATGCTATGAATCATATTAATAGACTATATTATTGATTCAGGGAAATATACACTCTTGCGAATACAGAAGCATGGGATAATTACCAAAATAGGGGTAATTTAAAAAAAATAGTTAATGACAACAAACCATGCTGTCTTCACTTTGATAACAGTACTTCTGTTTTGTCTCCCTACAATAAAGTGTAAAAACACTGTGTAATTGCTATAGATGAGTGGATCTTTTACAATAAACCTTCCAGTACAATCAGAAAAAATATAATTCACAAAGGCTTGAAAAACTGCTGCAAATTGGTTAATCCCAAAGAGATGATAAAATTTGAATTGGGCCCTCAGACGTTAAAAACATCATCTTCAATTCATCACCTTTCTGGATGAGTAACAAATTATAAGCTTCTCTGAGATCAAGTTTGGCGAACAATTTATTCTGATTATATGGGTCAGGGATAAGTGGTAGTGGGTAAGTATTGTTAACCATAATTTTGTTTAATTCACAGAAATCGAGGCAAGGACAGAGACCCCCATCTTTCTTTTAACAAAGAAAAATACAGCAGCCATAGGCAAGGAGAAAGGGAGAATATGGCCCTTCCATAAACTTTTGTTTATGTATTGTTTCATGGTGGTCTATTCAAGACTAGACAAATTATACAGGCAAGCTTTCGGTAATTTGGCATTAGGAATAATATTGATAGCACAGTCATAAGGATGATGGGGAGGTAATATCTCTGACTCTTTTTCTGAGAACACATCTCCAAAGTCCTTCAGGTACCCTGGCTCACCCTCCAGACTAGAGGAGGAAACCTGTACAGAATTAAGACATTTCTTATGACAATAAGGTCTGACACCAATCAATGACAAGATTATGAATACATAGCGATTTAATTCCCAGCACCAACCCCACAGGTAAGTAATCCAGTACATAACAGGAGATGGGCTCGGAGTGAAGTGTTCCCACTTTTAAGAGTGAATTCCAATATTACCAGCTGGACAAGGTTCTGGATTAACAGAGTCCTGTCAATAGCAACAAAATTAATGGATCTTTCTAATCTAACTGTCAATAAGTCTAGTCTCAAAATCAGTCCTGAATCGATGAAGTTAACTGCAGACCCACAGTCAATATAGGAGAATACTGATAATGATTGACTTTGGTAAAGCAGTTCCACGTTCAACAATACGTAATATGAAGAGTAAAAAGGTACCTGGAGGTCTGGGTGACCTCCTTGATAATCACCCAGACGTACAGGTTTACCAACAGCTTGCTTGTTTGAGGGTATGCCAAGCATTCCTTGAAGCAATGTCCAGAGTGACCACAATATACTGTCAGGGCCGGGCGGTCGGGCAGACCCAGGAGGTGGATCCACTGGACCGAACTCTAAGATGGTGGTAGGGAGTCCGGTAGCTGAAGCACTGATGGGCAGCAGAACAGTCCGTGCAAGTGAAGGTAGCGAAGGAGTCCCTGGGACCACGGAGTCACAGATGGTAGTCCGGGTGACGTAGCTCAGGTTCGGAGGCCGAGATGATGTCAGGCGGGGTCCGGAACCTTGGGAGCGAGATGACAGGTCACCGCAGGGATCCGAGATGGTACGGACTGTCAGATGGCAGACGGACAGCGTGCGGGGCTCGGGATTCAGCAGGACTGGATGGCGAGGCGGGATCAGCTCTAGAAGAGAGATACGTAAGTATGGCAGGAAAACACAAGGAGACCTGACTCCTAGCTCAGAAAACACGAAGATCAGGCCCCGCCCCCTTGGACAAGAACCCCCTTTATACCCCGTACCTGTCTAACCTCATTTCCTGTTAATGGGCGCTGGCCCTTTAAGAAAGGGTCAGTGACCGCGCGCGCGCCCTAATGCGCGTGCGCGCGGCCCGGGTGCCAGAAGCCAGGGAAGGAGGCTGAGAGGAGGACGCAGGGGAGCCGAGCAGGGCCTGGGAGGCCGTCGGGCGCCGGGATCGGCGGCCAGGAAGCCCAGGAAGGACGGGCACAAGGGACTGGGACGCGGGGAGCGTGGCAGGTGAGCCGGGGAGCGGGGCAGGGGACCCGGGAAGGGGAGCCGAGGACCCGGGGAGCGTGACAGTACCCCCCCCCCACGCCCCTCTCCCCGCAACCGAGACATGAAGGCACGGATCAGAGGAGTGCCCACATTCTCCCTGGGTTCCCAGGATCTATCCTCAGGACCATACCCCTCCCAGTCCACCAGGAAGAACTGCCGGCCACGAACAGTCTTCATGGCCACGACATCTCTTACCGCGTAGATGTCGTCCTCAGCAATAGGAGGAGGAGCCGGGCTGGCAGCAGCGGAGAAGGGACCAAGGAACACCGGCTTGAGGAGAGAGACGTGGAAGGAGTTGGGTATTCTCATCGTGGCCGGAAGCTTCAGTTTGTAGGAGACCTCATTGATCTTGCTGAGGACCTTAAACGGCCCGATGTAGCGAGGACCCAGCTTGTAGGAAGGAATCTTCAGTCGGATGTACTGGGAAGCAAGCCAGACCAGGTCACCAGGAGAGAAACACGGAGGGTCTAGACGCCTTTTGTCAGCGTGTTTCTTCATCCGCTGGGAAGCGCGCCCAAGGGACGCCTTGACAGAGTCCCAAATGGTAGCGAAGTCACGGGCTACAGTATCAGCAGCAGGGACATCCGAAGAAGGGGATATAGGCAACGGGACGGAAGGCTGTAGTCCGTAAACGACATGGAAGGGAGATTTGGAGGACGACTCACTGACGTGGTGGTTATGGGAGAACTCAGCCCAAGGCAGAAGCGTGGACCAGTCGTCGTGATGGGCGTTGACATAGTGACGTAAGAAGGATGTCAAGATTTGATTGACCCTCTCCACTTGGCCATTAGACTGAGGATGGTAAGCGGAAGAAAAGTCCAGAGTCACTCCCAGATGTTTGCAGAGAGCCCTCCAGAAGCGGGAGGTGAACTGAGTTCCTCTGTCGGACACGATGTGGGAAGGAAAGCCATGTAAGCGAAAGATGTGTTGTATATAGGCTTCCGCGAGTTCCTGAGCAGAGGGCAGTCCGGGCATAGGGACGAAGTGAGCCATTTTGGAGAACCGATCCACCACGACCCATATGACTGTGTGTCCGGAGGATACTGGCAAGTCCGTAATAAAGTCCATCGCTATGTGTTGCCATGGAACTGAGGGTATCGGCAGAGGCAGAAGACGGCCATAGGGCAGGTGTTTGGGCGTCTTGTTCCTGGCACAAGAGGGGCAGGCAGAGACAAAGGCGGCAACGTCCGTGCGAAGGGATGGCCACCAGTAATGGCGTACAATCGCACCCCATGTTCTCTTCTGGCCTGCATGGCCGGCTGTTTTCGAGGCATGACCCCAGTGTAACACTTTTTCCCTGTCGGTCTCAGAGACATAGGTCTTCCCGGGTGGTATCTGGGCCAGAGTGACAGGAGCCACCGGAACAATCTTGTTAGGAGAGATGATAGGTTGGATAGTCTCTTCCTCCTGCTCCAGGGGCATGAGAGACCTAGACAAGGCATCAGCGCGTATATTCTTGTCCGCGGGTCGGAAATGAAGCTGGAAGTCAAACCTGGCAAAGAATAAGGACCACCTGGCTTGCCGTGGGTTCAGTCGCTGAGCGGACCGCAGGTATTCCAGGTTCTTGTGGTCCGTGTAGATAATCACGGGGTACACTGCTCCTTCCAGGAGGTAGCGCCACTCCTCCAGAGCCAGTTTGACCGCTAATAGCTCTCGGTCACCGATGGTGTAATTACGTTCAGGTGCTGAGAAGCTTTTAGAGAAGAAACCGCAAGTCACCATCTTCCCGGAGGAGGATTTTTGCATGAGCACTGCTCCGGCTCCTGAGGAGGAAGCATCCACCTCTAAGGTGAACTGGCGGTTTAACTCTGGTCGGTGGAGTACAGGAGAGGAGGCGAATGCTCGCTTCAGGGAGCAAAATGCGGCGTCGGCCGCAGGTGACCAGTCCTTTGGATTAGCCTCCTTTTTGGTCAGAGCGGAGAGAGGAGCAGTCAGGGCGGAGAAGTGAGGAATAAACTGGAGGTAGTAGTTGGCAAATCCCAGGAACCGTTGGATTGCCTTCAGTCCAGAAGGGGGAGGCCAGTTGAGAATGGCGGAGACCTTCTTGGGATCCATCTGCAGCCCAGTCCCCGAGATGATGTATCCCAGGAAAGGAAGAGAAGACTGCTCAAAGACGCACTTCTCATATTTGGCGTAGAGACGATTCTCTCTCAGTCTTTGTAGAACCAGCTTTACGTTCTCTCTGTGGGTCTGGAGGTCCGGAGAGAAAACAAGAATGTCATCCAGATAAACTACTACACATACGTAGAGGAGGTCCCAGAAAATGTCGTTCACCAGTTCTTGGAATACGGCAGGAGCGTTACACAGACCGAAGGGCATCACACAGTATTCATAGTGCCCATCGCGAGTATTAAACGCGGTCTTCCATTCGTCCCCAGAGCGGATACTAACTAGGTTGTAGGCACCCCGAAGATCCAGTTTGGTGAACACACGGGCTCCTCTGAGCCGATCGAACAGTTCGGGGATGAGCGGTAGGGGGTACTTGTTTTTTATAGTAATCTGATTCAAGCCCCGGTAGTCAATGCATGGGCGAAGGTCACCCTCTTTCTTCTTAACGAAGAAGAAGCCTGCTCCCGCAGGAGAGGAGGATCTCCGGATGAATCCCTTTGCCAGGCTTTCCATGATGTAGGTGGACATGGCCCTGGTTTCGGCTGGAGACAACGGATATATCCGTCCTCGAGGTGGTGTTGTTCCTGGGAGCAGGTCGATGGCGCAATCGTAGGGACGGTGTGGCGGAAGTACCTCAGACTCCTTCTTGTCAAAAACGTCCGTGAAGGACCAATAGGCCGAGGGCAGACCCGGTAGGTTCTCAGGAACCGGAGGTCGTCGGACTGGTTGTATAGACTTTAGACATCTCTCATGACAGGCAGAGCCCCAACGGGTGATTTCGCCAGTACCCCAGTTGACTGAGGGTTCGTGTGTTCGCAACCAAGGAAGTCCCAGCAGGACTTGGTGGGACATGTGTGGAAGGACGTAGAGAGCGATGTTCTCGGTGTGCAGAGCACCGATACGCAGTTCCACCGGCTTCGTGATCCAGGAGATGGTATCAGAGAGGGGTCTCCCATCCACCGAGGCAATCAGTAGGGGCTTCTCGAGTAGAGTAACAGGCAGCTGGTATTTGTCCACCGTGGCCTGCTGGATAAAATTGCCTGCTGCTCCGGAGTCGAGGTATGCCTCAGCCGTGAAGCGCGTCTCTCCTGTTGATACTTGTACCGTCCACATAACTGGGTCGGAGAGAGTCCCAGCACCTAGGGTGGCCTCTCCTACCAACCCTAGGCTTTGGAGTTTCCCGGCCTTTCCGGACAGGAGCGTAGGAGATGTGTGTCCCCTCCGCAGTAAAAGCAGAGGCCCTTGGCGAGCCGCTCTGCTCGACGTTGGTCAGACTGTCGTACTCGATCAACCTGCATGGGTTCGTGGACAGGAATCCCAGCTGTAGATGACTGTGGCACAGAGGACTTCTGTGGCGGAGAGGAGTGCCGTACCGCACGTCGCTCACGAACCAGCTCTTTGGAGCGCTCCTGAAAACGAATGTCCACTCGCGTGGCTAGGGCAATCAGGGCATCTAGGGTGGAGGGCATGTCACGACCCGCCAACTCATCTTTGATGCGACTTGACAGTCCTTCCCAGAAGGCGGCTGTCAGGGCCTCATTATTCCACCCGAGTTCAGAAGCCAAAGTGCGGAAACGGATGGCGTATTGGCCCACCGTCAGTGTTCCTTGACGTAGGCGGAGAAGTGATGAAGCAGACGCAGAGGCGCGTCCCGGCTCGTCAAAGGTACTGCGAAAGGCCTGCAGGAACTCTTGAAGATCCTTGGTCATGGGGTCCTCCTTCTCCCACAAGGGGTTCATCCACGCCAGTGCCTCGCCCTCCAGGTGAGACATTATAAAGGCGACCTTGGCTTGGTCGGAGGCGAACAGATGGGGCAGCTGCGTGAAGTGAAGGGAGCATTGGTTTATGAAGCCCCTGCAGGTCTTGGGATCTCCAGCATAACGAGGTGGTGACGCCAAACGGAGTCGGGAAGCATCCGACGCGGCTGCCACTGGTGCGGGAGCCGTGGATTGCCTAGTGGGAGACCTGGGTGCTGCAGGCGTCATTGATGCTTGTAATGTGTACAGGCGAGTGTCCACGGAGGTCATAAATTGCAGCATGCGGGTCTGGACTTCACGCTGTCGTTGGAGTTCCTCTTGCAGGGCCAATAGTGCTGCAGCGGGATCCATGGCCTGATCTTACTGTCAGGGCCGGGCGGTCGGGCAGACCCAGGAGGTGGATCCACTGGACCGAACTCTAAGATGGTGGTAGGGAGTCCGGTAGCTGAAGCACTGATGGGCAGCCTTCAGTGCAAGTGAAGGTAGCGAAGGAGTCCCTGGGACCACGGAGTCACAGATGGTAGTCCGGGTGACGTAGCTCAGGTTCGGAGGCCGAGATGATGTCAGGCGGGGTCCGGAACCTTGGGAGCGAGATGACAGGTCACCGCAGGGATCCGAGATGGTACGGACTGTCAGATGGCAGACGGACAGCGTGCGGGGCTCGGGATTCAGCAGGACTGGATGGCGAGGCGGGATCAGCTCTAGAAGAGAGATACGTAAGTATGGCAGGAAAACACAAGGAGACCTGACTCCTAGCTCAGAAAACACGAAGATCAGGCCCCGCCCCCTTGGACAAGAACCCCCTTTATACCCCGTACCTGTCTAACCTCATTTCCTGTTAATGGGCGCTGGCCCTTTAAGAAAGGGTCAGTGACCGCGCGCGCGCCCTAATGCGCGTGCGCGCGGCCCGGGTGCCAGAAGCCAGGGAAGGAGGCTGAGAGGAGGACGCAGGGGAGCCGAGCAGGGCCTGGGAGGCCGTCGGGCGCCGGGATCGGCGGCCAGGAAGCCCAGGAAGGACGGGCACAAGGGACTGGGACGCGGGGAGCGTGGCAGGTGAGCCGGGGAGCGGGGCAGGGGACCCGGGAAGGGGAGCCGAGGACCCGGGGAGCGTGACATATAGTCCAACATCACGTCATCATCTCTTCTCAACATCCCTAGAGCTGGCGGCTCCATCCTCCAAAGGTTATGCCTCAGGTAAGTGTACCAACTTGGAAAGAGTGACCGAAACCTCCTGTAATTCATCACTTCTCTCCTGAATTCTTTGATATATACAAATAGCTTGAGTCATAGCCTTACTAAGGAACAAGGTGGAGTATGCAGAACCAGAGCTTCCTTACCAAGTATCTGAAAGACCTCTGTGGAACTTTAACCTAAGAGCTGCATCTTTCCACAAGATTTCCGAAGACCATTGCCAAAACTCAGAAATATAGTCCTCAGCGATGCAGTCCCCCTGTGTCAAGTTCAAGATCTTTGCTTTTGCTACCTGGACCGTGTCAGGTTCATCATAGATGAACCTTAATACATCAAAAAAAGGCATCACCAGAAGACTGTTCTGGGGCTAGTGGAGATGAATGCCCAATTATGAAGGCCCCTTTCAAAAGGGACGTACTTATGCTCATCCAATGGGACTCATTCCCTGAAAATGAGGGTTTCAAGGTAAAAAATGGTTTACAACTCTCACTGAGAATTCTAAACTTGTTCTTCTCTCTTGGAAATTTATCAGGAAGTGTTACCAAAGGATTGGGAGAGACCAATTGCATTTCAGAACTTCCGGCTGCAGAATCTCATATTGCCTCAGCTGCTGCAAAACCTCATGATAAACATCAGCTTCTTCAGAGCCACATAATACTCACCTTAGCTGCCGTGTAAACTCATACTGTAATATACTTTGCTGCAGAATCTTTTTTTTTTTTTTTTACAGCCCAGCTGCTGCAAAATTTGATATTATACCTCAGCTGCCGCAGAACATTTGTAATACTTATTTCAACTGCTGGAGAACATCTCTGCTGCTGCAGAACCTTTTCAAACACACCTCAGTTATTGCAGAACCTCACCATATACACCTCAGCTAATGGAGAAGCCCATAATACACACTTCAGCTGCTAGAGCACCTCATATTAACCACATCAGCTGCTGCCTATTATTATATATTTCAGATAATGAAGAGCCTCATAGTAGGTTTTGATTGCTGCAATATATCATAATACACAACTCAGCTACTGCAGGACTCCATACTAAACACCTCAGCTACTTCTTGACCTAATAATGCACCACTTACTGCTGCAGAACATCATAATATACTGTAACCAAGAGTCTACTACAATATGATGTAATTGAATGAAGGTTCTATAAAATACTCCTTCCATCAGTTCACCCTTTTATGTTCTGTTCCCTACATTTCCATTTCCAGCAGTCACTTTTGAGCACTGATTTTAGTATCCACTAATAATACAGTTTTGTTCTCTACATGTACAGGTAATACTCCACAATGAGTTATACATACAGTACATGGTGAGGGCTTATTTAGACTGTACTTGATTAAAGACAAAGAATTTTCTCCCGGCTGTGAATGACAGGAACTGGCACCCCAGTGAAAGTCACAAAATTCTCTTAATGGATCACACTGGACATAAAATTGTGGTGTTCAGTGAATTAAACTACGCCCACCTGTGCAAAACCTCTCCCACTCTACATTTTAATTGACCAGTCGCAAGGGAGCCAGGTTTTGTCAGTGGGGTGGTGTGGTTTTGATCATGTGAATGTCATTCTAAATATGTGTTCACCTTTGGTGAACACATATTTAATATGGATCCCTTTAGGATCCAAAAGATACAGCTCTTTTTTATGAGTAGAGCTAAGGGAGCTGTATTACAAAGAGAGCCAGACTGCCCATTACTAGACTGCACACTCAGTCTGGTAGAACGACTGGTCATGTGACCCTGATGACATCATCACAGGTTCTTCTGCACTTGTACTCAAGGAGACTGCATAGAGAATGCAGTGCAAATCTTATGAGTGTAGTTTGTAGTTTATGTACTTAGGAATGTGGTGCATGTGCCCTTCCCTCTCTCTGTAGCGCAAATTAAAGAGTTCACAGGAGAGTTAACAGGTGCACAGGAAGAGGTCTGTAAGCTATGGTGGATGTGTGTTCTTTCTCTAGTATGTTACCACCTGCTTATGATTTGTCAGCATCATACTGTGAGACGTAGCCATATTGTCAAAGTGAAACAATGCAATAACATCTACTTCGGCTTAATTAAAAAGTTAACTCATTAGTTGACAAATACTTTCATTGCTAATATCTCTGCAATGTAGAAGCAAAATAAAACATCATTGTATTCTACTCTTCAGCCACTATCATTTGTCTAGTTCAACATGAAAAATGTGAAAGATCCTCTTTAAAAGGATCATTTTTAATTGGCTTGTGCAAAAAGTCATTGTTTGTGCCACCTGTGTATAAACCGCAAGTTATGCATCTGCTGGCAAAAAAAATTGATAATTTTTGGATAACATTAGTAGCCTACAAAGTGTGAAACTTGAGTTTGTGGTTAAGATGGCTGCTGAATACCCCCACTTAGGCTATGTTCACACGTTGCGTTTTTTTCCATGTTTCTGCAGTGTTTTTAGCAGCAGCGTTTTTGCGCTAAAACGCATGCGTTTTTGTATGCCAGCAAAGTCTATGGGAAAAGCAGAAATCCTGTCTGCACTTTGCTTTTTTTTCTGCAGCGTTTAATTTGCATATTTGTGGTCAAAAACCATGCTGAAAAAGAAGCAGCATGTCAGTTGTTTTTGCCATTTCTGCAGCGTTTCCTTAACATTGGAGTCAATGAGAAATGGCAAAACGCAACCAAAATCAACTTTCCTGCGTTTTTCATGCTTTTTACCTGCTTTTCCATTGCGTTTTTGGCTTCAAAAACGCATGCTTTTCTAGCATAAATTAAAGGGTTATAATGTTCCTTTACACACAAACAAAAACCGAAAACTTAAATGATAAAAAATATTAAACTTTACCTATTTTTCTGTTAAAATGTGCATAACCGCTATTATTTCATTAAAATTGATAATGTTCCATATATTTTCATTAAAAGTTAATTTTATCCTTTTTTTCTCTTTTTTCATTCTTTTTGACTATTCCAACTTTATTTCTCAGTGTCTTGATCTACAAAACGCATCTGCAGAAACGCAGGTGAAAACGCAGATAAAAAGCGCTGAAAACGCACTAAAAACGCGGTAAATACGCATGCATTTTTAGCTCTAAAAAATGGCCAAAAGCCATTTGGTCAAAAACCAAGGGAAGGAAAACGTGCAGAATAAACTGCAGGTACTCCGACGCAACGTGCGAACATAGCCTTACCATTCTTTTCTCTTAGCCAGTTAGGTTAAAGTCAATTAAACATTAAAATAGATGTGTTTGCAGGACCTCCAAATGGTTTCAATAAACTCCAAAGGGAATTCAGAGTCTTATGCACTTATTTTCCAGGCAATTAGGGTAGTTTTAATTGTGCAATTATGTGGAAATTTCTTTGCCCCAAATCAAATTTTTGGGAGAAAAAAATTCCAGCAAGAGAATCTTCCAAAATCCAAGACCTTAATTAATCCATATTTTTTTTTCCTTTCAATACATGCATAAAACCAAAATAGGAAATATTCCGACGCCACATCATAGAGGTCCAGACATGTGTCTGGACCTAAGTAATGGCTTAGTTTTTGCACCCTGAGCTATTTTTTACTAATACCATTTTTGGGCATATAAAATATTTTAATCGCCTATAATTGTATGTTTGGGGCAATAAATAAGCCCTCACACTCCCCCAAATCCCGAAAAATGAAAACGTTGTGGGTCTCGGAAAATAGCTACAAAAGCAAAACTTTTTTTACAAAATTCATAATTTTTTTCACCACTTACATTTTAAAAAGTATATGTTTGTTTTCTATATACTTACACTGATCTGAAGAATCATACTGCTAATGCGGTTTTACCCTATAGTGAACATAGTAAATAAAAAAAATTGTAGAAATGCTCTTTTTTTGCAATTTATGTGCACTTGGAATTTTTTTCCCATTTTCTAGTACACTGTATGATAGTAATAATAATGGTTTCATTCAAAAATACAACTCATCGCGCACAAAAAGGCCTTTATATGGCAATGTACAGTATCAATCACGCTTCTTAAAAAGTTTTGCACTGTTGGTGAAGATGTCAAATTTGAATTTAACAAGATATTTTCATGTCCAAATATGAGATTAGGAATACAGAAAACAATTTAAAATATTTTATTATGCAAATTTAGTATCATTATAATTGTTTTGTCCCAAAGAAATAAAATTAAGTAAATCAAAATGGTGGCTATTAAAATTATGGTCTGCTCTGCAAAAACCGTCAAAAGAAAAGTAAAAATATTATTGCTGTTAGAATACAGCAGCACAACAGAATTTTTTTTTTTTTTTAATGTTGCTTTTCTACAAAAGTAATAACATATTAAATAAACTATAATTATGTAGCATTGCAAAAATCATATCCATCCTGAGAGAACAATCTACTACTATCACACAGTGAATGCGGTAAAAAAATGGTGTGCATTTTAGAAAGTATAACTTATTTTGAAAACAAAATTCCCCATACAGCTGCATTGATGGAAAAATAAAAAGTTGAAGATTTTGGAAGGCAGAGATAACAAAGGAACAACTAAGGGCCAAAATTGGATGGTGGTAACTTGTTAAGTATGATGTCAGTCGTGTCCATTTTAAAGGTGCCAATAGTCAATGTGCATGTCACAAGAATACGTGCACATCAAGTCTTTATCAGGCAGTTACCTTTTTTTAATTTCTCCTGAAACAAAGTGCTAAACATTAAAAAGATTGAATATATGCATTGTTATGTAAAAACATCTTAGGGTATGCTCCTACGAGAGTATGACTCGGACTAGTGCAATGCAAGAAAATCTCGCAATGTTATTCAATGAGGGAGAGCAGATGATCAGCTTTTTTCTCATCCAGATTCTGGATGAGAGAAAAATCACAGTATTCTGTGATTGTCAGCGAGATATGTGTCACTCGCACCCATACAAGTCTATGGGTGAGAGTGAAACATCATTAGGCTACAATCGGATGACATCCAAGTGCAGTATGATAATCTCATCAGCTGACATCGGGAGTTGATGGGGAGATTAATCTTTCCATCTCCTAGCAGATTTGATCACCGTTGTATGACACTCAGCTCCCACTGGCAGCACAGCGGGAGCCGAGGGTCATTAGCATATTGCATCCGAAGCACTCGCATCGGTTACCATACCATTGTGTGAATCCAGCCTTACCGTACAAATGTTAAACCTATTGAGCTTAATTCAACTGCTTCAGGTTTTCAAAGATGCAAAATGAGGTTACCCTACTATTTTTTAGATGGCTTCCAAGTGGAGGCTGCTCACTAATTAGTTGAATAGAAATCTTTAAAAAAGCTGGTGGTCAAAGACCTCGCAAAAAATGCCCAAAATGGTACTGCAAAACACACATAAGGAAAAAAATGTCTATATTACTGAAACTGTCTTCTGCTTGAGAAACATGACAAGTTTTCTCAAGTCTAAAATATGCTAAATGCACATACTTTGAACTTTAAAAAAAAAAATGGTATCACTAAAAATGTCACTTTGTTATGCAAATTAACATTCTATGTGCAGTCCATATAGCCAACCAAGTTTGAGACCCCTGCTCTAAAGCATATCTCTGAATGCACTTAACATCTGCTAGGAAAGATGTCTGCCTTTAAAAACTTGTAGTAAAAATAGATTTAAAAAAATCTACTGTACAAAATATAGTTTTTTAAAATTATTATGCATCAATTTCTGATTCTAATTAGTAAAAAAAAATGTATCAGCAATACATTCCCTTTAAATGCTGCAAGTTACTTAGTTGCTCTTGACTTTGAAAGTAATCTTATGACATTTCTTTAACAAAAATGACATAAATTTATGAAAATGTTTTAACATGATCATGAAAATTCATGACCTGTATCCTGACTGGACATAAAAAAGATGCATGGGAATCGACGTAAGTTGGAGAAGACAAGTTCTGTATTGATGTATTATAAAACAAAAATGACATGCTCACAATATAGATGGCAGAGCTAACAGTAAAATATTAATGAATAATCAATGCTGTTAACAAAATATAGCCAATACCTCTAGAAAATTAGTTTAGGAAAAGGTTTAATTTAACTGTGATTAATGATGCAGAGATAAGAGGTTTGTTGTTGGATTGTGCAAAATCTCAGAATTTACATGACCTTGGACAAACAAATTTGCAAATACATTTCTTATAGAGTTTATATAAAATGCTACAATAAATGTCAAGATAAACACATGTACAGAACTAATTTGCCATAGGGAAAAAATATATAGAATTTAGAATTTATGTGGTTCTTATAGTTATGATGACCAAGTGTCATTTTCTTAAAGAGGACGTCACTTGCTCAAAAAATACAAGTGAAATATCTTGTAAAAATCCATTAGCTCCCCTGATTCTGTCGGTGACAATTCTGGGAATGGAAAGTACTCACATCTCCTATAATCATACAATCTTATTGGAGTAAGTAGTCATGTCAAAAGGCAATGTGGTGTAACTGCAGTTGTATGATACCTCCGGCAGAACCAAATATGGGGTATGGACCAGATGGAGCTTGCCATGGAGCATGCCTGAGTGATCCCTGCAGTGATGTGAGTGCATTCCATTCCCAGAATTTTCACCCTGCCTGGCTGTCTGCTGGACATCACGGATATACAAAATAAAGTTTTGCATTTCCTGAGGAGAAATATACAGCATATTACACCTTTACCAGGGGCTTTCCTGATGAATATACCCCTGTTACCCCCATTATGGCATACATACAAATAGATAACTGACGCTTTACATGTAATAATAGTCCAATCTGACAAAGGCCCAAAGGCCGAAACGTCGATTTGTTTGGACAAATACATGTACCATCTATATAAAAAATGTTTTGATTAATAAAAAACCTGAATACGCAACTTGTATGTTTCTTAAGAGGGTAAACACTGCAGTCTGCTTGCAGTTCAACTGGGCAATCATTCAGAGTTTTCTCTGGAAACGAGCTTTCACATCTCCTTCCCAGACACTGTCAACCACTGCTCAACAGCTGATCTAGTAGTCTAACAGCCTCAAACACAGCCAACTTGTGAATGGCAAAGTCCGAGATGAAGAGGAGAAAGCACATTCTTCTAGAGAAGTCTCTAAGACTGTTAAAATGCTAAGTTGTTATTGCTAGCATCTTGGAGGGAGGAGTGAAAATCCACTCCCCATAGACGTCCCAGGAGAAATGCCCATTTGAACTGCCAGCAGAAATTTCCTGTACTGCACTAGAAAAGCAAAACATGTCAATATCTCCACAATGTAGCGAAGCAGCACAAAATTTAAAAAATAGCAGCAGAATTTACCTTTGAAATATCACACAGGACTACTTGCATCTCTTTACTTCAACGCAGTATATCAGAATGCAGGATTTATTCCTATGTACTTCCAGCAATGCCAGTCTAAGGTAGCAGTGTACACTAAAATAAATTACTTTTGCCGAAAGTGTTGGCACCCTTGAAATTGTTCCAGAAAATGAAGCATTTCTCCTTAAAAATTACGGCACTTGTTTTGTCATACACATGTTTTACTTCCTTTGTGTGCATTACAAAAGTAAAAAAAAAAGGGATTTTGCACATAATTTCACACAAAACCCCATGAATGGGCTGAAGAAAATTATTGACACCTTTCCAAAATTGTAGGTAAACAACTTTGTTTTAAGCATGTGATGGTCGTTCAAACTCATCTGTGGCAAGTAACAGATGTAAGCAATATTAAAATCACACCTTAAACCAGATAAAAAGGGGAGAAGTTCACAAATTTTTTGCATTGTGTGTATATGTCCTCCACACTAAGCAAGGAGAACGAAAGAGGAGAAAAGAACTGTCTTAAGACTTGAAAACCAAAATTGTTGAAAAATATATCAACAATATCAAGGTTACAAGTCCATTTCCAGATGTCTTGATGTTTCTTTGTTCATGGTGTGCAACTTATAGGGGCATCACACGAGACGAGCTATCTCGCTATGCATCGTCGGGGTCACGGTTTTCGTGACACACATCCGGCATCGCTTGCGACGTCGTTTCGTGTGACACCTCCGAGCGACGCAGAATCGCTCACAAATCGTGAGTCATGTACTCATCGCTTATTTTTAAAAAATTGTTTATTTTTAATGGCGCTGGTTGTTCATCGTACCCGAGGCAGCACACATCGCTTCGTGTGACACCCCGGGAACGATGAAAACAGCTTACCTGCGTCCCGTGACTCCCGCCGGCAATGCAGAAGGAAGGAGGTGGGTGGGATGTTTACTTCCCGCTCATCTCCGCCCCTCCACTTCTATTGGCCGGCCGCTGTGACGCCGAACGTCCCTCCCCCTTCAGGAAGTGCATGTTCGCCGCCCACAGCGAGGTCTTTCAGCAAGTAAGTACATGTGACGGCGGTTTAACGACTTTGTGCGCCACGGGCAACTAATTGCCCGTGACACACAAACAACGGGGGCGGGTACGATCGCACGTGCAATCGCACGATAGATCGTACCGTGTGACACCCGCATTAGGAAAGAAGTATACAAGCAATCGCACTATATCTAATCTCCCTGTACGTGGATGGCAGGGAAAAACTGATGAAAAGTTGCAATACAAGATATTTCAGATAGTGGATAAGCAGCCCCATTCAAGCTCCAAAGAAATTCAAGCTGTCCTGCAGGCTCTGGGTGAAATGTATTATTATTATTATTATTATTATTAATATTTATTTATAGAGCACCATTGATTCCATGGTGCTGTACATGAGAAGGGGTTACATACAGAATACATATACAAGTTACAATAGACAGACTAGTACAGAGGGAAGAGGGCCCTGCCCTTGCGGGCTTACATTCTATAGGATTTTGGAGAGGAAACAGTAGGTGGGGTATTGGTCAGGTGGCAGTTCCGGCACAGTGGTGAGGTGGCAGCTCCGTTGGTGGTGACACAGTGGGGTCATTGAAAATTATAGGCATTTCTGAACAGATGAGTTTTCAAGTTCCGTTTGAAGCTTGCAAGTGTAGCAGATAGTCTGACGTGTTAAGGCAGCCAATTCCAGAAGACAGGTGATGCTCGGGAAAAGTCTTGGAGGCATTTGCATAAGGAGCGAATGAGAGACGAGGAGAGAAGGAGATCTTGGGAGGATCGGAGGTTACGTGTTGGAGTGTAGCAGAAGATTAGTTCGGAGATATATGGAGGAGTTTGAATTGGATACGGTGGAGGATTGGGAGCCAGTGGAGGGATTAACAGAGGGGAGAAGTGGGGTAGTGTTGAGAAGAGAGGTGTTTCATTCGGGCAGCAGAATTAAAGATGGACTGGAGAGGTGCAAGAGTGTTAGCAGGGAGGCCACAGAGGAGGATGTTGCAGTAATTAAGGCGGGAGATTATGAGGGCATGCACTAGCATTTTTGTAGATTCAGGATTGAGGAATGGACGGATTCTGGAAATATATTTGAGTTGAAGATGGCAAGAGGTGGTGAGTAGTGATGAGCGAGCATGCTTGTCACTACTCGGTACTCGCACGAGTATCACTGTACTCGGGCTGCTCGGCGGGGACCGAGTAATCTCGCGATACTCGTGCTTTACTCGTGGTCTTCATTTCTGCATGTTGGCGCTCTTTTGAGAGCCAGCCCTCATGCAGGGATTGGCTGGCAGACCACTGCAATGCCACAGCCCTGTTAGTTGTGGAATTGCAGTGATTGGCCGGCCTGCACAGCGTCACCGAGCCTTTATATCGGCCGGCGCGCTGTGCTCTGCTCACAGCTATTCTGACAGTGAGTGTAGGGAGAGTGTCGCTGATTCAGGGAAAGCTTTGCGGCCCTTTATAGTTAGTTCCGGAGCAGGGCTGCAAACAGTGTGACCAGAAGTCCTTCTCAGGACTATTCTAGTTGTATACAGGCAGGCAGGGTATAGCCAGGTCGGAGTACAGTAGCAGAGTCCTTCTCAGGACTATTGTTGCTATATACAGGCAGGGTATAGCCAGGTCGGAATACAGGCTAGTGACCAGAAGAGTCCTTGTCAGGACTATTGTAGCAGTATACAGGCAGGCAGGCAGGGTATATATAGCCATTCCTAGTGGTGACCGTATACCAGCCTTCATCATATCTGGGGCTGGTGTACACAGTGTAAAACAGTCCAGATAGTGTCAGACTTCTCAGTAATTGTCGCTCCTAAAAACCAGTTAGGTTCTTATTGCGTCCGTGCTTGCATTTAAAAACAGCACGTGTGTGGCAGTCGGTGGCAGCGTACAGGTGCGCGTTTTGCACAAACTATTATATAACGCACAAGTCTAGTGTATAATACACGTCAGTCAGCAGTGTGTGATAGTGTCAGACTTCTCAGTAATTGTCGCTCCTAAAAACCAGTTAGGTTCTTATTGCGTCCGTGCTTGCATTTAAAAACAGCACGTGTGTGGCAGTCGGTGGCAGCGTACAGGTGCGCGTTTTGCACAAACTATTATATAACGCACAAGTCTAGTGTATAATACACGTCAGTCAGCAGTGTGTGATAGTGTCAGACTTCTCAGTAATTGTCGCTCCTAAAAACCAGTTAGGTTCTTATTGCGTCCGTGCTTGCATTTAAAAACAGCACGTGTGTGGCAGTCGGTGGCAGCGTACAGGTGCGCGTTTTGCACAAACTATTATATAACGCACAAGTCTAGTGTATAATACACGTCAGTCAGCAGTGTGTGATAGTGTCAGACTTCTCAGTAATTGTCGCTCCTAAAAACCAGTTAGGTTCTTATTGCGTCCGTGCTTGCATTTAAAAACAGCACGTGTGTGGCAGTCGGTGGCAGCGTACAGGTGCGCGTTTTGCACAAACTATTATATAACGCACAAGTCTAGTGTATAATACACGTCAGTCAGCAGTGTGTGATAGTGTCAGACTTCTCAGTAATTGTCGCTCCTAAAAACCAGTTAGGTTCTTATTGCGTCCGTGCTTGCATTTAAAAACAGCACGTGTGTGGCAGTCGGTGGCAGCGTACAGGTGCGCGTTTTGCACAAACTATTATATAACGCACAAGTCTAGTGTATAATACACGTCAGTCAGCAGTGTGTGATAGTGTCAGACTTCTCAGTAATTGTCGCTCCTAAAAACCAGTTAGGTTCTTATTGCGTCCGTGCTTGCATTTAAAAACAGCACGTGTGTGGCAGTCGGTGGCAGCGTACAGGTGCGCGTTTTGCACAAACTATTATATAACGCACAAGTCTAGTGTATAATACACGTCAGTCAGCAGTGTGTGATAGTGTCAGACTTCTCAGTAATTGTCGCTCCTAAAAACCAGTTAGGTTCTTATTGCGTCCGTGCTTGCATTTAAAAACAGCACGTGTGTGGCAGTCGGTGGCAGCGTACAGGTGCGCGTTTTGCACAAACTATTATATAACGCACAAGTCTAGTGTATAATACACGTCAGTCAGCAGTGTGTGATAGTGTCAGACTTCTCAGTAATTGTCGCTCCTAAAAACCAGTTAGGTTCTTATTGCGTCCGTGCTTGCATTTAAAAACAGCACGTGTGTGGCAGTCGGTGGCAGGGTACAGGTGCGCGTTTTGCACAAACTATTATATAACGCACAAGTCTAGTGTATAATACACGTCAGTCAGCAGTGTCTGATAGTGTCAGACTTCTCAGTAATTGTCGCTCCTAAAAACCAGTTATGTTCTTATTGCGTCCGTGCTTGCATTTAAAAACAGCACGTGTGTGGCAGTCGGTGGCAGGGTACAGGTGCGCGTTTTGCACAAACTATTATATAACGCACAAGTCTAGTGTATAATACACGTCAGTCAGCAGTGTCTGATAGTGTCAGACTTCTCAGTAATTGTCGCTCCTAAAAACCAGTTAGGTTCTTATTGCGTCCGTGCTTGCATTTAAAAACAGCACGTGTGTGGCAGTCGGTGGCAGGGTACAGGTGCGCGTTTTGCACAAACTATTATATAACGCACAAGTCTAGTGTATAATACACGTCAGTCAGCAGTGTCTGATAGTGTCAGACTTCTCAGTAATTGTCGCTCCTAAAAACCAGTTATGTTCTTATTGCGTCCGTGCTTGCATTTAAAAACAGCACGTGTGTGGCAGTCGGTGGCAGGGTACAGGTGCGCGTTTTGCACAAACTATTATATAACGCACAAGTCTAGTGTATAATACACGTCAGTCAGCAGTGTCTGATAGTGTCAGACTTCTCAGTAATTGTCGCTCCTAAAAACCAGTTATGTTCTTATTGCGTCCGTGCTTGCATTTAAAAACAGCACGTGTGTGGCAGTCGGTGGCAGGGTACAGGTGCGCGTTTTGCACAAACTATTATATAACGCACAAGTCTAGTGTATAATACACGTCAGTCAGCAGTGTGTGATAGTGTCAGACTTCTCAGTAATTGTCGCTCCTAAAAACCAGTTAGGTTCTTATTGCGTCCGTGCTTGCATTTAAAAACAGCACGTGTGTGGCAGTCGGTGGCAGGGTACAGGTGCGCGTTTTGCACAAACTATTATATAACGCACAAGTCTAGTGTATAATACACGTCAGTCAGCAGTGTCTGATAGTGTCAGACTTCTCAGTAATTGTCGCTCCTAAAAACCAGTTATGTTCTTATTGCGTCCGTGCTTGCATTTAAAAACAGCACGTGTGTGGCAGTCGGTGGCAGGGTACAGGTGCGCGTTTTGCACAAACTATTATATAACGCACAAGTCTAGTGTATAATACACGTCAGTCAGCAGTGTCTGATAGTGTCAGACTTCTCAGTAATTGTCGCTCCTAAAAACCAGTTATGTTCTTATTGCGTCCGTGCTTGCATTTAAAAACAGCACGTGTGTGGCAGTCGGTGGCAGGGTACAGGTGCGCGTTTTGCACAAACTATTATATAACGCACAAGTCTAGTGTATAATACACGTCAGTCAGCAGTGTGTGATAGTGTCAGACTTCTCAGTAATTGTCGCTCCTAAAAACCAGTTAGGTTCTTATTGCGTCCGTGCTTGCATTTAAAAACAGCACGTGTGTGGCAGTCGGTGGCAGGGTACAGGTGCGCGTTTTGCACAAACTATTATATAACGCACAAGTCTAGTGTATAATACACGTCAGTCAGCAGTGTCTGATAGTGTCAGACTTCTCAGTAATTGTCGCTCCTAAAAACCAGTTAGGTTCTTATTGCGTCCGTGCTTGCATTTAAAAACAGCACGTGTGTGGCAGTCGGTGGCAGGGTACAGGTGCGCGTTTTGCACAAACTATTATATAACGCACAAGTCTAGTGTATAATACACGTCAGTCAGCAGTGTGTGATAGTGTCAGACTTCTCAGTAATTGTCGCTCCTAAAAACCAGTTAGGTTCTTATTGCGTCCGTGCTTGCATTTAAAAACAGCACGTGTGTGGCAGTCGGTGGCAGGGTACAGGTGCGCGTTTTGCACAAACTATTATATAACGCACAAGTCTAGTGTATAATACACGTCAGTCAGCAGTGTGTGATAGTGTCAGACTTCTCAGTAATTGTC
Organism: Anomaloglossus baeobatrachus; assembly: GCF_048569485.1. NCBI lineage: Eukaryota > Metazoa > Chordata > Amphibia > Anura > Aromobatidae > Anomaloglossus > Anomaloglossus baeobatrachus. Next base: position 399,279,881 of record NC_134355.1, read on the forward strand.
GCTCCTAAAAACCAGTTAGGTTCTTATTGCGTCCGTGCTTGCATTTAAAAACAGCACGTGTGTGGCAGTCGGTGGCAGGGTACAGGTGCGCGTTTTGCACAAACTATTATATAACGCACAAGTCTAGTGTATAATACACGTCAGTCAGCAGTGTCTGATAGTGTCAGACTTCTCAGTAATTGTCGCTCCTAAAAACCAGTTAGGTTCTTATTGCGTCCGTGCTTGCATTTAAAAACAGCACGTGTGTGGCAGTCGGTGGCAGCGTCAGGCTCCACGTTGTCCCTGGATAGAGACGTGCATGAGGGCCTCAAAACATTGTTCCCATTGCAAAGGAGTGGGTCTCCTGTCGTTGTAATGTCCATTCTGCAAAGAATGGGCGAAAAAATTTACCACTGGGGGTATACCTGAAACAAAGGCCTAAGTATTGCAATTTGTAACGGTCATCATCATGGTGGCGCATGAGGAGAAGGAGGAGCAGTCCAGCGATTAGCCAAACTCCAGAAGTGTGTACCCATGGGTGAGTGGAGGTACATGGCAAACTTTAAATTCCGCTCTCATTTGCTGGTGGTGTGGTGAAGTCTGGCCCAATCCAACCCTTGTTCATCTTGATCAGAGTCAGCTTGTCAGCATTTTCAGTTGACAGGCGGGTGCGTTTATCTGTAATGATTCCACCTGCGGCACTAAAAACACGCTCTGACAAAACGCTAGCAGCAGGGCAGGCCAGGCCTTCCAAGGCGTAGAGAGCCAATTCATGCCACGTGTCCAGCTTGGATACCCAATAATTGTAAGGCACAGAGGAATGTCGGAGTACAGTTGTTCGATCTGCAAGGTACTCCTTCAGCATCTGGGCAAACTTAGGATTTCTTGTGGCACTACCCCGCACCTCAGGGGCTGTGGTACGTGAGGGGCTGAGAAAACTGTCACACATCTTAAAGACTGTTCCCCTACCTCTGGCGGATTGGACTTGTGCCTCTCTCGGCTGTACGCCTCGGTTGTCCACTGATTCATGACCTATGCCGCTAGCGTTTTGTGAGGGGAATGCTTTGCCTACTTCCGTGACTATGGCCTTCTGGAACTGCTGCATTTTGCCTGACCTCTCCGCCTCGGGAATAAGAGACATAAAGTTCTCCTTTTAGCGTGGGTCTAACAGTGTTACCAACCAGTAATGATTGTCGGCCAAGATGTTCTTAACGCGAGGGTCACGAGACAGGCAGCTTACCATAAAGTCAGCCATGTGTGCCAGACTCTTAACAGCCATCACTTCAGTATCCTGACCGACACGATGACTGAACATGCTGTCCTCCTCCTCCTCATCATCTACCCTGTCCTCTGGCCAGCCACGCTGAACCGAGGATATGACTGCATGTCATATCCTCAATTTGGCCAGAGAGTTGCTCCATGTCTTCATCCTCCTCCTCGTCATAGTCCTCCACTGCACGTTGTGATGAGACGAGGCTGGGCTGTGTGTTATCATCACCCACACCCACTACTGTTTCTTGCTGAAACTCATCGCGCTCCGCCTGCAATGCATCATGTTTGTTTTCTGAGCAGAGACCATTTTAGAAGGCAGAGAAGCGGTATGGTGACGCTAATAATGTCGTCATCGCCGCTCACCATCTTGTTGTAGTCCTCAAAGTTTTGGCGGATGGTGCATAGGTCGGACATCCATCTCCACTCCTCAGGTGTTATGTGTGGAGTTTGACCCATTTCCCGACGGCTTAGGTGATGCAGGTACTCAACAACTGCCCTCTTCTGCTCACATATCCTGACCAACATGTGCAGAGTTGAATTCCAACGCGTGGGGACATCACACACCAGTCTGTGTGCCGGAAGATGCAAACGGCGTCTTAAGGCGGCAAGGCCGGCTGAAGCAGTAGGTGACTTTCGAAAATGTGCAGACAGGCGGCGAACTTTTACCAGCAGATCAGACAGCTCTGACTATGACTTTAGAAACCGCTGAACCTCGAGGTTGAGCACATGGGCCAAGCATGGAACATGTGTCAGCTGGCCTCGCCTCAAAGCCGCCACCAGGTTCCGGCCATTGTCACACACCACCTTTCCTGGCTTTAGGTTCAGAGTTGTGAGCCAGTGATCTGCCTGCTGTTTCAGAGCTGTCCACACCTCTTCTGCATTGTGGGGTTTGTCACCTATGCAGATTAGCTTCAGCACTGCCTGTTGCCGCTTCGCCGAGGCAGTGCTGCAGTGCTTCTGTGTCGCCCTGGACAAGCCAGGGGCCACAGAGCACAACACTTAAACACCCCACACTCCCTGCAGGCATATCATAGTCAAAACACAAAATCCTTGTTGCCTTCCCCAGGGGCTGTTGTCCACACCAGGGTGTGGAGCCAGGCGGTTGGTCTCCACCCACCGAGGAGGAGGGAAAACACAGGCAGTGAGAGTTAAGCTAAGGAAGTGGAAGGAGGAAAGTAGTAGAGAGGAGAAAAGTGACAGCAAAGAGCCTGAAGTTGGTCCGGGTGTGTGGCCTGGACAGGACAGCAAGGTTGGCAGGATGTGCTGACCGTCTGCAGTGGAGGCCGATTGGAGTCTGCCGTAAGGACCGTGGACGGGTGGTGACCCGGCCGTACCGGACCGGTATACAAAGCGAAGCCAGCACCATTGGCAGAGGACTTTCGGATCCCGGCAAGGCTTGGTGTCGCCGTGAATTTGCCAAATCCGTTATTGAAGGGGACCTCAGGGTTTCCAAACAGCCAAGTCCAGATAGAAGGCAACCGTACAACCGTGAAGGGGAGACACAGCCACCGGCAAGGGCAACCGTCTCCCAGGGCCAGCGCCTGTGGGCAAAAGGGGCTCCTCCGGCCCATATCCAGGTCAGGGAGCGGGTTACCGTTGGGAAACCATCACTACCAACACTTAACTTCGGTGCAGGGAGAGACAGTCATCACTAACCTGCAGGGAGGAACAACCGCAGCCGTCCGAGTGACCTGTCCATCCAGCCACTTGTTTTACCCTGAACTGTGTCATCATCATTGGGCTGAGTGAGTACCTCCGTGCCGTGCGGCACAGCGCTGCCCCTGCGACCATGCACTTCATCAGGCCCCGCAACCCGCCTGTCATCCATCTCTACCCCATCACCAGGCCCCGGGACAACCAACCCCCCTACCCACGTAGGGGAGAAATAACAACAAAGCTGCTCCCTGTCACAGGCTCCCGGGATCCCCGTCCAGAGCAGCGGTGGTGTCCACACAATCACCACAACCGTGGGTGGCGTCACGGACAATATCCCCAAAACCCAAACCACCCCTTTTCACTCACGGGCGAGTAGCGCCGCTCGAGTCCCCGGGATCCGGCCATCGCTCGAGCCAACGAGCAGCAGCAGCCGTAGAGCTGCGTCAGCCGGACCCGAGCAGTGGGAGAGCGCACCGTCCCCTCCTCCGCCAGCGACACTTACAGCTTGGGACTGGTGTGGAGGGTAAAGTGGATCAGGATGCGCAGGAGGAGGAGGAGGCTGAGGAGCATGACATTCCGGAGCTGTAGAGTGTGTGTGAAACCCTGACTGAGGTAGGGCCTGCAAAACTTGGTGTGTGAAGGACGTATTCCGTCCCTCGCTCAGACTGGGTCCCAGCTTGCACAATATTAACCCAGTGTGACGTCAACGAGATGTAGCGGCCTTGCCCACATGCACTTGTCCACGTGTCTGTGGTTAGGTGGACTTTGGCTGAAACAGCGTTGTTCCGGGCACGTGTGATGTTTTGTGACACGTGGTTAGTTATGCAATGCGGGGACGGCACACAGGGAGAAATAGTGGCGGCTGTGGACCGAGTAACGTGGGACAGCTGCCACCATCAGTTCGCGGAATGCTTCTGTCTCAACCAGCCTAAAAGGCAACATTTCCAGCGCAAGCAGTCGCGAAATGTTAGCATTTAGAACTGTGGCATGTGGGGTGTTGGCAGTGTATTTGCGCCTGCGCTCAAAGGTTTCCTGAATGGATAACTGAACGTTGCGCTGGGACAAGGACGTGCTTGATGATGGTGTTCTTTCTGCGTAGGCAACTGCAGGTGCAGGAGTGGAGGAGGCTTGTTCGCAGGCAGCATGGACAGGGGATTGGCTCGCATGCACAACCAGCGAAGACGTAGCAGTGACATCAGCAAGCACTGCTCCTCGACTCTGTTGTACTTCCCACAAAGTCGGGTGCTTGGCTGACATGTGCCTGATCATGCTGGTGGTGGTCAGGCTGCTAGTTTTGGTACCCCTGGTGATGCTGGCATGGCAGGTGTTGCAAATGGCCTTTTTAGAATCATCTGGAGCCAACTTAAAAAACTGCCAGTGTCAGAGTTCCTGGTTTTCCAGTTTTCTTTTGAAAGAGCTTGCCCTTTGTTAACATGGAGTTTTCTGTTATGTTGCCCTACTTCCTGTCCATCTGTTTAAAAGCCGCCCCTAAAGCTTAGTCCAGTGCCTGAGTATACTGCTTCCTGTGTGCTCCTGCCCTGCTGCTTTTGGTTCCTGATTGTTATTCGGATCCTCTTGGAAAACAACCGACACCGACTCTGGACTTCATCTGGTATCATCTAGCTGTACCTGGACTCCGTTTGCCGTCTTTGGTCGGAACTTCTGCCCGGTTCCTTCCGTTTAATACCACTCTGGACTCACATCACGTACAGACATTTTTCGACTTACCTATTGCCCTTTTGTGTCCCGGCTGCTGCGCATTTAGGGCTTCTGGGGTGATTGCCAGACAGTCCCTGTATAGGGGTTTGCTGTTGGTGGTCTCCCTGGGGGAGTCCGGTGCGCGGTACCGGGAATTCCCTTTCGCTCAGTCCCTGGAAGGTATTTCCTGTATTTATGTTCTACTGTGTTTTTGTTCCGTTTATGTACATATTTGCTGGTTGCATATTATAAATGTCTTGCACCAAGAACTCGTCTCTGGTTGTCATTGCCCTAACGCAATCGAAATCCTCAATACATACAATAGTATTACAGCCAGACTCGGGAAGACCTAACATTTGTACAGGCACCTTGTGTCGTGTTGTTCCGGGGAACAGTTGACTGACGTCTGCCTGGGGCCACCACTCTGCTTCTTACTGCCTGTTGTGATGCTACGCCTCCCTCCCCCTGTGCACTGCTGTCCTCGCTCTGCATATCCTCCTGCCAGGTTGGGTCAGTTACTGGATCATCCACCACGTCGTCTTCCTCTTCCGCACCCTGCTCCTCCTCCTGACTTCCTGACAATTGTGTCTCATCATCGGCCACCCCTTGTTGAGACACGTTGCCAACTTCGTGAGAACGTGGCTGCTCAAATATTTGTGCATCTGTACATACAATCTCGTCATGGCCCACTTCAACAGGAGCTGGCGAGAGGCCAGAATTTGTGAATGGAAACGTGAACGAACAGCTATTCCGAGTGTCCAAGTGTGGGATCAGTAATGTCCGTGGACGTGTACTCGGCCTGGTGGTAGGAAGGAGGATCAGGTTCTGAAATGTGCGGTGCAGTATCACGGCTACTGACACTTGACCGTGTGGAAGACAGAGTGTTTGTGGTGGTGCCAATCTGACTGGAAGCATTATCCGCTATCCAACTAACAACCTGTTGACACTGGTCTTGGTTCAAGAGGGGTGTACTGCTGCGGTCCCCAAGAATTTGGGACAGGACGTGCGAGCGACTAGATGTGGCCCTTTGTTGTGGCGAAATTAGAGCTTGCACACAACCTCGGTGTCTGCCTGCACCACCATCACGTCCACTTCCTTGTTCGTTGACAACGCCCTTGCGCATTTTGCAATGCTGTGCTGATGTGTATTCACTAGACTTGTGTGTTATATCCAAGTTTGTGCAAAACTCACACAAATGCAGCGGAAAGCTGCCACCAACAGGCACACACGTGCAATTTTTAAATGCAAGCACGGAGGCACTAAGAACCTAACAGGTCTCTATCCAGGGACAACGTAGAGCCTCCCAATGTTTGGCTTCCCTGCCTAAGGGCTATACTATAATACACCCACTTCCTTCCAATGGGCACTTCAGGTTTACAGGCCTTCATGCACGTCTCTATCCAGGGACAACGTGGAGCCTCCCAATGTTTGGCTTCCCTGCCTAAGGGCTATACTATAATACACCCACTTCCTTCCAATGGGCACTTCAGGTTTACAGGCCTTCATGCACGTCTCTATCCAGGGACAACGTGGAGCCTCCCAATGTTTGGCTTCCCTGCCTAAGGGCTATACTATAATACACCCACTTCCTTCCAATGGGCACTTCAGGTTTACAGGCCTTCATGCACGTCTCTATCCAGGGACAACGTGGAGCCTCCCAATGTTTGGCTTCCCTGCCTAAGGGCTATACTATAATACACCCACTTCCTTCCAATGGGCACTTCAGGTTTACAGGCCTTCATGCACGTCTCTATCCAGGGACAACGTGGAGCCTCCCAATGTTTGGCTTCCCTGCCTAAGGGCTATACTATAATACACCCACTTCCTTCCAATGGGCACTTCAGGTTTACAGGCCTTCATGCACGTCTCTATCCAGGGACAACGTGGAGCCTCCCAATGTTTGGCTTCCCTGCCTAAGGGCTATACTATAATACACCCACTTCCTTCCAATGGGCACTTCAGGTTTACAGGCCTTCATGCACGTCTCTATCCAGGGACAACGTGGAGCCTCCCAATGTTTGGCTTCCCTGCCTAAGGGCTATACTATAATACACCCACTTCCTTCCAATGGGCACTTCAGGTTTACAGGCCTTCATGCACGTCTCTATCCAGGGACAACGTGGAGCCTCCCAATGTTTGGCTTCCCTGCCTAAGGGCTATACTATAATACACCCACTTCCTTCCAATGGGCACTTCAGGTTTACAGGCCTTCATGCACGTCTCTATCCAGGGACAACGTGGAGCCTCCCAATGTTTGGCTTCCCTGCCTAAGGGCTATACTATAATACACCCACTTCCTTCCAATGGGCACTTCAGGTTTACAGGCCTTCATGCACGTCTCTATCCAGGGACAACGTGGAGCCTCCCAATGTTTGGCTTCCCTGCCTAAGGGCTATACTATAATACACCCACTTCCTTCCAATGGGCACTTCAGGTTTACAGGCCTTCATGCACGTCTCTATCCAGGGACAACGTGGAGCCTCCCAATGTTTGGCTTCCCTGCCTAAGGGCTATACTATAATACACCCACTTCCTTCCAATGGGCACTTCAGGTTTACAGGCCTTCATGCACGTCTCTATCCAGGGACAACGTGGAGCCTCCCAATGTTTGGCTTCCCTGCCTAAGGGCTATACTATAATACACCCACTTCCTTCCAATGGGCACTTCAGGTTTACAGGCCTTCATGCACGTCTCTATCCAGGGACAACGTGGAGCCTCCCAATGTTTGGCTTCCCTGCCTAAGGGCTATACTATAATACACCCACTTCCTTCCAATGGGCACTTCAGGTTTACAGGCCTTCATGCACGTCTCTATCCAGGGACAACGTGGAGCCTCCCAATGTTTGGCTTCCCTGCCTAAGGGCTATACTATAATACACCCACTTCCTTCCAATGGGCACTTCAGGTTTACAGGCCTTCATGCACGTCTCTATCCAGGGACAACGTGGAGCCTCCCAATGTTTGGCTTCCCTGCCTAAGGGCTATACTATAATACACCCACTTCCTTCCAATGGGCACTTCAGGTTTACAGGCCTTCATGCACGTCTCTATCCAGGGACAACGTGGAGCCTCCCAATGTTTGGCTTCCCTGCCTAAGGGCTATACTATAATACACCCACTTCCTTCCAATGGGCACTTCAGGTTTACAGGCCTTCATGCACGTCTCTATCCAGGGACAACGTGGAGCCTCCCAATGTTTGGCTTCCCTGCCTAAGGGCTATACTATAATACACCCACTTCCTTCCAATGGGCACTTCAGGTTTACAGGCCTTCATGCACGTCTCTATCCAGGGACAACGTGGAGCCTCCCAATGTTTGGCTTCCCTGCCTAAGGGCTATACTATAATACACCCACTTCCTTCCAATGGGCACTTCAGGTTTACAGGCCTTCATGCACGTCTCTATCCAGGGACAACGTGGAGCCTCCCAATGTTTGGCTTCCCTGCCTAAGGGCTATACTATAATACACCCACTTCCTTCCAATGGGCACTTCAGGTTTACAGGCCTTCATGCACGTCTCTATCCAGGGACAACGTGGAGCCTCCCAATGTTTGGCTTCCCTGCCTAAGGGCTATACTATAATACACCCACTTCCTTCCAATGGGCACTTCAGGTTTACAGGCCCTCATGCACGTCTGTATGCAGGGGCATTGGTGAACCTCACAATTTAGGACTGCCCTGGCAAAGGAAAATACTACAAAGACTCACTTCCTCAAAATGGGCACATTAGACTCAAGAGGCCTTCATGTACGTCTCTTCTCAGGGACATCGGAGTGCCACACAATGTTTTCACGTAAAATCTTTCATGTATTGATCTCAAAAAGTAACATACACCAGCTCTATCTCACTATTGGGTATGTGCCCTTAACATTTCCGCCATGAAAAATCATTTTGGGGTCATTTTGGAAGGTTTTCTGGTGAGTCCGTAAAAATGGCGTAAAACGCGGACAAAATTGTTCACAGCTGTGACTTTTGAGTGATAAATGCTTCAAGGGGTCTTCCCCATGCTGTTGCCATGTCATTTGAGCACTCTTCTGAGACTTTTGTGACATTTTTAGGGTTTCTCCATGCTGCCGGGAGGTCATTTCACAAAAATACTCGGGTCTCCCATAGGATAACATTGGGCTCGTTGCTCGGGCCGAGTACACGAGTATCTTGGGAGGCTCGGCCCGAGCTTCGAGCACCCGAGCTTTTTAGTACTCGCTCATCACTAGTGGTGAGGGATTGGATGTGTGGTATGAAGGACAAGGCAGAGTCGAGGGTCACTCCGAAGCACTGAACTTTGGGTACTGGGGAGAGCATCATGTTATTTATTGTAATAGATAGATCAGTTAGGGAGTGTAGGTGAAATGGAGGAAATATGATTAGTTCAGTTTTGGCCACATTGAGTTTTAGGAAGCTGTATGCTGCCATGCTTGTGGGATGAGAGTCATATAATTTTAATCAAGCAAATAAATATCTATAGAATATATATGTTTTTAGATCCTCATAAAAAAAGGGGATATTATTTCAGACTTCCAAAAAGGGTTTTCAAATTGACTTATAGCCAGGAAAGCTGTATTCCCTGCTCAATCAAGCATTCAAAGACTACATCTACAACAAATAACTAAGTCAACCACAGGGATTACATTGATTCATTGTATATGACATGATGGACCAGATGCTATATTTGCCACTGCACCAACCTGATGCACATCAGGAAACAGATTCACAATGTTTGATCAGACTGCTTCAGTCAAACTTGAATTGTATGCGTTCTCAAGCAGAGGCCATGAAGCCTGATCCCATTCACTTCTGACTCAGCAAATGCAGTGGCAATAACCTAGCCACTTTGCTTTTGACATACTGTCATCTCCAGCCTTTAGTGTTTTGTCAGAGAGGGGATTCAGTGTGGCTGGTGGTTTGATTTGCTTGGGTGGGATACAGTTATCCACCAAAAGAGTAGATGACTCAACATTTGTCAAAATGAATCATACTTTGCACTGACGAGGGGCAAGCACCCCGAAACACTGTGTCTGCAAATGGGGATTCTGATCGGGCATATATATCCTAAGTTATATGTAAAGGATTGTTAAAAATCCACATTTAACTTTTAGGATCGCTACTTCCATTAGGTGGCGCTGCGCTAGAGTTTGTCTCCTGTCCTGAAGAGACAATTTCAAAATGAATCAGGAATTGATCAGAACCCACTGTCATTCATCTACAGTTGATGCCAATGATCTGCCTGTCTATTGTTTGTCTTCTAGACCTTCCTGCTGTCACTTGTTCCTATGGCCTACACTTATTCCAGTGGGGCATCTACTCATTGTGCATCATATAATCTATACTACAATACTGCTACTGCCAGGCTTGCCACTGCTTGCCTTACACCACTAAACATCTCCTTGACTGACATGTTATATTTTTATGCCAAAGGTCTTCTGCCACTGCCAATGCACAGCAATGCCAGTGTCGCGGGCGGAGGGGACGCGCTCACTACGCTCAGGTCCGGGGCTTCTGCTGCTCGGTGGCTCAAGCGGTGGACCGGACCCAGGGACTCGAGCAGCGCTCCTCACCCGTGAGTGAAAAGGGGATGGTTTGTTTGGGGAGATTGTTCGTGACGCCACCCACGGGACGTGGTGATGTTGGCCCCACCGCTGCTGGTAATGGGGATCCCGGGAGAGATGGTAGGGTGCAGCTGAGATGTTGTCCCCTTCGTGGGTAGGGGGGTTGGTGATCCAGCGGCCCAGTGGTGTAACGGGGAGGCTGGATGGCTGGGTTGCAGGGTTGCAGGGACAGCGCGGCGCGGTGTCGGATGGCACTGGTGTACTCACTCAGACAATCACTGATTGTCACACAATCACACAATCACCAAAATGGCCGGATGGACGGGTCCCGCAGCCGGCTGCAGCGTTGTTGTTGTGCTCTCCCCGGACGGCTGATGGTGGCTGTCTTTCCCTGCACCTTTAAGAATGTTCTTGACTCCTGTGGTTGCCCACCGGTAGTCCGCTCCCCGGTGTATAGATGCCGTAGGAGCCCGTTTTGCCCGCAGCACTGGCCCTTTGATCTCTAGCCTGTGGTGGTGGCTGTATATCCTCTCTGGGTCGACGGTTGCCTTCCATCGGGACTTGGTTGTTGGGAAACTCCTGGGGTTTCTGTCACACTCGGATTCGACTATTGACAGTGGCTCCAAGCCTGGTTGGGGTCCGATGGCCCTGCCTGTGTGCTCTTAGCTTCACTCCATTCCCCGGTCCGGTACCGGCGGGCCGACGCCCGACCCCGGTCCTTACGGCTCTGCGGAGTTCCACCAACTCCTGCAGACGACCACCACTGTCTGCCAACCTTGCTGTCAGTGCCTGGGCTCCAACCCAGACACTCAAAGTGTTCACTCCTCTCACTTTCACCTCCAAAACTAAACTAAACCTTTCCCGCCTCCAGGCCTGTGAACTCCTCGGTGGGTGGGGCCAATCGACTGGCTCCGCCCCACCTGGTGTGGACATCAGACCCTGGAGGGAGGCAACAAGGGTTTTTGTCTGACTGTTGTAACTGTCTAGGGTGGGGGGTGTGTATGTTGTTATGTATGTGACTACCTGGCTAGTCCAGGGCGTCACACCAGCATCACACTTCGCACACGTAGATGGAAAGTGTATCCTTCTCAGGGTACACAAAAGGGAAATGGCTCTCAAAATAGGGATAATTTTATACTGGCTTGTTGACAAGCAATTGCTTCTGCATCTTGAAAACAGTTAACTTGTTAATGTTCTCCAACCATGGGGATATATTAATAAAAATACAATGTAATTGTTTTGTCCCTTTAGAAATAGCAACCCTTATGTGAGTCAATTAAAATGGATCATTTTTTTACTCCTAGTTAAGAAGCCATTGCTTTCAAACAGCACACCTGTTTCTGTTCCCAAATCAAAGGGAGACAATTTGCTCTGGATACTTCCCATACAATAATAATTTTTATTGCACCATTAGTGAAAACTCCAAGCTTTCATCCATTTGAAATTGAGTCTAAACAGCAGCAAAGGGGTATCTTCCCCATAAAAGGGAAATTTGGTAAAACTGACTAATTCAAATTTTAAAGATTTTGCCCATTTGTATATCCAGACATATGTAGGTAACCCCTACTGGCAAATTATTAGGCATAGAACGTCACCCTTAAAATCAGTGAGTGCTAGCAGTGGTCATGTCCCTGTGTTGTAATGTAATCACTCCCACTGGAAGTACAGGCCGTGCAAGAACAGAACGGGCTTGGTGGGCTAAAATGTGGTATCTTTGGTATTGGTGGAATTTTCCTTTTCTCACGATTGACTTAGAGTTATTCTATATGCATGTAGACATGAAGATTGACAGTCAGTAGTACAGTAAGTGGTTTGGGAGGAGGCAGAAAAAGAGAGGAAAACTACTAAAGTCACCATCCAATCCCTACAGTAAATATGACTATACAGTTCACAAGGCCTAATACCTGTATTGCTGCAGCTGCTTCCTTCTGTGAAGCCAGAACACTGTTAATTTCTTTCCCTAATTGTCAACCAGAGAGACTTGAGAAGTTCGGCAGAAAGATTTATTCACAATTTTTGTGCTGTGTATATTCTGTGAAAGAGAAAAGGCATAGTCCATACCTTCTACAGCACTTACCTATAACTTTGCAATGGGCATTTTGATGAAGAACAAAATGAAAACTGACATGATAAATGCATCAGCAGTAGTAGGTACCACATTAGTTATCGTGACTGTTTTAGATGATCAAATATTTTGAAATTTGACAAAGGCTTAACAAAAAAAATGTTTTGCAGTGAATTGACTTGTGTAAACCGCAATACTGCAAGGTCTCTAATTATGCAAAAAAGACAGACATAAGCAGCATACCAAGTTCTTCTAAGATACTACAATGGAACCTTGGTTAACGAGAACAATCCGTTCTGGGACTGTGCTTGTTAACCAAGTTACTCGTTCAGCAAAGCAAGATTTCCCATAGGAAATCATTGCAATGCAGACAATTCGTTCCACAACTTGTTAAATGTCCCATCCTGGTCCCCTATTGTGTCATTCCACACATGCACAAACACACACAAACACACACAAACACACAACCACGCATGCACATGCACATATTATGCTCATCTTACCTTCCGTTCCATCGCCGGCCTGCTGGGACTTGCTGTTCACTAGTACGGGCTGTGTATCGGGTAACCATGACGACGAGAGAAAAACGTCCGCACCCAGAGTGATGACATCAAAGGCAGGAGCCTCTGATTGATCAGTGTGCTGCCTTTGAGTAGCGTCTGACAGTGGAAGTTCCTGCCTCATCGCCGATGGTTACCGATACACAGCCTGGAGCGGCGAACTACAGGACCCAGGAGGCCGGCGATGGAACGGAAGGTACACATATTATGCTCACCTTACCTTCCATTCCATCGCCGGCCTTCTAGGTCTTGTAGTTCGCCGCGAGGATTCCTCCCTTTTCGCGATGCACTAGCGAACTACAAGACCCAGGAGGCCGGCGATGGAACAGAAGGTAAGGTGAGCATAATACTGTATGTGCATGCGTGTGTGTTTGTGTGTGTTTGTGCGTGCTTGCGTGTGTTTGTGCGGACTGCAAGTGTGGGTTAGAGCGCGTGGATGTATGGAACCGGAAGTGTGTGCGGTGAGTATTTTACTCGTACAGCAAAGCTTTCTCGTAAACCAAGTAACAAATTTACAGAAAGTTTTGCTTGTTAAGCGAAATTCTCTTTAACTGGGTTACTCGTTAAGGGAGGTTCCACTGTATTAAACTTCCTTTAAGCTCTTTAAAGCAAACAAAGCCTATGTAATATCCAAGTTTTAAAGCTGGAGTAATAGAAGCCCATAAAATTTAGTTTGATGAACAAAAATGTTCTTTGTACTCAACCTATACATGGGCCTTATCCTGCTCCAGATCTGAATTCACACCTGATGACTAGAGATGAGCGATGTTCGAGGTTCGCCAATTTTATGTTCGAGTGATTTTGGAGGGTGCTCGAGATTGAACTCGAACTCGAGCTTTTTGCTAAAAGCTCGTCAGTTCGAGTTACGTGCGAGAACGGCTCGATCACCAAAAGCAGGGCTTTTTACAGCAACAGTGTGCTGGGAGCCATCGCTGGCAGCCTGCATAAGCTGGTAACCAAGATAAATATCGGGTATCCAAGCAAAGCACTTTGCTTGGTAACCCGATATTTACCCTGGTTACGTGTGCAGGGAGCCGACACTTCCCCGCTGGGCTCCACCCCCTCCTGCACGAGGCATGTACACACACACACTCACACTCACCTGTCCTCAGCCATGCAGTCCCCGGCACTGACGTCCTCAGCGCCACATGGCCCCTCTAGGCTCCAACCACTTTGCATTCCGCCGCCCGCACACATGGCCCTGCTAGGCTTCACCCACCTCGCACTCCGCACACATGGCCCCGCTTGGCTCCACCCACCTCGCACTCTGCACACATTACCGCGCTTAGCTCCACCCACCTCGCACTCCACACACATTACCCCACTTAGCTCCACCCATCTCACACTCCGCACACATTACCCCACTAGGTTCCACCCACCTTGCACTCCACACACATTACCCTGCTCGGCTTACCTGCGGTGATGAAGTCCTGCCCTCCCGATCTCAGCGCTGTCACTGTCCTCCATGGCTGCCGCTTCACATTTCTTCTCTCTGTCGACCCGAGACTGCGACTAGCGGTGACGTCACAGGCTCCCGCGATACTTGGCTGTGAAGGCGGCGGTCATTGAAGTCAGTGACAGCTCTGCTATCAGCAGTGCAGGAGATCGTCACCGCAGGTAATGTACCTCACGCCTGAAAGCAGCACTTGTCATGCCCTGCAGTGACCTGGGCTGACCAATTGATGTTAGCTCAGGTCACTGCATTGCTCTCCCTGCCAATAGGGAACATTCTGTTCTTCATTGACTGGGACAGTGACTATGGTATGGATCGTCATGGGAACTCCTTGGATTACAGCAGACCTGGATTTGTTTTTCTTTCTAATAAATTGGTGAAAGAGGGAATGTGTTGGGGAGTATTTTTTCAAATAAAAATGTGTTTGTCGTCTATTTTTTTTTATTACTGACTGGGTTGGTGATGTCAGGTATCTGATAGATGCCTGACCTCACGAACCACAGGGCTTGATGTCAGGTGATCTTACAGCTAGTATCAACCCCATATATTACCCCATTTGCCACCGCACCAGGGCACGGGATGAGCTGGGACAAAGCACTAGGATTGGCGCATCTAATGGATGCGCCACTTCTGGGGCGGCTGCAGCCTGTTATTTTAGGGTGGGGAGAGTCCAATAACCATGGACATCCCTAGTCTGAGAATATCAGACCCCAGCTGTCCGCTTTACCTTGGCTGGTGATCCAATTTTGAGGGGACCCCACGTGTTTTTTTTTTAATTATTTATTTAATTTAAAATAGCATGGTGTGCCCTCAGTTTTGGATTACCAGCCAAGGTGAAGCTGCCAGCTGTAGTCTGCAGGCTGCAGCCGTCTGCTTTACTCTAGCTGGCTATCAAGAATAGGGGGAACCCCACGTCATTTTTTTTTTAAATGTATTTATTTTTTTGGTAAATACAAGGCTAAGCACTCCTTAGTGCCACATGAAAGGCACAAAGGGTGCAAAATTACAAAATGCAGGAGAGTGGGACATGATGTGTCTTTCTGCCATTATAATGACAGAAAAGACTGATATGAAGTGTACAAGCACAAGAAAATCACCAGAGCGCTCTACGCTGTGAAAAGCAGTATAAAATGGCACTCTAGTGAACATGTGACTGCCTCATGTAGGTTGAAGCCATGGATCCTGGGTAAATTTATGTATTTTCCCTCCTTCAGTTTTTTTGCAGTACGCAAAAAAAAACAGAAGGCACACAGATGACAAACGGATGACATACGGACCAAATACGGAACGGAAATGGATGCCACACAGATGCACCCGTGAAAAAAATGGACCATTTTTTGCGGACCGCAAAAACGGATCAGTCGTGTGAATGAAGCCTTATTCTGATCTGCCATTTATAAACAGCAGGCAGAAATAAGTGAATAGCACCCCCCAGTGTCAGAAAATCTCCGGGGTTTCAGGGGTAACTGAGACCCTGGAGATCATGATTTAGGCCGGTTTTCCCGGTCCCCGCTCATGTGATCACCGGTATACACCGTATACCATTGATCATGTTACAGTAAATGACAGCGCCGGTAAAAAATTATTTATCTCCCATCTGGCATGAACAAACATGTCAGATGGGAGATAAATCTCCTCCATGGTCCCCCGATGTCGCCAAAGTGCCCCCCCGACCCCATCCCGGAAATCCAATATGGCCACACGTACAGCAGCGCGCCGGCCGCTTCACCCTACTCCTCTGATTTCTTTCGCATGTGCCATGACACATGCAACAGAAAACTCCTCCCCAGGCCCTGCTAGGTCACCCCCTATAACCCCACCGGTGTTCCCCGGTGTCCCACGGTACCTGTGAAGCGTTGATCCCCCGCGGCCCCCTCCTTCACAATAGACGCTGCCGCATGCACAGAGCGACTGTCAGCTCAGCTTCCTGTGTTCAGACACAGTGAGTGGTGGTAATCATGCATCTGTAAGCTACTGCAATGCCCTGCTCATGAGGAAAGGAACATAGTTGAACAGGAGAGCTATACTACATTTCCAAATGGAGGTATTTGATTTTATAGTTGCCCTGCTGAATCACTCCCAAACATGAGAGTCCATTATACGCCACTATAAAACATGTCTAAAAAGTGATCTCTGTTGTTTAGTATTCATTCAGCTGGATAACTGGACTTAAAGGGGTATTCCATCTCCAAGATCTTATCCCCAATATATAGTAGGTGGAATAGCAATAATATCAGCAAATACCAATATTTGGAAATGTAGAATGGTTCTCCTGATTAGGCATGCCCTTACCTCATGAGCAGGGCATTGCAGCTTTGGTAGCAACACTTACGACATGGACTCTGCTGCTGTGGTCCCGGGGAGAGTGGGTGCAGATTCATTGCACCCACACTCCTCACATGGAGGGTCTGCACTCCTAGAAAATAGGTGATATGTCGCCTGAGCGTGTCCCCCTATGTTCTAGATGGTCCAGAGTCATCGTGGTACCCCCTTACTTTTTTTTCCTTAGAATAAATTGGTGAAAGAGGGAATGTTTTGGGGAGTGTTTTTTCAAATACATTTTTTTTGGTCTATTTTTTTGTTAGTACTGACAGTTTGTGATGTCGGGTATGTGATAGACGCCATGACATCAAAACCTGCTGGGCTTGATGTCAGGTGACCTTACAGCTAGTATCAACCCCATTTATTACCCCATTTGCCACTGCACCAGGGCACGGGATGAGCTGGGGTGAAGCACCAAGATTGGCGCATCTAGTGGATGCGCCACTTGTGGGGCGCCTGCGGCCTGCTATTTTTAGGCTGTGAAGGGCCAATAACTATGGACCTTCCCACCCTGAGAATACCAGACCACAGCTGTCCGCTTTACCTTGGCTGGTGATCCAATTTGGGGGGGACCCTACTTTTTTTTTGTAATTATTAATATTTATAAAATAATTATAAAAAAAGAGCCTGGGGTGACCTCCACATTGGATCCCCAACCACGGTAAAGCTGCCAGCTGTGGTTTTCAGGCTACAACCGTCTGCTTTACCCTATCAAAAATGGGGGGACCCAACGTCATTTTTTTTTTAACTATTTTTTTAAATAAAAAAAATTAATCGGGTTCCCTGTATTTTGATTGCCAGCCAAAGTAACGCCAGGCAGATGGGGTGGCAACCCGTAGCTGTCTGCTTTATCTGCGCTGAGAATAAAAAATACCACGGAGCGCTACGTCTTTTTTTAAAGATTTATTTTTACAGCACTGTCATGTCAGGCAATCAAAATACAGCGAAGCCCTTTTTTTTAGTTATTTAAATAAATAATTAAAAAAATATATATATGGGCTCCCGCTGCATTTTTTGTATTGCTAGCTAAGGGTAATCCAAGCAGCTACTGGCTGCTAACCCCCACTGCTTGGTGTTACCTTCACTGGCAATGGAAAATCCAGGGAAGCATTTTTTATTTTTTTTTGCCAAAAAACTACAAAAAATGACATGTGCTTCGCCATATTTTTGTATGTTAGCCAGGTACAACAGGCAGGTACGACTGACCCCAACCCCCAGCTGCCTATTTGTACCCGGCTGGGAAGTAAAAATATAGGTTAGCCCTTTTTTTAATTATTTCATGAATTTCATGAAATGATTAAAGAAAAAAACCACGTGGGCTTCACCCCATTTTTGTATCCAGCCGGGTGCAACTAGGCAGCTGGGGATTGGAATCCGCAGCACAGGTTAGCCCAAGGTTTCTGGGCCCCTCTGCTGCGAAGTGCAGTCCGCAGCCGCCCCAGAAAATGGCGCTCTCATAGAAGCGCCATCATCTGGCGCTGTATCCAACTCTTCCAGCAGCCCTGAAGCCGGGTGGCTTGCTGGGTAATAATGAGTTAATACTAGCTTTGTTTTACTAGCTTGTATTAAGCCAGAGATTCTTAATGTCAGGCAAGTTTGACCCGGCCATTAAGAATCTCCAATAAAGGGTTAAAAAAAGACACCACATAGAGAAAAAATACTTTAATAGAAATAAATACACAGACACACTTAGAGACTCCATGTTTATTACTCCCTCTTATCCCTCCACGATCCATGGTCTTCTGTCTTCTTTCTCCTTCAACACATGCAGCTCTGCTCCATCAGCAGCACTGCATGGGAGAAAGATGCTGCTCCCCGTGCAGGCTTTTCACTTCGTGAGTGATCAGTGCTGCTGGCTGTTAGCAGTAACATCACCGCTGACAGACGGGTTGCCATAGCAATGGTGCTCCGATCACGTGATTCACGGTGCCGCTGCGACTGTTAGCGGTGACGTCACCGCTAACAGGCACATTGCTATGGCAGCAGTGATCTCCGTTATTTACCGGCTGTGTCAGCCGGTCAATAATGGAACGGGGAAGCAGAACGGGGAGTCGACCGTGTGCCAGAGCATGTCGCCGGTACACGGCGATACACAAACATGCACCGTGTACCAGAGAGTGCAATGACAGGACCTAGCATGACGTCAAAGCCATGTGACCAGTCTGTAGCCAATGAGATATTATACACTTGACTGGTCACATGGTTATTTTGACGTCACAATAGGTCCTGCATCACTGCTAGTTACCGGGAGTGCAGGACGCATCGCGGGCACTGGTAAGTGTTATGGCAATGTTTATTAACTGTATGTGTATATTTATAATGTGTTTTTATATGTTTGTGATTGCCTCCCATTGTTTTCAATGGAGTTCGAGAGGTTCATCGAACGGTTCGTCGAACGGTGCCCCGTTCGATGAACCGAACCGAGCTTAAACTCCAGGGGGGTGGTTTATCTCTACTGATGATGCCTAAAATAATTTATTTCACTAAAAATGAGGAATAAGCTTAAATGTATAAAAAAATTTCATGTAAGCTGAAGAGCTTTGATTAAGATGGAATGTTAGCATTTTGTGCGCAGACCTGTGAAGAGGTACAATCCCTAGCAGGTGCCCACCAGAGGAATTCATCCCTAGATTCGACCTTTTCAAAAATTAGTTTTACTAAAAATGGAGGAACTGAGATGTAGCAAATCTTTAAATCAGAGAACACAAGTACATTTTTAAAAATTGTTTAGCATTTTTTCTCAGACTGGCTAGTGGCCCAATCAAGTGCAGGTTCCATATAGGAGAGTTCACCCCATATGCTGTCCCTCTACCAAAAATTGATTGAAGAGAGACATGAGATGTATCAAAAATTTAAGAAATTGAAGATGAATATGGTTGCTAAAAATATTTTGCCTCTTGTGTCCAGCCCTTTTGCATGTAATTCCAAGTATAATTGTATGACAGTTGCATTTAACCCCTTCACTACACTAAAACACCCTTCTGACCGGGCCATTTTTTATGATTCTGACCAGTGTCCCTTTGACAGGTTATAACTCTGGAATGCTTCAACAGATCCTGGTGATTCTGAGATTGTTTTTCGTGATATATTGTACTTACTGCTAGTTGTACATTTAGGCCAAAATGTTTTACATTTTTTTTGTGAAAATTTTGGAAATTTGTCGAAAATTTTGCAATTTTCAAACTTTAAAAATGTTATGCCCATAAATCAGAGAGTGATATCACACAAAATAGTTACTAAATATCATTTCCCACATGCCTACTTTACAGCAATTTTTTAAACAATTTTTTTTTTGTTATAGATTTAGAAGGGTTCAAAGTTAGTCAGAAATTTCTCATTTTTTCAAAAAAATTAAAAAACCTTTTTTAGGGACCAGATCACATTTGAAGAGACTTTGAGAGGCCTAGGTGACAGAAAATACCAAAAAGTTACACCATTCTAAAAGACCTCACACTGGTCAAAACCACATCCAAGACGTTTATTAACCCTTTAGGTTCTTCACAGGAATCAAAGCAATGTGGAAGGAAAAAATGAAAATTTAACTTTTTTACTTTTTTTTTTTTGTTACTTTACCATACAATTTTGCATTTTTACAAGCGTATCAGAAAAAACTGCACCATAAAATTTATTGTGCATTTTCTCCTGAGTACGCTAATACTTTATACGTGGTGGAAATCAATTGTTTGGGCACACGGCAGGGCTCAGAAGGAAAGGAGTGCCATTTGAATTTTTGAAAGCAGAATTAGCTGAAATCATTAGCCATGTGGAATTTGGAATACCCCTTGAGGTGCCTAAACAATGGAGCTCCCTAACAAGTGACCCTATTTTGGAAACTAGACCCCTCAAGGAGTTTATCTATATGTTTGGTGAGCCCCTTGAACCCCTGGGGGCTTCACAGAAGTTTACAACATTGAACCGTGAATATATATACTGTATATATACATATCTATATATATAGAGAAAGAGAGACATTTTTTTTTTTTTTTAACCACAAAATTGTTACTTCAACCAGACTTTTTTTTGTTTTTACAAGGGTATCAGGAAAAAATGCACCACAAAATTGATTTTGCAATTCCTCATGAGTATGCTGATACCTCATATGTGGTGGAAATCAACTGTTTAGGTGCATGTCAAGACTCAGAAGGCAAGGAGCACCATTTGACTTTTCAAACGCACAGATGGGAAAAAAGAAATGGTGGATATGGATGAAACAAAAAAAATTGTGCCCAAAATTGAGCACGGACGACAATCCATGATATGCATCAGTGATCGGCACTTGGCCGCTACAGGATGCATGGACAAATGAAGTGCAAAATGAGATGGAAGATATGGATAAAACGAAAAAAGTCCTGCGCAAAATTAAGCATGGAGGATGATCCATGATGTGCATCACTGATCGGCGCTTGGCAGGGCGCATGGATGGATGAGGTAAAAAAGGGAGAGGGCATGCCGGACAAAAAAAAATATACTAACAGGACCAGAGGATTAGCAGGAGGTTCATTGACCAGAGGAACTGCAGGAGGAATAAAAGGCAACACAATGGAAGCCTCATGACAGGACCCAGCAGCAGGCAACAAGATGGACGGCTCATGCATGAGCACCCAAGAAGGAGACAGCGATGGATGCAGATGCAATCGGACTAATGAAGACCTTGAACTATCCGGTGGCAGCAGGTAGGGGATGTCTGAGGGGGACAGCAGATGCCAAGGGGGAGACAGGAGAAGCCAAGGGATCGCACCGACCACAGAGGCAGGAGAATAAGGGCAGGAGGAGAGAACTCAGGGGGCAGATAGAGAGGTTGCAGGGGGGGCAGAATGGGAGGATGCAAGAAGGGCCGATTGGGAGGTGGCAACAGGGCAGATCATGAAGGCACAGGGAAGCACGCAAAACTTACAGTAGCAACAGGATTGAGGAGCAGGAGCAGCAATCAGACTGTGGCGGCGGCATGGTACTACAACTACCAGCAGGGGGGCACACTGCAAACATGCTGGGAGAGGGCTCTCCAGGCCAAAACAAGCCTGGGGAGGGTGGTCACTTCAGGGTCAGACCACCACCCCTGCATGCTGATTGGAGCGATTGTGCATCATAGCATGATCTCTCCAATCAGTGCTGCAGGGGGGCGCCGTGTTTGATGGCCTCCAGTCAATGATCCGGTGCTGCTGCAGCAGATCATAGCTAGATCTCACTGGATCGCATGGTTTGGGGCATTTTTTTAGCCAAAAACAGTGCAATCGCTGTGATTGGCGGTTCAGATTTGAACCGCCAATCACTGCGATCTTGAATGGTGTCAAGCAAAGGTCCTCTGCTGTAAGAAATAGCAGGGGGCATCATTTAAAAGCTGTTGCTACGGCCATTGCAATCAAGTGAATTTTAGGACATACTGTTAAGTCACTGGTCGTTAAGTCATGTAAGAATAGGACATAACGGTAGGGTCCATGGTTGTAAAGGGATTGAACTTATGGAATATTGAGATATTTTTGTTGTTCTTAAAAAAAAAAAAAAAAAACTTTTTACATAAAGAGATGCAAAGTACATGCAAAAGATGTAGTCTATGGGTTGTCCATCTCATTTCACATGCCAAAATGCTAACTTTTTTCATAGAATCATAGTATGGTAGTATGGTAGAGTTGGAAGGCACCTAAAAGGCCATCTGGTCCATATCCCCAAGAGGGGTTTTTTTCCAGGCAAATTATTATTTCAGTATTTTTCTTCAGTAGGAAACTTAAAACTGAGGGGGGCTGTGATAGTCCCTCCTCATTGACTGCACTAGACCATATGCCCATGTGCTATAATAGCTGCAAAGCATTATGGTGATGCCTGTGCAGTCATGCTTGAAATCACGAGCGTTTCCTTTCTGGCTGGTTTAATCTTCAGCAATGTGTGAAATAACACCAGGCATTTTCTTTACACAAATTCAATCATAAATTGTTCGAATTTGCTAGGCCCTGTGAATTCATGAAATTCAACTCACAGTGGATTTGCAGCAGATTAGTTCAATTATCTCTAATGATGGATATGCATTAGATATGTAGAGTCCTATTTAAATTTGTGGGTGAAAGGTTACTTTAAATTAGCCTTAAACAATTGCTTAAATAGAGGTATTTTACAAGGTGATTAAAGAAAACAATTTTTTTTCTCTTTTTTTGTTTAAAAAAACCCACACATGAGTAGTGAGCTAGACAAAAAAGAAGGTTTTAGGCTCTAGATGATGTGCCATTAAGATTTTTCATGTACAATTCAAGAACTGAATAATTTAATGAATTGTCTTATGATCATATCTAGAGAGTTCCTACGGGTCATGCATACCATCAAAAGGATGGGTAATGGCAAGTCAAGTCTAAATACAGATAAAATGTGTACTGTGTCGGTACTATTAAAATTTATGACAGTCAGTAGCAAGACGTTACAGCAGGATTTACCCAATGTTTAGTTAAATGACTACTTCGTGGCCATATATTTTGTAGAGCAGTCCACAGAGTACACTAGTAATTGAAATATAGTATATATACACATTTATCTTTCCTGTCCATGCTAACACTTATATTGCTTTCTATTTTAAATATTTAATACAATAAAGGCATTTTAACTGTTTCAGAAAAAAACTGTTTACTGAGCAATAAACGTTATGGGCTTTTCCAATATTGCTTCTATAACGATTTATTCTGATTTCTAGTATCGCTACCGAGAGACAAAAAACAGTTTCATAAAAAAACATGTACATGAAGTATTTCTCCAAGAAATGTTTTGTTTTACACATGTTTATATCCTATGTGTGTATTGGAACAACACACACACACAAAAAAAAAAACCAGAGAAAAAACAGACTTAATCTCACACACAACACAAAAGGGGGTAAACAAAATTGTGGGCACCTTTCGAAAATTATGAGTAAATAACATTGTTTCAGCAGGTGATGATCGTTCAAACTCCTCTGTGGCAAGTAACAGGTGTGGGAAATATTAAGATCATACCAGAAACCAGATACAAAGGGGAGAAGTTGACTCAATCTTGCTTTGTGTGTTGTCTGTGTGTGCCACACTAATGGAAAACAGAAAGAGGAGAAAAGAACTGTCTGGGCACTTGAGAACCAAATTGTTGAAAAATATCACCAATGTCAAGGTTACAAGTCCATCTCCAGAGATCTTGATGTTTTTTAGTCTATGATGAGCAAGATAATCAAGAAGCTTACTACCCATGGCATTGTAGCTAATCTCCCTGGACGTGAATGGCAGAGAAAAATTTATGAAAGGTTGCAATGCAGGATAGTCTGGATGGTAAATAAGCAGTCTCAATCAAGTTCAAAAGAAATTTAAGCTGTCCTGCAGGCTCAGGGTACGTCAGTATGAGCACAAACTAGCCATCAACATTTGAATGAAATTAATCCCTATAGTAGGAGATCCAGGAGAATCTCACTGCTGACAGAAATACCTAAAAAAATCTAAACTGCAGTTTATCAAAATGTATGTGAGTAAAGGTCCAGTCACACTAAGCAACTTACCAGCGATCCCAACAACGATAGGGATCGCTGGTAAGTTGCTAGGAGGTTGCTGGTGAGATGTCACACTGCGACGCTCCAGCGATCCCACCAGCAACCTGACCTGGCAGGGATCGCTGGAGCGTCGCTACACGAGTTGCTGGTGAACTCACCAGCAACCAGTGACCAGCCCCCAGCGCCGCGTGGAAGATGCTGCGCTTGGTAACTAAGGTAAATATCGGGTAACCAACCCGATATTTACCTTGGTTACCAGTGCACGGAGCTACACGTGCAGAGAACAGGGAGCAGCGCACACTGAGCGCTGGCTCCCTGCTCTCCTAGTTACAGCACACATCGGGTTAATTACCCGATGTGTGCTGCAGCTAAATGTGCACAGAGCAGGGAGCAGCGCACAATGCTTAGCGCTGGCTCCCTGCTCTCCTACTTACAGCACACATCGGGTTAATTACCCGATGTATGCTGCAGCTAAATGTGCACAGAGCAGGGAGCAGTGCACACTGCTTAGCGCTGGCTCCTTGCTCTCCTAGCTACAGCACACATCGGGTTAATTAACCCGATGTGTCCTGCAGCTACATGTGCACAGAGCAGAAGCCGGCACTGACAGTGAGAGCGGCGGAGGCTGGTATCAAAGGTAAATATCGGGTAACCAAGGACAGGGCTTCTTGGTTACCCGATGTTTACATTGGTTACCAGCCTCTGCAGAAGCCGGCTCCTGCTGCCTGCACATTTAGTTGTTGCTGTCTCGCTGTCACACACAGCGATCTGTGCTTCACAGCAGGACAGCAACAACTAAAAAATGGCCCAGGACATTCAGCAACAACCAACGACCTCACAGCAGGGGCCAGGTTGTTGCTGGATGTCACACACAGCAACATCGCTAGCAATGTCACAAAAGTTGTTCGTTAGCAGCAATGTTGCTAGCGATGTTGCTAGCGATGTTGCTTAGTGTGACGGGGCCTTAAGCCAAAATCCTTGGAAGAAAGCATCTTGTGTACAGATGAGACTAAGATAAAGCACATCATTGTACTGTTTGCCAAAAATGGAATGAGGCCTAAATAAAAGAACACAGTACATACAGTCAAATTTGGTGGTGGTTCAAAGAAGTTTTAAGGTTGTTTTGCTGCCTCTGGCACTGGGTGTCGTGACTGTGTGCAATGCATCATCAAATCTGAAGATAACTAAATAATTTTGAGTCACAATGTAGTGCCCAGAGTTAAAAAGGTGGGTTTGTGTCCTAATTCATGGATCTTCAAGCATGGTTATGACCCCAAATATGCTTCAAAAAACACCAATAAATGGATGCAAACCAAGTGCTGGAGAGTTCTGAAGTGGCCAGCAATCAGTCAAGATCTAATTTTCATTGAATACCTGTGGAGAGATCTTAAAATTGCAGTTGGGAGAAGGCGCCTTCAAATATGAGAGACCTGGAGAAGTTTGCAAAAGAGGAGTGGTCCAAAATTCCAGTTGAGAGGTGTAATAAGCTTCTTGATGGTTATAGGAAGCGATTGATTGCAGTTATTTATTCCCAAGGGAGTGAATGCAAATAATAAGTTTAGAGTGAAAACAATTTTGTCCAGACCAATTATGTGTGAAATTATGTCCAATTTGCCTTTTTTTCTGTTTTGTTTTTGTGCTGTATCAATACACACAAAGCAAATAAATGTGTATAACAAAGCATGTAATTACAATAATTTTCTGGGAAAAATACTTCATTTACTGGAACAATTTCAGGGCTGCCATCATATTCGGCCATGACTGCAATTAGACAGATTTGTGTGTTTACATTTCTGGGGTTATAAGAATGAATGCCAAGGATTTATAGAAGTTCTCTGTATTTTGCTAAGCATGTTTCTTACTCTGCCTGTATCCAAATATTATTTTTTTATCTAGGGAAAATAGGACATATGATAAATTTAGACAGCATGATCCAAGACAAAGAATAGCAACTGCAATATGAATGCAACAGGAATTATAGTGACAATAGCAGTCTTATGTTCTAGTTAGAATATTGTCTTTTCCTGGTACTATTTAGTCCACTATCATTTTATTTAGAATCTGCCTTTATTTACAAGCTCATAAATTGAATTAATCCAGATTTTTTCCACAAACACGTAATACTTTTCTTTTGAGTCAACCACATTTCTTTTTTTATCATGCCCTAGAGAAATGACAATAGTGTAGACTATGATTAAGTGGGAAGATTTAAAGCTTAAGTAACATAATTCCTAAATATTTATCTCTAATAAAACTTCAAAGATAAAAACACTAAAAATATTTTGGAAAGTTAAATGTTTATTCAAACCTAAACACATTTTACACTACTGTATACCAACTACCATTCTTTTGTCTAGAAAATAAACATCGTAAAATAATAAATACATTTGTTTAATATTTTTTCAGTTATTTTATTTTTTTCTATAAACTGTTTCTAGCTGTGTGAAATATACACAAAATATAAGTTCTGAGTAATTAGAACATGATATCCTCAAGCTAATTGCCTTAGAGCCATTTCATTACGCTTTTGAGATTCCATGTTGGAAACAAAACACAGCCCTCATTTAATTTTGGATAGACATGGAAAAACTATTTTAATTCGCATGACACTATTTATTTTGTTTCATGAAAAATATAATATTTAGCCATAGTTACATGGAAAATCAGCTGCCCAAAAAGATAATATAAAAAGAAATGTTCTTTAGTGAAACATTGTGTAAAAATGTAATAATGTAGCAACAATTAAAATAGTAAAAGTCAATAAAAGGGAAGCATACAACACTTCCAAAAGTATATAAATCTAAATAGCTACGTAACTATATACAACACTCGGAAATCCCTTAAGAAAAAGAGAGAAAAAATGTGGCGCTATCAAGCTTAGTGAGGGAATATAAAAATATAAAATCAACAGGTGAAAAACAACATGCTCTCCTGAATGGGTTGTGCCTGGGGTGCAGCAGACCTAATGTGCTGCAGGAAATTGTTCCAATGGAGTTCCGACAGTGTGTGATACTGGTGATTAATCCAGAGCTATGGCGCTGCTACAATTGGAAAATGTTAAAATACTGGATGGACAAGATTTGTCTCCAATAGAAATGTATGTATTAAAAAAAAGGCATAAAAACACAACTCGTTCCTGCCGATAACAGCCTTCTTCAGGTAACTAAGTAGTGTTTCATAGACAACTGAGAAAGACTGTTATCAGCCTAAACGCATTGTGTTTTTATATGATTTTTTAATAAATACCTTTCTATTGGAGACAAATCTTGTCCAGTATTTTCACATTTTCCGTTTGTGGGAGCACCATACACCTGGATTACTCACTGATATATATGAATTTGTTAGTTAATTCTTTGGATGACCATCGTGTAAAACCATCAAGGACCATTACTGTAAGCTTTAACGTGCATTAATATAATATGGCTTTGTACAACCTCTGCACCGCATATATCTCCCATTTATTATATATGCCTATAGGTTTTTTCTTTATTTCAGACATTTTCTAGATTTTACAAGGAAAAAAACATGCATGCTTCATTGGACATGATATATTGTGGATATCTTTAAAATATTGTACTGTACAGGGAATCATGAGTCCTTACAGCCCCATGTGTCATGTATGGGGCAATAGAGTGCTGCATTTTCCATGGTGCAGCAGAAAGCTGTAGCTAAATTTGTTGCAAATCCAAAACAGAGATCCACAAAATATAATTCTCTTACAGCAATTTTTTGTCTACTGATTTCAAGAGAATTTCCATAAGCGATATTGATTTTTAAAATCAGTGTTTCTGCCACTAACAACTCAACTACAATGCCATCTTAATATTTTTTTCTCCATTTTCTCTTATTTATTATTCCAGTCCAGATGTCCTCACATCTTTCTATTTGCAAAAGGCTTTTCCCGCAAGTCTAGTGCATGTGTTAAGATTTTCTTGACCCATCTCAAACCCATGTAGGAAAGGAACTGTTACGGGCGGCTGTCTGATAATAACTTAAAGGAGTATCAGACAGTCAGGGTCCACCGTGCAAAGACTCTGCTGCAGATTATGGCAGAGTGCAATACCTCTGTTAACTCACAGAAGGATATAATAAGTAAGTAAAGCAATTCCTCCCTTACTTGGAGGGTGTGTGGAATGATCTCTGTTAATAATCACAGAGACAAAGGCAATGTGTGCGAAATGGCACCTACCTAGGTTCGCTCTTCTAGTGGTGCAAAAGAGACGAACAGCAGCGTAAGCCGCACAAAGCTCCTACCTGCGTTCGCTCCACTAGTGTGCGAGGACACGAACCACTAGATATGGCACCTGCCTAGGTCCGCTCTTCTAGTGGTGCAAAAGAGACGAACAGCAGCGTAAGCCGCACAAAGCTCCTACCTCTGTTCGCTCCCCTAGTGTGCGAGGATACGAACAACTGCTAGTCGCAGTATAAGGAACGTTACCGTAGCGGCAACGTCCACCTACGAGTCGAACCACAAGGCCCAGCCAGACCATGTGCCTCAGGCACCTGCCTATGTCTGCTCCCCTAAGAGGTAAGGATACGGACAGCAGCCGAAGCTGTAAGGTATAAGAACGCTACCCTGCCGGTAGCGCTCACCTAGTATAGACAGAGAAATGCCTAGAGGAACGTGCACAGAGCGTCTACTCTTATGCATGAACCAAGAGGACTGAGCACCATGCGGCGTGTGTCAGGGTCTTATATAGACTCTGTGCCTCATCCAAGATGGAGGACACCAGAGCCAATCCGCTGCCAGAACGACAGGAGTGACATCATGCTGGCCTATCACCAAGCAAGGCATCACAAGCACATGACCAGCGACCAATCGGCATAGAAGGTGTCAGAGACATGTGACCTCGTGTCAGCAATGATGTCACCCGCACATGTGCAATGGCTCCAAGATAGGACTTAGTCTCCGGCGCTCGCACATGTGCAGTAGCAAGAAATCTGGACTTAGTCTCCGGCGCTCGCACATGTGCAGTAGCAAGAAATCTGGACTTAGTCTCCAGCGCTCGCACATGTGCAGTAGCAAGAAATCTGGACATAGACTCCAGTGCTCGCAGCAACCGTAACAGGAACTGAAAGTCTCATAGGTACATACAGTGATGAATCCTAGTTGCTTCTCTTGTGTATGTGCGTATCAATGCTTGGGACATCACATGTATTGCTAAAACCAAAAAAGGAGACCTGCAACCACATTAAGAATATCACTCAAATAGCACAGTATTGTTATGTAGTGTTTTTACTTGTGTACACAGGGGACAGTTATTCTGAAAAGTTACTTCAACGTTACCTCTTTACAGTAAGTTCTTAATGTATTTCAAACACTTAGAGGTCACTTTTTTTAACCTCTTCACCCCTGGGAGATTTTCCTTTTTTTTTTTCTCCCGTAATTTTTTGTCAATCTTACCATATAAGGGCTTATTTCTTTGTGGGACAAGTTCTACTTTAGAATGAAACCATTAGTTTTACCATATAAAGTACTGGAAAAGGGCAAAAAGATTCCAAGTGTGAAACAATTGCAAAAAAAGTGAGACTGCACGATTGTTTTTAGGATGATAAAACTGATGTGCCGGTGTGATGCCACAGGTTGGTACGAGTTCGTAGACATCAAACATATAGATCTACTTTTATCTAAGGGGTTAAAAAAATCACACGTTTGTAAGAAAAACTGGCATACTTTTTGCCCCATTTTTCATCATCCGTAGCTTTTTCATTTTTCGAGATCTATGGCTTTGTGATGACTTATTTTTTGCATCTCAAGCTGATGTTTTTAATGGTGTTATTTTTGCTCAGATTCAGTTTTTTGATCGCCTATTATCGCATCTTGCGCAAAATTTGCGGCGAACAAAAAATGTAATTTTGGCGTTTGGAATTTTGTTGACGCAACGCAGTTCACCAATTAAACTAATTAATTTTATATTTTTATAGATCGGGCATTTCTGAATGCGGCAGTACCAAATGTGTGTATATTTTTTTAACTCCTCAATTTTCAATGAGTCTAATGGGGGTGATTTAAACTTTTAGGATTTTTATTTTTTAAAATTTTTTAAACTTTTTTAAATTTTTTTTATTTTACTAGTCCCCTTAGGGGACTATAAGGATCAGTAGTCTGATCGCTTAATCTTTTCTGTAGATCACAGCTGAGATCTGCAGAAAAGCTGCTCTCCTCTCACACACGGCGGTCTGCCGGGTGTAAGAGGTAGTTACTCATGATAACTACAGGTCTCATCACATGACCCTGTGCTACCAGGGATGACAACCATTTGATCAACGTGATCACATCACGTGACTTCTGATGGTGCCGGGTAAGTTAATGCTTACCGCGGCACGCTGTTTCATCTCACTTATTTTGACAGCAAGATGCAAGGGGTTAACAGATACGAGTGGAACGCAGATCAACTGAAGCCTGATAGCCACACGTGTCAGCTGTTCAAATCAGCTGCATGTGTGAGGATCTCCAGCGGCAGCCGGCGGGGATTAACCTGACATGATCCAGTACATCATGTGTTGTGAAGAGGTTAAGCAGGTGTTGGGCATCCTAGTCTTAACAAAAAGCCTGTTGGAGTCAAATGAGCTTAATTTATTTAGAGGCACACGTCACTAAATGAATATGGCACATCTCTTAATTGGCATGCAACCCACCGGATACATACTCCAGTCAGTGACTGAACTTAATTTCTGGAGTAGGTTATGCCACTAAAGTAGAGTAACGTTTCATAAATTTACCAGGAGGATATAGCAACACTCCAACTGACCAAACTCCACCCATATCAGCATAGATGGTCATAACTGGTGTGAAAGCGCTAAAAGTTCCAATATTTTAGCTCATTTTCCAAAATTTTCATAGCTAAATACATACTTTATCATTTCTTTTTTTAAAGCTGATTCCTGTCAAAATTTCTCATCTAGTTGTTAATGTCTGTTCCTTCTTTTTTTTTTTTCATTTTTTTTTTCAAATAAACTTTGACTTGATGATTGCAAATACGCAACTTTCATAACGTTCTATAATTGTATAAAATATGACAAAACATTTCTGGTGGACAATGCAGATTTTAATTCTGCACTGTCAACAGCTTTGTAAGTGCCTGATCAGTTTCAATAAACTAATTACATTCATCTTGCCCTAATAATCATATCAGACAGATGATCCAACTGATTTAATGTGCAAAGCATCCACGATAGCTGCATATGTGTTAATTATTTTTCTTTCTTTTTTTTTATCACATATACCTGTAATGAATTTCCATACAAATATCATTACAAAGAAGAGTAAAATGAATGTTTTCACATGAAAATACACACAGTAACGTTGACAGAATTAGATGAATTGAGATGGTATTTGTCACATTTTATTGGCTAATTGTAGGAGCTTGATAAGAAAAAATAGTTGCTAAAGCTTTGACCTATACAGTTGCTAATTTTCTAAGCCTTCATGCAATCTGTCAGATAAAGTAAGTTGAATGATGCAACCTTTACAGAAAAAGTGACAAATAATTGCTTTTTTTATCACTGATAATGTGTGAAGGGAAAAGGCTACATTTCCAATGTGGATATCATTTGGAATAGATGAACTATTAGCATTCATTTACACATCATTAACCTTTTTTGTGCTAAAACTATAAAATAAAGGGAATAATTGTTCCTGGTCTAAAACATTATCAATTTCCCATTTCCCATAAACAAAGAAACAGAGAAATTATATCAGCTATGAAAATCCTTAGCCACAGACTTCTATACATATCTCTAATGGACCTCCAAACAACAAATCTGAAATTTTAAGTTTCACAGAATTAAATTCTATTGGTCATCATTAGCTTTGCTCCTGGAATGTAAAAGTTTGGGCACCCCTTGTTAAAATCTCTATTTGTAAACAGTTAAGCAAGTTGAAGATGAAATGGTCTCTAAAAGGCATAACACACACACCAAATAGAGAGAGTAATGGGTTAAAAAATAAGTTTAATATATTTTAAAGCAGAAAAAATTCAAATAAAAAATCCAATAAATATAAAGGCTGCAATGACAATGGGACAAGACAGTATGGTAGTACATTATCAAAAAAGTACAAATACTCAGGAATCTGAGAACAATATAATTCATAGATAGATTTAAACCCACATGAGTAAAGTAAGAGCATTATTTTGAATGGAAAAGCAAGTGCTAAGAAAAATCATGATCTGCATGCAAAGGGCCAAATAAAGGATAATGTTTCACTTACTCAGTGAGAAGATGTGCAGACCATCTATCTATCCCAGCTGCCCGAAACGCACGTTTCATAAAGACTTCATCAGCAGGCGTGACAGCATTACCTTTGCTCCTACAGTGGAATGTAAAACTTTGGACACCCCTGGTCAAAGCTACTGTTACTGTGAACAGTTAAGCAAGTTGAAGATGAAATGATCTCTAAAAGGCATGAAGTTAATGATGACACATTTCATTTGTATCCCTTTCTGCATGTTGGGATGGCGGGACCGTCACTAGTCACTTTGATACATAGCTCAGTACCAATGGAGGTATAGTACTAACTATATTGAT
This sequence comes from Anomaloglossus baeobatrachus, assembly GCF_048569485.1. Taxonomy (NCBI): domain Eukaryota; kingdom Metazoa; phylum Chordata; class Amphibia; order Anura; family Aromobatidae; genus Anomaloglossus; species Anomaloglossus baeobatrachus. The sequence goes on from NC_134355.1 coordinate 399,312,451, forward strand.
ATCAAGCTTTTATGGTATGTATTTATGACATTAGGCATTTTGCTTATAATATAGAGCAACTGATGTATCAGCATATATCATTCAGTCACCAGTATGATTCTATTTATTTATATCTAACTCAGGGCAGGTGCAATGATTAGGGGCTTGGTGCGATAAAAGGGAATATTTATTTTTTTTCATGATTGTTGTAATATAGCAATAATATTATAGTGACTTTTTGTTGCATCTTTTTAGTGCCCTGAAACTGATGCAATTATGTAATGCCATGTCTTTGATGAATTATATTAATTTCAGAATAAAATGAAAGTATAGTACTGATCATTCTTTTCCTCATTTGGTGCCTGTTACGGGTTGCTCGGATAAACATGGGGAAGCCTATGCTGGCCCTAAGGCTGGGGCCCCTGCGCTCACCCTAACACCCGCAGATACCTTAAAAGGTAGGGAGGTCCAGGCCTCCAACCTAGGCCCTATCTCCTGTCCTTGTTCCTAATGATAAGACCCCCTATCCAAAACCCACTACCCAGGGGGGGAAAGGGACAAGAACCAAAGTCAACCACCAAGCCAACAAACATAGACAAAACAGGGGTAACAGCCACAACAACAACTACTCCTACACTCGGCAACCACACACCAAGGAGCCACTAAGAGTGCACAAGTGAAAACAACATACAATGAGGGAGAAAACAAACTATTGGGGAACTTCCATACCATTCAACCAGCACACCTAAAAATGCTGTAGCAAGAACCAATGCTATAGCCCACAACGGACATCTTTGAGAGAGGGTAACACCAGCTTCTCTCTCCTCCTGATCAAGCTTCCAAATGATGAAAATAACCAACACCCTCTGGTGGAAGTAGAGGGTATTTATAGGACCTGGGCATGGTCCCAACTGGAAACACCTGACCAGGAGTCAGGAGCTGCAGGGAAGGAATACTGGAATTAAACCTCTCCTCTCCAAAGGAAAGGGAATCCATTTAATAAACAGAGTCCCACAAGATAAAGTGAGACTCAGACCAGAACCTGTCAGCAAAATATCCAACAGAGGAAATTCCATCACAGTGACATGTACTTGTGGCATTATGTATTTTATCTACAATATTGAACAACTTATTTTTCAATAAATAACATTTAGTCATCAGTGTGACCTTATTTATTTATAATCATTTCAGGGCAGGTGCAATTACAGCTGGGATTCCTTTGATATTTTATTAAAATTTAGTGCACATTGCATATATTTATTCTGTTATTGAAGTTTCATTAAGGGTTAGTTACAATTAAGGAGAATATTTACAGTATTTATTCATGATTGCTGTAACCTTTGCATTATTACCTATTATAGTGCCACTTTATTTCTTTGCTACATCTCCTCAGTGCCCTACTTCTGCTGCATGTGTTTGTTAATGCCTTGTTGTTGCTGAATTATATTATGTGATAGTCTAATCTCATCATTATTTGCTCACTATCAATGCCCTTTTAATAGCTAAGCCTAGTATTTTTGTTGTCCCTCTTAGGAGTTTTTTTCTCTTTTTTTATGAAATTTTATGTTGTTTTTAATTTCATCTAATAAAATATATAACTTTTAATAGTTTGCATTAATCTCTTATTGTTCCCTTTCAACATAGGGGGTAACTTCTTTTGGGTTGTTTTCATATTGATTGAGTGTCATGCTTATACTTATATTGGACTTAGTGGAGTATTATTGTTTAGTACCTAGTAGCATCCCCTTTGGCAAGTATCACAGCTTGTAAACGCTTTTTGTTTGAGGGATTTTCATCAATTCCTCCATGGAAAAGTGAGACTCCTGGGTTGTCTTGCATGCACTGCTCATTTGAGGTCTAGCCACAGAGTTTCATTGAGGTTCCGATCAGTGGACTGTGAGGGCTATTGTAAAACCTTATAATGGATGTCTATACATTTGTAGAAGCCAACCTCTTTTCAAATTCAATGTTTTTACAGATGGTGTTATGTTTGCTACAAGAATTTGTTGGAATTTCAATAAATGCATTCTTCCCTCTACCCGTGAAATGTTCTTTGTGCCATCGGCTTCAAGTAGAGATGAGTGAACTTGAATGGTAAAGTTTGGGGTTTATACCAAACATGAACTATATGTATGCTAACCACTCAATCAAGCATTGGTGTGCTCAAGTATGCTCAGTGCTCGGGCCAGTGTGAGTTGCTTTCTGAACAGCTGTCATTGAGGTTAAAAACATTTTGAAATGTAGAGAAAGCCATGGAACCCATAGGGTGTAGGGGCGACAGGACAGTCAGGAGGGTAGGGAGTTGATAGGGTTAAACAGTGTTGGTTCGTTTAGGAATGAGGAAAAGAAGGTGATTGGTTAGGGGGTGGAGTGTGGTGGTAGGAAAGAAGGGAGCTTCATGGTGTATATAATAGGAGGTGGGAGTCAATTACCTCCTCTTGCACTCCCTGGATGACAGCTACCCACCCACCCTCCTTTCTATTGTGTTTTGTTATTATTGGTGTGTTTATATGCATGTATAATTATTCAATTTTAAGAGCCATTAAAAAAAAAAAAAAAAAAAAAAGAAAATGAGAAAAGAAAGGATTTTTGAAAGTGTCGTGTTTAAAATAATAAAACAAACAAAAAAAAAATGAAAGAAAAGATATTATTTCTTTGTGGATTGTGATGTATATTGTCATTTGTAGAGATGAGCGAACCGGTCCCGGTTCGGCTCGAGGCCGGTTCGCCGAACGGAGGTCCCGTTCGAGTTCGGCTCGTCGAACGTTCGACGAACCGAACTCGAACTGCATAGGAAGCAATGGCAGGCAATCACAAACACAGAAAAACACCTAGAAAACACCCTCAAAGGTGTCCAAAAGGTGACAAACAACTCAAACACATGGGAAAGTGACAAGGACATATACTCATGCGAAAACAAAACAGCTGGACAAGGAAAAAGAGGAGGACACACAGATATATGAGTATATGCAAGGAAACATCGATTCCATTATTGTGCAACTTGAGCCCTGCTCATTTTAGACTTCCAATCTGGATAAATTGCCTGAGCTCGCCACGTACGCCTTGGGGATCTTGTCGTGTCCTGCAGCCAGCGTTCTCTCGGAACCTGTCTTCAGTGCTGCTGGGGGTCTGCTGGCAGATAAGCACACGTGTCTGTCCACTGACAATCTGGACATGGCTCTCAGAGGACTTTTCTTCCCCTGGGTCAGCCAGGGGACGGGAAAGGCACGCGTATTTTTGAGAGTGCTTCATGCAAAGCATCTTTTTCTTTTTCAAAAGGGGGCTCAACCGATGCCAGTCAAGTGGGGTGTGTGTGGCACAGTTAGTGTAAACGAGGGAGACTGTGGTTGCAGTCCCCTCGCTGTGTTTCTAAAAGAACCAAGATGAACAAGTCATGGCTCTCAGAGGACTTTTCTTCCCCTGGGTCAGCCAGGGGACGGGAAAGGCACGCGTATTTTTGAGACTGCTTCATGCAAAGCATCTTTTTCTTTTTCAAAAGGGGGCTCAACCGATGCCAGTCAAGTGGGGTGTGTGTGGCCCAGTTAGTGGAAACGAGGGAGACTGTGGTTGGAGTCCCCTCGCTGTGTCTCTAAAAGAACCAAGATGAACAAGTCATGGCTCTCAGAGGACTTTTCTTCCCCTGGGTCAGCCAGGGGACGGGAAAGGCACGCGTATTTTTGAGAGTGCTTCATGCAAAGCATCTTTTTCTTTTTCAAAAGGGGGCTCAACCGATGCCAGTCAAGTGGGGTGTGTGTGGCCCAGTTAGTGGAAACGAGGGACACTGTGGTTGGAGTCCCCTCGCTGTGTCTCTAAAAGAACCAAGATGAACAAGTCATGGCTCTCAGAGGACTTTTCTTCCCCTGGGTCAGCCAGGGGACGGGAAAGGCACGCGTATTTTTGAGAGTGCTTCATGCAAAGCATCTTTTTCATTTTGAAAAGGGGCATCAACTGATGTCAGTCAAGAGGGGTGTGTGTGGCACAGTTAGTGTAAACGAGGGAGACTGTGGTTGCAGTCCCCTCGCTGTGTTTCTAAAAGAACCAAGATGAACAAGTCATGGCTCTCAGCGGACTTTTCTTCCCCTGGGTCAGCCAGGGGACGGGAAAGGCACGCGTATTTTTGAGAGTGCTTCATGCAAAGCATCTTTTTCATTTTGAAAAGGGGCATCAACTGATGTCAGTCAAGAGGGGTGTGTGTGGCACAGTTAGTGTAAACGAGGGAGACTGTGGTTGGAGTCCCCTCGCTGTGTCTCTAAAAGAACCAAGATGAACAAGTCATGGCTCTCAGCGGACTTTTCTTCCCCTGGGTCAGCCAGGGGACGGGAAGGGCACGCGTATTTTTGAGAGTGCTTCATGCAAAGCATCTTTTTATTTTTCAAAAGGGGGGTCAACCGATGCCAGTCAAGTGGGGTGTGTGTGGCACAGTTAGTGTAAACGAGGGAGACTGTGGTTGGAGTCCCCTCGCTGTGTCTCTAAAAGAACCAAGATGAACAAGTCATGGCTCTCAGTGGACTTTTCTTCCCCTGGGTCAGCCAGGGGACGGGAAAGGCACGCGTATTTTTGAGAGTGCTTCATGCAAAGCATCTTTTTCTTTTTCAAAAGGGGGCTCAACCGGTGCCAGTCAAGTGGGGTGTGTGTGGCCCAGTTAGTGTAAACGAGGGAGACTGTGGTTGGAGTCCCCTCGCTGTGTGTCTAAAAGAACCAAGATGAACAAGTCATGGCTCTCAGCGGACTTTTCTTCCCCTGGGTCAGCCAGGGGACGGGAAAGGCACGCGTATTTTTGAGAGTGCTTCATGCAAAGCATCTTTTTCATTTTGAAAAGGGGCATCAACTGATGTCAGTCAAGAGGGGTGTGTGTGGCACAGTTAGTGTAAACGAGGGAGACTGTGGTTGGAGTCCCCTCGCTGTGTCTCTAAAAGAACCAAGATGAACAAGTCATGGCTCTCAGTGGACTTTTCTTCCCCTGGGTCAGCCAGGGGACGGGAAAGGCACGCGTATTTTTGAGAGTGCTTCATGCAAAGCATCTTTTTATTTTTCAAAAGGGGAGTCAACCGATGCCAGTCAAGTGGGGTGTGTGTGGCCCAGTTAGTGGAAACGAGGGAGACTGTGGTTGGAGTCCCCTCGCTGTGTCTCTAAAAGAACCAAGATGAACAAGTCATGGCTCTCAGAGGACTTTTCTTCCCCTGGGTCAGCCAGGGGACGGGAAAGGCACACATATTTTTGAGAGTGCTTCATGCAAAGCATCTTTTTCATTTTGAAAAGGGGCATCAACTGATGTCAGTCAAGAGGGGTGTGTGTGGCACAGTTAGTGTAAACGAGGGAGACTGTGGTTGCAGTCCCCTCGCTGTGTTTCTAAAAGAACCAAGATGAACAAGTCATGGCTCTCAGCGGACTTTTCTTCCCCTGGGTCAGCCAGGGGACGGGAAAGGCACGCGTATTTTTGAGAGTGCTTCATGCAAAGCATCTTTTTCATTTTGAAAAGGGGCATCAACTGATGTCAGTCAAGAGGGGTGTGTGTGGCACAGTTAGTGTAAACGAGGGAGACTGTGGTTGGAGTCCCCTCGCTGTGTCTCTAAAAGAACCAAGATGAACAAGTCATGGCTCTCAGCGGACTTTTCTTCCCCTGGGTCAGCCAGGGGACGGGAAAGGCACGCGTATTTTTGAAAGTGCTTCATGCAAAGCATGTTTTTATTTTTCAAAAGGGGGGTCAACCGATGCCAGTCAAGTGGGGTGTGTGTAGCACAGTTAGTGTAAACGAGGGAGACTGTGGTTGGAGTCCCCTCGCTGTGTCTCTAAAAGAACCAAGATGAACAAGTCATGGCTCTCAGCGGACTTTTCTTCCCCTGGGTCAGCCAGGGGACGGGAAAGGCACGCGTATTTTTGAGAGTGCTTCATGCAAAGCATCTTTTTCTTTTTCAAAAGGGGGCTCAACCGATGCCAGTCAAGTGGGGTGTGTGTGGCCCAGTTAGTGTAAACGAGGGAGACTGTGGTTGGAGTCCCCTCGCTGTGTCTCTAAAAGAACCAAGATGAACAAGTCATGGCTCTCAGCGGACTTTTCTTCCCCTGGGTCAGCCAGGGGACGGGAAAGGCACGCGTATTTTTGAGAGTGCTTCATGCAAAGCATCTTTTTCATTTTGAAAAGGGGCATCAACTGATGTCAGTCAAGAGGGGTGTGTGTGGCACAGTTAGTGTAAACGAGGGAGACTGTGGTTGGAGTCCCCTCGCTGTGTCTCTAAAAGAACCAAGATGAACAAGTCATGGCTCTCAGCGGACTTTTCTTCCCCTGGGTCAGCCAGGGGACGGGAAAGGCACGCGTATTTTTGAGAGTGCTTCATGCAAAGCATCTTTTTCTTTTTCAAAAGGGGGCTCAACCGATGCCAGTCAAGTGGGGTGTGTGTGGCCCAGTTAGTGGAAACGAGGGAGACTGTGGTTGGAGTCCCCTCGCTGTGTCTCTAAAAGAACCAAGATGAACAAGTCATGGCTCTCAGAGGACTTTTCTTCCCCTGGGTCAGCCAGGGGACGGGAAAGGCACGCGTATTTTTGAGAGTGCTTCATGCAAAGCATCTTCTTATTTTTCAAAAGGGGGGTCAACCGATGCCAGTCAAGTGGGGTGTGTGTGGCACAGTTAGTGTAAACGAGGGAGACTGTGGTTGGAGTCCCCTCGCTGTGTCTCTAAAAGAACCAAGATGAACAAGTCATGGCTCTCAGCGGACTTTTCTTCCCCTGGGTCAGCCAGGGGACGGGAAAGGCACGCGTATTTTTGAGAGTGCTTCATGCAAAGCATCTTTTTCTTTTTCAAAAGGGGGCTCAACCGATGCCAGTCAAGTGGGGTGTGTGTGGCCCAGTTAGTGTAAACGAGGGAGACTGTGGTTGGAGTCCCCTCGCTGTGTCTCTAAAAGAACCAAGATGAACAAGTCATGGCTCTCAGCGGACTTTTCTTCCCCTGGGTCAGCCAGGGGACGGGAAAGGCACGCGTATTTTTGAGAGTGCTTCATGCAAAGCATCTTTTTCATTTTGAAAAGGGGCATCAACTGATGTCAGTCAAGAGGGGTGTGTGTGGCACAGTTAGTGTAAACGAGGGAGACTGTGGTTGGAGTCCCCTCGCTGTGTCTCTAAAAGAACCAAGATGAACAAGTCATGGCTCTCAGCGGACTTTTCTTCCCCTGGGTCAGCCAGGGGACGGGAAAGGCACGCGTATTTTTGAGAGTGCTTCATGCAAAGCATCTTTTTATTTTTCAAAAGGGGGGTCAACCGATGCCAGTCAAGTGGGGTGTGTGTGGCACAGTTAGTGTAAACGAGGGAGACTGTGGCTGGAGTCCCCTCGCTGTGTCTCTAAAAGAACCAAGATGAACAAGTCATGGCTCTCAGCGGACTTTTCTTCCCCTGGGTCAGCCAGGGGACGGGAAAGGCACGCGTATTTTTGAGAGTGCTTCATGCAAAGCATCTTTTTCTTTTTCAAAAGGGGGCTCAACCGATGCCAGTCAAGTGGGGTGTGTGTGGCCCAGTTAGTGTAAACGAGGGAGACTGTGGTTGGAGTCGCCTCGCTGTGTCTCTAAAAGAACCAAGATGAACAAGTCATGGCTCTCAGCGGACTTTTCTTCCCCTGGGTCAGCCAGGGGACGGGAAAGGCACGCGTATTTTTGAGAGTGCTTCATGCAAAGCATCTTTTTCATTTTGAAAAGGGGCATCAACTGATGTCAGTCAAGAGGGGTGTGTGTGGCACAGTTAGTGTAAACGAGGGAGACTGTGGTTGGAGTCCCCTCGCTGTGTCTCTAAAAGAACCAAGATGAACAAGTCATGGCTCTCAGCGGACTTTTCTTCCCCTGGGTCAGCCAGGGGACGGGAAAGGCACGCGTATTTTTGAGAGTGCTTCATGCAAAGCATCTTTTTCATCTTGAAAATTGGGTCAACTGATGCCAGTCAAGTGGGGTGTGTGAGCCCCATTTAGTGGAAGCGAGGGAGACTGTGGTTGGAGTCCCCTCGCTGTGTCTCTAAAAGAACCAAGATGAACAAGTCATGGCTCTCAGAGGACTTTTCTTCCCCTGGGTCAGCCAGGGGACGGGAAAGGCACGCGTATTTTTGAGAGTGCTTCATGCAAAGCATCTTTTTCTTTTTCAAAAGGGGGCTCAACCGATGGCAGTCAAGTGGGGTGTGTGTGGCCCAGTTAGTGGAAACGAGGGACACTGTGGTTGGAGTCCCCTCGCTGTGTCTCTAAAAGAACCAAGATGAACAAGTCATGGCTCTCAGAGGACTTTTCTTCCCCTGGGTCATCCAGGGGACGGGAAAGGCACGCGTATTTTTGAGAGTGCTTCATGCAAAGCATCTTTTTCTTTTTCAAAAGGGGGCTCAACCGATGCCAGTCAAGTGGGGTGTGTGTGGCCCAGTTAGTGTAAACGAGGGAGACTGTGGTTGGAGTCCCCTCGCTGTGTCTGTAAAAGAACCAAGATGAACAAGTCATGGCTCTCAGAGGACTTTTCTTCCCCTGGGTCAGCCAGGGGACGGGAAAGGCACGCGTATTTTTGAGAGTGCTTCATGCAAAGCATCTTTTTCTTTTTCAAAAGGGGGCTCAACCGATGCCAGTCAAGTGGGGTGTGTGTGGCCCATTTAGTGGAAACGAGGGAGACTGTGGTTGGAGTCTCCTCGCTGTGTCTCTAAAAGAACCAAGATGAACAAGTCATGGCTCTCAGAGGACTTTTCTTCCCCTGGGTCAGCCAGGGGACGGGAAAGGCACGCGTATTTTTGAGAGTGCTTCATGCAAAGCATCTTTTTCATTTTGAAAAGGGGCATCAACTGATGTCAGTCAAGAGGGGTGTGTGTGGCACAGTTAGTGTAAACGAGGGAGACTGTGGTTGGAGTCCCCTCGCTGTGTCTCTAAAAGAACCAAGATGAACAAGTCATGGCTCTCAGCGGACTTTTCTTCCCCTGGGTCAGCCAGGGGATGGGAAAGGCACGCGTATTTTTGAGAGTGCTTCATGCAAAGCATCTTTTTATTTTTCAAAAGGGGGGTCAACCGATGCCAGTCAAGTGGGGTGTGTGTGGCACAGTTAGTGTAAACGAGGGAGACTGTGGTTGGAGTCCCCTCGCTGTGTCTCTAAAAGAACCAAGATGAACAAGTCATGGCTCTCAGCTGACTTTTCTTCCCCTGGGTCAGCCAGGGGACGGGAAAGGCATGCGTATTTTTGAGAGTGCTTCATGCAAAGCATCTTTTTCTTTTTCAAAAGGGGGCTCAACCGATGCCAGTCAAGTGGGGTGTGTGTGGCCCAGTTAGTGTAAACGAGGGAGACTGTGGTTGGAGTCCCCTCGCTGTGTCTCTAAAAGAACCAAGATGAACAAGTCATGGCTCTCAGCGGACTTTTCTTCCCCTGGGTCAGCCAGGGGACGGGAAAGGCACGCGTATTTTTGAGAGTGCTTCATGCAAAGCATCTTTTTCATTTTGAAAAGGGGCATCAACTGATGTCAGTCAAGAGGGGTGCGTGTGGCACAGTTAGTGTAAACGAGGGAGACTGTGGTTGGAGTCCCCTCGCTGTGTCTCTAAAAGAACCAAGATGAACAAGTCATGGCTCTCAGCGGACTTTTCTTCCCCTGGGTCAGCCAGGGGACGGGAAAGGCACGCGTATTTTTGAGAGTGCTTCATGCAAAGCATCTTTTTATTTTTCAAAAGGGGGGTCAACCGATGCCAGTCAAGTGGGGTGTGTGTGGCACAGTTAGTGTAAACGAGGGAGACTGTGGCTGGAGTCCCCTCGCTGTGTCTCTAAAAGAACCAAGATGAATAAGTCATGGCTCTCAGCGGACTTTTCTTCCCCTGGGTCAGCCAGGGGACGGGAAAGGCACGCGTATTTTTGAGAGTGCTTCATGCAAAGCATCATTTTCTTTTTCAAAAGGGGGCTCAACCGATGCCAGTCAAGTGGGGTGTGTGTGGCCCAGTTAGTGTAAACGAGGGAGACTGTGGTTGGAGTCCCCTCGCTGTGTCTCTAAAAGAACCAAGATGAACAAGTCATGGCTCTCAGCGGACTTTTCTTCCCCTGGGTCAGCCAGGGGACGGGAAAGGCACGCGTATTTTTGAGAGTGCTTCATGCAAAGCATCTTTTTCATCTTGAAAATTGGGTCAACTGATGGCAGTCAAGTGGGGTGTGTGAGCCCCATTTAGTGGAAGCGAGGGAGACTGTGGTTGGAGTCCCCTCGCTGTGTCTCTAAAAGAACCAAGATGAACAAGTCATGGCTCTCAGAGGACTTTTCTTCCCCTGGGTCAGCCAGGGGACGGGAAAGGCACGCGTATTTTTGAGAGTGCTTCATGCAAAGCATCATTTTCTTTTTCAAAAGGGTGCTCAACCGATGCCAGTCAAGTGGGGTGTGTGTGGCCCAGTTAGTGTAAACGAGGGAGACTGTGGTTGGAGTCCCCTCGCTGTGTCTCTAAAAGAACCAAGATGAACAAGTCATGGCTCTCAGCGGACTTTTCTTCCCCTGGGTCAGCCAGGGGACGGGAAAGGCACGCGTATTTTTGAGAGTGCTTCATGCAAAGCATCTTTTTCATCTTGAAAATTGGGTCAACTGATGGCAGTCAAGTGGGGTGTGTGAGCCCCATTTAGTGGAAGCGAGGGAGACTGTGGTTGGAGTCCCCTCGCTGTGTCTCTAAAAGAACCAAGATGAACAAGTCATGGCTCTCAGAGGACTTTTCTTCCCCTGGGTCAGCCAGGGGACGGGAAAGGCACGCGTATTTTTGAGAGTGCTTCATGCAAAGCATCTTTTTCTTTTTCAAAAGGGGGCTCAACCGATGCCAGTCAAGTGGGGTGTGTGTGGCCCAGTTAGTGGAAACGAGGGAGACTGTGGTCTGAGTCCCCTCGCTGTGTCTCTAAAAGAACCAAGATGAACAAGTCATGGCTCTCAGAGGACTTTTCTTCCCCTGGGTCAGCCAGGGGACGGGAAAGGCACGCGTATTTTTGAGAGTGCTTCATGCAAAGCATCTTTTTCTTTTTCAAAAGGGGGCTCAACCGATGCCAGTCAAGTGGGGTGTGTGTGGCCCAGTTAGTGTAAACGAGGGAGACTGTGGTTGGAGTCCCCTCGCTGTGTCTGTAAAAGAACCAAGATGAACAAGTCATGGCTCTCAGAGGACTTTTCTTCCCCTGGGTCAGCCAGGGGACGGGAAAGGCACGCGTATTTTTGAGAGTGCTTCATGCAAAGCATCTTTTTCTTTTTCAAAAGGGGGCTCAACCGATGCCAGTCAAGTGGGGTGTGTGTGGCCCATTTAGTGGAAACGAGGGAGACTGTGGTTGGAGTCCCCTCGCTGTGTCTCTAAAAGAACCAAGATGAACAAGTCATGGCTCTCAGAGGACTTTTCTTCCCCTGGGTCAGCCAGGGGACGGGAAAGGCACGCGTATTTTTGAGAGTGCTTCATGCAAAGCATCTTTTTCATTTTGAAAAGGGGCATCAACTGATGTCAGTCAAGAGGGGTGTGTGTGGCACAGTTAGTGGAAACGAGGGAGACTGTGGTTGGAGTCCCCTCGCTGTGTCTCTAAAAGAACCAAGATGAACAATTCATGGCTCTCAGCGGACTTTTCTTCCCCTGGGTCAGCCAGGGGACGGGAAAGGCACGCGTATTTTTGAGAGTGCTTCATGCAAAGCATCTTTTTATTTTTCAAAAGGGGGGTCAACCGATGCCAGTCAAGTGGGGTGTGTGTGGCACAGTTAGTGTAAACGAGGGAGACTGTGGTTGGAGTCCCCTCGCTGTGTCTCTAAAAGAACCAAGATGAACAAGTCATGGCTCTCAGCGGACTTTTCTTCCCCTGGGTCAGCCAGGGGACGGGAAAGGCACGCGTATTTTTGAGAGTGCTTCATGCAAAGCATCTTTTTCTTTTTCAAAAGGGGGCTCAACCGATGCCAGTCAAGTGGGGTGTGTGTGGCCCAGTTAGTGTAAACGAGGGAGACTGTGGTTGGAGTCCCCTCGCTGTGTCTCTAAAAGAACCAAGATGAACAAGTCATGGCTCTCAGCGGACTTTTCTTCCCCTGGGTCAGCCAGGGGACGGGAAAGGCACGCGTATTTTTGAGAGTGCTTCATGCAAAGCATCTTTTTCAATTTGAAAAGGGGCATCAACTGATGTCAGTCAAGAGGGGTGTGTGTGGCACAGTTAGTGTAAACGAGGGAGACTGTGGTTGGAGTCCCCTCGCTGTGTCTCTAAAAGAACCAAGATGAACAAGTCATGGCTCTCAGCGGACTTTTCTTCCCCTGGGTCAGCCAGGGGACGGGAAAGGCACGCGTATTTTTGAGAGTGCTTCATGCAAAGCATCTTTTTCATCTTGAAAATTGGGTCAACTGATGCCAGTCAAGTGGGGTGTGTGAGCCCCATTTAGTGGAAGCGAGGGAGACTGTGGTTGGAGTCCCCTCGCTGTGTCTCTAAAAGAACCAAGATGAACAAGTCATGGCTCTCAGAGGACTTTTCTTCCCCTGGGTCAGCCAGGGGACGGGAAAGGCACGCGTATTTTTGAGAGTGCTTCATGCAAAGCATCTTTTTCTTTTTCAAAAGGGGGCTCAACCGATGCCAGTCAAGTGGGGTGTGTGTGGCCCAGTTAGTGGAAACGAGGGAGACTGTGGTTGGAGTCCCCTCGCTGTGTCTCTAAAAGAACCAAGATGAACAAGTCATGGCTCTCAGAGGACTTTTCTTCCCCTGGGTCAGCCAGGGGACGGGAAAGGCACGCGTATTTTTGAGAGTGCTTCATGCAAAGCATCTTTTTCTTTTTCAAAAGGGGGCTCAACCGATGCCAGTCAAGTGGGGTGTGTGTGGCCCAGTTAGTGTAAACGAGGGAGACTGTGGTTGGAGTCCCCTCGCTGTGTCTGTAAAAGAACCAAGATGAACAAGTCATGGCTCTCAGAGGACTTTTCTTCCCCTGGGTCAGCCAGGGGACGGGAAAGGCACGCGTATTTTTGAGAGTGCTTCATGCAAAGCATCTTTTTCTTTTTCAAAAGGGGGCTCAACCGATGCCAGTCAAGTGGGGTGTGTGTGGCCCATTTAGTGGAAAAGAGGGAGACTGTGGTTGGAGTCCCCTCGCTGTGTCTCTAAAAGAACCAAGATGAACAAGTCATGGCTCTCAGAGGACTTTTCTTCCCCTGGGTCAGCCAGGGGACGGGAAAGGCACGCGTATTTTTGAGAGTGCTTCATGCAAAGCATCTTTTTCATTTTGAAAAGGGGCATCAACTGATGTCAGTCAAGAGGGGTGTGTGTGGCACAGTTAGTGTAAACGAGGGAGACTGTGGTTGGAGTCCCCTCGCTGTGTCTCTAAAAGAACCAAGATGAACAAGTCATGGCTCTCAGCGGACTTTTCTTCCCCTGGGTCAGCCAGGGGACGGGAAAGGCACGCGTATTTTTGAGAGTGCTTCATGCAAAGCATCTTTTTATTTTTCAAAAGGGGGGTCAACCGATGCCAGTCAAGTGGGGTGTGTGTGGCACAGTTAGTGTAAACGAGGGAGACTGTGGTTGGAGTCCCCTCGCTGTGTCTCTAAAAGAACCAAGATGAACAAGTCATGGCTCTCAGCGGACTTTTCTTCCCCTGGGTCAGCCAGGGGACGGGAAAGGCACGCGTATTTTTGAGAGTGCTTCATGCAAAGCATCTTTTTCATTTTGAAAAGGGGCATCAACTGATGTCAGTCAAGAGGGGTGTGTGTGGCACAGTTAGTGTAAACGAGGGAGACTGTGGTTGGAGTCCCCTCGCTGTGTCTCTAAAAGAACCAAGATGAACAAGTCATGGCTCTCAGTGGACTTTTCTTCCCCTGGGTCAGCCAGGGGACGGGAAAGGCACGCGTATTTTTGAGAGTGCTTCATGCAAAGCATCTTTTTCATCTTGAAAATTGGGTCAACTGATGCCAGTCAAGTGGGGTGTGTGTGGCCCATTTAGTGGAAGCGAGGGAGACTGTGGTTGGAGTCCCCTCACTGTGTCTCTAAAAGAACCAAGATGAACAAGTCATGGCTCTCAGAGGACTTTTCTTCCCCTGGGTCAGCCAGGGGACGGGAAAGGCACGCGTATTTTTGAGAGTGCTTCATGCAAAGCATCTTTTTCTTTTTCAAAAGGGGGCTCAACCGATGCCAGTCAAGTGGGGTGTGTGTGGCCCAGTTAGTGGAAACGAGGGAGACTGTGGTTGGAGTCCCCTCGCTGTGTCTCTAAAAGAACCAAGATGAACAAGTCATGGCTCTCAGAGGACTTTTCTTCCCCTGGGTCAGCCAGGGGACGGGAAAGGCACGCGTATTTTTGAGAGTGCTTCATGCAAAGCATCTTTTTCTTTTTCAAAACGGGGCTCAACCGATGCCAGTCAAGTGGGGTGTGTGTGGCCCAGTTAGTGTAAACGAGGGAGACTGTGGTTGGAGTCCCCTCGCTGTGTCTGTAAAAGAACCAAGATGAACAAGTCATGGCTCTCAGAGGACTTTTCTTCCCCTGGGTCAGCCAGGGGACGGGAAAGGCACGCGTATTTTTGAGAGTGCTTCATGCAAAGCATCTTTTTCTTTTTCAAAAGGGGGCTCAACCGATGCCAGTCAAGTGGGGTGTGTGTGGCCCAGTTAGTGGAAACGAGAAAGACTGTGGTTGGAGTCCCCTCGCTGTGTCTCTAAAAGAACCAAGATGAACAAGTCATGGCTCTCAGAGGACTTTTCTTCCCCTGGGTCAGCCAGGGGACGGGAAAGGCACGCGTATTTTTGAGAGTGCTTCATGGAAAGCATCTTTTTCATTTTGAAAAGGGGCATCAACTGATGTCAGTCAAGAGGGGTGTGTGTGGCACAGTTAGTGTAAACGAGGGAGACTGTGGTTGCAGTCCCCTCGCTGTGTTTCTAAAAGAAACAAGATGAACAAGTCATGGCTCTTAGCGGACTTTTCTTCCCCTGGGTCAGCCAGGGGACGGGAAAGGCACGCGTATTTTTGAGAGTGCTTCATGCAAAGCATCTTTTTATTTTTCAAAAGGGGGGTCAACCGATGCCAGTCAAGTGGGGTGTGTGTGGCACAGTTAGTGTAAACGAGGGAGACTGTGGTTGGAGTCCCCTCGCTGTGTCTCTAAAAGAACCAAGATGAACAAGTCATGGCTCTCAGCTGACTTTTCTTCCCCTGGGTCAGCCAGGGGACGGGAAAGGCACGCGTATTTTTGAGAGTGCTTCATGCAAAGCATCTTTTTCTTTTTCAAAAGGGGGCTCAACCGATGCCAGTCAAGTGGGGTGTGTGTGGCCCAGTTAGTGTAAACGAGGGAGACTGTGGTTGCAGTCCCCTCGCTGTGTCTCTAAAAGAACCAAGATGAACATGTCATGGCTCTCAGCGGACTTTTCTTCCCCTGGGTCAGCCAGGGGACGGGAAAGGCACGCGTATTTTTGAGAGTGCTTCATGCAAAGCATCTTTTTCTTTTTCAAAAGGGGGCTCAACCAATGCCAGTCAAGTGGGGTGTGTGTGGCACAGTTAGTGTAAACGAGGGAGACTGTGGTTGGAGTCCCCTCGCTGTGTTTTACATGCTTTTAGAAGGGCATGACATGGCTTGGAGGTTGACTTTCAGCATCTGCAAACTGTTGGCTACCAAAATGCTGCCTTTCCAACAACTGTGGTTATAGACAATGAGGAACATACTGATGAAGATGAGACGCAGATACCCGATTGGGATGACAACTTAAATATTCGGTCAGGGCAAGAAGAGGCTCGGTCTGAGGGGGAGGGGAGTGCAAACACAACAATTGATGATGAAGTTCTAGATCCCACCTACTGTCAACCCACAGTCAGACACTCGAGGAGGTCAACAGAGGCGGTGGAGGAGGATGCAACCGACGACGAAGTAACCTTGCGCCTTCCTGGACACAGTCGGAGCACAGTGGTAGCACGTCTACAACTGCATCCTCAGCCACCACTCTGCCTCTGAGCATTATTCGGGGTGGATCAACAGGTCGCATGGCCTCTAAGCCTTGCCTAGCCTGGTCCTTTTTTGACATAAAAAAAGATCGCCCAAATTATGTGATCTGTAACATTTGGCATGGTTATCTTAGTAGAGGTCAAAACCTCAGCAGTTTGACAACTTCTTCCATGAATCGTCACATGAATAAATATCATATGGCCTGGTGGGAAGCTCACCGTGCTGCAATGCGGCCTAGCGGAGCCAACCATCCACCGCCTGCCCCTTCCAGTGCATCCGCGTGCTCGTCATCTTCTAGGACTGTGGGGACAGCTGTCACACCTGTTTTTCCACCCACAACTTCCACCACTGTAATCGCAACAGGCAGTTTGCTTGGTAGGTCGTCAGTTGGTTTGGAAGGGGAAACAAGTGATTGTGTACAGCTCTCTCAAACATCGATAGCACCAACGTTGGATATGAAGGCAACATCATGTCTCCGCCTGCACTTTCCTCACAAACCTGCATTTTTCCAGGGACACCCTACTCAACACCGTCTACACACAGCAGCCAGATCTCTGTCCCTCAGATGTGGTCAAATAAAAGGCCACTTCCTGCGACCCATGACAAAGCTAAGAGGTTGACTCTATCCCTCTGTAAGCTGTTGGCTACCAAAATGCTGCCTTTCCGCCTAGTGGACACACAGGATTTTAGAGACCTTATGTCTGTCGCTGTGCCCCAGTACCAGATGCCTAGTCGCCACTACTTCTCTAAGAAAGGTGTGCCCGCGCTACACAAGCATGTCGCACACAACATCACCGCTTCCTTGAGAAACTCTGTGTGTGAACGGGTGCATTTCACCACCGATACTTGGACCAGTAAGCATGGACAGGGACGTTACATGTCGCTGACTGGCCACTGGGTAACTATGGTGATAGATGGTGAAGGGTCTGCTGCACAAGTCTTGCCGTCCCCACGACTTGTGTGTCAATCCTCTGTCTGTCCAAGTTCCGCCACTGCTTCTGCATCCTCCACCTCATCTGGGTCCTCCACCTCCGCCCCAAGCCTGCCTGGTTAGTCCACCAGCGTTCTCACTGCGCAGAAGGAATCACGCAACCCTCATTACTATGCTGGCAGCAGAGCGCAACGGCATCAGGCGGTCTTTAGCTTGACATGTCTTGGGAATAAGAGTCACACAGCTGAGGAGTTGTGGTCAGCTCTGCGGTCCGAGTTTAATAAATGGTTGTCTCCACTCAACCTGCAGCCTGGTAAGGCCATGTGCGACAATGCTGCAAACCTGGGTGCGGCCCTTCGCCTGGGCAAGCTGGCACACGTGCCTTGTATGGCTCACGTGTTTAACCTTGTTGTCCAGCAATTTTAACCCACTATCACGGCCTAGATGGGCTTCTGCACAGTGCATGGTCACTCTCTGCTCACTTCTGCCGTTTAAACTTCGCAGCTGACTTGACTTGCATTGCTCCAGAAGTCTTTCAGCCTGCCGGTTCATCACCTGAAATGCGATGTATCGACACGCTGGAATTCGACTCTCCACATGATACAGTGACAGCACCACCGAGCCCTGGTGCATTACGTCATGACGTATAGCCTAGGCCAATGAGATGCAAAGGTGGGGCAGATTACACTGCTAGAGTGGTCTCAGATCAAGGACCTATGCACCCTTCTGCACAGTTTCGACATGGCGACGAATATGTTTAGCGCTGACAATGCCATTATCAGCATGACGATTCCAGTCATTTACATGCTGGAGCACACGCTAAACACTATTCGGAGTCAGGGGGTGGGACAACAGGAAGGGGAGGAACTATAGGAGGATTCATATGCGCAAGACACAACAACATCACCAAGGTCCAGACGTTCATCATCACCAAGGCGCCAGGCATGGGACCATGGGGTACAGGGATCAACAAGGGCGCATGGTAGCAGGCGAGATGTTGAGGAAGGTGCAGGAGGACATGAAGATATGGAGGACGAACTGTCCATGGACATGGAAGACTCAGCAGATGAGGGGGACCTTGGTCAAATTTCAGTTGAAAGAGGTTGGGGGGAGATGTCAGAGGAAGAAAGAACGGTTAGCACCTCTATGCCACAAACACAGCGTGGACGTGGTCCGCATGGCTGCGCAAGACACATGAGTGCCTTCTTGTTGCACTACCTCCAACATGACCCTCGTATTGTCAAAATTAGAAGTGATGATGACTACTGGCTTGCCACACTATTAGATCCCCGGTACAAGTCCAAATTTTGTGACATAATTCCAGCCATAGAAAGGGACGCACTTATGCAGGAGTATCAGCAGAAGCTGTTACTCGATCTTAGATCCGCTTTTCCACCAAACAACCGTGCAGGTGCAGGGAGTGAATCTCCCAGTTGTAACTTGACAAACATGGGACGGTCTCGTCATCTTCAACAGTCTACACGTACCAGTAGGACCGTATCTGGTGCTGGTAACAGCAATTTAATGGAATCTTTTCATAATTTTTTTAGACCCTCCTTTGCAAGGCCACCAGAGACAACAAGTCTGACACATAGTCAACGGCTGGAGAGGATGATACAGGAGTATCTACAAATGAACATCGATGCCATGACTTTGCAAATAGAGCCTTGCTCATTTTGGGCTTCAAATCTAGAAAAATGGCCAGAGCTATCCAGTTACGCCTTGGAGATTTTGTCGTGTCCAGCTGCCAGCGTTGTCTCTGAACGTGTCTTCAGTGCTGCAGGGTGTGTGCTGACAGATAAGCGCACGCGTCTGTCCAGTGACAATGTGGACAGAATGACGTTCATCAAAATTAACAAGTCATGGATCCAGAAGGAATTTACAACCCCTGTGTCATCCTGGGGAGAGTAAATGCTTGTGGATTTGGAATGTGCTTGATGCAAATCTAGCTGTGAAGTGTACAACTATGGCACAACTGCTGCCACTGAATGGGTGGGTGTGTGTGGGGCACAATTTTT
Source organism: Anomaloglossus baeobatrachus (assembly GCF_048569485.1). Lineage (NCBI taxonomy): Eukaryota > Metazoa > Chordata > Amphibia > Anura > Aromobatidae > Anomaloglossus > Anomaloglossus baeobatrachus. The sequence goes on from NC_134355.1 coordinate 399,331,238, forward strand.
GGAAAAAAGGGAGGCTCCGCTTGGAGTAACCCTTGCTTACATTGTTTTTAAAAGAAGCCAAGATGACCAAGTCATGGTTCAGCAAAGACTTTATCTACCTACCCCGGTATCATGCTGGGGACGGTTAATTATGGCGTATTTTTGAATGTGCTTGATGCAAATCAAAACATCCTGTTTGCAACTAGGGCACAAGTGCTGCCACTGATGGGGTGTCTGTGTGCCCAATTTTTGGAAAAAAGGGAGACTCCGCTTGGAGTAAACCTTGCTTGCTGTGTTTTTTAAAAATGATACAAAATGAACAGATCTGAAGGCAAGATGAAGGCAACATCATGTCTCCGCCTGCACTTTCCTCACAAACCTGCATTTTTCCAGGGACACCCTACTCAACACCGTCTACAGACAGCAGCCAGATCTCTGTCCCTCAGATGTGGTCAAATAAAAGGCCACTTCCTGCGACCCATGACAAAGCTAAGTGGTTGACTCTATCCCTCTGTAAGCTGTTGGCTACCGAAATGCTGCCTTTCCGCCTAGTGGACACACAGGATTTTAGAGACCTTATGTCTGTCGCTGTGCCCCAGTACCAGATGCCCAATCACCACTGCTTCTCCAAGAAAAGCATGCCCGCGCTACACCAGCATGTCGCACACAACATCACCACTTCCTTGAGAAAATCTGTGTGCGACAGGGTGCATTTCAACACAGATACTTGGACCAGTAAGCATAGACAGGGTCATTACATGTCACTGACTGGGCACTGGCAAACTATGGTGAGAGATGGAGAAGGGTCTGCTGTACAAATCTTGCCGTCCCCACGAGTTGTTTCAATCCTTCTTCTGTATGTAGAAGTTAATACACTGCTTCTGCCTCTTCAACCTCGTGTGGGTCCTCCACCTTGGCGCAAACCCTGTGTGGTCAGGCCACCCTTCCTTGCAACTGCGCACAAGGACTACCACACACCTCCTTACTATGCTGGCAGCAGAGCTCAATGCCATCAGGCGGTCAAAGTTTTACTTTGAAATGTATGGGAAATGTGAGTCACACCGCTATTCCAGAGAATAGTAGTCAGGCAGGGTCAAAACATTAATTGAGGAACAGGAAAAGAATGGGACGGCCAGGACTTAATCAGAAAACAAGCAGAGGTGAAATGCGGATCGGCCAACAAGGTACATAAACAGCAAGCAGGAAAAGTAGTCAGGTAACAAGCACACAAAATCATAAAACTGAACTGGGGGTAAAATTAACCAGAGGTTCATAGCTATGTCTGGCAGTGGTCTGCAGACAGGATGGGCATAAAAAAGGGTGTGGTGTCTTCCCATTGGTTGTAGCTGAATGATGGTATTTCATCTGTGAGATACCCACCAGCTACATTCAGCCAGAGATTCTGCATCTGTCAAGGTAATGCAGCCCAGTGGGTGAGCATAACCTGCGTCCACCTGCGCCGCTGGCATCGACTACTCTCCCATCATCAGCACTATTCATGAAAGGAACACGTTGTCACCTGGCGACCGGAGTACAAATTGACGGAGCGGACTCCGTTGGTGACTTAACAGCCGTGTGCGTCAATGATGCAAACCTGGCTGCGGGCCATCCTCAGGGCAATGCGACACACGTGCCTTGTATGGCTCACGTGTTGAACCGAATTCTCCAGCAATTTTTAAAACACCATCACGGCCTACATGGCCTTGTGCAGCGGGCACGCTCGCTATGTGCTCACTTCCATCGTGCGCACACAGCAGCTCAACAACTTTCATCACTCCGGAAGTCTTAGGGTCTGGCAGTTAAACGCCGGAAATGCGATGTTCCGACACACAGGAATTGGAATCTGCACATGTTGCAGCGTGTGTGGCAGCACCGCAGAGCCCTGCTGAAATACGGTATGACATATAGCCTGGGATAACTTGATCAAGAGGTGGTGCAGATCACGCTGCTGGAGTGGTGTCAGATCAAGGACCTATGCACCCTGCTACACAGTTCACAAATGTCGACGAAGATGTTTAGCACTGGCAATGTCATTCTCAGCGTGACAATTCTGGTCATCTACATGATGGAGCACCCTGTAATTATTATTCGGAGTCAGGTGTTGGGACAAGAGGAAGGGGAGGAAGTACAGGAGGAGTCATATGCGGAAGGGATAACAAGATCTACGAGGTCCAGATGGTCAGCGGCACCTATGCGGCATTCATGGTGAGGGAGAGGGATTAACAGGGGCGCATAGTATCAGCAAAAAGTGTTGATGAAAGTGCAGGAGCCCATGAAGAAATGGAGGACGAACTGGCGATGGGCATGGAAGACTCAGCAGATGAGTGAGAGCTTGCTCACATTTCGGTTGTGCGAGGTTGTGGGGAGAGGGCAGAGGAAGGATGCACGATTCTCACCTCTCTGCCACCAACACACCAAGGACTTGGTCCTCCTGGATGCACAAGACACATGAGCGCCTTCTTGCTGCACTACCTACATGACCCTCGGATTGTATGAATTTGAAGTAATCCTGAATACTGGGTTGCCACACTGTTAGATCCCCGGTACAAGACAAAATTTGGCGAACTAATTCCTGCCATAGAAATGGACGCACGTATACAGGAGTATCTGCAGAATGTGGTACGCAATCTTAGATCTACTTTTCCACTAAACACCAGTGCTGCACAGAGTGAATCTCAACGCTTTGTCATGGATAGGAGGAAATGGTCTTTTACTTGTCCACATCGGAGGGACCGAGGGATGGCTGCTGTGCTGAGATGGCGTTGAGTACGGTGTCCCTGCACAGTTGCACTTTTGGTCATATCCCAAAATGAGTTGAAAAAGGACAGATGCTGTTGGAAAGGGGAACAGGTGTGTTGGAAAGGGGAAAAAAGTTTTGGTCCGTGGATTTGGTGGTTAAGCAACTGTAACATTTGCTGAAGAAACACCATCTGTTACAGTGGGACTGGCAGATTTGGATAAAGTGGTATATAATCTGTGACCGCTATATAACGAAAATTAATAAGAAAAGAAAGAGAAAGGTATATATCCCCATCAGCAGTCAGTGTCAACCGTGCTCCCAGTTGGAAAAGGAGAGGTTGGCAACTGGAAGGTTTGGTGGAGGATACAGAGCTGTGTGGCTATGAAACTAATAGTAGCCTGAACCGAGTTAGACGCCATTCGGATCTGGAGACTGTGAGCCGTGTTAGCGTCACAGGGTCCACATGCCCACCCAGCCCAGGAACTCCCTGTTAACAACACAGGGGCCATTGAGTACGCTGACCGTGTGCGTAGGGGCACACCTGTGGACAGCAGGCGCATCAGCAGCAGCAGGCCTGTTAATGCCACTGGGCTGCACAAGAAGGACTGGTAGGACAGGAGCTGGTCTTAACCGTTCTGCGTTACCAACTGTGGTGGTGGCCTGCATCGACACCCTATCCCTGCCTACCTCTGGCCTAAAGCCGCAATGGGTTCAACACATGGAGGTGTGCTCTTTCGGAGCATAATAGAAGACTGCGCACCTCCTTGTTGGCTCCAGCCCCTTTTATAACCTGGGTCCGCCCCAAACCAGGGTGAACCACAATGCACCTCCTGAAGACAAAAGTAGAGTGACACGTCATGAGTGGCATAACTAGCGTCCTATTTGGAACCGCAACTTCAATGATGACCTCATGGCTGCCATGACCCAAACACCTCACCAGTCATCGTCTGACCATCAATAATGCGGTGACAAGTCATAGGTGTGGGCCTCTGCAAGCCATTTGGGAGGACACCTGATGCCCTGTGGTCTATATGGGACCCCCACATCAGGGCCAGGGCCAAAGAGTTCATTACCGGACCTAGTCTCTGATGCAGGAAGTGCCTGAGCATGCTCAGTAGCATGAAATACAGTCTCTGAAAAAAGACTATCAGCTTTAGCATGGTGTCTAGGCACAAAACAGGACTTAGACCCGGCACGGAATGCAAGCACCTGTGCAAAGAGGCTTTTCACACTTAGTGTGAGAGCATGCGCTGTATCCCGAAAAGAAGACTAAAGGCTACTTTACACACTGCGATATCGGTCCCGATATCGCTAGTGTGCGTACCCGCCCCCATCTGTTGCGCGACACGGGCATATCGCTGCCCGTGGCGCACAACATCGCCCAGAGCCGTCACACATACTTACCTGTCCGGCGACGTCGCTGTGACCGGCGAACCGCCTCCTTTCTAAGGGGGCGGTCCGTGCGGCGTCACAGCGACGTCACTGAACCGCCGCCCAATCGCAGCGGAGGGGCGGAGATGAGCGGGACGTAACATCCCGCCCACCTCCTTCCTTCCGCATAGCGGCCGGGAAGCAGGTAGGGAGACGTTCCTCGCTCCTGCGGCGTCACAGGCAGCGATGTGTGATGCCGCAGGAACGAGGAACAACCTCGTTACTGCTGAAGTAACGATAATTGGGAATGGACCCCCGTGTCGCCGATTAGCGATTTTTCACTGTTTTGCAACGATGCAAAATCGCTAATCGATGTCACACGCAACGGCATCGCTAATGCGGCCGGATGTGCGTCACGAATTCCGTGACCCCAACGACTCCGCATTAGCGATGTCGTAGCGTGTAAAGCCCGCTTTAGCGTCAGGAATAACACAGTCAGGCTGAGCATACTCACTAGGCGAAACACTGTAATTATGCTGCAGCTGGGGTACATCGGCACACGTATGCGCACTAGCTGCCTCTCCACACTTAGACGTGGAGGGGAAATTGCTCTTGGAGATGCTGTCTATGAACAGAAGGAAAAGCTAAAGGAAGCCTGACTTTCTATCCCTCCGAGTTATGAAATGCAGCAATGAATTCCATGAGTTTGCTATAACATTAGCGTAGCAAAATGTGCATGAGGGTGTCATGTAGAGGTGCTGGAAATAGCTTGTCACCAGTGGGGCACTAATGGAATACAACAGCCAGTTCTATGATGCCACTAAATGGCAGTATTTTGAGCTATCATTATAGCTTATTAAAAACAGAGCAGGAGGGTGTCATGCAGAGGTGCTGCACATAGATTTGCAGTAGTGTGAATAGACAAAAGTACAATAGCCACGTTTAGGATGCCACTAGGTACACTGAGTGTTTGCTAGTATAATGGCTTAGTTTAAAAAAGTTGGAGTGTGCAATGAAGGCAGACGTGCTGCAAATATCTTTACATTAGTGTGAATAGACAAACGTACAATAGCCACGTTTAGGATGCCACTAGGTACACTGAGTGTTTGCTAGTATAATGGCTTAGTTTAAAAAAGTTTGAGTGTGCAATGCAGGCAGACGTGCTGCAAATATCTTTACAATAGTGTGAATAGACAAAAGTACAATAGCCACGTTTAGGATGCCACTAGGTACACTGAGTGTTTGCTAGTATAATGGCTTAGTTTAAAAAAGTTGGAGTGTGCAATGCAGGCAGACGTGCTGCAAATATCTTTACAATAGTGTGAATAGACAAAAGTACAATAGCCACGTTTAGGATGCCACTAGGTACACTGAGTGTTTGCTAGTATAATGGCTTAGTTTAAAAAAGTTTGAGTGTGCAATGCAGGCAGACGTGCTGCAAATATCTTTACAATAGTGTGAATAGACAAAAGTACAATAGCCACGTTTAGGATGCCACTAGGTACACTGAGTGTTTGCTAGTATAATGGCTTAGTTTAAAAAAGTTGGAGTGTGCAATGCAGGCAGACGTGCTGCAAATATCTTTACAATAGTGTGAATAGACAAAAGTACAATAGCCACGTTTAGGATGCCACTAGGTACACTGAGTGTTTGCTAGTATAATGGCTTAGTTTAAAAAAGTTGGAGTGTGCAATGCAGGCAGACGTGCTGCAAATATCTTTACAATAGTGTGAATAGACAAAAGTACAATAGCCACATTTAGGATGCCACTAGGTACACTGAGTATTTGCTAGTATAATGGCTTAGTTTAAAAAAGTTGGAGTGTGCAATGCAGGCAGACGTGCTCTGCAAATGTCTTTGCACTAGTGGGACTATAGCAAAGTCCAATAGCCACGTTTAGGATGCCACTAGGTACACTGACTGTTTGCTAGTATAATGGCTTAGTTATAATGAGTTGGAGTGTGCAATGCAGGCAGACGTGCTGCAAATATCTTTACAATAGTGTGAATAGACAAAAGTCCAATAGCCACGTTTAGGATGCCACTAGGTACACTGACTGTTTGCTAGTATAATGGCTGAGTTAAAAAAAGGTGGAGTGTGCAATGCAGGCAGACGTGCTGCAAATATCTTTACAATAGTGTGAATAGACAAAAGTACAATAGCCACGTTTAGGATGCCACTAGGTACACTGACTGTTTGCTAGTATAATGGCTGAGTTAAAAAAAGGTGGAGTGTGCAATGCAGGCAGACGTGCTGCAAATATCTTTACAATAGTGTGAATAGACAAAAGTCCAATAGCCACGTTTAGGATGCCACTAGGTACACTGACTGTTTGCTAGTATAATGGCTTAGTTTAAAAAAGTTGGAGTGTGCAATGCAGGCAGACGTGCTCTGCAAATGTCTTTGCACTAGTGGGACTATAGCAAAGTCCAAAAGCCACGTTTAGGATGCCACTAGGTACACTGAGTGTTTGCTAGTAAAATGGCTTAGTTTAAAAAAGTTGGAGTGTGCAATGCAGGCAGACGTGCTCTGCAAATGTCTTTGCACTAGTGGGACTATAGCAAAGTCCAATAGCCACGTTTAGGATGCCACTAGGTACACTGACTGTTTGCTAGTATAATGGCTTAGTTATAATGAGTTGGAGTGTGCAATGCAGGCAGACGTGCTGCAAATATCTTTACAATAGTGTGAATAGACAAAAGTCCAATAGCCACGTTTAGGATGCCACTAGGTACACTGACTGTTTGCTAGTATAATGGCTGAGTTAAAAAAAGGTGGAGTGTGCAATGCAGGCAGACGTGCTGCAAATATCTTTACAATAGTGTGAATAGACAAAAGTCCAATAGCCACGTTTAGGATGCCACTAGGTACACTGACTGTTTGCTAGTATAATGGCTGAGTTAAAAAAAGGTGGAGTGTGCAATGCAGGCAGATGTGCTGCAAATATCTTTACAATAGTGTGAATAGACAAAAGTCCAATAGCCACGTTTAGGATGCCACTAGGTACACTGACTGTTTGCTAGTATAATGGCTGAGTTAAAAAAAGGTGGAGTGTGCAATGCAGGCAGTCGTGCTGCAAATATCTTTACAATAGTGTGAATAGACAAAAGTCCAATAGCCACGTTTAGGATGCCACTAGGTACACTGACTGTTTGCTAGTATAATGGCTTAGTTATAATGAGTTGGAGTGTGCAATGCAGGCAGACGTGCTGCAAATATCTTTACAATAGTGTGAATAGACAAAAGTCCAATAGCCACGTTTAGGATGCCACTAGGTACACTGACTGTTTGCTAGTATAATGGCTTAGTTTAAAAAAGTTGGAGTGTGCAATACAGGCAGACGTGCTCTGCAAATGTCTTTGCACTAGTGGGACTATAGCAAAGTCCAATAGCCACGTTTAGGATGCCACTAGGTACACTGAGTGTTTGCTAGTAAAATGGCTTAGTTTAAAAAAGTTGGAGTGTGCAATGCAGGCAGACGTGCTCTGCAAATGTCTTTGCACTAGTGGGACTATAGCAAAGTCCAATAGCCACGTTTAGGATGCCACTGGGTACACTGACTGTTTGCTAGTATAATGGCTTAGTTAAAAAGAGTTGGAGTCTGCAATGCAGACAGACGTGCTCTGCAAATGTCTTTGCACTAGTGGGACTATAGCAAAGTCCAATAGCCACGTTTAGGATGCCACTAGGTACACTGACTGTTTGCTAGTATAATGGCTTAGTTATAATGAGTTGGAGTGTGCAATGCAGGCAGACGTGCTGCAAATATCTTTACAATAGTGTGAATAGACAAAAGTCCAATAGCCACGTTTAGGATGCCACTAGGTACACTGACTGTTTGCTAGTATAATGGCTGAGTTAAAAAAAGGTGGAGTGTGCAATGCAGGCAGACGTGCTGCAAATATCTTTACAATAGTGTGAATAAACAAAAGTCCAATAGCCACGTTTAGGATGCCACTAGGTACACTGACTGTTTGCTAGTATAATGGCTGAGTTAAAAAAAGGTGGAGTGTGCAATGCAGGCAGACGTGCTGCAAATATCTTTACAATAGTGTGAATAGACAAAAGTCCAATAGCCACGTTTAGGATGCCACTAGGTACACTGACTGTTTGCTAGTATAATGGCTGAGTTAAAAAAAGGTGGAGTGTGAAATGCAGGCAGACGTGCTGCAAATATCTTTACAATAGTGTGAATAGACAAAAGTCCAATAGCCACGTTTAGGATGCCACTAGGTACACTGACTGTTTGCTAGTATAATGGCTTAGTTATAATGAGTTGGAGTGTGCAATGCAGGCAGACGTGCTGCAAATATCTTTACAATAGTGTGAATAGACAAAAGTCCAATAGCCACGTTTAGGATGCCACTAGGTACACTGACTGTTTGCTAGTATAATGGCTTAGTTTAAAAAAGTTGGAGTGTGCAATGCAGGCAGACGTGCTCTGCAAATGTCTTTGCACTAGTGGGACTATAGCAAAGTCCAATAGCCACGTTTAGGATGCCACTAGGTACACTGAGTGTTTGCTAGTAAAATGGCTTAGTTTAAAAAAGTTTGAGTGTGCAATGCTGGCAGACGTGCTCTGCAAATGTCTTTGCACTAGTGGGACTATAGCAAAGTCCAATAGCCACGTTTAGGATGCCACTAGGTACACTGACTGTTTGCTAGTATAATGGCTTAGTTAAAAAGAGTTGGAGTCTGCAATGCAGGCAGACGTGCTCTGCAAATGTCTTTGCACTAGTGGGACTATAGCAAAGTCCAATAGCCACGTTTAGGATGCCACTAGGTACACTGAGTGTTTGCTAGTATAATGGCTTAGTTATAATGAGTTGGAGTGTGCAGAGGACAAGAGGGTACAGTGGCAGGATTGTGGGGCTCTGGGTAGAGGAATGGAAGCCTGCCTTTCTATTCCCTCCTAATGGTGAAATGCAGGGAGGAAATCCCTGACCTTGGCTACACAGACGCTGTTGCTGTTTTCAGGACCTGTCACCTATGGCTCTCTGACCCTGCCGGTTTGAGCCCTTAAAAGGACTGCTAGAAAGTGCTCTCCCTAAGCTGTCTAATGCTGTGTATGCAGCGCATACAGCTGTATCGGCGATAGGACTCAGGAGGACGGAGCTGCGACAGTGATGTCTGACACCAAAGACGCAGAAGGCAGATAATGGCGTCCTGGAGGAAAATGTCCGTTTTTATAATGCAGGGACATGTGACATGGACATCCTATCACACATGCCGTTGCTTCTCTGGCTAAAAGTCCACTTAGCTGTGTGTGTGTCTGGGATTGGCTGACATGCTGGCCCGCCCCACAAGACGCGCGCGCTTAGGGAAGGAAGACAAGAAAAAAAAAAAATAATTGGCGATCGCCATTATAGAAACAGCAGTGATCTGAAGGCGCTGTTCACGCACACTATACACTGAAATGTCATAATAGTGTGATTCACAGAGTGACTTACACTATTACAGCAGAAACCAAGCTAGGATTTAGCTGGTTTTTTGCTGCTAGAACCGTTCTCGAACGTTTCTAGAACTATCGAGCTTTTGCAAAAAGCTCGAGTTCTAGTTCGATCTAGAACATGCCCCAAAATCACTCGAGCCTAGAACTGGAGAACCACGAACCCCGAACCGCGCTCAACTCTAGTCATTTGGGATTCTTGTAAGTGGGTGAATAAGATGGGTGGTAATGTGGGAGTATATGTATATGATGTGAATGATGTACAGTTAGGTCCAGAAATATTTGGACAGTGACACAAGTTTTGTTATTTTAGCTGTTTACAAAAACATGTTCAGAAATACAATTATATATATAATATGGGCTGAAAGTGCACACTCCCAGCTGCAATATGAGAGTTTTCACATCCAAATCGGAGAAAGGGTTTAGGAATCATAGCTCTGTAATGCATAGCCTCCTCTTTTTCAAGGGACCAAAAGTAATTGGACAAGGAACTTTAAGGGCTGCAATTAACTCTGAAGGCATCTCCCTCGTTAACCTGTAATCAATGAAGTAGTTAAAAGGTCTGGGGTTCATTACAGGTGTGTGGTTTTGCATTTGGAAGCTGTTGCTGTGACCAGACAACATGCGGTCTAAGGAACTCTCAATTGAGGTGAAGCAGAACATCCTGAGGCTGAAAAAAAAGAAAATATCCATCAGAGAGATAGCAGACATGCTTGGAGTAGCAAAATCAACAGTCGGGTACATTCTGAGAAAAAAGGAATTTACTGGTGAGCTTGGGAACTCAAAAAGGCCTGGGCGTCCACGGATGACAACAGTGGTGGATGATCGCCGCATACTTTCTTTGGTGAAGAAGAACCCGTTCACAACATCAACTGAAGTCCAGAACACTCTCAGTGAAGTAGGTGTATCTGTCTCTAAGTTAACAGTAAAGAGAAGACTCCATGAAAGTAAATACAAAGGGTTCACATCTAGATTCAAACCATTCATCAATTCCAAAAATAGACAGGCCAGAGTTAAATTTGCTGAAAAACACCTCATGAAGCCAGCTCAGTTCTGGAAAAGTATTCTATGGACAGATGAGACAAAGATCAACCTGTACCAGAATGATGGGAAGAAAAAAGTTTGGAGAAGAAAGGGAACGGCACATGATCCAAGGCACACCACATCCTCTGTAAAACATGGTGGAGGCAACGTGATGGCATGGGCATGCATGGCTTTCAATGGCACTGGGTCACTTGTGTTTATTGATGACATAACAGCAGACAAGAGTAGCCGGATGAATTCTGAAGTGTACCGGGATATACTTTCAGCCCAGATTCAGCCAAATGCCGCAAAGTTCATCGGACGGCGCTTCATAGTACAGATGGACAATGACCCCAAGCATACAGCCAAAGCTACCCAGGAGTTCATGAGTGCAAAAAAGTGGAACATTCTGCAATGGCCAAGTCAATCACCAGATCTTAACCCAATTGAGCATGCATTTCACTTGCTCAAATCCAGATTTAAGACGGAAAGACCCACAAACAAGCAAGACCTGAAGGCTAAGGCTGTAAAGGCCTGGCAAAGCATTAAGAAGGAGGAAACCCAGCGTTTGGTGATGTCCATGGGTTCCAGACTTAAGGCAGTGATTGCCTCCAAAGGATTCGCAACAAAATATTGAAAATAAAAATATTTTGTTTGGGTTTGGTTTATTTGTCCAATTACTTTTGAGCTCCTAAAATGTGGAGTGTTTGTAAAGAAATGTGTACAATTCCTACAATTTCTATGAGATATTTTTGTTCAAACCTTCAAATTAAACGTTACAATCTGCACTTGAATTCTGTTGTAGAGGTTTCATTTCAAATCCAATGTGGTGGCATGCAGAGCCCAACTCGCGAAAATTGTGTCACTGTCCAAATATTTCTGGACCTAACTGTATATGTGTATGGTCAGCATAAATAATGGGGATTATTTCCTTTGTCACAGCAGCAGAGGTAGGTCTGGTCCAGAGGAGCTCTAATTGTTACTGGTGTTTGGATGGAGAGCCACTGGGGAAGGTACAGTGGCTCCGATTACTGGTGACCTGCAGGTACAAGGTTGTCTGCAGGGAGGAGGTATTGCTCCGTTGGTGATCAATGCCTTATATATGGGTCAGGGTTGTTGCCATGGATTATATATTAAGGAGTTGATGGTTGCCAGGGAGTCACAGGTGGCTACAGTGCCCCAGGTGATAGGTAATTGAAAGTACGGGAGTTTTTGGTTTGGGTAAGGGTATTACTCCTTTGGTGACTTTTACCTCATTTAAATATGGGACCATTATTATGGTCAGTGATCCATTTTGGTGAAATGGCAATCGCAGGAGGAGTCACTGGTTGGGGACATGGTTCTGGATCCAAGTGCAGTGCAAGCACGTGGTTCTGCAAGGCATAGGGGTTTTGATCCGTAGGTGACTAATACCTCTTATCTCTGGGCTGGTTGCAGCCGGGGATGTTGTTGGATTAAAGTCGCTAACGGGCTTTAAGGTTTTTGAGGTCACAGTTACTGTTATGCACATGGGGGATTGATCCGTAGGTGATTGATGCCTCATATATCTTGGCTGGAGGTTGCGGCCGGGGATAATATTGGGTTGAAGGTAAAGAGGAATGTAAGGTTTTGAGACACGATTGATACTTGATGCTTCATGGGGGGGTTTAATCCGTAGGTGATTAATGCCCCCATCTCTGGGTCGGTGTGTTGCGGCCAGGGATCGTGTTTCTGACGGTTGTGTGATTGAAGGGTCACTTGCAGAATAGTGGCTTTGGTTACAGGGATCTTGCAGGCATGGGGTCCTGCAAGGTTGGGGTATTGATCCGTAGGTAATTAATGCCTCGTATCTCTGGTTCGGTGTGTTGCGGCCAGGGATCGTGTTTCTGAAGGTTTGTGTGATTGAAGAGTCACTTGCGGAATACTGTGGCTTTGGTTACAGGGATCTTGAAGGCATGGGGTCCTGCAAGGTTGGGGTATTGATCCGTAGGTGATTAATGCCTCGTATCTCTGGGTCGGTGTGTTGCGGCCAGGAATTGTGTTCTGGTGGAGGAGTATGGCTTCTGGACCGGACTTATGGTGGGGGTAGGTCTGGTCCAGAGGCGGTTTAACGGATAATGTTATTTGATTGGAGAGTCACTTGTAGGATATAGTGGCTCCGGTTACAAGGATCTTGCAGGCATGGGTCCTGCAAGGTGGGGGGTATTGATCCGTAGGTGATTCATACCTCATCTCCGACCCGGTGTGTGTTGCGGCCAGGGATCATGTTTTGGTGGTGGAAGGTGGTTTCTGGACCGGGCCTACCCAGGGTTACGTATTGTATTACGCACTGTATTATTATTATTATGGTATTACCTATTGTTAAATGTTGGGGATGCCCGTTGGACGGCGCCCCCTTGTGTTAGTGTGTAAACAATAGGCAATAATGGGCTGCTGTGGCCATTTTTACCAAGTCGCAAGCAGTGTCCGTGTATTATTGATACTGGGTAAGGGTAATTGGGAATAATATAGGAATCAACGACCGGAAAATCCCTCCTGGAAATGTCATGTGTCCAAAAAAAAGCAAAACCCCTCCCTCTCTCAGAAGTGCTCTTTTTATACCTGGCTGCTTGTGGACAGAGTGTTGAACTGCATAATCATTGACTTCCATTGAGGTTCAGGTCAAGTCCGGGTCCCAAACTTAACTTTATCAAAAGTCCAGCTTCCCAAATTTCCATGTCAAGGAATGTTGATACCTGATGTTGATATCTTATTCTTAACTTGGAGGGCAGCTTAAGTCGTCCAAGTATTTGAAAAAACTTATATTTAGGGTCACTGTGAAAGCAGTGACAGTGGGTCCCCAAGAAGTACTAGGCACAGCTTTTGGTGCAATGGTTATACCTGGTGAAGAAATTATACCAGTCACCTACCTTGGTAGTGAAAAAGGATTTAAGAAGAAGAAAAAACTTAAATTAGATATACTCATCCATTAATGCTCCAGCATTGCCTCTCCACTGCTACCACTAGTCTTTTGTTGTCAAACTGTAGCAGTATTGCAATGAGACAACAACACACATGACTACTGCAGTCCATCACTTAGCTCAGCTGTCTTGTGTCATTTACATCTGTCACGCTCCCCGGGTCCCGGCGCCGCCTGTCACTCACCACCCTGGTCTCCAGTTCCCCTGCCAGCGGCGCTGCATCCTGCTCTTCCTCCTGTGTGTCCTCCGTGCCTCCCGCCCGCCAGCCCCGGTGTGCAGCTGCGTCCCGGATCTATCTGCCTGGCTCCCCTGCATCTCCTTCACTGCTTCCTGCACTGGTCTCCGGCACCCGGGGCTCGCACATGCGCATTAGGGCGAGCACTCACTCACCTCTTCTTAAAGTACCAGCATCCCGGAAACAGGATATGGGTGAATTCAGGTACAGGCTATATAAGACTTCCTTTTTCATATGGCCGGTGCCTGATCAACGTGTTCCCTGAGCTAGATGTTCAGGTCCCTTTGTGCCTTGCACCCATATTAACCCTGTCTCTTCCGCAGAGCCCATCTGCCGTCCTGACCTGGTCCCAGAGTGCCGATCTCCCAGGAAGTGTCCCGTGACTGTTTGCTGAGGATCCCGCCATCTCCCGTCAGCCTGAACCCGTCACCTAGACACTTCAGCCTGCAATTTCTGCTGGATCTGGAGCCCGTTGGCTGGGACTACTCGGCACCTGTACCCGGTTCCCGTCATCTGTCCTGCCTCCGGTTCCCGTTGGACTCTTAGTCATCTCCCATGCCAATCTCTGAAGGACCCGTACCCCGTACTCCCTGTGTTCCAGCTGCCGTGTATTTAGGCCCTGTGGTGGGGTGACCAGACAGACCCTGTATAGGAGTTAGCTCTTGGTTGCCTCCCTGGGGGAGTCTGGTGCACGGTCCCGTGAATCCACCTCCAGGACGTTACAGTTTGATCATGCCGAGGAAAAGTCCAGAGACACCCCCAGATGTTCACAGAGTGCCCTCCAGAAGCGCGAGGTGAACTGGGTTCCCCTGTTGGACACTATATGCAAGGGAAAGTCGTGCAGCCGGAAGATATGCTGAATGAAGGCATCAGCGAGCTCCTGGGCAGAGGGCAGTCCGACCATGGGGACGAAATGAGCCATCTTCGAGAAACGATCCACCATGACCCAGATGACCGTATGTCCAAAGGACAAAGGTAAGTACGTGATAAAATCAATGGCAATGTGTTGCCATGGAACGGAGGGGATTGGCAGAGGCAGGAGTCATCCATAGGGCAAGTGTTTGGGAGTCTTGTTCCAGGCACAGGATGGACAAGCGGAGACAAAGGAGACGACATCCTTATGGACGGACGGCCACCAATAGTGACGGACGATAGTACTCCTCGTTTTCTTCTGACCGGCATGTCCGGCCACTTTCGAAGAATGGCCCCACTGAAGGACCTTGGGTCTGTCGGTCTCCTTGACAAAGGTCTTCCCAGGGGGTATCTGTGCCAGGGTGACGGTTTTCTGAGGATCCCCCCATCTCCTGTCAGCCTGAACCCGTCACCTGGACTTCACCTGGATACTTCAGCCTGCACGTTCCGCTGGATCCAGACCCTGTCGGCTGAGACTACTCGGCCCCTGTACCCAGTTCCCATCATCTGTCCTGCCTCCGGTTCCCATTGGACTCTTAGTTATCTCCCGTGCCAATCTCTGAAGGACCCATACCCCGTACTCCCTGTGTTCCGGCTGACGTGCATTTAGGCCCTCTGGTGGGGTGGTGGGGTGACCAGACAGTCCCTTTATAGGGGTTAGCTCTTGGTTGCCTCCCTGGGGGAGTCCGCTGCACGGTCCCGTGAATCCACCTCCAGGACGTTACAACATCAATGAGACGGCTGAGCCATGTGATTAGTGTCAGTGGTAGCGTGCAATATCATCATGACATCACCATTGCTGCCAGTCAAGAAAACCTGAGAGGCATCTTTGGAACAGCATTAGTTGTAAAGCTACTTTTGTTATATTTACCTTCCTCAAACGTTGAGAATAAAATAATTTTTAACTTAAATCCTCTTTAATCTATACTTTAGTATGCCTTGAATGAGGGAAAAGAGGTGGGGGTAAGTGTGAGGAGAAGGTACTTGGCTATAATTATTACTTCTAAGGAAAGAGCTGTAAATTGTATGTAAAATGCACATCAAATAATTGTATGCTGATTTAAATTAAAGCAAAATGAGTGAAGTTGGAAATGAAGCAAGTGATGACTATTGAACCACATTAATAAGCAAAATTATGCAATGACAGCTTGGCTGATGTGGAAGTAAAATATATTTTTCTATGCCAGTCATTTCTTCTGATGATCACCCTACAGCTGCACAATACTTTTTTTTTTTACGCTAAATCCACCCCTATGCATATATATCATACAAGGGCAGAAAAATAGTGTATAGACATCAAATTAATCTGTAAGCGTTAACAAACATTGCTTGTCACTCATGCAGTTCAGTTTGAATGGCTTTTATGTAATACAATACCTGCCACAAGATATGAGTGACCAGCTCCAGCTTCCCTAGGTAATACCAGCTGATTAGTAGGGATTTTTTTCTGGTTATTAAAGGGGTTGCCGTAACCTCTTCATGATGCAGACAATTTTGTCCATAATGATCAGAGCACCATTTTTCAAATCTTACACATATCTGTGTATATGGTAATAACGCTTTAATGAATAAACACATCCCAGTGTTTCTGAGATTTATATTTTCTTAAAAAAAATTCTAAACTTAGCAATTTTAAGTTACTACTAACAAAAAATACTCTCACTGTACATCAAGGTAGCACAATGTTTTGAAAAGCCCTATAAATACTGAAAGACTCTAAAGTCCCTAATAGTTCCTGCTCTGAGAAAGGAAGTTTTCAGCTATGCCTTCAACTACATCACCCTAAAGTGTACCACATGCACTTCATGCACATGGATTCATCAGGGTGTCTAGTATAAAACTTCAAAAACTGGAAGACTCTGGGTTAAATTTTGAGGTATTGGCTCCAACATATTCACTTACCTGACAGACATCTTGTCAGATAGGTGGACACCCCAGAACATTTAGCCCACTTCTAAAACCCTTGGGAGAAAAATAGCGACATTCTGTAGGGTGATGTTACTGAAAGGATAGCTGTTGACTGCCCTTGTCATGGTGATATTCATTGGGGACCTTAAGGCCTGTCTGCATCTCCTAGACTTTATACAACATTATTACAGTTCGTGCCCTCATGCACAATGAGGACACTAAAAAGGACTATTGAAAACCCTAAGATTTGGAACTCACAAGATGGGTGCTATTCTTTCAATCTATCTTTTTCTATTGGTTATTGTGACATTTTATAATTAGAGATGGGCAACCCACAGATGTTCAGGTTCACCAGATCCGAACGAATTTAAAAAAAAGTTTGGTTCAGGGACCAGACTAGACCCAAACTTAACTGCAAATGCCGAACCTTATATAAATGTTAGGACCCAAACTTAAGTGTTATAAATGGTGTTAGCAAGGACAAGTGGCTGCACAAGGAAGCAAAATGGAGATTAAAGCAGGACAATTATATTTACCATCTTTCGACTCTGCTGTCACCCTGTTTCCAGGTTCGCTCATTAAATCTCATGAATATTCACTGCTTCTCCCTCCCAACCTCTGTGACAGCATCTGTGATTCGTTGCAGTTTAACTGCCAGTTTTCTAGCGTCTGTGATTGAATTCCCTCACACTAGCTGTCTGGGTCCCCGAAGTGGAGTAAAATAATAAATAAATAATTGGAAAAAATGATGTTAGCCTCCAGCTGTGTGCGTTATCTTGGTTGTGTATCAAAATATCAGGGACGCCATGCAGCATTTTTATTATTTAAATAATTAATTTTAAAAATGATGTGCATTTCTCACCCCCAATTTGGATACTCAGCCAAGATATAGCAGACAGCTGGGGGCTGGTATTCTCAAGCTGGGAAAGCCCACGGTTATTGTGCCCTCTCAAGCCTAAAATAGCAACCTGCAGTCACCCCAGAATTGACACATTCATTATATGTGCCAATCCTGGCACTTACCTAGCTTTTCCTATTGCCCTGGTGTAGCGGCAATCTAGGTAATATAAGGGGTAAATGACAGCTTTGATTTGTCAAAATATCACAGCTATCATCAAGCCTGGGGTTAGTAATAGGTAGGGGTCTATGAGACCCCCATTACAAAAAGAAATAAACAAAACACAAGAAAAAAAAACTTTATTTAACGAAAAAACACTATTAAAACCCAAAACACCCCTTTAAGGTCCAACTTAATCCATTCCACGATGTCCCACAACATTCTAAGGTGTGATGTGCCAATCCATTATACTTACATTGACAGATGACGGACCTGAGTGGGGGCTTGTTTTTTTCAGAATGAGTTTTTAACTTTTTTGGTAGCATTTTGGGGTACATAAAAAATGTTTGATCACATTTAATGCTATGTTTACACTTATCCAGTGCTTTATGCTGAGCATTTTACAGAGGGTTTCTGTCTAAATCACTATAAAATGATATTCAGATGAAACACACATCAATTCCATAACAATGCCAACGCCATTAACTACTGTATAAAGGAAAATGGAGTCACCATGACTCAGCTTGGCCTCTTTTTCATTAGTGTCTTGTCTTTTTAGGCATGCACATCACTGTGATGGAGAACGCATTTGTGCACTCAAAGGACACAAAAGAAGACATGCAAGGGAGACGAATAACAGCCCACCAGCTCACGATTAATAGCATGTCTCCTTTTGCTCGAAACACGAAGATGGGGTTTTTTTTGTCTACACGTTTTATGGAATTGTTTTAATGGACAACATTAAAGCTATGTTTCAAAATTTAACCAGCTATTTGGATTTGTTGGATTTTTCCATCTTTGTCCAGTTCTACAAAATAAGACAACTCACTGTCAAACCAGAAGTCAGAAAGAGTCTAAAGTTATGTCATTTGCCTTATTACAGTGAATGGGTCCATTGTAGGTTTACCGGAATCATGTTTTTTGGAGATGAAATGGAAACCCAGAGGCAAATGTTCAGAATACACAAAAATGTTAACAATTAACAAATTATGTTAATTATTATTCCTAATATTAGTTATTTTAAATTAATTAACATATGTTAAACTAGCTTTATACTGATATTTGGGAGGCAGAATGAACAAATTAACAGTAATTATTTTTTTATATATATCTTATTTTCTTTACACCCTTCACTGTATGGTTTAATCATAAATCACCTTTTTTTCATGTTAACAAGATTACAGCTATACCAGGGTGTTTTTTTTACTATTTTTAGTACAAAAAAAATATTTGAAAAAAGAAAATGTTTTTCCTTCACCATGTTTTGAGAGCAATATTTTCTCTATTTTTTGGCTGGCAGTCCACTGATTTCTTCTTCGAGATCTCAGACACAGATCCTACAGGTGCATCTCAATAAATTAGAATAGCATCACAAAGATAATTTTATTTCAGTAATTCAGTGCAAAAAGGGAAACACATATATTATATAGAGTCATTCCAAACAGAGTGATCTATTTCTGTTAATGTTTATGATTATGGCCTACAGCCAATGAAAAACAAAGAGTCAATATCACAGAAAATTAGAATAATTACCACAAAACACCTGCAAAGGCTTATTAAACATATTAAATGGTCCCTTATCGGGTTCAGTAGGCAAGGGGAAGGGGAAGACTGCTAACTTGACAGATGTCCAGAAGGCAATCATTGACATACTCCACAAGGAGGGTAAGCCACAAAAAGGTCATTGCTAAAAAAGCTGGCTGTTCACAGAGTGCTGTATCCAAGCATATTAATGGAAAGTTGAGTGGAAGGAAAAAGTATGGTAGAAAGAGGTGCACAAGCAACCGGGATAACCGCAGCCTTGATAGGATTGTCAAGAAAAGGCCATTTAAAAAATTGGGGAAGATTCACAATGAGTGAACTGATCCAGCCTGGGCTTCCATAACACCACAGCAGAGCCACAGGCTGATCGCCTCCATGCCACACCGCATTGAAGTAGTAATTCATGCAAAAGGAGCTCCAACCAAGTATTGAGAGCATATACTGTTCAGTAGGCCAACACTGAGTTTAAAATCATTCTTTCAGTTGGTCTTATATAATATTCTAATCTTCCGAGATAATGACTTTTGGGTTTTCATTGGCTGTAAGCCATAATCATCAACATTAGCAGAAATAAACACGTGAAATAGATCCCTCTGTGTGTAATGACTCTATATAATATATGTGTTTCCCTTTTTGTACTGAATTACTGAAATAAATTAACTTTTTGATGATATTCTAATTTATTGAGATGCACCTGTATATGTGTTTGGGATCTTGAGGAAGAAGTCAATAGACTTTGAAATGCGACAATCGAATAAAGACCACATTTCTTTTTTGAATACCGATCATCTGCGTAAGATAAATACAATTTCTCTCCTACACAGCATTGAATTAATTAAATTCACTGGTGACAGCTGGGTAAAAAAAAATAACATGGGCTTCTGTAAAACACTTTTTCAATCTGCACAGTTCTTTACAAAAATCATAACATTAGTAGTATTTAAACTATTCTCAGAATGAGAGAGCTGCTATATATTATTGCCTTCAATATATTAATGATGATCACTTTTGTAAACACAGCATTGATAAAAAAAACTGACGATGCGAAAAATCACACAAACCCATGCAAAATCTGTATAATACCACATTATGATAACCAGACTTAATGACTGTTGTAGACTATCCATGCAATTCTGATGTAATGTGATTACACTGGCCTGTAATCTCTAGAGGATATGGAGTGAAAAGATATGATTGATGTGGTGTTATAATGCTAAGTCAAGAAGTCTGTAACAAGTGAGACAAGATATGTTTGTGGAAATGTTCGAAAAAGTAGTAAAATATTTTTGAGTGATATTGAGAAATTAAGTATAAAGATTAACATTATTTATATAAGGAGTTTTCCTGGAAATATATTCCCTTTGGTAAAGAATTATCTAAAATAAAGGTAAGTATTATTTACCCTTTTAGGCCCCAGTCCATTTTGTCCATCTTTGTAGCCATGTGGGTGCGTCATCCATGTGTCGTTGATGTGCTGTGTGCCATCCATGTGGTAGACACACCTTACCCTACACTGCACTTCTCTACTGTAAGCTATTTTTATCCTATCTATCTGAACTATGTAGGATTAAACCCGTAGCTAAGCTCACATACACTGCACGTCCCTATTATAAACTATTGCTCTCCTATTTATTTGAATTACCTAGAATATTTACCTCTAACTAAGCTGACTGTCTTGCAGCACCGGTGGCAGCAACTTACCTAACATTTCACATTCACAAAATAGCACCGAGCCAACATGTCCTCAATTTATATGGACACAGACATGTGACTTAGGTAGCCAATCACAGCTCTTCTGTCTGAACCCTGTGGAGGTTTGCTGTGCTGTGATTGCCTGCAGCAACATCTACAAATTAAAGTTATGAAAAAAAAAACATAGCCCTGCGCGCCAAAAGCCTTTTCCCAGGCCAGAGTCCCCACCTCCTGAACTGATTTTACACATTCCTACATCAAACAGAACCACAATCCTATCCAAAAGTAGAAAATACTATTAAAAAAAGCATTGTTTTGAAACGTTGGCAGCGTTCGGAGGCAGAAAACTAACAATAATGAACATTACGGACTTTTGGTGGAGGGGCTCAGGTGCTGAGAGGCTTTGCCAAGCCTGAATGAACAAGCTCAGGCTCGTACAGAATTTAAAATGGGCAAACCTTTACTGAACAGGTTAGCTCATCTCTAGATAGAAGCAGCAGAGACAAGGGAGAACAGATTTTGGGAAAGCAAGGTAGTAGTTGAAGCATATATGTGGAAAAAGTAGACACTTAGATGACTCTGACTAAAAAAGTTTTGTATGCCCAAGAAACGTGTGTTCAATAATCCAATTACAAGAAAATTAGACTATCACATATTCTTGTTCACCAGACCTCTTTTTGTGAAAGAATCAGATGCGCTTAGGCTCAATCGAAGATACCTAGCCGCCATTATTTATTATATCAAAAAGCAGTCCTTGACATATTTTGGCAAAATAAAATCTAAATTTTTTACCGAAATTTATTGTTCTTCAGGTGTTTATTTTTTGATAGAACAAACTCACCTTCTTTCTGATTTTGGGTAAAATTAAATATTATTGTGAATGTGTGGCACCCCAGCGGTCTGGTTGCCTCAGTAGTGTTGTCCCACAAAGGTTAATACTAAGCCTGGAATCAAGAGGGGAAGTCCCTTGGCCAGTAATTACCTACAAACAATGCAGTTCCTACTCAGGTCAGCAGGGGGAGCTCTGACCTGGGGGAGGAGTAGTGAGGTAGTGAGGAGAACTGTTTAGAACCTGTCAGGTCTGGTCTGAGTGAGTTTTCCAGTCAGAGAGAAAAGTGACAGTTGACAGTTGACAGGAGTCTAGTCCAGTCAGGAGTTGAAAGCAGACGGCTGAGGAGAGAGGAGCTTGAGTGAGGAACTGGAGTAGTGCGGACATGCGAGCTGGGATCTGGGGCTAAGGGGTGCTTCACACACAGCGAGCTCACTGCCGAGATCGCTGCTGAGTCACGCTTTTTGTGACACAGCAGTGACCTCATTAGCGATCTCGCTGTGTGTGACAATGAGCAGCGATCTGGCCCCTGCTGCGAGATCGCTGCTCCTTACACACAGCCCTGGTTCGTTTTCTTCAAAGGCGCTCTCCCGCTGTGACACACAGATCACTGTGTGTGACAGCGAGAGAGCGACAAATGAAGCAAGCAGGGAGCAGGAGCCGGCGTCTGACAGCTGAGGTAAGCTTGTAACCAAGATAAACATCGGGTAACCAAGGTGGTTACCCGATATTTACCTTAGGTACCAGCCTCTGCAGCTCTTACGCTGCCTGTGCTGCCGGCTCCGGCTCTCTGCACATGTAGCTGCTGTACACATCGGGTTAATTAACCCGATGTGTACAGCAGCTAGGAGAGCAAGGAGCCAGCGCTAAGCAGTGTGCGCGGCTCCCTGCTCTCTGCACATGTAGCTGCATTACACATCGGGTTAATTAACCCGATGTGTACTGTAGCTAGGAGAGCAAGGAGCCAGCGCTCAGTGTGCGCGGCTCCCTGCTCCCTGCACACACAGCTAAGCGGTGTGCGCTGGTAACTAATGTAAACATCGGGTAACCATACCCGATGTTTACCTTAGTTACCAGTCTCCGCAGCTTCCAGACGGCGGCTCCGTGCAAGCGCAGCGTCGCTTGCACGTCGCTGCTGGCTGGGGGCTGTTCACTGGTCGCTGGTGAGATCTGCCTGTTTGACAGCTCACCAGCGACCATGTAGCGATGCAGCAGCGATCCTGACCAGGTCAGATCGCTGGTCGGATCGCTGCTGCATCGCTAAGTGTGAAGGTACCCTAAGATAGCTCAGACCAGAAAAGCAAGGTCTGCAGAGAGGCACATGAGGAAGATTCTGGGGAGAGCGGAGCTGAACCGGCTGGCCTCAGAAGAAAACGCTAAAAATCGGACATCGGAGTCCATGGTTGCCAGGGTGCTTGAGTCCCGGTAACCGAATCCGAAGGGCAGGAGGACTGCAGGTCTCCTTGCCCCAAAACAACCCAAAGGTACAGCCGCACTTTAGGGGCCCGGTGTTGTCTCCAGCAGAGTGGCATCAGTGAAGGCCCACGCAGCCTACCATACGGGAACGGAAAGTACCACAAGTCCCAGCAGAGAGGGCCTCCATCAAACTAACACAGCTGGGTCCTGTAAAAAAGAAGAAAGCGTAGGGAAAAGGCCTCAATACTCACCTGGCCAGGGAGATAGCCCCCAACTGCTTCCAGGCTACCGGATTGCTATTACCATCTGTAACAGGCTCCCTGGAGGTCATCGGTTGAGGACAAGTAAAGGAGAAGGTAAAAAAAATCATTGTCTGTGTCTGTTCCTTTCCACTGCCCTGTCAGCACTGCACCTCATCAACATCCACCATAGACTTGCCCTGGGGTACCCGCTCCACCTGTGGGGAGCAAGAAACACCTCAGCTGCCACAACACCAGCCCCAGAGGTCCTGTCCAGCAGCTGCGGCTACAAAGCCGCAATCCACAGGTGGCGTCACGAATCTTATTCAAACTTTATTACCATCTCCCCATACCGCCATTTTGATTGACTCCGCCAGGGTCACGGAGCCAGGCTCCGCCACCACTGACTACCCCGGACTAGTCCGGCCCGACACCGAGTCACCTAAGGCCCTGGAGCGGGCGAGTCAAATGTATCTGGGTTGATTCCTGGTAGCTCTCTAATTAGGATTGCGAGACAGAGCAAAATTCGTGAAAATTTAGAAACCAAAATTCTTTTAATTTCATAAAAGCAATTTTCTTTCACAAAACTAAAAACAATTTACAAATCACCAAGGCAGCAGCCACACCAATTACAATACATATGACATGAGAGAACAAATGGTTTATTTGCCAGTGTAAGATAGTGATGCAGACTAAGGAGTTACACCGATTGAACAGCCAGGTTTAGTCATACCTATACTGTGGCATTTCTCCAGCAGATACCCTAAGCTCTGATCCCATGAATGTTTGGCTCAACAAACTGAACCAGTGGAAAGAAGTGAAAATGAATCAGGCATGGCTCAGTGCCAACTTTCATTCACCTAAGACTGGATTCACACGATAGTATGGCATCCTATGTGAGTGCATCGGGTGCGATATGCTAATAACCCTCGGCTCTTCCTGTGCTACCAGCGGGAGCTGAGTGTCATGCAACTGTGATCTGATCCTGCGATTGGATGACAGTTGCAGGGGAGAGAGAGGAATTAATCTCTCTATCTCCTTCATTGTCAGCTGATGTGATTATCGCACTGCACTTGGATATCAGCTGCGTACAGTCCAATGTTTCTCTCGCACCCATAGACTTGTATGGATGCGAGTGACACTTCTCTAACTGTCAATCGCAGCATGCTTCGATTTTTAATTCATCCAGAATCTGGATGAGAAAAAAGCTGATCATCTGCTCTTCCTTATTGAATAACATTGGTCCAAGTGCAATGTGAGATTTTCTCCCATTGTGCTGAGTCATACACGCGTGTGAGCTTAACCTAAAGCTGGTACCAATTATTACATCAATCATACAATCTTTAGTAAGGAACAACCCTTGCAATTAACAAGTCAGGAAAAAGTGTTTAAAACTTCTGAAACACATCATAAATGTTGTGATAGGTATATAAGGCAGTATTTTTTAATACAATGAATTTTTGCTTAGTTAATGACCCCAAACATTTCTGTATTCACTAAACTTAATCATAGTTCCAGCTGTCTAAAAAGAGATTGGGATTTTATTCTGTAATGTTAGGCATGTTTTCAATTTTTTCATTCATTAAAATGATGTTAAAATGGAAAGTATTGATATTATGATATTACATATATTTATGTAACTTACATTTTAGCTCAATATAAATTGATCAAACCTAGTTTTTGATTTAATATAAAGTAAAAAAAGAATTCTTAGATTGTTGCATTCTATTATATCCCGTTGAAAGTGCTGACTTGTTTTATTTCTTTTCTTTACAATGCACTTTGTTGATTTACAGTAATACCTGTTTGACATATTTAAGGCTATGAGAGCGTCTTGAGAATATGAATCATAGTGCAATTTAGTCCCACAGGGAAAAAACAGAAGGTATCTGGCCTATACCTTATGATACAGATGCATTAATCAAACTATCTTTATGTTGTTCTTTTTGTTTTGCTTTCAATGCGCTTTTCTTTATTTAGAATTTTCTTTGATAATTACATTTGGTAGGACATAATAGTATAGAACTATAAGTAGATAATATGTTCAAGCATTAACATGAGCAATATCTTATGGTTATTTCTTTTTACTAGTTTAACCCCTGCGCACACGCTTGTGTACATGTATGTCACTGGAAGGATACAAGTGCATGGACTTGGCACTGGAGCTATGCCAGATCCATACATGGCCAATGATGACAGTAATGCATAAGCAACATTTGCTGTAAAAAGCAGCAATCAGCAACATTGACAATCACTACTGTTTAACTATTTAATGCCGCTGTCAAGAACTAACAGTGCATTTAAGAAGTGCAATCGCCAGTCCTCAGATGCATCAGCGCACACCTGCCCCTAGTGATGGGATCTTGGAGGACCGGTGTGTTACCATGGCAGGCGAGGGCCTGCAGAAGGCTCTTATCACTATAATCTTTGTACTTCTCTGAAGCTCAGCTATACTGTATACTGCAATACTGTGGTACTTTACTATATAATATAAATGATCAAAGAGCAAGTGATTCCCTAAAGGCTACTTTACACACTGCGATATCGGTCCCGATATCGCTAGTGTGGGTACCGCACAACATCGCCCAGACCCATCACACATACTTACCTGCCCGGCGACGTCGCTGTTACCGGCGAACCGCCTCCTTTCTAAGGGGGCGGTCCGTGCGGCGTCACAGCAACGTCACTGAGCGGCCACCCAATAGCAGCGGAGGGGAGTAGATGAGCGGGACGTAACATCCCGCCCACCTCCTTCCTTCCTCATAGCGGCCGGGAGGCAGGTAAGGGGAGCTTCCTCGTTCCTGCGGCGTCACACATAGCGATGTGTGCTGCCGCAGGAGCGACGAACTACATCGTTACTGCTGCAGTAACGATAATCGAGAATGGACCCCCATGTCACCGATGAGCGATTTTGCATGTTTTAGCAACGATGCAAAATCGCTCATCAGTGTCACACGCAGCAGCATCGCTAATGTGGCCGGATGTGCGTCACAAATTCCGTGACCCCAACGACTCCGCATTAGCGATGTCGCAGCATGTAAAGCCCCCTTAAGAGAACTAAATAAGTAAAAACCTAGAAAAAAATACACAAAAACAAATACATTCACCCTCCATATTCCCAGATTTAAAATAAAAAATATAAATAATGGTAAAAATAATTGATATCCCAGTGCTCAAGAAGGATGGTTTATCAAAACATATATATCTTTAAAACATGCACTGAACATCAAAAACACCAAAATACCAGATTTGCACTTTTCAGTCACCACTAGTGATGAGCCAGCACTAAAGTGGTCAATTGCTTGTTACTCAAATCGAATGGGTCCAGTGGTCAGACCTGCTCAATTCAAGTAATGAGAATAATGGAAGTCTATGAGGAACTCACACCTTTTTCTGGTAGATCCTGATAAATGGCTGAGGACTTTAGAAAAATGCATGGGGCAGACACCTGGATGCAACTCTGACTCCAGGATGCTGCTGGGAAGTAGAAAATTAAATAACTTAAAATAAAAATGAGGTGTCCCCTCAACTTTTCATAATCAGCCAAATATAAAGCAGAAAGATGTGGGTTGGTATTATCATGCTGGGACCTCATGTCATTTTTTAAAAAATATGTATTTATTTATAAATAAATACTTTTAAAAAATGGCCTGAGGTCACCCTCATTTTGATAGCCAGCCAAGGTAAAGTAGAGAGCTACACTGGTATTATCAGACATGGTTATTGAGCCCTTCCTAGTCTAAAAATAGCAGTCCGCAGACTCCTCAGAATCGGTGCATTACCTTAGATGCACCAATAACGGTGCTTCACCCTTACTCTTCCTGATTTCCCTGGTGCAGTGGCAATCAGGGTAATAGATTAATAGGGTTTATGTCAGCTGTGTAATGTCAGCTGGCATCAAATCCTGGTGTTAGAAATGGAAAGACGTTTATCAGACACCCCCATTACTAACCCAATAATGGTAAAGTTAAAAATCAAACACAGAAAAAAATAGTTTATTTGAATAAAGAATCACCCACACTTTCTCTTGTTCACTGATTTGTTCAAACATGTTCCCACAAAACTCCGCTGTAATCCACGATCCATGGCTGCAACTCCGACAGTGAATAAGCAGTAAAGTGCAGGGTGGAAGGGCCAAATAACCATGAACCTTCCCATCTTGTACAAAGCTAAAAACACCCTTTAGTGCCACATGAGTGGCACTAAAGGGTGCATGTAGAAAAAAGCCTGCCTATATGCCTGCTCTCATCTAAGCTGTCCCAACATCAACTCTTCGGGAAGTTCAGTGTGCCGAGCATCACACTACCAGCTCTCATATAAGACCGAACAATGTGATGTAGCAGGCCAATCACAGTAAGGCAAACCAACATGACTACAGCATTAGTGTCATTGGCTGGCAATCCCATCATGTTTAGTTGCTGAACAAAAGCCGCGAAGCATCTGGGGTGGGGACTCAAGCATAGTGCCTGAGCACAAGCATACTCGATCGAATATTGAGCGTGCCAAGTACCCTGATGTTCTTTCTAGTATTAAGAAGTGCCGAGAACACTTACTTATCACTAATGTCTATATTCAACTAAGAAATACTGGCCAGTAAACATCAGCCATTATTGTCGAAGAGAACAGTCCTTCCCTGTTTAGGTAATTCTTGTAGCAAGCTTCACAAAATACAGTTCTTCCTTGCAAAAACAGGCAGCCCTCTAGGACACAGTCCTCATGGCTAATAACCCGACTGGAACATCAGGTCGTCTGCCCCCTCCCCAACAACAGTTCATAGGACTAGGGCACTGTCTCTCAGAGACAAAGTCCATAGGGGTTTGGGGTGAAGTCGATGGCTTAGTGAATATCCTCCTCCAGTCATATCTACACCTTTGAAAACAGCAAAAACATGAAGTTCAGCCTATAAGGCTAAGTCCAGGCCCAATAGGCCATGAAGGCAATAAAACAACCCCTTCTTAAAACAGTCCTCACACAGGCCTCTTCCGGTCAACAGGGCTACAACCAAAATTGAGGCTCTTCAGCCTCCAGCTAGCAGTCCTCAGAAGCCCGAATGGCCCCAACTTGCTTCAAAGATAAGGGCATCTAAGAACTAGACCCCCATATTCAACATGGTCTAAGGTCAACAAACAGCCTGGAAGTCACCTTTCGGCTTTTCCTTCTTCCAAGCTTCTCAGAGCTGTCTCCTGCACAGCAGCCACAATTCCATCTGGACTTGTATTGCAGCATCCCCACCAATATTCATCCGCCAAACAGACTGATATTCCACCTTTACCACACCAATTTCTTCTTGTGGCTCATAGATCCCTGAAGCTTTCTTAAACGCTGGAGGTGAGGCACCACAGAACATATGACTCCAAATAAATTCGATCACTTCCAGCCCTCTAAGAGGTTCATGTGTGGCTGTTGTTTTAATTGTTTTCTCCATTATTTAATGCTGGAACTTCTGTGGCCTCCTCAGGTTGCACTGGCATCTACAGGGTCACTGCCTCCAAATCACTCTCACTCTCAATCCTCTTCCTCAGCTCCTCACCAGCCTCTTCAGGCGTAGAATACTGAGTAGTAGCCATAAGGTCTCTCTCTTTTGGTGTGCTCAAAAAAATGGGACCAGACAGTCACTTCACATCCACTTCCTGCATGCGTAGCTCCACTTCTTCTGGGGCTGGCCTACACACACTGGATCAGTCACTCTCTTCAGTTCTGCCATCTTCCGCATCACCGCTTGACTTACCTCATTCACAATGCCCCACCTCAGTTCATACCCCACCCTTCTCCAACTAATAGCCCTACTCTCTTTCAAAGTACTATAGAAACAGTGAACTCGAGGCTAATGACATATTGTGGTAATTGTCAGAACTGCGGCACTAAGGGGAAATCAACACGTTACCATAATTTTACATGCAAGCACATATCACACATTAGCACTAAAACCTGATGTCTTTAGGGGGTACACAACCGTAGGTCCATACCCTTATACTTTTATCAAAGGAACAGCATAAGACATTTTATATTTCAATTAGTTTGACTTTGCACAATTAATTTTTTGTTTCATTTTCTAAAAATAATTCCGCTGACATAAACATCTGCCATTTAAGTTTATAATGAACATAAAAATGTAGTTTTAAAAAACTCTTTCTCATTTTAAAATCCTACGTGATAGTAAGAAAAAAAACATTGCCATTGATGGAGTCCATATAAGTTACCCATTTCCCAGTCAAGGAAAATCTTGATCCATGCAAAGGTGAAACTAAGTAGTCAAGAACAAATAAAATACCTCCTGGCTACTAATGTCCAATTCCTCAACTGTGGCTGCAGCAGATTATCCCTTTTAAACCACATTTAAGGTGGCTTGACTCGTTGGGGTCACGGAATTTGTGACGCACATCCGGCCGCTTTAGCGATGTCGTTGTGTGTGACAACTATGAGCGATTTTGAATCGTCGCAAAAACGTTCAAAATCGCTCATCGGTGACATCACCCCCTATTATCCCAATTATCATTGTTGCTGCAATAACAATGTTGTTTGACGTTCCTGCGGCAGCACACATCGCTATGTTTGACGCCGCTGGAACAACAAACATCTCCTTACCTGCGTCCACCGGAAAAGGAGGAAGGAAGGAGGTGGGCGGCATGTTCCGGCCGCTCATCTCCTCCACTCCTTTTCTATTGGGCGGCGGTTCAGTGACACTGCTGTGACGTCGTTGTGATGCTGAACGAACCGCCCCCTTAGAAAGGAGGCGGTTCGCCGGTCACAGCGACGTCGCAGAGCAGGTTTGTGCATGTGACGCTGCCGTAGCGATAATGTTCGCTACGGCAGTGATCACCACATATCGTTACAACAACGGGGGCGGGTGCTATCACGCTCAACATCGCTAGCAATTGCTAGCGATGTCATAGCGTGTAAAGCAGCTCTTACAGGTTCAGAATTTGGTCAGTATTTTACATCAGTATTTGTAAGCCAAAGCCTCTAGTATAGAATCAGAGGAAAAGTATAATAGAAACATGTGCACCACTTCAGCATTTTTCACCCACTCCTAGTTTTGGCTTAAAAGGACTGTTGTAAAATAATGACCAAATACTGAACATGTGAAAATGGCCTTAAAATGGGCACAGAATCATTGTTAACATTGTGATACATTGTGATACAACCCAAAATATCAAGAGATAAAGTGAAAGTTTTACTTAGCATAAGGCTATGTGAATATGTTCAGTATTTGGTCCATATTTTACATCAGTATTTGTAAGGCAAAATCAAAACTGGGTGAAATGCAGGGGTGCATGTGTTTCTATTTTATCTTTGCTCTGATGGTTCCACTCCTTGTTTTGACTTACAAATACTGATGTAAAATACTGACCAAAAACTCGAACGTTTGAACGTCTAATAAGTGATATCATGAGCTAACTGGACATAATAGTGATAATTATGGTAGAGAGATAATAAGATAATTTAAAAAATTTAAGCAGAATCTTAGCTTGAATATTAGCCCTGAATTACAACAATAGCTGTAATAAATGTGTAAATAATATGCCACGGGAAATGCAGAGTGATCATGTAAACGCTTCATTAAGTATGACCTGCCTAACCCAGGAAGGAGTGTAGAACCGACTTAGTAACATTAAAATTGACAAATCACCAGGCTCTGATGGCATTCACCCTCGGGTATTAAGGGAGTTAAGTAATGTGATAGACAGGCCTCTATTTCTTATATTTAAAGACTCTAGAGAAACTGGGTCTGTTCCACTGGATTGGCGGCTAGCAAATGTGATACCAATATTCAAAAAAGGGTGTAAAAGGCAACCTGGAAACTATAGGCCGGTAAGCTTAACATCTGTTGTGGGTAAAATGTTTGAAGGGTTTTTAAGGGATACTATTATGGAATGTCTCAATGTTAATAATTGTTTAACTCCATATCAACATGGATTTATGAAGGATCGCTCCTGTCAAACTAACCTGATCAGTTTCTATGAGGATGTAAGCTCTCACATGGACCGAGGAGAATCATTGGATGTCATTTATCTCGACTTCGGTAAAGCATTTGACACTGTCCCACATAAAAGACTAATAAGTAAAATGAGAAAGCTTGGGCTCGGGGAAAATGTGTGTAGATGGGTAAGTAGCTGTCTTAGTGATAGAAAACAAAGAGTGGTTATTAATGGCGCATACTCAGATTGGGTCAGGGTTACTAGTGGGGTGCCACAGGGGTCTGTATTGGGCCCCCTACTATTTAATATATTTATTAATGATCTGGTGGATGGTTTACAGAGTAAAATATCAGTATTTGCAGATGATACAAAACTATGTAAGGTAGTTAACACAAACGAGGACAGTTTGCAACTACAGATGGATTTGAGTAAATTGGAGAATTGGGCTGAAAAATGGCAAATGAGGTTTAACACAGATAAGTGTAAGGTTATGCACATGGGAAGGAGAAACAGAAGCTACGATTACTTACTAAATGGAAAACTGCTTGGGAAATCAGACATGGAAAAAGACAGGCATATTAGTCAATAAGAAGCTAAATTGGAGTGTCCAGTGTCAGGCTGCAGCCACCAAAGCAAATAGGGTGATGGGATGCATTAGAAGAGGTCTGGGGGCACGAAATGAAAACATCATTCTCCCTCACAAATCACGCGTCAGACCACACTTGGAGTATTGTGTGCAATTTTGGGCGCCGGTGCTCAAGAATGACATTACTGAACTTGAAAGGGTTCAGAGGCGGGCTACTAAAATAATAAATGGAGTGGGTGCATTACAATACACGGAAAGGTTATCAAAATTAGGTCTATTTACTCTAGAAAAGAGAAGACTTAGGGGAGACCTAATAAATATGTACAAATATATCAGAGGGCCATATAGAGATCTCTCCCATGATCTGTTTGTACTAAGGACTATGACAAGAACAAGGGGGCATTCTCTTCGATTGGAGGAAAGAAAATTCCTACATCAGCATAGAAGAGGGTTCTTCACAGTAAGAGCAGTGAGGCTATGGAACTCTCTTCCTGAGGAAGTGGTGATGGCCAACTCACTGAATGAATTTAAGAGAGGAATGGATGCTTTTCTTGATAGCAAAAGTATAGAAGGTTATAAATAGCATAATCTTACAGGTAGATAGAAGAGCGACCAAGATTATTAGAGGAATGGGTGGGCTGCAATACCAAGACAGGTTATTAAACTTGGGGGTTATTTAGTTTGGAAAAAAAAAGGCTTAGGGGGATCTAATCACAATGTATAAATATATGAGGGGACAGTACAGAGACCTTTCCAAAGATCTCTTTACACCTAGGCCTGCGACTGGAACAAGGGAGCATCCGCTACGTCTTGAGGAAAGAAGGTTTAATCATAATCACAGACGAGGATTCTTTACTGTACGAGCAGTAAGACTATGGAACTCTCTGCCGCATGATGTTGTAATGAGTGATTCACTACTAACATTTAAGCAGAGCCTGGATGCCTTTCTTGAAAAATGTAATATTACCAGTTCTGTATATTAGATTTTATGACAGGGTGTTGATCCAGGGAACTAGTCTGATTGCCGTATGTGGAGTCAGGAAGGAATTTGTTTCCCCATTGGAGCTTGTTTTACACATTGTTTTTTTTTTGCCTTCCTCTGGATCAACATGTTAGGCTACGGGTTGAACTAGATGGACTTAGAGTCTCCCTTCAACCTTAAAAACTATGAAACTATGAAAGGCAGATGACTATATCTTCGATTTGAGTGCAGTCTGGCAAAAACAGTGTCCAATGTTATTCAATGAAGCAAAAAAGGTGCAAAGGCAATGATGAATCGAGGCCTATTTTTAAAGTATCATACTTGAAACATTGAAAGAATTACATTGAAAAAAAAATTAAATCATAAATAGTAGGGATGAGCGTATGTATTCGCCACTATTCGGTATCTGACGGATAAGAGGCCATTTGCACCATTCGGTATTTGATGGATAAAATAACATCCGCTCCGATATTTTCATTTTCATTTCTGACTTCCTGGAGCATGTTTTCCAGCCAATGAACACATCTGATGTTGCTTGCCCTCACAGTAACACCGGAGCCATCTTTGTTGTGGTGTTACTGTGATTGGCTTGGCCGTACAGCGTCATAGGTGCTATATAAGCCAGCGGCCATTTTGTGAACACGCAGTGATAGGCAGCTGGCAGTGTAGATAGACTGTATTGTGTGTGGGAGAGCGTTTTTAGATCCAACTAATAAATAGTCCTTGTAATGGCTGAACACAGTGTCCAGTAGTTGCTAGCAGCTCCATAAATTGCTTTTTTGACAAACAGAACGCAGGTCTTTCAGTCTCTCTCTCTGTCTGTCGGTCTCTCCCTCTCTCATACTCAACGATCACTGACCGATCACCAGCATGGTGCTGCACGGCTGTCACATTCCTCTGGTGGCTTCTCCAGCTTTTGAAAATGCCGGCTGCTCATTATTCCATCTCGTATTCCCTGATTCCCCCGCCCACCGGCGCTTATGACTGTTTGCATTCAGATGCGCCCCCACGCAGAGTGACAGCTGTCTCACTGCAACCAATCACAGCCACCATAAAATAAATAAATGATTAAAAAAAATGGCTTGCAGTCCCCCCCAATTTTGATACCAGCCAAAGTAAAGCCACACGGCTGAAGGCTGGTATTCTCAGGAAAGGGAGCCCCACATTTTGGAGAGCCCCCCAGCCTAAAAATATCAGCCAGCAGCCGCCCGGATTTGCCGCATCCATTAGATGCGACAGTCCCGGACTCTATTCGGCTCCTGTAGAATTGCCCTGGTGCAGTGGCAATTGGGGTAATAAGGAGTTAATGGCAGCCCATAGCTGCCACTAGGTCCTAGGTTAATCATGGCAGATGTCTATGAGACACCCCTAATGATTAACCTGTAAGTGAAAGTAAATAAACACATACACCCGAAAAAATCCTTTATTTGGAATAAAAGACAAAAAAACCCCCACCCTCTTTCACCACTTTATTAAAATCCCCAAATACCCCTCCAGGTCCGACGTAATCCACACGAGGTCCAACGACGCATCCAGCTCTGCTACATGAAGCTGACAGGAGCACTGTAGAACACCGCCACACCTGTGAGCTTCACGCAGCAAATAAAGTGAACCGCGCAATCAGCAGTGATGTCACTAAGGTTACCCTCGGCCTCAGCTCTCAAGTGGAGGACTCCAGCTGGCCACGGGTAACCTGAGTGATTGCATCGCTGATCGCACGGCTCACTTCAGTCACTCAGGGAATTTGCAGTCACCAGTGAGTCCTTCACCTGTGATCGCAAATCAGGCACACACACAGAGCCGCACGATAACAATGAAGTCGGGTGAAGTTCATCCGAGTTTATTCTGATCATGCGGCTCTGTCTCGCAGCCTGCCATGTTCTATGGGGATGTAACAGAGCCGAGTGAGACCACACTGTCAAATATGCATCAAAAATGCATTCAAAATGCATCCAAAATGCTGCATTTTTGTATTGGGGGAATAGGGCTGGGTATAGTGAAATGGTGCATCATGCTAGCCATGGGGGGCTATTGGGCATTATATGGAGGGATGCGGGTTATGTTTTAATTCAAGACCCTTATAATGACACTGTTATTTTTAATGACACAATGTTTCAATGGGCAGCAGAAGATTGGAGAAGAGAGACCTTTGCCAACATAGGCTTTGGATGTCCAAAGTAATCTTTGCATACATTGTCATAACAAATCATCTTCACCTTCTTTATGTGGAGTCCAGCAATGTTTGACAGTCAGATCCCTGCTCTTGCAGTTACATAATAATGTGTAGCTGCGCTACTATGCAGTAACGTTTTAAAATGTCACAGCAGAGTAAAAAATGGACCACCCAAACATTTACATTCACGATAACAATGAAGTCGGGTGAAGTTCATCCGAGTTTATTCTGATCATGCGGCTCTGTCTGGCAGCCTGCTATGTTCTATGGGGATGTAACAGAGCCGAGTGAGACCACACTGTCAAATATGCATCCAAAATGCATTCAAAATGCATCCAAAATGCTGCATTTTTGTATTGGGGGAATAGGGCTGGGTATAGTAAAATGGTGCATCATGCTAGCCATGGGGGGCTATTGGGCATTATATGGAGGGATGCGGGTTATGTATTAATTCAAGACCCTTATAATGACACTGTTATTTTTAATGACACAATGTTTCAATGGGCAGCAGAAGATTGGAGAAGAGAGACCTTTGCCAACATAGGCTTTGGATGTCCAAAGTAATCTTTGCATACATTGTCATAACAAATCATCTTCACCTTCTTTATGTGGAGTCCAGCAATGTTTGACAGTCAGATCCCTGCTCCTGCAGTTACATAATAATGTGTAGCTGCGCTACTATGCAGTAACGTTTTAAAATGTCACAGCAGAGTAAAAAATGGACCACCCAAACATTTACAGTCTTTTAGCATTCCATAAGTAGGTAAACCATTTAATCCAGCAAAAAAGCAGGATGGGTGATGAATGAAATTTCGATTGTTAGGAGTTCTACTGATCATGAGAGTAATAGTGTGCATGTTTCACCACCAATCCCGTAGACAGTAAATGGAGCACTGGTTATTGACACACACACAACCATTGTATTTAAAAGAGGGATGCAGGATACTCATTCCTATGATCAGTCAAGGTCCATTAGGTATGATACATTTATGACTTGAAATACATTTTACATAATTGTGATTAACCAAAGTGCAATATATTTTGCCTTAGCATAGTATGTTTTTAAGAACTTTTACTGTTATTCCCTTTGACAGATTATGTTAAGGCCCTGTCACACACAGAGATAAATCTTTGGCAGATCTGTGGTTGCAGTGAAATCATGGACATATTGTTCCATTTGTACACAGCCACAAACCTGGCTTTGATTGTCCACAATTTCACTGCAACCACAGATCTGCCGCAGATTTATCTCTATGTGTGACAGGGCCTTTAGTGTAGCTATAATATATAACTTTTTTGTCCATTGTTAAATAACTTATATTTGTCAGGTCCGTTTTTTTTAGCAATGGAGTCTATGGAGAACGGATCCTTTAATAGATTGCTATTTACTTATCCATTTTTCTTGCATTTGAAATGGATCAATTTTTTTCTTACAGGATCTCTTTCAAATAGAGGATAAATAGTGATCCGTAATGGATCCATTCTCCATAGACTTCCTGTCATGAGTGTGTCCCGTCCTGGGGAAACCTCGGGCGAGTCTGGAATAAGAAGGTCACAGCGCCTTGTTGCTTGCAGATCCACTGCTGATACTTGAATGACATCTTCTTGCTAGTAGAGTGGTAAGGTTTAAGCACCCTTGCCTTCCTCACTGTTGGCTGTAGCTTTTAATCCCAGGTGCAGCTCTTTGCGATCACTCCCCTTCACTATCTAAAGTCATTTGCCTGATCAGCTGATGACGATGATAGAAACTGAGGTCCTCTTTGTAAAGAGCCTGCTCTGAAAGAAGTTTTTCACGTTGTGTGCAGTTGTGATGTTAACTGCATTGAGGCTGCTTGGAGTGTTTTTTCTTTTCATGCCTATTTCCCATATCTGCTTTCCTACCCTTGTGTTTCTGTATTGTAGAGACAAGATTAGTACTAAAATTAGCAAATAAGCAGTAATTATCACATAAATCATGATATTATAAATGTAATTAATTTTATCGATATGAATGCAATGTTTAAAAACAATGCACTGAAAAAAGCTGTCTTCTAACAGAAAGAAAGCAGCTCTTATAGGTCCACTTGCTGGGGACAGCTACCTAAAAGTCAATGTCAAAGCTTTTCCTAGCCTTGTCAATTATATATGACCTATATGAAGCCAAGCAAGAGTTTTCGTCAAGAAAAAAACAAACTTCACCTGCAGACAGCAGTTTAAGGCTCAGACATCATGCGTGTAGGCTCATTATAAGGTCAACATTGATACCTAGGGTGGCTACCTATAATATAGCAAGCTTTATTTCTCTTTCAGAAAGCAATCTTATTTACATAAATTTCACAGTGAACTTTGACAGTTTAGTTCTGTCTACAAAGGGAAAAACTAGTTTGTAGACTGAAAATATATAAAAGTACTGCCTTAGGACCTTGGAGATTAAGGAAATAATAAATGGTCTTGATTCTCATGGATCGAACCAAAAGCAATGGTCTTGAATCAGGACTGCAACATTTTTCCTTAATCAGGAGTGAGACATTTTCCCCATACCTGACTAGGTACATTCTTGTGTTGCACGTTTAGCAGAAAAATTAAATCAAAAACATCCACTGTTAGACACACCCCCTATAGACTGTAAATATATTTATTGCCAATTTTGATGCAAATATTACTTAGGCCCCCTTCACACGTCCGTGAAAATAACGCACTTGTTTCACGGACGTGTCAAAGGTGCGTTTTTCCCTCCATGTGCCGTGTTTATGGCTACGTGTGTTCTCTGTGTGTTCTCCATGACAGCACACGGAGAACGAGAACTTTCAACTCACCTGTCCCTGTCGTCACTGTCCATGGTGCTGATCTTCGGTCTCTGGTCCTGCCGACTCTCCGCTGCTGCCGCTTCCGCCGCAGTGAAGTGAATATTAAATGAGCATAATGAGCGGCGGTCAGCAGCAAGTGACAGCAGCGGCAGAGACAGGAGGGCAGGAGAAGGTGAGCAAAGATTTGTTATTTTTTTCTCTGACACGTGAGTTTTCTCCGGCGCGTGTCACACGGGACCGCATCCACACTACATCCGTGTGGTACGTGTGTGGGCCGTGTGACACCTGTTCTGCCGGAGAAAAACGGACATGCATCCGTGTGGAGCACACGGGCACATGTCTGCTCCACACGGAGGCACGGGCCAATGGCTGCACACGTGCATGCACATAAACCCATTGATTTTAACGGGTTTACGTGTGCCCGTGTCTCCGGTACATGCGGGCACGAATTAAACACGTACTGGAGACACGTGGGTGTGAAGGGGGCCTTAGAGTGTGTCGATGGTGGACATATGGAAGACCTTACAGCACCAAATCATACAAACCAAACAAAGTAAACCATAATAAGGTCAAAAATTTAACATAGTTTACTATTAAAAATCAATGAAACTGTAGCATTTTCACAGATTTTTAATAATTAAATATGTTCAATTTCTGACCTTATAATGGTTTTCTTTGTTTGGTTTGTACACATTTTTAACAGCTGTACAAAAAATTCTCGTTATGGTATTCAAATAACTTCTGCCTTTTTTCAAAATACTTTGCTATTAATTTTAACTTAATTTATAAAAACTAAAGAAAAATGAAAAATATGTGGCTATTTTTCATTGAAAAAAAAATTGTAATACCACAAAGAAATGTTAATAAAACATATAAAACATTATTTTTATTGCTGATTTCCCCTGTTATTGAGCTTCTATTTAAGCCCCAGAACAGGAGAAATTCTTCTTACTGCCTGCATTGCAGAGCTGACTAGGTATACAGTTAGGTATACAAAGACCCAGCAGCTTCTGCTTTCTCCTTACACTCAGAGATTATGTGACCACTAAATCCAAAGGAGGAATTATCTCATTGTGTCAGTGTTTCCTAATCTGTCGAAACAAAACTTATTCCGCCTTCTTTATACAGCAATCAGGAAGACAGAGATGGTAATAAACCATGTTGTTATGGTTGCCGAGGGGCGACGAGCATACAGGAGTGGACCCACTGGGTCGTACACCAGACTCCTCTCCAAGAGCTAACAGGTAGTGAACTCCTATACAAGGACTGTCTGGCACAGCATCATGGGGCTTAAATGCATGACTGCCAGGAACTAGTAGAGTTCAGCTTGTACGGACTGATAAAGTATCTTAGCGCCTAGTGGTGGTGAGCTCGGATGTGAAAGCACAGAGATGGTAACTCAGACTTGGCAGCACAGATATAGTGGCTCAGACATGGCAGCACGAAGATGTGGCTCAGATGTGGCAGCACGGAGATAGTGGCTCAGACATGACAGCACGGAGGTGCAGGCTCTAAGACGAGAGACAGGTTAGCAACACGAGACTGGTACTAGAAAACAAAAAGCAGAACTAGACACAGTAGCATACTGGGACCTGAGAACTAGCAACGCACTAGGAGGCAACGTTTTTCAGGCACCTCCTATAAGGGGAGGCGGTCTTAAGAACCTTAAGGTAATAGGTGACCTCAGGGATCACTTCCGGGTAATGGGACGCTAGCCCTTTAAGAAAGCAGGCGTGGCCACGTGTGCACCCTATGGGCACTCACTGAAGGCCTCGCATGGCCTGGAAGCAGAGAAAGATGGCTGCAGACCCCGGGGCAGGAGTGGGAAGCGTGGAAGTGCTGGGCAGGTGAGAAGAGTGGCGATCTTGCAGAAGCCTGGGAGCGGGAGCGTGTGGGGGAGCTGCGCTGTGACCAGGATCGGCGCTACACATGTCTGACTTATCTGTTTGGGGGTTGGTTGATATATGGCTTCCTGCCTCCATAGCTGCAGAATCCTCTTCAAGCTGCTTTCTCTGCAGTAACATATTTCAGTGTCATTACAGAGTAAAACTAATTCCCCCTACCATAAACCATTCTTTGTTTTTTGACCACTTAATAGCTTCATGTCCAAGCCCAATCTAAACTTGCATATATAATACTGTTGTAATATTTTTTTTTCAAGTCATAAGACCCAAGATGGGGCTGGGACTTGTGGCCCTAATAAGCACAGGACCATGTGACCTTTATATGATTGGGTGAGTTAGACCTTAAACAAGAAAGAAAACTGCCCTATAATGCCAGAAATATTAATGTACTACCTCTTAAATCAATGTGCAATGGACTTGGCTTACCAGCAAAACCAGAGGCAACTAGTTTAGGAAATACAAGAAGAAACAGCAGTGACAGAATAATTGTGTATGACACAAAGATAATGTCAATTGTCTAGTTGCAGTCATTTAAAATATCATTTAATATTAAATAATAACTGTTTTGCTTTGATTTGCTCTTGGCACTTTAAATGTAAAACATGTGCTAGCATATTGCTGTACACTGCATATTATACGATATATTATAGCCTTTAAGTATGCATTATTCTTTCTTTTTTAAGCAAAACTGCAAAACTTGCCTTTTCCCCTCTCGTTCTTATTTATAATTCAGTATGTCATATGAAAGTAATTGTTTTATAGATTACTATTCTATGGTTATTGCCGGAGGGTGATGCTTCCACATCATTTAAATTAGGGCTCATTATTAAACTGTGTTTCTATTATTTGCTACAGCATTAAAAATAAAACTAGTGATTAATGAGTCCTGGTGGGTTTCTTGTGCTCATGCATCTTTCATAACATGGCATAGTAGTAGAGCAATGTCTAATAAATAACCATCTTTATTTGGTGTCTTTATAAATATAATATTATGTACATGGAGGAATTTGACTTCAGAAAGACAAAAAAAAATGTTTTTACGGAAATTGAAGCTAAGCCACATTCATGATGCACTGAAATAATTGCCTTTCATAACAAAAAGTGTATTTGTTGAGGTTTACTGGAGCAAATCTAGAACTATACCCTTTATGTAAAGTTAATGTTCCATGGTGATTACATTGAAATGCACCATTATTCCATAAGCATTGCAAGGAAGAGCTGATTTATATTACAAGAAAAAAAAACTGATGAGATGAAAGTAATGAAGTGATAATACCCTGGTGTAAAATCCTTGCTGCATTCAAACACTACAGCATGTGCGGGGCAAATACCTTCCTGCCATTCTAACCTTAATATAAATTAAAATTAATAACACTGATCCACATATTCTCTTAACCTTAATATAAATATACGAGACATATCGGTCAACATGGCTATAAATATGCTATAATTTACAGTTCTTTACTATCCAAATTTAGCAAGCCCTGACATTGACACCTGACTGACGATAAATCCATTTGATTATTTAATTGACTCATCACTTTAATTTGCTGTAATCGGAATCAACATTGGAGATTAGTATTTGGGTGAAACAATTAAAAAAATCTGATTGCAGAAAAGCAGCTAAAAAAACAAATCCACTGTAAATAATATTCATAAATATATTTTAGTTTAGTATTAAAAGGATTTATGGACAGAGATTATCTTGCTTAGGAAATATATTCTGTAATAAAAGTAAAGTATTCTCTAACAATTCTAATGTGCAATGTTAGGAAAAATATTACATGTAGTGTAATACAAAGGATAAATATTACAAATATTCTGATTATGTAATGCCAGAGTATGTCAGCATGGAGCCACTGAAATTGCCATTAGAGTCATTGGTTATTTGTTGATTTTTTTTCTACAATAAGTTACAAAATAATGACATCAACTGTTCATCACAATATATACTTAATACATAATATTGTACCACCAAAACATGCAGGTAATTAGAATGAAGATTGTTAGATACAGTACATTCAGCCCAATTATCCAGGTTTGACTTCATTCCACTACCAATTATTTCTAAGATGTACATTAACTATAATATTATTGTTAGATATATGGTAGTCATAACGAATGATATAGTAACATTGACATTATTAACTTAAATGTGAAAATATCCATTATGGTGTATTGTTATAAGCGATCAGGGGATCCTACCACCTAGCAAAATATTCAGCTGTTGAGTCTTCTGAGCCCTACTTCTTCCTTGGGACGCAGTACAGCACCTCATTGCCCATCAAGCAACATACTCTATATTTCTTTATTTTCTTTGTCATCCCATTTTCGTAATTTCTACGCATATCCAGAGACTAATATGTCAAAGAAGTAGTGAATGCTCTGCTTACCAGGAGAAAAAGTTGCTGTGTCCTGTTCCATTTCTATATGTTTGGGAGCCATCTGAGGTTGAGGCCTTATTGTTATAGCTTATGGAAACCTATTCACTCAGCTGCTTGCACTTATGTCAGGTGCCACAGGGTACTGTATCAAGTTACAGGTGCAGTACTTATCCAGGGTTCCTGGGAGAGCAGTGAGGGTAAACACCAAACAACACCCTTCAAAATACACACATTTCTTTGCCTTTTTTCCAGACTGGGTAACAGACTAGAGAAAGATCTAATGCATGGCCACCTACTGGTCGGGGCTTAACTAATCCCGCTAGTCAGAAACCTAGGAGGGGGAGGGGCTAGTCTGGACAGTTGACAGTTGACAGGGACATTTGAAAAGTCAGTCAGGAGTTGACATTGAGTCAGGGAGGGTGTGAGGAGACTCAGGTCCAGTGAGAAACAGGAGGATTGACATCAGTGGGCTAAAGGAGTACGGTCACCAGCGAGAGTACAGTGTCAGTACTCACGGGACCGAGCACAGGCAGGGTGCAGAGCCCTAGTTCAGGAGGACGCTTTAGGCTCACCTGTTAAATCTCCCTGGGGAGGGGATGATCACGGGTGCTCACCAACTTTAGAGTCTGGGGCACAGCAGCAAAGAGGGAACCTGGGAATTGGGACAGAGGTCCAACCCATTGAGAGGTTCAAGCTGCCTGCCATACGAGCCAGGACTGTGAGACCAGGAGGGGACCCCAAAACGCTTCAGGCAACGGGGACCCACCAATTACAGAAGGGTGCATGAAGGAAGAGCTCACCAGGTCATAACTAGAGATGAGCGAACCGGTCCCGGTTTAACTCGAGTTCGGTTCGCCAAATGGAGGTCTCGTTCGAGTTCGGTTTGTCGAACGTTCGACGAACCAAACTCGAACTGCATAGGAAACTATGGCAGGCAATCACAAACACATAAAAACACCTAGAAAACACCCTCAAAGGTGTCCAAAATGTGACAAACAACTCACAACACAACACAAACACATGGGAAAGTGACAAGGACATATACTCATTCGAAAACAAAAGAGCTGGACAAGGAAAAAGAGGAGGACACACAGACATATGAGTATATTCAAGGAAACGTCGATGCCATTATTGTGCAACTTGAGCCCTGCTCATTTTAGGCTTCCAATCTGGATAAATTGCCTGAGCTTGCCACGTACGCCTTGGGGATCTTGTCGTGTCCTGCAGCCAGCGTTCTCTCGGAACCTGTCTTCAATGCTGCTGGCGGTCTGCTGGCAGATAAGCACATGTGTCTGTCCACTGAAAATGTGGACATGGCTCTCAGAGGACTTTTCTTCCCCTGGGTCAGCCAGGGGAGGCGAAAGGCACGCGTATTTTT
Source organism: Anomaloglossus baeobatrachus (assembly GCF_048569485.1). NCBI lineage: Eukaryota > Metazoa > Chordata > Amphibia > Anura > Aromobatidae > Anomaloglossus > Anomaloglossus baeobatrachus. Next base: position 399,374,681 of record NC_134355.1, read on the forward strand.
GAGAGTGCTTCATGCAAAGCATCTGTTTCATTTTGAAAAGGGGGATCAAGTGATGCCAGTCAAGTGGGGTGTGTGTGGCCCAATTAGTGGAAACAAGGGAGACTGTGGTTGGAGTCCCCTCGCTTTTGAAAAAAGAACCAAGATGAACAAGTCATGGCTCTCAGAGGACTTTTCTTCCCCTGGGTCATCCAGGGGAGGTGAAAGGCATGCGTATTTTTGAGAGTGCTGCATGCAAAGCATCTGTTTCATTTTGAAAAGGGGGATCAAGTGATGCCAGTCAAGTGGGGTGTGTGTGGCCCAATTAGTGGAAACAAGGGAGACTGTGGTTGGAGTCCCCTCGCTTTTGAAAAAAGAACCAAGATGAACAAGTCATGGCTCTCAGAGGACTTTTCTTCCCCTGGGTCATCCAGGGGACGTGAAAGGCACGCGTATTTTTGAGAGTGCTTCATGCAAAGCATCTGTTTCATTTTGAAAAGGGGGATCAAGTGATGCCAGTCAAGTGGGGTGTGTGTGGCCCAATTAGTGGAAACGAGGGAGACTGTGGTTGGAGTCCCCTCGCTTTTGAAAAAAGAACCAAGATGAACAAGTCATGGCTCTCAGAGGACTTTTCTTCCCCTGGGTCATCCAGGGGAAGTGAAAGGCATGCGTATTTTTGAGAGTGCTTCATGCAAAGCATCTGTTTCATTTTGAAAAGGGGGATCAAGTGATGCCAGTGAAGTGGGGTGTGTGTGGCCCAATTAGTGGACACAAGGGAGACTGTGGTTGGAGTCCCCTCGCTTTTGAAAAAAGAACCAAGATGAACAAGTCATGGCTCTCAGAGGACTTTTCTTCCCCTGGGTCATCCAGGGGACGTGAAAGGCACGCGTATTTTTGAGAGTGCTTCATGCAAAGCATCTGTTTCATTTTGAAAAGGGGGATCAACTGATGCCAGTCAAGTGGGGTGTGTGTGGCCCAATTAGTGGAAATGAGGGAGACTGTGGTTGGAGTCCCCTCGCTGTGTTTTACATGATTTTCGAAGGGCATGACATGCCTAAGAGGTTGAGTTTCATCATCTGCAACTTGTTGGCGACAGAAAGGCTGCCTTTACACCCTTTTGAGACCGAGGATTTTCGAGACCTTATGCCCATTGCAGTGCCCCAAGAGCCGATGGCCAGTCATCACTCCTTCTCCAAGAAAGGCGTGCCCGCGCTACCACAGCAGGTTGCACACAACCTCACCGATTCCTTGAGAAACTCTGTGTGTGACAGGGTGCATTTCACCACAGATACTTGGACCAGTGAGCATGGACAGGGGAGTTACATGTTGCTGACTGGGCACTGGGTAACTATGGTGAGAGATGGAGAAGGGTTTGCTGTACAAGTCTTGCCGTCCCCACGACTTGTGTGTCAATCCTTCCTCTGTATGTACAAGTTCCTCCACTGCTTCTGCCTCCTCAACCTCGTGTGGGTCCTCCACCTCGGCCCAAACCCTGTGTGGTCAGGCCACCCTTCCTTGTAACTGCGCCCAAGGAATCCCACACACCTCCTTACTATGCTGGCAGCAGAGCTCAAGGCCATCAGGCGGTCAAATGTTTACTTTGAAATGTAGGGGAAATGTGAGACACCGCTGAGGAATTGTGGACGGTTAGCTCTAGAGAGTGAGACCGAGTTTCATCAATGGTTGTCTCCACTCAACCAGCAGTCAGGGATGGTCGGGTGCGACAATGATGCAAACCAGTCTGCGACCCTTCTTCAGGGCTATGTGACACACGTGCCTTGTATGGCTCACGTGTTGAACCTGGTTGTCCAGCAATTTTTAAAACACTATCCCGGCCTACATGGCCTTCTGCAGAGGGCACGGTGTAATGCCTGCCTGGATCGACACACTCAGATGGGCTGTAAAGGATAGACTAGAGGCAAGTCACTCACCAAGCTGGACACCCAGAACCCTGAAACCCTTTAATCTGTATACAGTGATTTGGAATTACACAGGGCCCAAGTTGATCAATACCTGTGGAAGGCTGCAGTTCCAGAGAATAGTAGTCATGCAGGGTCAAAAACATTAATTGAGGAAGAGGAACAGAATGGGATGGCCAGGACTTAATCAGAAAACAAGCAGAGGTGAAATGCGGATCGGCCAACAAGGTACATAAACAGCAAGCAGGAAAAGTAGTCAGGTAACAAGCACACAAACTCATAAAACTGAACTGGGGGTAACAGTAACAAGAGGTTCATAGCTTTGTCTGGCAGTGGTCTGCAGACAGGAGGGGCCTAAAAAAGGGTGTGGTGTCTTCCCATTGGTTGTAGCTGAATGATGGTACTTCATCTGTGAGATACCCACCACCTACATTCAGCCTGTGGTTCTGTATCTGTCAAGGTAACGCAACCCAGTGGGTGACCATAACCTGCGTCAACCTACGCCGCAGGCATCGACTCCTTTCCCATCATCAGCACTATGCACGAAAGGAACACGTTGTCACTAGAGTTGAGCGCGGTTCGTGGTTCGTGGTTCTCCAGTTCTAGGCTCGAGTGATTTTGGGGCATGTTCTAGATCGAACTAGAACTCGAGCTTTTTGCAAAAGCTCGATAGTTCTAGAAACGTTCGAGAACGGTTCTAGCAGCCAAAAAACAGCTAAATCTTAGCTTGGTTTCTGCTGTAATAGTGTAAGTCACTCTGTGAATCAAACTATTATCACATTTCAGTGTATAGTGTGCGTGAACAGCGCCTTCAGATCACTGCTGTTTCTATAATGGCGATCGCCATTTTTTTTTTTTTTTTTCTTGTTTTCCTTCCCTAAGCGCGCGCGTCTTGTGGGGCTGGCCAGCATGTCAGCCAATCACAGACACACACACACCTAAGTGGACTTTGAGGCAGAGAAGCAACGGCATGTGTGATAGGATCTGCATGTCACATGTCCCTGCATTATAAAACCGGACATTTTCTTCACGATCGCCATTATCTGCCTTCTGCGTCTTTGGTGTCAGACATCACTGTCGCAGTTCCGTCCTTTGTCCTATCGCCGATACAGCTGTATGCGCTGCATACACTGCGTTAGACAGCTTAGGGAGAGCACATTCTAGCAGTCCTTTTAAGGGCTCATACCGGCAGGGTCAGAGAGCCATAGGTGACAGGTCCTGCAAACAGCAACAGCGTCTGTGTAGCCCAGGTCAGGGATTTCCTCCCTGCATTTCACCATTAGGAGGGAATAGAAAGGCAGGCTTCCATTCCTCTACCCAGAGCACCACAATCCTGCCACTGTACCCTCTTGTCCTCTGCACACTCCAACTCATTCTAACTAAGCCATTATACTAGCAAACACTCAGTGTACCTAGTGGCATCCTATCTGTGGCTATTGGACTTTGCTATAGTCCCACTAGTGCAAAGACATTTGCAGAGCACATCTGCCTGCATTGCACACTCCAAGTTTTTTAAACTAAGCAATTTTACTAGCAAACACTCAGTGTACCTAGTGGCATCCTATACGTGGCTATTGGACTTTGCTATAGTCCCACTAGTGCAAAGACATTAGCAGAGCACATCTGCCTGCATTGCACACTCCAAGTTTTTTAAACTCAGCCATTATACTAGCAAACACTCTGTACCTAGTGGCATCCTATACGTGGCTATTGGACTTTGCTATAGTCCCACTAGGGCCAAGACATTTGCAGAGCGCATCTGCCTGCGTTGCACACTCCAACAAATTATAACGAAGCCATTATACTAGCAAACACTAAGTGTACCTAGTGGCATCCTATACGTGGCTATTGGACTTTGCTATAGTCCCACTAGTGCCAAGACATTTGCAGAGCACATCTGCCTGCATTGCACACTCCAAGTTTTTTAAACTAAGCAATTTTACTAGCAAACACTCAGTGTACCTAGTGGCATCCTATACGTGGCTATTGGACTTTGCTATAGTCCCACTAGTGCAAAGACATTAGCAGAGCACATCTGCCTGCATTGCACACTCCAAGTTTTTTAAACTCAGCCATTATACTAGCAAACACACAGTGTACCTAGTGGCATCCTATACGTGGCTATTGGACTTTGCTATAGTCCCACTAGTGCCAAGACATTTGCAGAGCGCATCTGCCTGCGTTGCACACTCCAACTAATTATAACGAAGCCATTATACTAGCAAACACTCAGTGTACCTAGTGGCATCCTATACGTGGCTATTGGACTTTGCTATAGTCCCACTAGTGCCAAGACATTTGCAGAGCGCATCTGCCTGCGTTGCACACTCCAACTAATTATAACGAAGCCATTATACTAGCACACACTCAGTGTACCTAGTGGCATCCTATACGTGGCTATTGGACTTTGCTATAGTCCCACTAGTGCCAAGACATTTGCAGAGCGCATCTGCCTGCGTTGCACACTACAACAAATTATAACGAAGCCATTATACTAGCAAACACTCAGTGTACCTAGTGGCATCCTATACGTGGCTATTGGACTTTGCTATAGTCCCACTAGTGCCAAGACATTTGCAGAGCGCATCTGCCTGCGTTGCACACTCCAACTAATTATAACGAAGCCATTATACTAGCAAACACTCAGTGTACCTAGTGGCATCCTATACGTGGCTATTGGACTTTGCTATAGTCCCACTAGTGCCAAGACATTTGCAGAGCGCATCTGCCTGCGTTGCACACTCCAACTAATTATAACGAAGCCATTATACTAGCACACACTCAGTGTACCTAGTGGCATCCTATACGTGGCTATTGGACTTTGCTATAGTCCCACTAGTGCCAAGACATTTGCAGAGCGCATCTGCCTGCGTTGCACACTACAACAAATTATAACGAAGCCATTATACTAGCAAACACTCAGTGTACCTAGTGGCATCCTATACGTGGCTATTGGACTTTGCTATAGTCCCACTAGTGCCAAGACATTTGCAGAGCGCATCTGCCTGCGTTGCACACTCCAACTAATTATAACGAAGCCATTATACTAGCACACACTCAGTGTACCTAGTGGCATCCTATACGTGGCTATTGGACTTTGCTATAGTCCCACTAGGGCCAAGACATTTGCAGAGCACATCTGCCTGCATTGCACACTCCAAGTTTTTTAAACTAAGCAATTTTACTAGCAAACACTCAGTGTACCTAGTGGCATCCTATACGTGGCTATTGGACTTTGCTATAGTCCCACTAGTGCAAAGACATTAGCAGAGCACATCTGCCTGCATTGCACACTCCAAGTTTTTTAAACTCAGCCATTATACTAGCAAACACTCAGTGTACCTAGTGGCATCCTATACGTGGCTATTGGACTTTGCTATAGTCCCACTAGTGCAAAGACATTAGCAGAGCACATCTGCCTGCATTGCACACTCCAAGTTTTTTAAACTCAGCCATTATACTAGCAAACACTCAGTGTACCTAGTGGCATCCTATACGTGGCTATTGGACTTTGCTATAGTCCCACTAGTGCCAAGACATTTGCAGAGCGCATCTGCCTGCGTTGCACACTCCAACTAATTATAACGAAGCCATTATACTAGCAAACACTCAGTGTACCTAGTGGCATCCTATATGTGGCTATTGGACTTTGCTATAGTCCCACTAGTGCCAAGACATTTGCAGAGCGCATCTGCCTGCGTTGCACACTCCAACTAATTATAACGAAGCCATTATACTAGCACACACTCAGTGTACCTAGTGGCATCCTATACGTGGCTATTGGACTTTGCTATAGTCCCTCTAGTGCCAAGACATTTGCAGAGCGCATCTGCCTGCGTTGCACACTCCAACTAATTATAACGAAGCCATTATACTAGCACACACTCAGTGTACCTAGTGGCATCCTATACGTGGCTATTGGACTTTGCTATAGTCCCTCTAGTGCCAAGACATTTGCAGAGAGCATCTGCCTGCGTTGCACACTCCAACTAATTATAACGAAGCCATTATACTAGCACACACTCAGTGTACCTAGTGGCATCCTATACGTGGCTATTGGACTTTGCTATAGTCCCTCTAGTGCCAAGACATTTGCAGAGCGCATCTGCCTGCGTTGCACACTCCAACTAATTATAACGAAGCCATTATACTAGCAAACACTCAGTGTACCTAGTGGCATCCTATACGTGGCTATTGGACTTTGCTATAGTCCCTCTAGTGCCAAGACATTTGCAGAGCGCATCTGCCTGCGTTGCACACTCCAACTAATTATAACGAAGCCATTATACTAGCAAACACTCAGTGTACCTAGTGGCATCCTATACGTGGCTATTGGACTTTGCTATAGTCCCACTAGTGCAAAGACATTAGCAGAGCACATCTGCCTGCATTGCACACTCCAAGTTTTTTAAACTCAGCCATTATACTAGCAAACACACAGTGTACCTAGTGGCATCCTATACGTGGCTATTGGACTTTGCTATAGTCCCACTAGTGCCAAGACATTTGCAGAGCGCATCTGCCTGCGTTGCACACTCCAACTAATTATAACGAAGCCATTATACTAGCACACACTCAGTGTACCTAGTGGCATCCTATACGTGGCTATTGGACTTTGCTATAGTCCCACTAGTGCCAAGACATTTGCAGAGCGCATCTGCCTGCGTTGCACACTACAACAAATTATAACGAAGCCATTATACTAGCAAACACTCAGTGTACCTAGTGGCATCCTATACGTGGCTATTGGACTTTGCTATAGTCCCACTAGTGCCAAGACATTTGCAGAGCGCATCTGCCTGCGTTGCACACTCCAACTAATTATAACGAAGCCATTATACTAGCAAACACTCAGTGTACCTAGTGGCATCCTATACGTGGCTATTGGACTTTGCTATAGTCCCACTAGTGCCAAGACATTTGCAGAGCGCATCTGCCTGCGTTGCACACTCCAACTAATTATAACGAAGCCATTATACTAGCAAACACTCAGTGTACCTAGTGGCATCCTATACGTGGCTATTGGACTTTGCTATAGTCCCACTAGTGCCAAGACATTTGCAGAGCGCATCTGCCTGCGTTGCACACTCCAACTAATTATAACGAAGCCATTATACTAGCACACACTCAGTGTACCTAGTGGCATCCTATACGTGGCTATTGGACTTTGCTATAGTCCCACTAGTGCCAAGACATTTGCAGAGCGCATCTGCCTGCGTTGCACACTACAACAAATTATAACGAAGCCATTATACTAGCAAACACTCAGTGTACCTAGTGGCATCCTATACGTGGCTATTGGACTTTGCTATAGTCCCACTAGTGCCAAGACATTTGCAGAGCGCATCTGCCTGCGTTGCACACTCCAACTAATTATAACGAAGCCATTATACTAGCACACACTCAGTGTACCTAGTGGCATCCTATACATGGCTATTGGACTTTGCTATAGTCCCACTAGTGCCAAGACATTTGCAGAGCACATCTGCCTGCATTGCACACTCCAAGTTTTTTAAACTAAGCAATTTTACTAGCAAACACTCAGTGTACCTAGTGGCATCCTATACGTGGCTATTGGACTTTGCTATAGTCCCACTAGTGCAAAGACATTAGCAGAGCACATCTGCCTGCATTGCACACTCCAAGTTTTTTAAACTCAGCCATTATACTAGCAAACACACAGTGTACCTAGTGGCATCCTATACGTGGCTATTGGACTTTGCTATAGTCCCACTAGTGCCAAGACATTTGCAGAGCGCATCTGCCTGCGTTGCACACTCCAACTAATTATAACGAAGCCATTATACTAGCAAACACTCAGTGTACCTAGTGGCATCCTATACGTGGCTATTGGACTTTGCTATAGTCCCACTAGTGCAAAGACATTAGCAGAGCACATCTGCCTGCATTGCACACTCCAAGTTTTTTAAACTCAGCCATTATACTAGCAAACACACAGTGTACCTAGTGGCATCCTATACGTGGCTATTGGACTTTGCTATAGTCCCACTAGTGCCAAGACATTTGCAGAGCGCATCTGCCTGCGTTGCACACTCCAACTAATTATAACGAAGCCATTATACTAGCAAACACTCAGTGTACCTAGTGGCATCCTATACGTGGCTATTGGACTTTGCTATAGTCCCACTAGTGCAAAGACATTAGCAGAGCACATCTGCCTGCATTGCACACTCCAAGTTTTTTAAACTCAGCCATTATACTAGCAAACACACAGTGTACCTAGTGGCATCCTATACGTGGCTATTGGACTTTGCTATAGTCCCACTAGTGCCAAGACATTTGCAGAGCGCATCTGCCTGCGTTGCACACTCCAACTAATTATAACGAAGCCATTATACTAGCAAACACTCAGTGTACCTAGTGGCATCCTATACGTGGCTATTGGACTTTGCTATAGTCCCACTAGTGCCAAGACATTTGCAGAGCACATCTGCCTGCGTTGCACACTCCAACTAATTATAACGAAGCCATTATACTAGCAAACACTCAGTGTACCTAGTGGCATCCTATACGTGGCTATTGGACTTTGCTATAGTCCCACTAGTGCCAAGACATTTGCAGCACGTCTGCCTGCGTTGCACACTCCAACGAATTATAACTAAGTTACATTGTCAGGGATATTTATTCTTTATTATTCTGCTGTTAATAAAGCTAGACCACCACTGCAATCTTCACCACCTCTCAATTTTTACTACCACATTTTCAGTCCACAATCTTGTCGCAATCAACATGAGTGGCAAAATGACAGATGCTGGTGGAAAGGGGAAGAGGCGTGGTGGAAAAGGCAAAAAATGTTTTGTCAGTGGGGAAGGTGGCAAAGCTCCATTATCATCTGCTGAAGATAGACCATCTACTAGCAAAAGTAAGATGTCTACTACTTATTGTGGACAATCCGATGTGCTCCCTTTTTTACGGACACGAACAAGAGGAACAAAGGTAGATGATGGGCAAAAAAGGAAAATGCTTGAATGGATCTCAAGTGGTCCAACAAGTGCCCTCTCAGCCACTTCAAGTACCGCATCCAAAAAACACCATTCCTCTGAGTTGTCATCCCAATCACACTTGATTTCTCCCAGCTCTGAAGTCTCCATCAGCCCTGCACAGTATGGTGGAACTGAGATGGCTGAGTCTGCAGAGCTGTTCAGTCACACTATAGCCTGGGAATCAGAGGTCTGCTCCCAAGCTACAGTGAGTACAGAACAGGAAATGGTCTGCAGTGATGCCCAGAACCTTTGTGACTCAGATTCAGGCCGTGAGGACCAAGTTTCTGAGCATAATGTTGACCCTTTGTCACAAACTGTAACACCTGTGGTTATAGACAATGAGGAACATACTGATGAAGATGAGACGCAGATACCCGATTGGGATGACAACTTAAATATTCGGTCAGGGCAAGAAGAGGCTCGGTCTGAGGGGGAGGGGAGTGCAAACACAACAATTGATGATGACGTTCTAGATCCCACCTACTGTCAACCCCCAGTCAGGCACTCGAGGAGGTCAACAGAGGCGGTGGAGGAGGATGCAACCGACGACGAAGTTACCTTGCGCCTTCCTGGACAGAGTCGGAGCACTGGTAGCACGTCTACAACTGCATCCTCAGCCACCACTCTGCCTATGAGCATTATTCGGGGTGGATCAACAGGTCGCATGGCCTCTAAGCCTTGCCTAGCCTGGGCCTTTTTTCACATCGAAAAAGATCGCCCAACTCATGTGATATGTAACATTTGTCATGATTCTGTTAGTAGAGGTCAAAACCTCAGCAGTTTGACAACTTCTTCCATGAATCGTCACATGAATAAATATCATAAGTCCCGGTGGGAAGCTCACCGTGCTGCAATGCCGGCTAGCGGAGCGAACCATCCACCGCCCGCCCCTTCCAGTGCATCCACGCGCTCTTCATCTTCTAGGACTGTGGGGACAGCTGTCACACCTGTTTTTCCACGCAAAACTTCCACCACTGTAACCGCAACAGGCAGTTTGCTTGTAAGGTCGTCAGTTGGTTTGGAAGGGGAAACAAGTGAGTGTGTACAGCTCTCTCAGACATCGATAGCACCAACGTTGGATGAAGGCAACATCATGTCTCCGCCTGCACTTTCCTCACAAACCTGCATTTTTCCAGGGACACCCTACTCAACACCGTCTACACACAGCAGCCAGATCTCTGTCCCTCAGATGTGGTCAAATAAAAGGCCACTTCCTCCGACCCATGACAAAGCTAAGAGGTTGACTCTATCCCTCTGTAAGCTGTTGGCTACCGAAATGCTGCCTTTCCGCCTAGTGGACACACAGGATTTTAGAGACCTTATGTCTGTCGCTGTGCCCCAGTACCAGATGCCTAGTCGCCACTACTTCTCTAAGAAAGGTGTGCCCGCGCTACACCAGCATGTCGCACACAACATCACCGCTTCCTTGAGAAACTCTGTGTGTGAACGGGTGCATTTCACCACCGATACTTGGACCAGTAAGCATGGACAGGGACGTTACATGTCGCTGACTGGGCACTGGGTAACTATGGTGATAGATGGTGAAGGGTCTGCTGCACAAGTCTTGCCGTCCCCACGACTTGTGTGTCAATCCTCTGTCTGTCCAAGTTCCGCCACAGCTTCTGCATCCTCCACCTCATCTGGGTCCTCCACCTCCGCCCCAAGCCTGCCTGGTCAGGCCACCAGCGTTCTCACTGCGCAGAAGGAATCACGCACGCCTCATTACTATGCTGGCAGCCGAGCGCAACGGCATCAGGCGGTCTTTAGCTTGACATGTCTTGGTAATAAGAGTCACACAGCTGAGGAGTTGTGGTCAGCTCTGCGGTCCGAGTTTAATAAATGGTTGTCTCCACTCAACCTGCAGCCTGGTAAGGCCGTGTGCGACAATGCTGCAAACCTGGGTGCGGCCCTTCGCCTGGGCAAGGTGACACACGTACCTTGTATGGCTCACGTGTTGAACCTTGTCGTGCAGCAATTTTTAACACACTATCCCGGCCTAGATGGCCTTCTGAACAGGGCACGAAAACTGTCTGCTCACTTCCGGCGTTCAAGCGCCGCAGCTGAGCGACTTGCATCGCTCCAGAAGTCTTTCGGCCTGCCGGTTCATCGCCTGAAATGCGATGTGGCGACACGCTGGAATTCAACTCTACACATGTTACAGCGACTGTGGCAGCACCGCAGAGCCCTGGTGCAATACGTCATGACGTATAGCCTGGGCCAACGAGATGCAGAGGTGGGGCAGATCACCCTGATGGAGTGGTCTCAGATCAAGGACCTATGCACCCTTCTGAACAGTTTCGACATGGCGACGAATATGTTTAGCTCTGACAATGCCATTATCAGCATGACGATTCCAGTCATTTACATGCTGGAGCACACGCTAAACACTATTCGGAGTCAGGGGGTGGGACAACATGAAGGGGAGGAACTACAGGAGGATTCATATGTGCAAGGGACAACAACATCACCAAGATCCAGACGTTCATCATCACCAACGCAGCAGGCATGGGACCATGGGGAACAGGGATCGACAAGGGCGCATAGTAGCAGGCGAAATGTTGAGCAAGGTGCAGGAGAACATGAAGAAATGGAGGACGAACTGTCCATGGACATGGAAGACTCAGCGGATGAGGGAGACCTTGGTCAAATTTCAGTTGAAAGAGGTTGGGGGGAGATGTCAGAGGAAGAAAGAACGGTTAGCACCTCTATGCCACAAACACAGCGTGGACTTGGTCCGCATGGCTGCGCAAGACACATGAGTGCCTTCTTGTTGCACTACCTCCAACATGACAGTCGTATTGTCAAAATTAGAAGTAATGATGACTACTGGATTGCCACACTATTAGATCCCCGGTACAAGTCCAAATTTTGTGACATAATTCCAGCCATAGAAAGGGACGCACGTATGCAGGAGTATCAGCAGAAGCTGTTACTCGATCTTAGCTCGGCTTTTCCACCAAACAACCGTGCAGGTGCAGGGAGGGAATCTCCCAGTTGTAACTTGACAAACATGGGACGGTCTCGTCATCTTCACCAGTCTACCCGTACCAGTAGGACCGTATCTGGTGCCGGTAACAGCAATTTTATGGAATCTTTTCATAATTTTTTTAGACCCTCTTTTGCAAGGCCACCAGAGACAACAAGTCTGACACATACTCAACGGCTGGAGAGGATGATACAGGAGTATCTCCAAATGAACATCGATGCCATGACTGTGCAACTGGAGCCTTGCTCCTTTTGGGCTTCAAACATAGAAAAATGGCCAGAGCTCTCCAGTTACGCCTTGGAGATTTTGTCGTGTCCAGCTGCCAGCGTTGTCTCTGAACGTGTATTCAGTGCTGCTGGGTGTGTGCTGACAAATAAGCGCACGCGTCTGTCCAGTGACAATGTGGACAGACTGACGTTCATCAAAATGAACAAGTCATGGATCCAGAAGGAATTTACTACCCCTGTGTCATCCTGGGGAGAGTAAATGCTTGTGGATTTGGAATGTGCTTGATGCAAATCAAAACATCCTGTTTGCAACTAGGGCCCAAGTGCTGCCACTGATGGGGTGGGTGTCTGTGTGGCCCAATTTTTGGAAAAAAGGGAGACTCCGCTTGGAGTAACCCTTGCTTGCTGTGTTTTTAAAAGAAGCCAAGATGAACAGAGCTGGGATCAGGAAAGACTTTGCTACCTACCCCGGTGTCATCCTGGGGACGGATAAGAATGGCGTATTTTTGAATGTGCTTGATGCAAATCAAAACATCCTGTTTGCAACTAGGGCCCAAGTGCTGCCACTGATGGGGTGGGTGTCTGTGTGGCCCAATTTTTGGAAAAAAAGGGAGACTCCGCTTGGAGTAACCCTTGCTTACATTGTTTTTAAAAGAAGCCAAGATGAACAAGTCATGGATCAGCAAAGACTTTATCTACGTACCCCGGTGTCATCCTGGGGACGGATAAGAATGGCGTATTTTTGAATGTGCTTGATGCAAATCAAAACATCCTGTTTGCAACTAGGGCCCAAGTGCTGCCACTGATGGGGTGGGTGTCTGTGTGGCCCAATTTTTGGAAAAAAGGGAGACTCCGCTTGGAGTAACCATTGCTTGCTGTGTTTTTAAAAGAAGCCAAGATGAACAGAGCTGGGATCAGGAAAGACTTTGCTACCTACCCCGGTGTCATCCTGGGGACGGATAAGAATGGCGTATTTTTGAATGTGCTTGATGCAAATCTAGCTGTGAAGTGTACAACTGGGGCACAACTGCTGCCACTGAAGGGGTGGGTGTGTGTGGGCCCAATTTTTGGAAAAAAGGGAGACTCCGCTTGGAGTAACCCTTGCTTGCTGTGTTTTTAAAAGAAGCCAAGATGAACAGAGCTGGGATCAGGAAAGACTTTGCTACCTACCCCGGTGTCATCCTGGGGACGGATAAGAATGGCGTATTTTTGAATGTGCTTGATGCAAATCAAAACATCCTGTTTGCAACTAGGGCCCAAGTGCTGCCACTGATGGGGTGGGTGTCTGTGTGGCCCAATTTTTGGAAAAAAGGGAGACTCCGCTTGGAGTAACCATTGCTTGCTGTGTTTTTAAAAGAAGCCAAGATGAACAGAGCTGGGATCAGGAAAGACTTTGCTACCTACCCCGGTGTCATCCTGGGGACGGATAAGAATGGCGTATTTTTGAATGTGCTTGATGCAAATCTAGCTGTGAAGTGTACAACTGGGGCACAACTGCTGCCACTGAAGGGGTGGGTGTGTGTGGGCCCAATTTTTGGAAAAAAGGGAGACTCCGCTTGGAGTAACCCTTGCTTGCTGTGTTTTTAAAAGAAGCCAAGATGAACAGAGCTGGGATCAGGAAAGACTTTGCTACCTACCCCGGTGTCATCCTGGGGACGGATAAGAATGGCGTATTTTTGAATGTGCTTGATGCAAATCAAAACATCCTGTTTGCAACTAGGGCCCAAGTGCTGCCACTGATGGGGTGGGTGTCTGTGTGGCCCAATTTTTGGAAAAAAAGGGAGACTCCGCTTGGAGTAACCCTTGCTTACATTGTTTTTAAAAGAAGCCAAGATGAACAAGTCATGGATCAGCAAAGACTTTATCTACGTACCCCGGTGTCATCCTGGGGACGGATAAGAATGGCGTATTTTTGAATGTGCTTGATGCAAATCAAAACATCCTGTTTGCAACTAGGGCCCAAGTGCTGCCACTGATGGGGTGGGTGTCTGTGTGGCCCAATTTTTGGAAAAAAGGGAGACTCCGCTTGGAGTAACCCTTGCTTGCTGTGTTTTTAAAAGAAGCCAAGATGAACAGAGCTGGGATCAGGAAAGACTTTGCTACCTACCCCGGTGTCATCCTGGGGACGGATAAGAATGGCGTATTTTTGAATGTGCTTGATGCAAATCAAAACATCCTGTTTGCAACTAGGGCCCAAGTGCTGCCACTGATGGGGTGGGTGTCTGTGTGGCCCAATTTTTGGAAAAAAGGGAGACTCCGCTTGGAGTAACCCTTGCTTGCTGTGTTTTTAAAAGAAGCCAAGATGAACAGAGCTGGGATCAGGAAAGACTTTGCTACCTACCCCGGTGTCATCCTGGGGACGGATAAGAATGGCGTATTTTTGAATGTGCTTGATGCAAATCTAGCTGTGAAGTGTACAACTGGGGCACAACTGCTGCCACTGAAGGGGTGGGTGTGTGTGGGCCCAATTTTTGGAAAAAAGGGAGACTCCGCTTGGAGTAACCCTTGCTTGCTGTGTTTTTAAAAGAAGCCAAGATGAACAGAGCTGGGATCAGGAAAGACTTTGCTACCTACCCCGGTGTCATCCTGGGGACGGATAAGAATGGCGTATTTTTGAATGTGCTTGATGCAAATCAAAACATCCTGTTTGCAACTAGGGCCCAAGTGCTGCCACTGATGGGGTGGGTGTCTGTGTGGCCCAATTTTTGGAAAAAAAGGGAGACTCCGCTTGGAGTAACCCTTGCTTACATTGTTTTTAAAAGAAGCCAAGATGAACAAGTCATGGATCAGCAAAGACTTTATCTACGTACCCCGGTGTCATCCTGGGGACGGATAAGAATGGCGTATTTTTGAATGTGCTTGATGCAAATCAAAACATCCTGTTTGCAACTAGGGCCCAAGTGCTGCCACTGATGGGGTGGGTGTCTGTGTGGCCCAATTTTTGGAAAAAAGGGAGACTCCGCTTGGAGTAACCCTTGCTTGCTGTGTTTTTAAAAGAAGCCAAGATGAACAGAGCTGGGATCAGGAAAGACTTTGCTACCTACCCCGGTGTCATCCTGGGGACGGATAAGAATGGCGTATTTTTGAATGTGCTTGATGCAAATCTAGCTGTGAAGTGTACAACTGGGGCACAACTGCTGCCACTGAAGGGGTGGGTGTGTGTGGGCCCAATTTTTGGAAAAAAGGGAGACTCCGCTTGGAGTAACCCTTGCTTGCTGTGTTTTTAAAAGAAGCCAAGATGAACAGAGCTGGGATCAGGAAAGACTTTGCTACCTACCCCGGTGTCATCCTGGGGACGGATAAGAATGGCGTATTTTTGAATGTGCTTGATGCAAATCAAAACATCCTGTTTGCAACTAGGGCCCAAGTGCTGCCACTGATGGGGTGGGTGTCTGTGTGGCCCAATTTTTGGAAAAAAGGGAGACTCCGCTTGGAGTAACCCTTGCTTGCTGTGTTTTTAAAAGAAGCCAAGATGAACAGAGCTGGGATCAGGAAAGACTTTGCTACCTACCCCGGTGTCATCCTGGGGACGGATAAGAATGGCGTATTTTTGAATGTGCTTGATGCAAATCTAGCTGTGAAGTGTACAACTGGGGCACAACTGCTGCCACTGAAGGGGTGGGTGTGTGTGGGCCCAATTTTTGGAAAAAAGGGAGACTCCGCTTGGAGTAACCCTTGCTTGCTGTGTTTTTAAAAGAAGCCAAGATGAACAGAGCTGGGATCAGGAAAGACTTTGCTACCTACCCCGGTGTCATCCTGGGGACGGATAAGAATGGCGTATTTTTGAATGTGCTTGATGCAAATCAAAACATCCTGTTTGCAACTAGGGCCCAAGTGCTGCCACTGATGGGGTGGGTGTCTGTGTGGCCCAATTTTTGGAAAAAAAGGGAGACTCCGCTTGGAGTAACCCTTGCTTACATTGTTTTTAAAAGAAGCCAAGATGAACAAGTCATGGATCAGCAAAGACTTTATCTACGTACCCCGGTGTCATCCTGGGGACGGATAAGAATGGCGTATTTTTGAATGTGCTTGATGCAAATCAAAACATCCTGTTTGCAACTAGGGCCCAAGTGCTGCCACTGATGGGGTGGGTGTCTGTGTGGCCCAATTTTTGGAAAAAAGGGAGACTCCGCTTGGAGTAACCCTTGCTTGCTGTGTTTTTAAAAGAAGCCAAGATGAACAGAGCTGGGATCAGGAAAGACTTTGCTACCTACCCCGGTGTCATCCTGGGGACGGATAAGAATGGCGTATTTTTGAATGTGCTTGATGCAAATCAAAACATCCTGTTTGCAACTAGGGCCCAAGTGCTGCCACTGATGGGGTGGGTGTCTGTGTGGCCCAATTTTTGGAAAAAAGGGAGACTCCGCTTGGAGTAACCCTTGCTTGCTGTGTTTTTAAAAGAAGCCAAGATGAACAGAGCTGGGATCAGGAAAGACTTTGCTACCTACCCCGGTGTCATCCTGGGGACGGATAAGAATGGCGTATTTTTGAATGTGCTTGATGCAAATCTAGCTGTGAAGTGTACAACTGGGGCACAACTGCTGCCACTGAAGGGGTGGGTGTGTGTGGGCCCAATTTTTGGAAAAAAGGGAGACTCCGCTTGGAGTAACCCTTGCTTGCTGTGTTTTTAAAAGAAGCCAAGATGAACAGAGCTGGGATCAGGAAAGACTTTGCTACCTACCCCGGTGTCATCCTGGGGACGGATAAGAATGGCGTATTTTTGAATGTGCTTGATGCAAATCAAAACATCCTGTTTGCAACAAGGGCCCAAGTGCTGCCACTGATGGGGTGGGTGTCTGTGTGGCCCAATTTTTGGAAAAAAGGGAGACTCCGCTTGGAGTAACCCTTGCTTGCTGTGTTTTTAAAAGAAGCCAAGATGAACAGAGCTGGGATCAGGAAAGACTTTGCTACCTACCCCGGTGTCATCCTGGGGACGGATAAGAATGGCGTATTTTTGAATGTGCTTGATGCAAATCAAAACATCCTGTTTGCAACTAGGGCCCAAGTGCTGCCACTGATGGGGTGGGTGTCTGTGTGGCCCAATTTTTGGAAAAAAGGGAGACTCCGCTTGGAGTAACCCTTGCTTGCTGTGTTTTTAAAAGAAGCCAAGATGAACAGAGCTGGGATCAGGAAAGACTTTGCTACCTACCCCGGTGTCATCCTGGGGACGGATAAGAATGGCGTATTTTTGAATGTGCTTGATGCAAATCTAGCTGTGAAGTGTACAACTGGGGCACAACTGCTGCCACTGAAGGGGTGGGTGTGTGTGGGCCCAATTTTTGGAAAAAAGGGAGACTCCGCTTGGAGTAACCCTTGCTTGCTGTGTTTTTAAAAGAAGCCAAGATGAACAGAGCTGGGATCAGGAAAGACTTTGCTACCTACCCCGGTGTCATCCTGGGGACGGATAAGAATGGCGTATTTTTGAATGTGCTTGATGCAAATCAAAACATCCTGTTTGCAACTAGGGCCCAAGTGCTGCCACTGATGGGGTGGGTGTCTGTGTGGCCCAATTTTTGGAAAAAAAGGGAGACTCCGCTTGGAGTAACCCTTGCTTACATTGTTTTTAAAAGAAGCCAAGATGAACAAGTCATGGATCAGCAAAGACTTTATCTACGTACCCCGGTGTCATCCTGGGGACGGATAAGAATGGCGTATTTTTGAATGTGCTTGATGCAAATCAAAACATCCTGTTTGCAACTAGGGCCCAAGTGCTGCCACTGATGGGGTGGGTGTCTGTGTGGCCCAATTTTTGGAAAAAAGGGAGACTCCGCTTGGAGTAACCCTTGCTTGCTGTGTTTTTAAAAGAAGCCAAGATGAACAGAGCTGGGATCAGGAAAGACTTTGCTACCTACCCCGGTGTCATCCTGGGGACGGATAAGAATGGCGTATTTTTGAATGTGCTTGATGCAAATCTAGCTGTGAAGTGTACAACTGGGGCACAACTGCTGCCACTGAAGGGGTGGGTGTGTGTGGGCCCAATTTTTGGAAAAAAGGGAGACTCCGCTTGGAGTAACCCTTGCTTGCTGTGTTTTTAAAAGAAGCCAAGATGAACAGAGCTGGGATCAGGAAAGACTTTGCTACCTACCCCGGTGTCATCCTGGGGACGGATAAGAATGGCGTATTTTTGAATGTGCTTGATGCAAATCAAAACATCCTGTTTGCAACTAGGGCCCAAGTGCTGCCACTGATGGGGTGGGTGTCTGTGTGGCCCAATTTTTGGAAAAAAAGGGAGAATCCGCTTGGAGTAACCCTTGCTTACATTGTTTTTAAAAGAAGCCAAGATGAACAAGTCATGGATCAGCAAAGACTTTATCTACGTACCCCGGTGTCATCCTGGGGACGGATAAGAATGGCGTATTTTTGAATGTGCTTGATGCAAATCAAAACATCCTGTTTGCAACTAGGGCCCAAGTGCTGCCACTGATGGGGTGGGTGTCTGTGTGGCCCAATTTTTGGAAAAAAGGGAGACTCCGCTTGGAGTAACCCTTGCTTGCTGTGTTTTTAAAAGAAGCCAAGATGAACAGAGCTGGGATCAGGAAAGACTTTGCTACCTACCCCGGTGTCATCCTGGGGACGGATAAGAATGGCGTATTTTTGAATGTGCTTGATGCAAATCTAGCTGTGAAGTGTACAACTGGGGCACAACTGCTGCCACTGAAGGGGTGGGTGTGTGTGGGCCCAATTTTTGGAAAAAAGGGAGACTCCGCTTGGAGTAACCCTTGCTTGCTGTGTTTTTAAAAGAAGCCAAGATGAACAGAGCTGGGATCAGGAAAGACTTTGCTACCTACCCCGGTGTCATCCTGGGGACGGATAAGAATGGCGTATTTTTGAATGTGCTTGATGCAAATCAAAACATCCTGTTTGCAACTAGGGCCCAAGTGCTGCCACTGATGGGGTGGGTGTCTGTGTGGCCCAATTTTTGGAAAAAAAGGGAGACTCCGCTTGGAGTAACCCTTGCTTACATTGTTTTTAAAAGAAGCCAAGATGAATAAGTCATGGATCAGCAAAGACTTTATCTACGTACCCCGGTGTCATCCTGGGGACGGATAAGAATGGCGTATTTTTGAATGTGCTTGATGCAAATCAAAACATCCTGTTTGCAACTAGGGCCCAAGTGCTGCCACTGATGGGGTGGGTGTCTGTGTGGCCCAATTTTTGGAAAAAAGGGAGACTCCGCTTGGAGTAACCCTTGCTTGCTGTGTTTTTAAAAGAAGCCAAGATGAACAGAGCTGGGATCAGGAAAGACTTTGCTACCTACCCCGGTGTCATCCTGGGGACGGATAAGAATGGCGTATTTTTGAATGTGCTTGATGCAAATCAAAACATCCTGTTTGCAACTAGGGCCCAAGTGCTGCCACTGATGGGGTGGGTGTCTGTGTGGCCCAATTTTTGGAAAAAAAGGGAGACTCCGCTTGGAGTAACCCTTGCTTACATTGTTTTTAAAAGAAGCCAAGATGAACAAGTCATGGATCAGCAAAGACTTTATCTACGTACCCCGGTGTCATCCTGGGGACGGATAAGAATGGCGTATTTTTGAATGTGCTTGATGCAAATCAAAACATCCTGTTTGCAACTAGGGCCCAAGTGCTGCCACTGATGGGGTGGGTGTCTGTGTGGCCCAATTTTTGGAAAAAAGGGAGACTCCGCTTGGAGTAACCCTTGCTTGCTGTGTTTTTAAAAGAAGCCAAGATGAACAGAGCTGGGATCAGGAAAGACTTTGCTACCTACCCCGGTGTCATCCTGGGGACGGATAAGAATGGCGTATTTTTGAATGTGCTTGATGCAAATCTAGCTGTGAAGTGTACAACTGGGGCACAACTGCTGCCACTGAAGGGGTGGGTGTGTGTGGGCCCAATTTTTGGAAAAAAGGGAGACTCCGCTTGGAGTAACCCTTGCTTGCTGTGTTTTTAAAAGAAGCCAAGATGAACAGAGCTGGGATCAGGAAAGACTTTGCTACCTACCCCGGTGTCATCCTGGGGACGGATAAGAATGGCGTATTTTTGAATGTGCTTGATGCAAATCAAAACATCCTGTTTGCAACTAGGGCCCAAGTGCTGCCACTGATGGGGTGGGTGTCTGTGTGGCCCAATTTTTGGAAAAAAAGGGAGACTCCGCTTGGAGTAACCCTTGCTTACATTGTTTTTAAAAGAAGCCAAGATGAACAAGTCATGGATCAGCAAAGACTTTATCTACGTACCCCGGTGTCATCCTGGGGACGGATAAGAATGGCGTATTTTTGAATGTGCTTGATGCAAATCAAAACATCCTGTTTGCAACTAGGGCCCAAGTGCTGCCACTGATGGGGTGGGTGTCTGTGTGGCCCAATTTTTGGAAAAAAGGGAGACTCCGCTTGGAGTAACCCTTGCTTGCTGTGTTTTTAAAAGAAGCCAAGATGAACAGAGCTGGGATCAGGAAAGACTTTGCTACCTACCCCGGTGTCATCCTGGGGACGGATAAGAATGGCGTATTTTTGAATGTGCTTGATGCAAATCTAGCTGTGAAGTGTACAACTGGGGCACAACTGCTGCCACTGAAGGGGTGGGTGTGTGTGGGCCCAATTTTTGGAAAAAAGGGAGACTCCGCTTGGAGTAACCCTTGCTTGCTGTGTTTTTAAAAGAAGCCAAGATGAACAGAGCTGGGATCAGGAAAGACTTTGCTACCTACCCCGGTGTCATCCTGGGGACGGATAAGAATGGCGTATTTTTGAATGTGCTTGATGCAAATCAAAACATCCTGTTTGCAACTAGGGCCCAAGTGCTGCCACTGATGGGGTGGGTGTCTGTGTGGCCCAATTTTTGGAAAAAAAGGGAGACTCCGCTTGGAGTAACCCTTGCTTACATTGTTTTTAAAAGAAGCCAAGATGAACAAGTCATGGATCAGCAAAGACTTTATCTACGTACCCCGGTGTCATCCTGGGGACGGATAAGAATGGCGTATTTTTGAATGTGCTTGATGCAAATCAAAACATCCTGTTTGCAACTAGGGCCCAAGTGCTGCCACTGATGGGGTGGGTGTCTGTGTGGCCCAATTTTTGGAAAAAAGGGAGACTCCGCTTGGAGTAACCCTTGCTTGCTGTGTTTTTAAAAGAAGCCAAGATGAACAGAGCTGGGATCAGGAAAGACTTTGCTACCTACCCCGGTGTCATCCTGGGGACGGATAAGAATGGCGTATTTTTGAATGTGCTTGATGCAAATCTAGCTGTGAAGTGTACAACTGGGGCACAACTGCTGCCACTGAAGGGGTGGGTGTGTGTGGGCCCAATTTTTGGAAAAAAGGGAGACTCCGCTTGGAGTAACCCTTGCTTGCTGTGTTTTTAAAAGAAGCCAAGATGAACAGAGCTGGGATCAGGAAAGACTTTGCTACCTACCCCGGTGTCATCCTGGGGACGGATAAGAATGGCGTATTTTTGAATGTGCTTGATGCAAATCAAAACATCCTGTTTGCAACTAGGGCCCAAGTGCTGCCACTGATGGGGTGGGTGTCTGTGTGGCCCAATTTTTGGAAAAAAAGGGAGACTCCGCTTGGAGTAACCCTTGCTTACATTGTTTTTAAAAGAAGCCAAGATGAACAAGTCATGGATCAGCAAAGACTTTATCTACGTACCCCGGTGTCATCCTGGGGACGGATAAGAATGGCGTATTTTTGAATGTGCTTGATGCAAATCAAAACATCCTGTTTGCAACTAGGGCCCAAGTGCTGCCACTGATGGGGTGGGTGTCTGTGTGGCCCAATTTTTGGAAAAAAGGGAGACTCCGCTTGGAGTAACCCTTGCTTGCTGTGTTTTTAAAAGAAGCCAAGATGAACAGAGCTGGGATCAGGAAAGACTTTGCTACCTACCCCGGTGTCATCCTGGGGACGGATAAGAATGGCGTATTTTTGAATGTGCTTGATGCAAATCTAGCTGTGAAGTGTACAACTGGGGCACAACTGCTGCCACTGAAGGGGTGGGTGTGTGTGGGCCCAATTTTTGGAAAAAAGGGAGACTCCGCTTGGAGTAACCCTTGCTTGCTGTGTTTTTAAAAGAAGCCAAGATGAACAGAGCTGGGATCAGGAAAGACTTTGCTACCTACCCCGGTGTCATCCTGGGGACGGATAAGAATGGCGTATTTTTGAATGTGCTTGATGCAAATCTAGCTGTGAAGTGTACAACTGGGGCACAACTGCTGCCACTGAAGGGGTGGGTGTGTGTGGGCCCAATTTTTGGAAAAAAGGGAGACTCCGCTTGGAGTAACCCTTGCTTGCTGTGTTTTTAAAAGAAGCCAAGATGAACAGAGCTGGGATCAGGAAAGACTTTGCTACCTACCCCGGTGTCATCCTGGGGACGGATAAGAATGGCGTATTTTTGAATGTGCTTGATGCAAATCAAAACATCCTGTTTGCAACTAGGGCCCAAGTGCTGCCACTGATGGGGTGGGTGTCTGTGTGGCCCAATTTTTGGAAAAAAAGGGAGACTCCGCTTGGAGTAACCCTTGCTTACATTGTTTTTAAAAGAAGCCAAGATGAACAAGTCATGGATCAGCAAAGACTTTATCTACGTACCCCGGTGTCATCCTGGGGACGGATAAGAATGGCGTTTTTTTGAATGTGCTTGATGCAAATCAAAACATCCTGTTTGCAACTAGGGCCCAAGTGCTGCCACTGATGGGGTGGGTGTCTGTGTGGCCCAATTTTTGGAAAAAAGGGAGACTCCGCTTGGAGTAACCCTTGCTTGCTGTGTTTTTAAAAGAAGCCAAGATGAACAGAGCTGGGATCAGGAAAGACTTTGCTACCTACCCCGGTGTCATCCTGGGGACGGATAAGAATGGCGTATTTTTGAATGTGCTTGATGCAAATGTAGCTGTGAAGTGTACAACTGGGGCACAAGTGCTGCCACTGAAGGGGTGGGTGTGTGTGTGGCCCAATTTTTGGAAAAAAGGGAGACTCCGCTTGGAGTCACCTTGCGGTGTTTTACATGATTTTAGAAGGGCGTGCCATGCCTATATCTGTGTGTCCTCCTCTTTTTCCTTGTCCAGCTGTTTTGTTTTCGCATGAGTATATGTCCTTGTCACTTTCCAATGTGTTTGAGTTGTTTGTCACCTTTAGGACACCTTTGAGGGTGTTTTCTAGGTGTTTTTCTGTGTTTGTGATTGCCTGCCATTGTTTCCTATGCAGTTCGAGTTCGGTTCGTCGAACGTTCGACGAACCGAACTCGAACGGGAGGTCCGTTCGGCGAACCAACCTCGAGCCGAACCGCGACCGGTTCGCTCATCTCTAGTTGTCACCTGGCGACCGGAGTACAAATTGATTGAGTGGACTACGTTGGTGACTTAACAGCCGTGTGCGGCAATGATGCAAACCTGTCTGCGGCCCTTCGTCAGGGCAATGTGACACACGTGCCTTGTATGGCTCATTTGTTGAATCTGATTCTCCAGCAATTTTTAAAATACCATCCCGGCCTACATGGCCTTGTGCAGCGGGCACGCTGCTATGTGCTCACTTTCATCCTTCGCACCCAGCAGCTCAACAACTTTCATCGCTCCTGAAGTCTTAGGGTCTGGCGGTTAAACACCGGAAATGCGATGTTCCGACACGCAGGAATTGGAATCTGCACATGTTTCAGCGTGTGTGGCAGCACCGCAGAGCCCTGCTGAAATACGGTATGACGTATACCCTGGGCTAACTTGATCCAGAGGTGGTGCAAATCACACTGCTGGAGTGGTGTCAGTTCAAGGACCTATGCACCCTTCTACACAGTTTACAAATGTCGACGAAGATATTTAGCACTGGCAATGCCATTCTCAGCGTGACAATTCTGGTCATCTACAAGATGGAGCACACTGTAAGCATTATTCGGAGTCAGGTGTTGGTCCAAGAGGAAGGTGAGGAAGTACTGGAGGAGTCATATGCAGAAGGGATAATAAGATCTACAAGGTCCATACGGTGAGCGGCACCTAGGCGGCAGTCATGGTGGGGGATAGGGATTAACAAGGGTGCATAGTATCAGCAAAAATTGTTGAGGAAGGTGCAGAAGCCCATGAAGAAATGGAGGACGAACTTGCGATGGGCATGGAAGACTCAGCAGATGAGTGAGAGCTTGCTCTCATTTCGGTTGTGCGAGGTTGGGGGGAGAGGGCAGAGGAAGGAGGCACGATTCTCACCTCTCTGCCACCAACACACCAAGGACTTGGTCCTCCTGGATGCACAAGACACATGAGCGCCTTCTGGCTGCACTACCTATAACATGACCCTCGGATTGTACGAATTCGAATTAATGTCAACTACTGGGTTGCCACACTGTTAGATCCCCGGTACAAGACAAAATTTGGCGAAATAATTCCTGCCATAGAAAGGGACGCACGTATACAGGATTATCTGCAGAAGGTGGTACGGATTCTTAGATCTGCTTTTCCAGTAAACACCAGTGCTGCACAGAGTGAATCTCAACGCTTTGTCATGGATAGGAGGAAATGGTCTTTTACTTGTCCACATCTGAGGGACCGAGGGCTGGCTGCTGGGCTGAGATGGCATTGAGTACGGTGTCCCTGCAGAGTTGCACTTTTGGTCATATACCAAATGAGTTGAAAAAGGACAAATGCTGGTGGAAAGGGGAGCAGGTGTGTTGGAAAGGGGAAAAAAGTTTTTGTCCGTGGGTTTGTTGGTTAAGCAAAAGTAACATTTGATGAAGAAACACCATCTGTTACGGTGGGACTGGCAGATTTGGATAAGGTGGTATATACTATGTTACCGCTATATAACGAAAATTAATAAGAAAAGAAAGAGAAAGGTATATATCCCCATCAGCAGTCAATGTCCACCGTGCTCCCAGATGGAAAAGGAGAGGTTGGAAACTGGAAGGTTAGGTGGAGGATATAGATCTGTGTGGCTATGAAACTAATAGTTGCCTGAACCGAGTTAGACGCCACTCGGATCTTTAGACTGGGAGCCCTGTTAGCGTCACAGGGTCCACACGCCCACCCAGCCCAGGAACTCCCTGTTAACATCACAGGGGCCATTCAGTACGCTGACCGTGTGTATTGGGGCCACACCTGTGGACAGCAGGTGCATCAGCAGCAGGCCTGTTAATGCCACTGGGCTGCACAAACAGGATTTGTAGGACAGGAGCTGGTCTTAACCGTTCTGCGTTACCAACTGTGGTGGCAGCCTGCATCGACGCCCTATCCCTGCCTACCTCTGGCCTAAAGCCGCAATGGGTTCAACACATGGAGGTGTGCTCTTTCGGAGCATAATAAAAGACTGTGCACCTCCTTGTTTGCTCCAGCCCATTTTATAACCTGGGTCCGCCCCAAACCAGGGTGGACCACAATGCACCTCCTGGAGACAAAAGCAGAGTGACACGTCATGAGTGGCATAACTAGCGTCCTATTTGGAACCGCAACTTCAATAATGACCGCATGGCTGCCACGACACAAACACCTCACCAGTCATCGTCTGACCATCAATAATGAGGTGACAAGTCATAGGGGCGGGCCTCTGCAAGCCATTTGGGAGTGGCCTGGCCACATCGTCAGAACACCTGATGCCCTGTGGTCTATATGGGCCCCCCACATCAGGGGCACAGCCAAAGAGTTCATTACCGGACCTAGTCTCTGATGCAGTAAGTGCCTGAGCATGGTCAGTTGCATGAAATACAGTCTCTGAAAAAAGACTATCAGCTTTAGCATGGTGTCTAGGCACAAAACAGGACTTAGACCCGGCACGGAATGCAAGTACCTGTGCAAAGAGGCTTTTCGCACTAAGTGTGGGAGCATGCGCTGTATCCCGAAATGAAGACTTAGCCTCAGGAATGGCACAGTCAGGCTGAGCATACTCACTAGGCGAAACACTGTAGTTAGGCTGCAGCTGGGGTAAATCGGCACACGCATGCGCACTAGCTGCCTCTCCACACTTACACGTGGAGGAGAAATTGCTCTTCGGGTGTGGACTTGAAGATGCTGTCTATGAACAGAAGGAAAAGCTAAAGGAAGCCTCACTTTCTATCCCTCTGAATTATCAAATGCAGCAATGAATTCCCTGAGTTTGCTATAACATTAGCGTAGCAAAATGTGCATGAGGGTGTCATGCAGAGGTGCTAGAAATAGCTTGGCACCAGTGGGACAATAATGAAATACAACAGCCAGTTCTTGTATGCCACTAAATGGCAGTATTTTTTGCTATCATTATAGCTTATTAAAAACAGAGCAGGAGGGTGTCCTGCACAGGTGCTAGAAATAGCTTGGCACCAATGGGACAATAATGAAATACAACAGCCAGTTCTATGATGCCACTAAATGGCAGTATTTTTTGCTATCATTATAGCTTATTAAAAACAGAGCAGGAGGGTGTCCTGCACAGGTGCTAGAAATAGCTTGGCACCAGTGGGACAATAATGAAATACAACAGCCAGTTCTATGATGCCACTAAATGGCAGTATTTTTTGCTATCATTATAGCTTATTAAAAACAGAGCAGGAGGGTGTCCTGCACAGGTGCTAGAAATAGCTTGGCACCAGTGGGACAATAATGAAATACAACAGCCAGTTCTATGATGCCACTAAATGGCAGTATTTTTTGCTATCATTATAGCTTATTAAAAACAGAGCAGGAGGGTGTCCTGCACAGGTGCTAGAAATAGCTTGGCACCAGTGGGACAATAATGAAATACAACAGCCAGTTCTATGATGCCACTAAATGGCAGTATTTTTTGCTACCATTATAGCTTATTAAAAACAGAGCAGGAGGGTGTCCTGCACAGGTGCTAGAAATAGCTTGGCACCAGTGGGACAGTAATGAAATACAACAGCCAGTTCTATGATGCCACTAAATGGCAGTATTTTTTGCTATCATTATAGCTTATTAAAAACAGAGCAGGAGGGTGTCCTGCACAGGTGCTAGAAATAGCTTGGCACCAGTGGGACAATAATGAAATACAACAGCCAGTTCTATGATGCCACTAAATGGCAGTATTTTTTGCTATCATTATAGCTTATTAAAAACAGAGCAGGAGGGTGTCCTGCACAGGTGCTAGAAATAGCTTGGCACCAGTGGGACAATAATGAAATACAACAGCCAGTTCTATGATGCCACTAAATGGCAGTATTTTTTGCTATCATTATAGCTTATTAAAAACAGAGCAGGAGGGTGTCCTGCACAGGTGCTAGAAATAGCTTGGCATGAGTGGGACAGTAATGAAATACAACAGCCAGTTCTATGATGCCACTAAATGGCAGTATTTTTTGCTATCATTATAGCTTATTAAAAACAGAGCAGGAGGGTGTGCTGCACAGGTGCTAGAAATAGCTTGGCACCAGTGGGACAATAATGAAATACAACAGCCAGTTCTATGATGCCACTAAATGGCAGTATTTTTTGCTATCATTATAGCTTATTAAAAACAGAGCAGGAGGGTGTCCTGCACAGGTGCTAGAAATAGCTTGGCACCAGTGGGACAATACAGAAGTCCAACAGCCACGTTTATGATGCCACTAAGTTCACTCAGTGTTTGCTAGTATAATGGCTTAGTAACAATGAGTTTGAGTGTGCAATGCAGGCAGACGTGCTGCAAATCTCTTTGCACTAGTGGGACAATACAGAAGTCCAACAGCCACGTTTAGGATGCCACTAAGTTCATTCAATGTTTGCTAGTATAATGGCTTAGTAATAATGAGTTTGAGTGTGTAATGCAGGCAGACGTGCTGCAAATATCTTTGCACTAGTGGGACAATACAGAAGTCCAACAGCCACGTTTAGGATGCCACTAAGTTCACTCAGTGTTTGCTAGTATAATGGCTTATTAACAATGAGTTTGAGTGTGCAATGCAGGCAGACGTGCTGCAAATATCTTTGCACTAGTGGGACAATACAGAAGTCCAACAGCCACGTTTAGGATGCCACTAAGTTCATTCAATGTTTGCTAGTATAATGGCTTAGTAACAATGAGTTTGAGTGTGTAATGCAGGCAGACATGCTGCAAATATCTTTGCACTAGTGGGACAATACAGATGTCCAACAGCCACGTTTAGGATGCCACTAAGTTCACTCAGTGTTTGCTAGTATAATGGCTTAGTAACAATGAGTTTGAGTGTGCAAAGGGCAGGAGGGTACAGTGCCAGGGTTGTGGGTCTCTGGGTAGAGGAAAGGAAGCCTGCCTTTCTATCCCTCCTAATGGGGAAATGCAGCAAGGAAATCCCTGACCTTAGCTACACAGACACTGTCATCTTGTGTAGCTGTTAAACTCTGTTTTCACGGACCTGTCACCTATGGCTCTGACCCTGCCGGTATTAGCCCTTAAGAGGACTGATAGAAACTTCTATCCCTATTCTGTACAGCGCTGTGTATGGAGCGTACACAGCAGTATCGGAGATAGGAGCTGCGCCAGTGATGACTGACACCAAGGACGCAGAAGGCAGATAATGGCGTGCTGGAGGAAAATGTCCGTTTTTATAATGCAGGGACATGTGACATGGACATCCTATCACACATGACGTTGCTTCTCTTGCTAAAAGTCCACTTAGCTGTGTGTGTGTCTGGGATTGGCTGACATGCTGGCCCGCCCCTCTACACGCGCACGCTTAGGGAAGGAAGACAAGGAAAAAAAAATGGCGATCGCCATTATACATACAGCAGTGATCTGAATGCGCTGTTCCCGCACACTATACGCTGAAATGTCATAATAGTGTGAGTCACAGAGTGACTCACACTATTACAGCAGAAAGCCAGCTAGGAATTAGCTGGTCTTTTTGCTGCTAGAACCGTTCTCGAACGTATCTAGAACTATCAAGCTTTAGCAAAAAGCTCGAGTTCTAGTTCGATCTAGAACAGCCCCCATAATCACTCGAGCCGCGAACTGGAGAACCTCGAACCGCGAACCGTGCTCAACTCTACTCATAACACCGGCACAGGGATAAAAGGAACGCAGGATGACCTGAGACCCACATTGGAAGAGACCAGCACCAGGTGGGTGGCTGTACCACAGAACCAGTGAGTAAAGAACAAGTTGAACCACAGTCCCTGAGTCGTCTGAATTCTTCCCGAACCTCTGCATTACTAACTTTAATTATACTACAACCATCATCATTCTTCCCTGGAGCTAAGCTCTACTTGCAGAGGACCATAACATCCAAGCTGCTTAATATCAACAGCCACAGCCGTGAGAGATTACGCAGCGGCGGCTCTCTCATATAGCCGCATACCGCAAGTGGCGTCATGAAAGACATTATTTTTTTTTTATTTTATCTTCCTTTATCATTTTCAAGCGACTACCAGAGCAACGGAACTGTGCACCGGCCATCCATGACACGTCCCCGTGCTTCAACGCCCGGAACTGAGTATCCCACAGGACCTGGGGTGTGTCAGCTTTTACAAACCTGCTGCCTCTAATTGTTTTTCTAGGTGCCTAGGGAGGGACCAGATAACATGCATAATGCCTTGTGATTAACAAACATTTTACATTTTTTCCATTTTACTTTTGTACAAACAAACCAAGCATAGTCATAAAACATAAAAACACTTACTTTTTTCCCACACATTCCTTTGTAGTTTTGGATGGGTCCTTTTTAGGTCTCTCTGCTTCCTGTTCTGTCAAGGACATTGGAAATAGTATTGACAAAGTGTCCAAATTTGCAGTGATTGGCTGTAGTATTCATGTAATGCTTCCATTAGAAGAATAAGCAAGAAGATTGGTGAAGAACCCAAGAAATAGCATGGAAGAGCCGCAGGAAATTGATAGGTTGCAATTTCTACACCATGCTGGACTAACTTTTAGAATCAAAAAATGATGAACAACCCCTTATGGCTGGAGCTACATAGTAATTAGAAATTGCCCAGCCAAAATTTTCAGTATGGGGAATCTACATCATATTAAACGTGAATGTGGTACAGTGTGACTGACTCTCATATTTCTGAGTCAGCAATGCACCAGTGACTAGAAGTCTATCAGATTTGGATGTCATGTGACTTAAGTTTCACTTCATTATGTTATAATATATCATTGCTGTACTGAGATTATATCACACAATATTTGCCATAATCATTGCATAGCCCCAGGCAAAATTTGAGTACCTGATTTATTAGCAATTATATTTTGTATTATTTTTTAAGGTAATAAAACAAAAAGCTATGTAAACATAGCCACTAACATATTCAGACTGGCTACCAAAATACATAATTATAATTAAGATGCACTTCTATAGTTGGCAACATGGCTCTTACTGGTTGGAAGTCTAGTCTGGTGTTTTGGCACCCCCTGTGCTGAGCTTGCAGTTACACTGATGCACAGCAGCTGCTTTAAATACTGCCTAGTTTGCAAAATGTCAAACAAATATCCACTTGCTTTGGCAATGCCAACATGTACTTGGTCCTGTCAATAAAGCTATTTTGAATTGAATTGAATGAATTGATATCTCTAAACAGTAAATGCAAAAAACTCCACAAGCCCTGTACTGGGAGCTCTAAATCTTATGAATAGATCTAATATTTATATATTCATATGGATTCTAAAGGACACTATGCCCCAGTAATTTGGATTCTTTATTAAACCATTTATATAGGGTCTGTTTACTCTAAAGGCCCTGTCACACACAGAGATAAATCTGAGGCAGATCTGTGGTTGCAGTGAATTTGTGGACAATCAGTGGCTTTGTGGCTGTGTACAAATGGAAAAATATGTCCATGATTTCACTGCAACCACAGATATGCCAAAGATTTATCTCTGTGTGTGACGGGGCCTTTACTCTCTAGATGGTGAATGCACTATATGTTTCTGACAGTACATGATTTCAAGTGACTGTGGACATGTATTTGTGATGCTGAGTCAGATATCACGGGCATTGTGTGACACGGGGAAATCAAGGACTCCAAGATCCAAAGCCAGGAGAGTATGTCACAGACAAAAGGGTAAAGACAAATGGATAGTCAAGGTCCAAGTCTGGAGTCAGGTAACCAAGGTCAGAGTATGTCAAAGCAAAAAATGATAATCTGAGCAAGTAATCTAAGTTCAATCTGAGGTTAGGCAGCAAAATTAGGATATCAGAGTTTAAGGCTAGCATACCACTGAGCAATGCTACAACTGGCAGTGATGTGATCACTGCCAGCAACCTAAATAGTAAACAAGTACCCAGGACGGGTGACATCAGGAGAAAACCCTGCAGGCCTGGCTAAATAGGGCAGATGGGCAATAGCACTAACAACACACCTGGCATGCCCCTAACTCAAATTGGACAACTGAGCCATAGTGACAGCCTAGCCTGCCCCAGCTCCCAAAGGGTGACTATGCTGTCACTCACAGTGACTATAGGACACCGTAAGCGGTGGTATCGTGACAGTATTCATGAGTCTATCTGTGTAATTGTGTCATCTTTTTCTACAACCACGGGTTCTACTTTGCAAAAAGTGCAGTACTTGTTACAATCATGTTGAAATATGCAGGAATAACCTACACAATCCTTTTTATAGTTAGCTCATTTATGGCATAACTAAAAGCAAACCTATTACAAATATACATGCTTTCCCACAGGAGGCTGGGTTCACCTTAGAGATGAAAAGAACAACATCACCTTTTACTACTTTACAAAGTCACAACTTGCTAAAAACTGCATTGTGTTCCATTATTTAAAATAAAAACTTCCTACAGCTGGTAATTGGTATCTAACCTTCATTACCCCATATCTCACTGCAGGTAATCCAATGCATTTCTAATGTTTTTTACAAGTTGGAAACTGTTTCTTTTGTAGGTAACGGTGTCAATACAGTTTTGTGGTGTAATGCAAACAATGGAAAATATTATTTTATGGTAACAGTTTAATCAGATATTAAAATAAATATTATACGCTGAGACTGGGTTCTTTTTAAATGATTTCATTTAGCAGGAAGTTCTTTATCATACGCTTTTATTGATGGGAAAGGAAAGAACGTTCTAAAAAGCCATTTGAATTGTTTTACTTTGTTCGCTCAAGACCTTGAATACATTCAGAAAATATACAATGTACGAACAGCACTAGCGTTTTATGATCGTGTTTTAACAAAATGGTATTAAAGCAAAAAAAAAAAGTTGAAACATTCAAGGTTGAACACTAGAAATGTTTACTTTTTCAGAAAATTTTGGTTGGTTCTTGCCATTTTGATGCATTGCTTTTCTTACTCAAAACTCTACTTTTATGTGTTCAAAACTGTATAAAATAAGAACATCTGCGACAATCTGAGAAAAAAAGGCTTTATCATGTTAAAATTCTGTCCAGAAGAATCTGTATATGAAGTTTCATTCCAACCAAGAATCCTATATTTTTACTGGGAGAAATTCTTAATACATATTCTATGAAATGCTAGAAATTCAGTTCATTATCTGTTACTATGCAATATACACTATAGTTATTAAAATTATAGGCCTTTGTAAGATAGAAAATATGGTGCATTCATGCTGAATGTAGATACCATTAGTTTTTCAAAATATTATAAAAGCAGATCGTTTTTGACAAGTATCAGGCATTTAAAGGTAATTAGGAATGAGCGAACCCAAAACGGAAACGTTCGGGGTTCGTACCCAACCCCAGGTCTGTGGGTCCTGGACCCTACCTGTATGTCCAGTTCATGTTCGGGTCCCATCACCCAGATAGTAAAAAAAGGAAGCAAAATGGTTAAAGCAGGACATAATTACCAGTCTCCACGTGCACGCCTGTCACACTACTCCGGATCCGCTTATTATATCTCATGCATATTAACTGCTTGACTCACCCACCATCTGTGACAACAACTGTGATCGGCTGCGTCAGACTGCCGGCGTGTCGGCATCTCTGATTGATTTATCTCACAGATGAGGCAGTATTCACGCTATCTCATTCGATTCCGTGCGACTTGTGACGGGCTCATGGCAATTGTTGTTTTGACTTCTGTGTCTATTATTATACGTGTTTTTTACTTTAAGCACTAGTGGGGTTAATGCACTTTCTGTTTCTCTGCAGTAGACTTCCTTATGCAGTTCACTTGTTTCCACTGATGTCCACTTCTGGCCTGTATAAAAAACTCTGCCTCCGGGAGGGGGTGCCGCTTTTTCATCATTCTTTTGCATGGCCAGAGGTGGACGGTCATGTTCCTTACTGCTGTTGTTTTTCCCTTGTGGTGGGTTGTTTGGGAGTTAGCCTAGGTGTAGTCACTTACCCTTATTTCCTGTTAGTTGCAGACCACCTCTGTATTTTTCCCCCATAGTTGTTTAGGTGTTTGTTGGTGTCTGTATGTATATTGCCATTGTTTTTGGTACATTGTTTGGTGGGGTGTTTATGGGGGTCTCCGTCCCTGGCTGTTCCTTTGGGTGGTGGGTGAGGTGGGAACATAGTCATCAGGTCCAGGACAGGAGATTGGGCTATGATGGAGGCTCGACCCTGACTACCATCTAGTCTACCATCGAGATGAGGGACACCACAGAGCCCCTAGACTTAGGATCAGCCTAGAAGCCCTGGTACTATCTATACTGCCCCATTACAGTCCCCTAATAGAGTGTAGAAATAAATAATTTAAAAATAATTACATGGGGTCCACCATATACCCAGTGCAGATAAGACGTGCATGTTATCTTTGCTGTGTGTCAAAATAAGGGGGGGCTTCATGCATTTTTCAATTATTTAAAAAAATCAATTTTAAAAAAAGCATGCAATCCACCCCGATTTTAATACTCAGCTGACAGCTGGGCCTGGTATTCTCAGTCTAGGGAGACCTATGGTTAATGCTTCCCCAAACTAAAAATAACCACAGCTGCTCAAAATTGTTGCATCCATTAGATGTGACAATTCCAGCACTTATCCAACTTATCCCAATTGTCCTGGTGAGGTGGCAATCAGGGTCTTATAAAGGTTAATGACAGCTGTGATTTGTCACAAATCACTGCTGCCATTAAACCCTGGATTAGTAATGGGTAGGGGTCTATGAGACCCCCACTATTAATCCTGTAAGTAAAATAATTAAACACAAACACTCAAAAATCCTTTATTTAAAAAGAAACACCAACTTTCTAAAATGTGTTAACCCTCCAAAACATCCAGGTCCGATATCATCCACAGCACAATGGCCCATGACGATCCTGGCTCTGCTACATACTGAAGTTGGGCGCGCGGGCACATTAAAGAACATTACCGCCCATTGCGACTTCATGCAGACACTGACTAAGCGGCAGCTGTGAGCGATGATGTCATTTATTTTTAAATTATTTATTTAAATAATGTAAAAATAGCTGCATGGGGTCCATTATATTTTGATTCACACCCAAGATAATGCACACGGTTGGGGCTTGCAGCCTGTAGCCCTCTATTTTATCTGCATTGGGTATCAATATACGGGGGACCCTATGTAATTTTTAAAATTATTTTTTTTATTTTTGAGCACTATAGGAACATAGACAGTGTGTGTGATTCCAACCAATCACAGACGTTTTCACAAAGGGACAGAGGGTGTGGTCGCGGTCTGACTGCAACCAATCACAGACTGAGAGTAGCCAGGGGAAGCGATAAATATGCAAGAGAACTAATGAGCGGACCCATAAAAATGTTACAACCACAGAGAAGGTGGGTAGGTATAAATGTTCTGATTTAATCCTTATTTCCTTATTTTCGCTGCCTCCTAACCCTTACTAACACCATTTTATAACACAAACATTCGGGTCCCTTAGACTTATATGGAGTTCGGCATTTGGGCACTAGTTCAAGATCAAGTTCGGCTGCCAAACCAGATTTTTTTTTTCAGTCTGTGCTGATTCGGTGAACTTAAATATCCATGGGTTTGTAATCCCTAAAGGTAATCTCTCAGCAGCATTTCAAACCCCAAACAATATATATGTGCATATTGCTCTTTCAACGACAAGTCCAATAATACCTTTACATGGCCAATCCATTAATCTGTTACTGTGAAATCAGCTTTTAAATTGATATGCAAATGATGATGTAAATCTGAAGCCTCTGTCACGCCAGCTCTATTCCCACCTCAACACATCCTCCTCCTGCTGCTTGATTGACAGTTATTTTGCATAAAGTTACACAGCTTAGAGGCTGTCAGTCAGGAAGAAGCCGGCGGTGCCACAGATCTACAGCCTCATTGCCACAAGATTTCTAATTCTGATTCTCAATAAATAAATTGCTAGATTTGTTTTTCAAAGAACTACATGTACAGTATTTATAAAAGGTTTTGGTGTGGAATCCTGCAGACAGATTCCCTATAAAGGTCATTTAGGCCAAGTTCCCAAGTTCAGTATTTGCTCACTATTTTAACTCAGTAGTAATTAACCAAAACCAGTAGTGAGGGAAAAATAATGAAGTGGTGCAGATTTTTCTATTATACTTCTCTGATAATTCAAGTCCTGATTTTGGTTTAGAAACACTTATGTGAAACACTGAATTTGAAAACATGGCCTTACTCAAATCAGTAAGTAATAAGGTAATATAATATAGTGAACTGGATTTATAAATTAGTAATTTAAATCTGCATTTGGAGTTTAAACTTTCATTTTAATTTTTTTTTATTATTCTTTTTGCATAAATCAAGACAAATAGTTGTTTAAAATTAATAAAAACCAAATAAGGAATATGTACAGTGTATCTAAAACTGTAATTATATCTCCCCCACTTCTCCTGCCAGATTTACTAGCAAAAGGGCGGTTAGTTTTCTCAGGACTAGATTTTTTACTAGACTGTTACTAGTGGGAGATTGATTAATAATTAGAGTAGGATCCAAAGTTCCCAAAAATATATATATAAAAAAAAGTTATAAAACAATTGGGAGGTCACTCCAACCAGTCCCTGACCACCCTGAGGATAAGATTTTATGTGCTATACCAACACAACGTAGAAAATATTTGTAGTAAGAAAATGATACTTAGTTTTTTAATATTTAAATCTAACTAAAAAAATATAAATCTGAAGATTGTAATGTGCATTTGTATTCAGCTAACCTGTATCAATGTTTTGCTTCATTTACTGTTGCAGGTCTTTTGGAGTATGTCTCTATTAGCTTTGCACATCTCCAGGCTGAAATTGTTTGCTCATTCTTCTTTGCAAACTAGTTCTAGCTCAATCATATTGGATGCAGCGCATCTGTAAACAGGAATATTCAAGTCTCACCACATATTCTCAATGGGACTTAGTTCTGGACTGTGACTAGGCCTTTTTCATACAAGAATATGCTTTGATCCAAACCATTCTGTTGAAGCTCCAGCAGTTGGTTTAAGGTTCTTGTGCTGCTGAAAGATGAACCTACACCCCAATCTAAAGTTTTTTGCAGCCTCCATCAGGTTTTCCTCCAGGATTTCCCTGTATTTTTCTCCATCCATCTTCCTGTCAACTCTGACCTGGTTCCCTGTCCCTTTTGAAGAAAAGCATCCCCACAGTATGATGCTATCCCTACCTTGTTTGACAGTGGGGATGATGTTTTCAGTTTGATGGGCAGTGTTAAGACTGCTTTACATGCAGCGACATCGCTAGCGATGTCGCTGGTGAAAGCACCCGCCCCCGTCGCTAGTGCGTCACGGGCAAATCGCTGCCCGTGGCGCACAACATCGCTAGGCCCTGTCATATGAACTTACCTGCCTAGTGATGTCGCTGTTGCCGGCGAACCGCCTCTTTTCCAATGGGGCGGTTTGTGCGGCGTCATAGCGATGTCACACGGCAGCCGTCCAATATAAGCGGAGGGGCAGATTTCAGCCGAAAGAAAGTGAAGCCCACCTTGTTGCCGGTGGACGCAGTTAAGGTGTTGTTCCTCGTTCCTGGGGTGTTCCACATAGCGATGTGTGCTACATCAGGAACGACGAACAACCTACGTCTTGCACAGCAATGATATTTGGGATTAGAACGACGTGTCAACGATCAACGATTATGTGAGTAATTTTGATTGTTAGCGCTCAAACGTACGTTTCACATGCAACAACGTCGCTAACGAGGCCAGATGTGCTTTCTGAATTCCGTGACCCCATTGACATCTCGTTAGCGATGTCGTTGCTTGTAAAGCCCCCTTTAGTTTTCCATGTCTTGGTCGGTTTACTATTGTGGTATTCCTCTTCCATTTTTGGATAACGGATTGAATAGTGCTCTGTGACAGGCTCAGAACTTGAGCTATTGTTTTTAAACCTATCCCTTTTTTTTCTTCTCCACAACATTAACCCCTACAACATTCCCCCTACAGCGCCAGAAGCTCTTCAGCCTCCCAATAAGGCAAGCTCCAGCTCCCAGCTGATCTCTCCCCAGCAGTCAATGATTGTTCCCTGGGGGAAGGGGCTCAGTTATCTTGCAGACTGCAGTGGACTTATCATGCAACTTCATATGGCCCATATCAGGTGAATCCCCCCTGCTTCTCCCTGCTGCTTCAGCTATCTGGAAGATCTAGGCACTCTCCTTCAGGCAATACCTGCCAAAATGACATAATGGCCTTGGCAAATCAGGTCGTGGCAGAGTGCAAGCAAGAATGTGTGCAATTCAGGTCAGATCTCTCCTCCCTCACCTCCAGAGTGGACGGTACCTCCACAATTCAAGAATACAGTGTTGCTTCTATTCAAGCACTCCAAGCTAAAGTTTGTCATCATACCAAGCAATTGTTCTCCCAACAGCAAAATATTGACGACCTGGAAAATCGGAACAGGATGAATAACCTCCGTATCAGGGGCCTGTCTGAATCTATTGTCTCAGCGGGTATTCCCTCAGTTCTAGTTTCCATCTTTAACAACCTCCTCAAGCGCCCACCAGGGACTAGGATTGAGCTTGATAGAGCCCACAGAGCCTTCCATCCTTTGGATCTGGAAGACCCCCACAAAAGGGATATTGTTTGCTGCATCCATTTTTATGCCATCAAGGAGATCGTCCTACAGGCTGCCAGGAATAAATCAAAATTCTCATATAACAGGACTCTTATTCAAATCCTATCAGTCCTATCTAGGCACACCCTGGCCCAAAGAGCAGCCCTCAAACCTCTGCTTGACTCCTTCAAAGATAGAGGTAGTCAGTTCCGCTGGGGCTTCCCTTTCTCCCTCTCGGTCCAAAACAAGTCCAAATACCACGTTCTTTGTTCCCTGGAGGACTTAAAAGCATTTCTGTCTGAATTGGACTTACCAGCTGTGTCTCTTCCCCTCTGGCCTAATACACTGCTTTTCCCATGGGGCCTGAGGATGGGCCCAGGACCTTCCCAGGTCCCCTCTGCTCACAGGCAGTTGACGGACTTTCCTGAAAGAATGGACCTGTCAGAGGGTAGGAGATGCCCACATATAGACCCCCAGGGCCCTCATGACTCCACCTGAGGATGTTATCCACCTTTGGAGTTTGCTTAGCGGTCCTGGACTTTCCCTATGGCACCATCTGCCTTCTGCACAGGGAGGGAAGCTCATTGCATGGGAGGATTTTGGAATTTCCATGGTCCCAAATCCACTTGATTGTTGAGTTCCTCTAGCTGTGATACCTGCTCATTCCGTTCAGTGTTAAACGACTGTAAGGATGTTGGTAGTTTTGTATATTACCATTCTTTTCCTAGTGCTCAATTCTATAGGAGCTTTTTTCCTGCTTTGTCTAACCACTTTCTCCCTTACATAGGTTGGGAATCCCTGCCCTGCTGTTCTGAGTAGGACATGCTCCCTTGGTGCGCAACTGAGCACTTAGTGTTAAGTGCAGAGGCTGGCCCTCTGCTTTCGTGTTTTTTCTCTGTTTTCTCACTTTCTTCTTTTTTTCTACACCCCTATTT
Organism: Anomaloglossus baeobatrachus; assembly: GCF_048569485.1. NCBI lineage: Eukaryota > Metazoa > Chordata > Amphibia > Anura > Aromobatidae > Anomaloglossus > Anomaloglossus baeobatrachus. Next base: position 399,413,462 of record NC_134355.1, read on the forward strand.
CCTCTTTCGTCCTCACCACGGGGGCCATCCCCTGAAGCTATAGTCCAGTCTACCTGTCACTGCAGAATTCCAGTTACATTATGAATGGCAGACCTGAACATTGCCTCCTTCAATGTGAAGGGTTTCAACACCCCGGAAAAACGGGCACAGATTCTTTACCATCTCCACAATGCAAAGTACATTTGATCTTTCTTCAGGAGACTCATTTCAAAACCAATCACTCCCCTAAGATTAAAACAAATATTATCCTACCTGGTTCTTCGCCAATAACCCAGAGTCATGCTCAAAAAGGGTGGCGATTGCATTACATAGATCGCTCTCCCACCAAACACTGGAACTCAAAATAGACAAGGAAGCCTGTTACATTATCCTCTCACTGTCTTTTGGTAGCCACAATTTCACAATAATTAACGCTTATGCCCTTAACCAAAATCAGGATCGCTTTTTTGCCAGACTGGTGGATACCCACCTGCCTTTGGTAAAGGGTAGAGGGCTTTTATGTGGGGATCTTAACATGACACTGGACCTGGCTCTACATAACTCCAAGGGTCGATCCAGTCTCTCCTACACACTTATCAAATGGATTAAGAAATTGCTACTACACCTACAGCTCAATGACACATGGTGAATACAACACCAGTCGGAAAGGGATTATACATTTTACTCACACTCGCAGGACTCGTATAGCCGCTTGGACTACATCCTGGTACGGCATAGTGCATTGTCCTGGCTTACCTACACGGGGATTGGCAATTTCTTTTGGTTGGACCATGCCCCGTGTTTTGCTTCATTCACGTACCCTCTATGGCAAGGACAATGGGGTCCTGGTGGCTAAATGATTTTCTGCTTCTGGATCAGCTCTGTGTCTTGGACATCCATGCCTATATCACAGATTTTTTTGGGCACCATGCGTCAGATGCCATGGCATCTGCTTTTAAATGGGAGGCCCTTAAACGTGTCCTATGGCAGATATTAATTAAGCATGGTGCGCGGATTAAAAAAGTGAGAGCCCAGGCCATAAAAGAAGCCCTCCAGAGGGTCACAACACTAGAACTCCTCCATAAGCATGTGCTGGCCACCTCAACTCTGAGATCACTTCTTGGGGCTCGGATGAAGGTCAAAAAACTGTTGGACTCCTCGTATAGGCACATTATCCAACTAGGTAGGAGCAAATTTTATGAATCTGGTGATAAAGCTGGTAGAATGTTATCTAACGCGTTACGGGCTAAGAAGGCAGCAACCCTTATTCCTTGTGTTAAAAATTCATTAGATAAGCTGGTGCACACTACCCCCAAATTCGCAGATGCCTTCCATTTATACTATTCTAAACTATATAACCTGCCCCCTCCTCCTGCAGCCTCCAACAAAGTAATCAACCCCCCCTCCTCTCCCTTCAAAAAGATGACTAAAGCCATAATTGCAGAACTAGAGGCCCCATTTGTGGTAGAAGAACTCCTACATGTCATCCAGGATGCACCTGGAAACAAAAGTCCTGGCCCGGATGGTTTGACAGCAATATATTATAAATCCTTCTCGGACCTTCTTGCACCCCTGAGGCTAGAGTCCTTCAATTAAATGTTAAATATTACCTCTTTTCCGGTTGACTCAACGTTGCCGCACATTGTGGTCATTCCCAAAGCAGAGAAAGGGCTAAACACTTGTGATAGCTATAGTCCAATCTCCCTGCTGAATCGATCGATCTTAAATATTATGCCAAACTTATTGCCAACAGACTGAATCCCCTCCTGCGGGGCCTGATCCACCCAGATCAGGTTGGCTTTGTCCCTGGAAGAGAGGCTAGGGATAACACCCTGAAAACTCTGGACATAATTCCCCATACCAATACTAAGGGGTACTTTGCACGTTGCGACATCGCTACTGCAAAATCGTCGGGGTCAAATCGAAAGTGACGCACATCCGGCGCCAGTAACGATGTTGCAACGTGTAAAGCCTAGATGCGCCGATAAATGATCGCAAAAGCGTTATAAATTGGCGGTCTGTGTAGCATCGGTCATTTCCATAATGTCGGTACGATGTTGTTCCTCGTTCCTGCGGCAGCACACATTGCTGTGTGTGACGATCTCACGGCAGCCATTCAGGCCAACCCAGACATTCAGGGGGTCTGGATATCGAATCAGGAATTTAAATGCTCGGCATTTGCCGATGATGTTTTAGTTTATCTTACCAACCCATTGGTTGCACTCCCATCCTTGGTATCTGAGTTGGAACAATTCGGTAGGTGGTCGTCTAGCTTTAAGATTAACCTCGACAAGTCTGAGGCCCTGAACATCACCTTGTCTCAGAGTCTGGTTTCCTCATTACAACCCAACTTTCCCTTTAAATGGCCCCGAAGTATCAGCATCGGCTACCTAGGCATTACATCTGACCTCTCTAGGCTATTTCTTCTCAATTTTCAACAATTTTCTACCATGCTGGAAAAGGAACTCACTGCATGGCACCGGGGGGTTATGTCCTTGTTTGGGAGGGTTGGCGCCATCAAGATGACAGCCCTGCTCAGACTTGTGTACCTCCTGCAGAAAGTGCCGTCTACATCCCCGCATCATACTGGTGCAAAATCCAGCAATTATTCACCCAATTTGCCTGGTCCAAGGGCCACCTAAGAATCTGGGGCACTATTCTGTCTCAATCGAAGGACGCGGGTGGTCTGGGGCTACTGGACTGTTGGAGGTATCATCTAGCGGTTGCCCACACAAGGTTTCTTGACCTGGTGCATGGTGGGGGCTCTAAATTTTGGGTGCGTATTGGCCAGGATACGTGTACCTTGTTGGTGTCAACTCTCCCCTGAACCTGGCCCCTACTAAACCAGATCAAGCTCGCAGTTGCCTACAGTGTTGAGCAGACCCTGCGAACGTTGCATGACCCTAGGGGAAAAGATGCCCTGATCCAACCATGGGGCCCGTTGCTGCCAATAACTGAAACCTGAGGTATGCCCTTGGAGCCTCCGCCGCCCTCTTTCTGGGTGGCACCAAACAGACCCCTTTGGGTCGTCTTCATGTGGCACCCCAAGGGACAGTCCTCACACTCCTCTCAATTTTTTGGGATTGTCCACAGAAATTGCCTCATGAGTACGCACAGCTCCAAAACTTCCTCTCATCCCTTACCAGGTGGGCGAGCTCTTGCACTCTCCGTCCTCTTTTAAAACCCTGTGTCCTTAAGTTCAGGCCCCAAACATGTCATCTCAAGCATTTACAAATTACTGATTTCCAGTGACTTGGACCACCTCCCTCCCTTTTGCAGAGTCTGAGAGGCAGAACTCGCCCAGGTGTTCTCCAAGGAGCAGTGGAACTGCTGTTTTCATCTGTCCCAGAAGTCAGCAACAGCCACCAAATCCCAAGAGACAAGCTACAAAATGATCTCAAGGTGGTATAGGGTTCCCTCATCTCTCGACAGAAGGTACCCAGGGGTCCCGGATGTATGCTGGCGATGTGGACAGCAGGGAGGTACCATAACCTATGAATGGTGGTCGTGCGCGGTCTTGGCAGCTTTCTGGGATGGAGTCTTGAGAGCCGTCAAAAAGGTCTTGTGGATTGCAGTGCCTAGGTGACCAAAGGTGGTCCTTTTATACATGTTCCCATTGTCAAAAAAGTGTATAAGAAATCCTTACTCAGACACCTCCTTCAGGCTGCCTAGACCGTCATTCCCCGCATTTGCAAAACCACAGATCTTCCGACCTTAGAGGAATAGGTTGGTGAGGTGGACATGATTTAACAGATGGAGAGCATACTAGCTCAATCTCGGAATGATGTGGCAGCCATTACCATAACATGATTTAACTGGGAATCCTTCTTGGCTGGTCCCAATGTCCATGCTGCGGTGTAGCTTGCGTTGTTTGAGGCTGTATGCACCACAGATTACCCCTAACTGCTTCTCGACACCCCGTGATTGACATATCTGCTTGTGAATGGTCCCTGTAGTCTCTCTTTCTTCTCTTCCACTTCTTTCTCTTCCCTTTCTTTGCTCCATCTCTCCTCTTTTATTTGGGAAAATTGATACTCTTTGTTCTATGTAAAAGTTGCTTCATTTGATGTCGCTGGAGTTTTAATGGTATTGAAGTCTGGCATCCTCCTCTTTTTGTGGCATCTGACCCTTGTCCCTGTGTTGTATCAATTTTCCAACCTAATGTGTTTATATTTGGCATTGTTAAATAAATAAAATGTTAATTTTAAAAAAATCCCAATAAAATAAATTTTAGTTTGAATGTGTAATGTGTAAATGTGGAAAAGTTAATGGGGTGCTAACATTTTTGCAAGGCACTGTATATTTGAACTCAAAGGTTCCTTTACTGTATTGGACTTGTTTGATCTCTAATTAGATTAAAGGAACAGGGAGAAAGAAGTAATGTATGTCATAGTAATCAGCAGTGTGAAACAATCTCCACCAGTATTGTAGAGTATATCTTATCATACCGTTTGTGGGAGCAACAGAAACATCATGCATGGCCAGCAACTGTACATGGTTGAGCATAGGCAGTTAGAAGGGGTAAATCGTCTATAAGTGTATATACAGTGTTGGCAAAAATTATTGGCACCCCTGCAATTCTGTCAGATAATACTCTGTTTCTTCCTGAAAATGATTGCAATCACACATGTTTTGGTATTATTATCTTCATTTATTTTGTTTGCAATGAAAAACCACAAAAAAAATGAACCAAAAATCAAATCATTGATCATTTCACATAAAACTCCAAAAATGGCCCGGACAAAAGTATTGGCACCCTCAGCCTAATACTTGGTTGCACAACCTTTAGCCAAAATAACTGCGAACAACCGCTTCCGGTAACCATCAATGAGTTTCTTACAATGCTCTGCTGGAATTGTAGACCATTCTTCTTTGGAAAACTGCTCCAGATCCCTGAGATTTGAAGGGTGTCTTCTCCAAACTGCCATTTTGAGATCTCTCCACAGGTGTTCTATGGGATTGAGGTCTAGACTCATTGCTGGCCACTTTAGAAGTCTCCAGTGCTTTATCTCAAACCATTTTCTTGTGCTTTTTGAAGTGTGTTTTGGGTCATTGTCCTGCTGGAAGACCCATGACCTCTGAGGGAGACCCAGCTTTCTCACACTGGGCCCTACATTATGCTGCAAAATTTGTTGGTAGTCTTCAGACTTCATAATGCCATGCACACGGTCAAGCAGTCCCGTGCCAGAGGCAGCAAAGCAACCCCAAAACATTAGGGAACCTCCGCCATGTTTGACTATAGGGACCGTGTTCTTTTCTTTGAATGCCTCTTTTTTTCCCCTTAAACTCTATGTTGATACCTTTTCCCAAAAAAGCCAGGCTGGAGTTTGCCAAAACTTACCTGAGAAAGCCTTAAGACCCTGTCACACACAGAGATAAATCTGCAGCAGATCTGTGGTTGCAGTGAAATTGTGGACAATCAGTGCCAGATTTGTAGCTGTGTACAAATGGAACAATATGTCCATGATTTCACTGCAACCACAGATCTGCCAAAGATTTATCTTTGTGTGTGATGGGGCCTTTAAACATTTTGGAAGAATGTTCTCTGGTCAGATGAGGCAAAAGTGAAGCTTTTTGGGAAAAGGCATCAACATAGAGTTTACAGGAAAAAAGCTGGGTTTCCCTCAGAGGTCATGGGACTTCCAGCAGGACAATGACCCAAAACACACTTCAAAAAGCACTAGAAAATGGTTTGAGAGAAAGCACTGGAGACTTCAAAAGTGGCCAGCAATGAGTCCAGACCTGAATCCCATAGAACACCTGTGGAGAGATCTCAAAATGGCAGTTTGGAGTAAGCCCCCTTCAAATCTCAGGGACCTGGAGCAGTTTGCCAAAAAAGAATGGTCTAAAATTCCAGGAGAGCATTGTAAGAAACTCATTGATGGTTACCGGAAGCGGTTGTTCACAGTTATTTTGGCTAAAGGTTGTGCAACCAAGCATTAGGCTGAGGGTGCCAATACTTTTGTCCGGGCCATTTTTGGAGTTTTATGTGAAATGATCAATGATTTGATATTTGGTTCATTCTTTTTTGTGATTTTTCATTCCAAGCAAAATAAATGAAGATAATAATACCAAAAAATGTGTGATTGCAATCATTTTCAGGAAGAAACAGAGTATTATCTGACAGAATTTCAGGGGTGCCAATACTTTTGGCCAAGGTGACTGTGGAAAGAGAAGGCGCAAAATAGGGTCTTACCCAGTATAACAAGTGGGGGCAAGTGTAGATTAAAACACTCACCTGGTGGGGTTGTGCAAGTCACAACCCCTATGAAGGCACGTAATAAAGGTGGAAGGCAGAGGTCCCACAGTATAGATATACTCCAAGAGGTAGAGCAGAAAGCAGGTTTCAAAATCCATGCCACACCACAGAAAATCCAGATGCTTGTTAGTGAATCCTTTCTTTATTTATTTTTTACAGGTCTACGCGTTTCGAGGACATATCCGTCCTCATCATCAGGACAAGGTGCAAAGAAAGACTATAGCAAGCAGGGAGTCACAGGCTCCTATATAAGTGTTTGAATGTAGCCACGTATACAGAGATTACATCATCCACCCCTTCGTGACTCATAAACACGTGCAGCGGTGGATAAAGTTAACAGCATTGACAAACAGAAAAAAAAGGGGAAAAAAGATGAAAAAGGAAAGAAAAAAAGAGTGAAAAAGGAGAGAAGAAGACAAAAGAAAAATGTGTGTTTGGCCAGCACTGTATGCAAAGTAACATTTTTTATTCACATCCAATTGTGAAAGTACTTAATGTGTAACTGTTATTTTAATTTTTATTTCATAAATCAATAGTACACATTAAAATAAACAACTTTATAATATAGCAATCAGCCAAATTTGCTTATTTTTCCTCCTTGACTTATCTTTCATTCTCATAAATTATCCTGAAGAGTATAAAGACCAAAAATTAAAAGGAGGAATTAGTTATTTTATCACTAGGGGTCCATCATTACAGCACATCAGGAGCTCATCCTTCTTATCCTATATGAGGACAGGAAATACACAAGAGGTTAAGAGTTCCCCTCCCACCCCCACCACTCAGTAACTTTGTCATATCACATTGGCAGAGCATCTGAGGTCCAAGAACAGCAGAAACCTGTATATGTGACCACATTTTACAAGCTGATCCCTCAATGAATTCATCCAGGGGTGCAATGAGCATATTAAAACTCCAGGTGAACAAAAATAATTACATTTTTAACACTAAAATGTTGTTTTAACCCCATATTTCCAATTATTACAAGGAAAATAGGTTAAAAGGGGCCGCATAATGTGTTGCACAATTTTTCCTGAACTTGAATATACCACACATATGATTGTACAGTATTGTTTGGTCGCACTGCAGGGCTCGGGAAGAAAGTAGAGCCATTTCATTTTTGGAGCACAAATTTCCTAGAATAGTTTTCGAACGCCATTTCCAGAGCTCCTAAGTACCAGAACAACAGAAACCTCCTCAAGTGACCACATTTTTGAAATCACACCCTTCTGGGAGTTCATCTATGGGTGTAGTGATGATTTAGTCTCTGGAAAACAACAATGGTGTCAAACGCACTGAATGTTGCAGAATTAAAAATTGGAAATCAGCCCTTGTCATGCCAACCACATTTTAGTGTCTGTATATTGTGCCCAGCTTGTGCTTCTGGAGACCTGCGCCCCATAAATTAAGCTGGCTTTGCTCACTACAACAATGCCAAACATATGGACATTAACTGTGGTTCAGGCACATTGTGGGGCTCAGAAGGGAGGGGGCATTTGGATTTGAGAGCAAAGATTTTTCGGGATTTCGTTTTTGAGGGGAGCAGTTTTATCATTTTTCCAGAGCCTTTCTGCTACCAGTAACATGGAATCCCCCTATATTTCCATTAACAGATGACGGACCTGAGTGGGGACTTGTGTTTTTGTTGGCTGGATCGAATGCTATTTGCTGACAATTTGGGGTACAGAATATTTTGTATCAATTCACATTTATTCTGTGCTCTATGCTGAGCAGTTACAATATTGTTTCAACCTACATCATGAAAATGTGTGATTCAGGTTAAACCCCTGATGGATTAATTTACTAATAAGGCAGCATAGTTACTCCGCACTTTGTTCGTCTTCTGTTGCATGTTGTCTGTCTTTTCAAAGGTGAACAAAACTATTGATGACCACTTTTGTGCACGTCTGAAAACAATCGTAAAAAGATGGATAACGCCACACTACAGGCCAGATGTTAGATCAAAGTGACTCTTTTTTCCTTTTTACAGTGAATTTTTTGCTGTGAATTTTGAGTGAATCATATTTTTCAGAGATTTACATGTATTTCCCGGTGTAAGCAATCAGCATAGAGTGCAGGATAAATATGTACTGTGATCTTAGTGAGACAGAATAAACTAATTAACAGAAGTTGAAGAATTTGCTTCATTATTTTATTTTTTTCTGTTAACCCTGCAATATATGTGATTAAGTGGCTTTATTCCTCCGGTCAGTAGGAATAGCAATATAGCAATATCAGGTTAATATTGTTTGGGTTTTTTTAGTTTTGGTTACTATCATGCTAAAAATTGAATAATGAATTTTAAAGGCTTTGAATTTTTTTAATTTTCTGCCAAAAAAGTCACGTGAGGGCAAATTTTTTGAGGGATTAGTTTTTATTGGTACCATTTTGGGCCACATACAGTGCCTTGCGAAAGTATTCGGCCCCTTCAATTTTTCAACTTTTTTCCACATTTTATGCTTCAAAGATAAAAATAAAATGTTTTAATGTTATGGTGAAGAATAAACAACAAGTGGGACACAATTGTGAAGTTGAACAAAATTTTTTGCTTCTTTTAAACTTTTATAAAAAATAATAAATTGAAAATGGGGCATGCAATATTATTCATTCCCTTTAAGTTAATACTTTGTAGCGCCACCTTTTGCTGCGATTACAGCTGCAAGTCGCTTGGGGTATGTCTCTATCAGTTTTGCCCATCAAGAGATTGAAATTCTTGCCCATTTTTCCTTTACAAACAGCTCGAGCTCAGTGAGGATGGATGGAGAGCGTTCGTGAACAGTGGTTTTCAGCTCTTTCCACAGTTTCTCGATTTGATTCAGTTCTGGACTTTGACTTAGCCATTCTAACACCTGGATATGTTTATTTGTGAACCATTCCATTTTAGATTTTGCTTTATGTTTTGGGTCATTGTCTTGTTGAAAGACAAATCTCCGTCCCAGTCTCAAGTATTTTGCAGACTCCAACAGGTTTTCTTCAAGAATGTTCCTGTATTTGGCTCCATCCATCTTCCCATCAATTTTAACCATCTTCCCTGTCCCTACTGAAGAAAAGCAGGCCCAAAACATGATGCTGCCACCACCATATTTGACAGTGCGGATGGTGTGTTCAGGGTGATGAGCTGTGTTGCTTTTACACCAAACATATAAATTGGCATTGTGCCCAAAAAGTTTAATTTTGGTTTCATCTGACCAGAGCACCTTCTTCCACATGTTTGGTGTGTCTCCCAGGTGGCTTCTGGCAAACTTTAAACACAACTTTTCATGGATATCTTTGAGAAATGGCTTTCTTCTTGCCACTCTTCCATAAAGGCCAGATTTGAGCAGTGTTTGTCCATTTCAATATGATCTCTTGCATAGTGCTTCTTGGGATGTTTAAAATTGTGGAAATCTTTTTTAACCAAATCCGGCTTTAAACTTCTCCACAACAGTATCACGGACCTGCCTGTTGTGTTCCTTGGTCTTTATGATGCTCTCTGTGCTTTAAACAGAACACAGACTATAAGAGAGC